>NC_134875.1:58908552-59554623 GCF_049852395.1 Peromyscus maniculatus bairdii | reverse complement strand
CCATTATTTTTAGCAATTACCTATTAAATATGTCAATGAGGGCCTAAGCAAGAAGGGATCTCTCCACCTTCCTAATTCAACAGGTTACTCAGTGCTTTCTGTCTTTTTAGGCAGATATGATTTACACTATTATCTATTGTCTTAGTTTTGTGTCAGAACAAGGGGGGCCCTACAATCTTGGTTCTTGTGAATTATATATTCTCAAAGCAAACAAGTGACATTCAGAGTTGGTTTTCTTTTTTTAATGAGTCTTTCATGTGACAGGGAGTGTGTTTGTTTGTTTGTTTGTTTGTTTGTCTGTGTGTGTGTCCTTCTGAACTTCTGGCTAGCTAATAACATTTTTAAAGTTTTTTTTACAGTACATATTTTTTCTGCCCTTTATATCCTTCAAGACCTCCCAAATCCTCCCCTCATCCATACCTCCTTACCTACACACTCTCAAAAGAGAAAAAAAAACATTAATAGGAACAAAAAAGAAACCAAAGGGAAAAAATCACAAACCCATATTGAAATATAGCATTCTTTAGAAGCTTCCAAAAATATAAATAATGGATTTAAATGGAGTTACCATTTAATTGTGGAGACATTGCCACAACTAAACATCATAAACTTCCAAGTAAAATCCCAACACCAAGAAAAAGTTATGTCCTATTGAATCATCAGTGAAAGGGGTCCCATAGACAACCATTAAAAATCATTACAGGATATTACCAAGGCTATTGTTTACTCTAAACAGTCTGATAGTAATGCCTTGTTACTGAAGATACCACTTGTTTACATCCTTGAATTTGGAGAAATTATGCTGGTGTCTTACTAGAAGCTTCAACCCTATTGACAAAGGCTCACAGGGCTGGAAGTTACTTCCATGCTACCAAATAAGAAAAGTAATTATCAATTTCACTCAACTAAAAATCTTGTTAAGCATAATAATGACTTTCTGGCAAAATATACCCACTGGTATCATAGTGGCTCATATATTATGTGGGCATCAAACAACTTTTTAAAATTTAATTTAAGGCCTCCTCCATGAGATATAACACATACTGTACACTGATATAGTGGCTAAGCCTGTGAGACTGGATAAGTCATGGGCCCGAGGGAAACACTTACTACTATTATTCTGCTAAAGGAACACAATAAGAAAATTACTACTGATGACATTACTATACCCATAGAGCAGAGCATCAATTAACCCTATTAAGAAAAGTTTCTCCTTGGAGTAGAAGTAATTAACACAGAAAACTACAACCAGATTAATATGTAGAGAGTGAGAGACCTTGGAACACTCATCTTTAAATGGAATGTCTTTATCAAATCCCTCCCCCTAATCCCTGAAAGGCTCTAAATGGAAGAGGAGGTAGAAAGAGTATAAGAGCCAGAAGAAGATGATGACCTTGAGAGAACATTGAATTACAGACACAACAGGGCAGACACACACACACATGAACTCAAAGGGACTGTAACAACATGCCAAAAACCTGCACAAACTCAAGCCTGACAAAATATCAGCATGAAGGGAGAGAAGTAGGAACAAAGTTCCACCATTAGCCGATAAGTTATTTGCAATTGATATCTGCTGGAAAAGGAAAAATCAATTTTCTTTAGTGGAGTGACAGTGGATATATGTCAACAACACTTGGTGGCAAACAGCAGGTTCAGGAGTAGTTGATCAAAACAAAATAGATTCCATGTATATATATATATATGTTTGTGTTTGTGTGTGTGTGTGTGTGTGTATATAATCTATCTATCTATCTGTCTATCTATCTATCTATCTATCTATCTATCTATCTATCTATCTATCTATCTATCTATCTATCTATCTACTTGCCTACCTACCTATATATCTACAACTATCCGGCTATCTTTCTATCATTTGTCTATCTTCGTGTGTGTGTGTGTGTGTGTGTGTGTGTGTGTGTGTGTGTGTGTGCTTAGATTTTAGTTTCTCTGCTGATAAGAATAGATTATGAACCATCTTCAAACATCTATCTGCATACATTGGAGGGCATGGCATTCTTTGTGTGTTTCTTAAAGTTTTTTCTTTCCTTTTATTTAGTTATGAAACTTCAAATGTACCCTAGGGGAGACAGATTGTGCTGTATGCTCACAGTAATGAATGCAACCTTATGAAATTTCCTTTTTAAAAACACTGATAGGAATAATCTAAGTAGAAAACTTTGCTTCTCTGGGGCCAAGACTATACCTTTCCCCAAGGCTTATTGCAATGAATGATTATTTCTCTAGTATCCTACCTGGAGTCCCATATTTGTCATAAGGGAACAGTACATTTCATATAAAACAGCAAGAGGGTGTAACTTCATTGTAACATCAGTTCTCAGAATTTCTGCTCTGTCATACTAACCCACTCTAGGCCTTTATGAATTCTTATAGAATTCCTTTTATATATTCTTGTCTGTTTCTATGGCAGCCTCATCTTCCTACAGTGCTCTGCTCCTGGTAAACAAACATGTCATTCCTCTCATTTCCATGGAGAAATCTTTATTTCCTTAGGTATATTTCAGTGTTCTGATAAATTCAAGAAAAGTTAAGATTTTATATAATTTCTGTTTTATTTTCTATTTCTTCATTTGTGACATATAATCTTTCTTGCTTCCTATAAACAACTCAAGCCAGAAGTCTTGACTTCCTTTTCGAAAGAAACAAAGGAGCTGCAAAATGTAGAGCAGCAAAGATAAAAGTGAACTGCACAGTTGGAAGTTTGTTGCACTAAATCAGGGACAAGTTACGGTTATTTGGGCAAAAAATGCAATGATAGATGTGATGAAAATTGAGCAGATCCTAGATATATTTTTAAGATACAATCAACAGGATGTATACACTGATTGGAGGAAATGTATGAAAAGGAAACAGTAGTTGATGATTATGTTAAGAATTTGTTTTCAGCATGTATAAAATTGAACTGTTATTTTATTATATAAGTCAATTAAAAGTAGATTTTGTAAGAAGAGTAGGAGGGTCTCTTGTGGACTATGTATTTAAGACATCTATTAGATATTGAAGTAGTTTATATGAGCCTAAGACTATAAGAATCTTATATTCAAAAGTGTCTGGCTGAATGAATGCATTTTATGGCAGAGTAAAAAGAGCATTTGAATACTGAGTGAGATGCCCAAAGGAATGCATAGACATTATGCTCAAAGTTAAGGAATCGTGACAAAAAATTTCCTCATAAGGTAGAGTTGAGAACCCAGTTAAGGAGCCAATAGTTACACGTTCCAGAAATAATAAATACTAAAGTGAGAGAACATGAGCAAAGAATTTCAAGAATAAATGCATGAACTTCATATGTCCCAAGTCTGTGACTTTGAGTTTTTGAGATTATGACAGTGTAAAATTGAAACACAAGCAGTAGAAGCTATACTTTCACTCTTCAGTTGTGATATTTTCCTTGACTAGTGGTTCATACGTGGACACATAAGCAAGTTACAGTTCATGGTCAGCCATGTAATAATCTAGCAAACAACTGCTGCTTTATAAGGTACTGTATTTCCAGTATTTTTTATATTAGATATTATGTTTCTGTATTACCTCTAGTCTAGAACTGTAGGTTAATGTAAATGTTCTGAAAAAAATTTAATGCATGATATAGTATCCTATAATGTTTGGTAGAGTAGTCATATTAAATACACTTTCATTTGTTCTATTTTCAACCTACTAACTTAACCACAATTTCAAGTAGCATCTCTAGATAAAATGTTGCTTTTAGATTAACTTGATGACTAAAGATTAAATAGTGCTCCTGATTAAAGAGACATGGATACAATATTACTGGTAAGTGAGATATTTTATTCTTTTCTGAGTAGAGATGCATTATACATAGTGAAAGGATATCAGATAGTAGAATAGGAGTTAAAAGTAGATGGATAATAACAGTAGAACCATGTGGGAAATTTGCATGTTTGTGTGTAAATAAGAAAAATATCCAAGTAGGATCATTAGGGCATGTAATTTTAAGTAGAAGAAAGTGTAAAAGTATGTAGGTAAATGGAAGAAAATAGATTAAGAAACTGGCCAGATTACTGAACAATATCAAGGGGTTTCATGAGGATTTTGTGTTAAACATCAATGGAAAAGCTTACCATATTACTCAGCTTCTTTGTATAAATCACCTGACAAAAACTGCTTACTGAAAATGTATGGTCCATTTAGTTCATACTTTGTTGTTTCAAGTCCAAGATTATTCAGCTTCATTGATCATTGATCTGTGCCTGACATGAGGATTCCACACCATGTTAGAATATATATATATATGTATATGTTTTCCCACCTTGAGCCAGAAAGCAAAGTTTGAGGTGTCATAATACTTCACATAATAACGACCATGATTACCATTAAAGACTTCTCATAAGGTCTTGTCTCTTAAAGATACATAGCACTTCCCAATATCACCACCCTGGGGAGTACACTTTTCATAATTGGATTTTGAAGAGACTGTACATATTCAGACCAAAACACTGACAAATTCAAACATAACTGAAAGTAAAGTATTTTTTCTTTCTTCAATGAAATAGTTTTTGACTAGCCATTCTCTTCAGCACTTTCCATAAATAGCAGACTCTTTATTTCTTTTCTTTTTGAGCCATGGTCTTGCTATATAGCTCAGGCTTGTCTCAAACTCACAGTACTCCCATTATCTCAGTCTTTTGAGTGTTAGGACTGTAGGCCCCTTCCACCATACTTGGCCCCAGTTTCATTCTTTTAAGTCTGTGCTTCCTTTGTGACTTGTTTTCACCAATTGAGTGAAACAGAAGTGAGATTATGTGAGATATTAAGAAGGTAGACTCTCACTTATGCCCTTCTAGAACACCATTGCAATGTGAATATACCAGCAATCCTGTTTGGAGATGGAAGAGTGTATGAAGAAATTGGGATATTGTCCAATAATAATAATAGCTGGCATCCATCATACCAGGTAAGGCATCAGTCCTATGTGTAGGATGCAGAAAAAAGAGCAACTACAGATTGATCTAGCTCAAATTGTCAAACAATAACATCATCAGTAAATAAATTATTTTTTATTTAATTAACATTTATTAGTTGTACAATCTAATGGGTTTCATTATGACATTTCATATGTATGTATAATATATGTTGATCATATTCAACCCCGTATTGTCATATCCTGCACTCCCCCACTGTTCCCTTTCCTCTGTCTCCAAATCTTACTCAATTTTCATATAGTATCTCCATTGTTTTTCTTTTTCTTAAGCATTATTGTTACATGCATACATATGTATAAATATACAAATGTAACCTGCTGAGTCCATTTAGTTTTTCATATTTTGGGGGGGTTAAATTTTATTACTAAGGCTCAGGGAACATCTCTGAAGAGGGCAATGAAAGTTTGTAAGAGCCAGAGGACCAGGACATTTACTGCAAGATTGTGACTCTTAAATAGGACATAGAACCTGCACCCCGAGATCTCAATAATATGGTAGACTAAATAAGACCTAAACAGTGACAATACCCGTTGACATGTCAAATATTGATTGGGGAAATCTCACAAGGCCTCATCCTGAGATGAAGAGCTACTCACAATTAATGACTTCTCAGAGTCAGAGAATTTATCTTCCCTAGGAATGAGCCACCTAAATTGTTATCCAATACCAATTTCTTATTTTTTCAGACCCACATTTGTATTTCGTGTCTAAAAGAAAATGCTCTCACTCAGACATTAAATCATAGCTTAAATACTTCCTAGACAATCCTGACATACTGAATAACCTGCTATCTTTGAAAACACGTTGGAACTAGCCCAGAGGTTCCTACATTTGTAACAGTCTAGTGATCTCCATAAAGTAGTTGGGATCCCCATCCTAGATGGGCTTACAGTAACTTGTACTACTGTGTTCACATTGCTTAATTTACAGTGACCATTTGCTTTTCCTTTCAAAATAGGTTAGAAACTCAATGAAGGAAAAATTAGGACTTTATTGTTGTCTGTTTATACATTGTCATATCTTTCACTTAAATTATTCACAATTATGCTTCAAATGGTCTTTTAATAGATAATTACTTATGCTAAAACATGTAGGAAAAATATTATCCATAATAAACACCTTGAAATCGAGTTTATGAAAAAATTGTTCAATATTGTCATATTCTTGTCTTATTTGGCCTGCAGAGTTTAATGAACTACTTATCAGTTTCTATATATTCTTTTATTTATGGTAAATGCTTCTAAAGGGGCAAATACAAGAGATGGAGTTTTGCTGATTTTTTAGTATTCATTAATAAAAATCAATACTAAACTGTTGTTTGACAGATGTCATATGTTATAAATAGATGTTCAATAAACATTTATTTTGTTTTATTTCATTTATTTTGTCTTCATTCATAAACTATTTTGGAAAATATATTTTATTTTTGCACAGTTATTTAATCTCTTTGTTTTACAGTACTATTTTCATTCTGAAAGATGTATTCCCTTTTATTGTCTCTTCCTAATTTGTGTATGTTATTTCAAATTACAATTATATGTATTTTTGATGGCTACATTATTCAAATTTATTTTTATTACCTATAACTTTCTCTGCTTTATTTACTTTCCTAAATATATCTTTTAGTTTTGTATTTAAAGTATATTTCAATGGCATTTAATAAATATTTCCTTTTCATTATAAGTTTCTGTGATGTGTTGTATCTCTTCTTTAACACATCTTATACCAATTTTCTCCAATGTTATATATACTCATTCCCTAGATTTCATCAAATAAATAATTAAATTTATTTTGGAACCAATTACTTAAATATACCAAATCTCAGGTTTTCCATGATACTGTTTATATTGCATTTATCACACTATAAAGATTCAAATGTTGCAAACAGTCCAAATTACTGTATCTTCCTTTCTTCTCTCTCAGCGTTTAAATTACTGCAATAAAACAGCATCGCCAACCTTTGGAAGAAAGGGTTTATTTAATCTCACACTTCCAGGAAACACTCTACCACTAAGGGAAGTCAGGGCAAGAACTCAAACTGACAGGAACCTGGGGGCAGGAACTGATGCCAAGGCCCTTATCAGGGATTGTTTACTGGCTTTCTCTCCATGAGTTGCTCAAACTATTAGTTTTAGTCCATCCAGGATCACCTTCCCAGGGCTACCACTACCCACAGTGAGCTGTGCCCTCTCATATCAATCATCAGTCCATTGTCTACAGATAAATTTTAACGATGCATTTTTTTTTCAGATGAGATATCTTCTCAGATGACCCTAACTCCTGTCACCCTGACCTAAATATTAGCCAGATCATCTTCTTTTTCCTCATCTCCCAAAGAAAATCAGTCCATATTTGGTAATTATGGAATTGCTTTGTTTTTAAAGTTATTTTCCCACAGTATAATTTTAGTGAAAAGTGATTTTCCAACTTTAGTCAGTAAAGTACACTGTGTACCACCATAACCTTGGTAATTTTAGGAAATTAGTAGTCTATCTTATTCAGTATTACATCTGTCACTTAAATTATTCACAATTTTGGTGTAAATGGAATTTAATAAACAGTAGATGGAGAGAATATTGATCCTTAACTCAAGAGGTATTTATGAAGTAGATCCAGGGCAAGTATAGAACTAATCAGTAAATTGAGATATTCACTCAGGTCCATGAAACACACTTTGTAAAAGTGACATCCAAATAAAGAGATTTGTCTAATCATTATAGCTACTAGACAGAGCTGTAGACAGCATTATCTATTTGGAATCTTCTACTGTATGAATATTATCTCTCATAAGACAGCTCATTAAATTGAAAACAGTTTTAGATTTTATAGACTTATACAGTAATAATAAAATAAGCATTGACTTTTGTTCAGGATTGAGTAAAACTTTGAGTGTTACAAAAAATATTTCAGGCAAATGAGTCTTTAATCTAATACTAAAATATTTCTCTGATATCATCTATTGAAGTATAGAGTACTTTCAAAACACTTTGATTTTACCTACTTGTCAACAAACCACACCAGATCAGGGAAAAATTAAGGCTTGAGAAAAGAAGAGTAACTGCAGGAATAGAAAATAAATAGCCATGGAAGACAAATAGAGATCATGTCAACAAATGTAAGTTTTTCTAGTATTTGAAGCAAATATGGCCTCCTTACATTCCCTCTTTCTCTAGTGAAAGTTTTATTATTGATTATCAGCCATGCCATCCACTTCCACATACTGATTGCCCTTTAAAGTCATTGTTTTTCTGTTTCTTGTTAAATAATTCATGAATGTATGTTCATGCTTTTCCACTGATACAATAAGGGAATGATCACATTTTTTCCTTAGAAAATTGAAGGCATCAGAGAAGACCCCAATTGTCTTAACTCCTGTGCTCGAAAGCCTTTTAGCAGGTGCCATTGCTGAGCCTACTCTGTTTCTTACCTATCCTTTTCAGTGCTTTGTTGTATTCAGTTCTTTGGTTTAAACTGTGGAAATTTTCGAATTTTATTTTTCTTTCTTTCTTTCTCTCTTTCTTTCTTTCTTTCTTTCTTTCTTTCTTTCTTTCTTTCTTTCTTTCTTTCTTTCTTTTTTTTTTTTGGAAAATGTTAGCATTTAATTAACCTCCCTGGGTGGCTTCAAGCCACCAGTACACAGGCACCTCCAACACCCTTTATCTTCTTTTCATCTCTTCTGCTGAAAACTTTGGCTTTCACGATGACAGGCTGCTTAGGGAGCTTTCCCTTCCCCAGAACTTTGTAGTAGCCCGATCGCACAATATCAATGATGGGAGCAGCTCCAGTCTTGTTCTTTGCAGCATTGACGCGTGTCTGCTCACTGACCAGTGTCCACAATTTGAGTGGTAATGTCTCATACCATCTTTCCCAAAGTAACCTGGATGATATTTGTCGAAGTTGATCCTGTGGTGATGCATGCCTCCAGCATTACCTCGACCTCCTGGGTGCTTGTGGTGTTTACTGATGCAGCCGTGGCCGTGATACACGTGGCCCTGGAGTTTCCGGGTCTTCTTCAGTCTGGATGGCATGGCGGCAGCAGAACGGGAAGAGAGCTATTTTCATTTCTAATGTCAGAAAATATTATTACGATGTTCCTATATGGGATTTTTTGGTTATTGGGAATGACATACTATAGACATTAAATTTGGCAAATTAAATCTCATATCAGCTGTGAATTATATTCTTCCATTATTTGTTCTATTATTTTGGTTGAATTTCTTATATTAGTATTCTAAGACATTGATCTTTCTCATTTGTTTTATATCTCTAAATCCTGTAATTTACTTTCTAAGTAAATTCTTTAACTATTTTCTTCAGATCAAAGGATATTTTCATGATAAGAGAAGTAAATAGAATTCAAATAAGAGCATGAGCATAAAAGTAGAATATAATTAGTAAATCTGAGAGTGAGCTTGAGACTTGAACTATATTCCAATAATTTAATTCTACAGGTAAAAGATTTAAATACAAAAATTAAACCTGAGTATGTGAAATAGAAAATGAATACACCATCCCCTAAAATGGAATGTAAACATCTATATGCATTTTCCACTAAGAATAAAGGAAAAGTTAGAAGACCAATACATGTGACTAAACAGATATTAATACACATAATAAGTGTCTGCTTTAATCAGAAAGTGCTGAAGGAAGTGCTTGCGCTTTTCATGCTATATATTGGATTGAAACAACTAATATAAAAAGAACTCTTGGAAATCACCCTAAAAGTACAAATCACAGTCCAAAGACAAAAGAATAGAAACAAATTCAAAAGAAATACAGGGGGCTGGAGAGATGTCTTCTAGAAGAACCAACTTTGCTTCCTAGAAACTACATCAAGTGGATCATAACCATCTTAACTTCAGTTGCAAGGCATATGACACCAGGCAGGCACATGGCACATACACAGTTATGTAGGCACACATTCACATAAAAAAACAAACATCTTTTTTTTAAAAAAAAAAAAAAAGTGCAGTCAATAAAAAATAGGACAGGCATTTTAGTATCTGTGGAAGTGAACAAATATGTTATACAGAACCCACTAGGCATATCTTGAAATAATAACTGTAAAATACAGACTTATCTTACCATTCTGGTAATGTTGTTATGGTACTTGATTATGATTGTTTGATTTCTGAACAGAGTCTTATACTGTGTGTACTATGTAATATGTAATGCAGGCTTGCCTCAAACTCATGGTAACCTACCTTTCTCAGCCCATTAAATGCTGGGATAACAGAAGCAAATCATCAAACTCAGCTTATAGTTATAGTTTGAATATGAAATATCCTGCTGGCATTTATTTTCAGGGCTTGATACACAGCTGGAAGGTCTATTTTAGGATTTTCTGAAAACTTTAGATGTGGGTCACCCTAGAGGAAATTGGAGGAAATGAGCCACTGTGGGTGTGTTCTTGGAGTTGCTGCCCTCAATTGCTCTTTCCTTTATGAACACCATGAAGTCAGTAGTTTTGCCTGAAAATGCCCTTCTGTCATCATATTCTGTCTCAGCACAGCCCAAAAATACTTGATTCAACACTGAAACCTCTGGAACCATGAACCAAAATTAATCTTTCCTGTCTAAATTGATTGTTCTTAGGCATTTTGTCATGGTGACAAAATATCTAATGAAAACAGAAAATAATTTTAATGTAGTAAAATCGACAAAATATTCTTAAAATAATAACATACATGAGAAAAATACAAAAATATCGTCTTACATGTACTGTAAATAGTAATGTTAATTGCCGGAATTTTTCTGGGAAGAAAATACAAAAATATTCCTTTTTATTTATCCATTAATTTCCAAATTTAATTAAAATATTCAAAAGTTCTCTAAGGTTTACCTGAGTTTGTTCAATGCAGCATATTTTGTAATGGAATAATTTATTAAAATGGTATTTTCTTGAATGCCCTTCTGGCATTCTTTTTATATAAATATCTCTCATATGCAATTTAAAAATATCAATAAAGTTATAAATTAAAGTCACATAGATTTTTATTATGCTATATTTTGAACATTCTCATCTTTTATAGACACAACAGTACTTGACTAATTGAATAGAAACTGCTTGTGAGTTTTAAAGAATTACTGATAAGAATAGTCTTTGCATTTCCCTTATATGGTAATTATCAGATTGTAGAAAGATAAGTCGCTACCTCAGATATTTCCTTGCTGTTTGAATATGTTCCCTTCAAATTCTTCTTAAAACTTAATATCTATTGTGTTATTATTTGAACTGAGGTCTTATAATAAATAATTAAGAGCACTCTCAAGTAATAAGTGGATTAGTGTCTTATTAATAATCTGGAGAGAACTAGCTTAGAACTTATTTGCCCTTCTTTTCTTCATACTTTTTGAGTACATGATGTTTACCTCTTCTAGAGAACTCTTATTAATACAGTTGTGGCATAAATACTAGGAGAGTAGCCAAACACTTTTTTTGATTGTATTTGCAACCTGATTCATTAGAAGGGAACCATGCTTGATACTATTATTGATGTCAAGAACCAAGGACTTGTTAGGTCATGGACCATGGACCTTAAGTGCAAACCCACTATTATTTTTCTTCTAAGTGAACATAGCAACCAAACAACTCCTAATGACATAATACTATACCAAAAGTTTAGTATATCACTCAATCCCCATCAGAGAAGGTTCTTCTTCTGATGGTAATTAACAACAGATACTCAGAACGAGACAATGTGCAGATAGTGAGATATTTTGGAGCACCAAGTTCTATTTATTTATTTGTTTATTTATTTGCTTGTTTGTCTATTTTTTATTTTTATTTCATGTGCATTGGCGTTTCACCATGGATGTCGGATTCCATAGAACCAGAAATACAGATAGTTATGAGCTGTCATGCGGGTGTTGGGAATTGAACCCAGGTCCTCTGGAAAAGCAGTCAATGCTCTTAACCACTGAGCAATCTCTCCAGCCAGAGGACCAAGTTCTAAATGGAAAGTCTACATCACATTTCTCCATTCAATGCTCAGGAATATGTTGCAAAGGGTGAAGAAACATTCTAAGAGCAAGAAGTGGTAGAGTACTTCAAGGAAACAGTGTTTTTCAGATATAACCCGGCAGGTGCATATACAAAATTGACAGTTTGATAGCATGCACAAGACCTTTACAATCTCAAGCCAGACAAAACTCCAACATGGGACAGAAGTAGGAGCAAATTCTCACTCTTTTCCAAAAAGCTATTGCAATTGATAGCTGCTGGGAGAGAGAAAATCAGTATTCTTCAGTGGAGTGATACTGGGTATATCAATCACAGTTCAGGACAGTTCTTAACATCAAGGGATAGTTGACTAGCACAAACCAGACTCCACTCTGTGAGGGTTTGTGTGTGTGTGTGTGTGTGTGTGTGTGTGTGTGTGTGTGTGTGTATGTGTGTGTGTTGTTGTTGTTGTTTTATGAAATAGCATGGTGTTGGGTAGGTAGTGAGGTAGGGGAAGATCTGGTAGGAGTTAAGGGGGGCAGAAGAATATGATCATAATATACCACATGAAATTCTCATAATATAAAAATGGAAAGATTTTAAAAATAATAAAACCCATTTTAAGTGTCATCTGGCAAGATGTGGTGGAGAATACCTTTAATGCCAGTACTGGGGAGGGAAAGCATAGAGATCTTTGTAAATTCAAGGCCAGATTGTTCTATATAGTGAGTTCCAGCTGAATCAGGTCCCCACGATGAGACCTTGTCTCAAGGTAAAAACCACTAGCCCTGTTTATTTATAATTCCTATGAACCATACCAATGACCAGCATGGCACAGTAACTCTTAAGTGTGCAGTAGTGGCACATAAACATTGTCTGCAATCAATAGCTCTTTAATTGGAGTTAAAACTCATTCAGTAATAGGGAAATTGTTCCTGGAACTGGAAACCTAGCTAAATGCCCAGGGCTAGTGAAGTCACGGATCTTGCAAGGAAACTGACAACCACTGCTTTATTAAACCAGCACAATCTCTAACAATAGTCAAAATATGTGGAATTACATCCACAGATCAGTGTAGTCCTCATTTCTCATCAAGGAAATGTAGAATTGTAAAACTATGTCCCTATGGATGCATCTATAAAACAACTTGCACATCTAATTCTCAGGGATCACTGTAGTAGAGGAGTTGGAAAGATCGCAACAGCCAGAGGATCAGAGAGATGCTGTGAGATTGTGTCTCTTAAGACTGTTACAAGTTACACCCATAAAACCTCAGCAGCATCACTGCCGAAACATCAGCTGAATAAGGACAACAAGAGCAGACACATAAAAGTGGATGAGGGAAAGCCCAGGAGGTCTTACACAAATAACTGCAGGCAACAAATAAATGCTGAGAATGGAATAAATAGAATTTCCTGGTAAAGATCATACCAGTCAGTGAACCAATACAGAGAGTCAACCCTGAATCCAAACAGAAAAGTTACATTACAGACTGAACAACTTGTACTTATTTATTAGGAATAATATATATATATATATATATATATATATATATATATATATATATATATATATATATATGTAGCAACAGTGAAAAAAGTGGCCATAAAATAAGGAGCATATGGGAAGTTTCAGGGGAAGAAATAGAGTGGTATAGTTATATCATAATCTCAAAATAGGGGAAATATTTTAATGTACAGACACGTCCTCACAAGATGCTGAAACAATTGGAATCTTAATCTTAGACTTTGCCTGATTTCCAAAACTATTATGAGATATATTTCTATTATATGTATATATTACTCAGCACCTTGTGATAGTACTACAGACTAAGGCAGTTTTCATGTTGTGCAAATACAAAAGTATTAAAGGATACTCAAGACCGATCAAAAAATACATAGCAAGTAAGTAAAATATCTAAAATACTTCTCAATAATCTAGTGAGCATCTGCTGTTGTTTTTATTTAAAAATTATATTGCATTTATTACATCATTTTCCCCTCCCTTTTTCTCCCTCCAACCCCCCTCCTAGGTACCCCTTTTCTAACTCTTCCTATCTCTCTTCCCAGGCTCAAGTTAATAGATGCTTTGTCTTTAGTTATTTTTGCTATGTGTATTTTGTGGGAATGTATATAAACAGAACATGTTGAATCCATTTTTGTTGTTTATGTGCATATAATTTCAGATCTGACCACTTTGGTTTGGTCTACCAAGAAGGGAGCTCATCCCTAGGAGAGGATAATTCTCCTTGTTGCAGCAGTTGTTGATTTCTTGCAGTTCTTTATCTATGGATGGGACCCGATGAAATTTTTCCTCTTTCACATCAACATGTTTATTGATGTTGCCACTGTCCCAGTCTTATTTATTCAGTCCTTTCTAGATAAGCATTCATAACAGATTCCTAGTATTCTGGCTCTTACAATCATTCCACTTCTGCGATGTTTCCTGAGCCACAGATGAAGGAGCTGTAATATAGATTATCTGTTGGAGCTAGCTCCCAGCAACCCTTTAATCTCTACAGTGTGTTCAGGTGTGGGGAGTTGTGATAGTTTCTGTTTACTGTGAAGAGAATCTTATTTGATGAGGGATGGTAGCTACCGTTTTCTGTCCAACGATAAGATTTAGAATGTAGCAAGGATTTATGCTGATTTAGCAAAGTGAAAATCATAAATTCTTTTCTTTTATATCTTTTAATATTTCAATCAGATAGACTAAAAAAGCAAGCTGAAGTAGCCATTTTAATATCTACCAAAATAGACGTCAAACTAAAACTAATCAAAAGAGATGGGGAAGGACAATTCATACTCATCAAAGGAAAAATCTGCCAAAATGAAATTTCAAATAATAACACGAATTCTCCAAACACAAGGATGACACCCTCTCTTTTTTGACTTTTTTCCTTTTATTTTATTTTACAATACCATTCAGTTCTACATATCAGCCACGGATTCCCTTGTTCTCCCCCCTCCTGCCCCCCTCCCCTTCCCCCCATCCCACCCCCCATTCCCACTTCCTCCAGGGCAAAGCCTCTCCTGAGGACTGAGATCAACCTGGTAGACTCAGTCCAGGCAGGTCCAGTCCCCTCCTCCCAGACTGAGCCAAGCGTCCCTGCATAAGCCCAAGGCTTCAAACAGCCAACTCATGTAATGAGCACATGACCCAGTACCACTGCCTAGATGCCTCCCAAACAGATCAAGCCAATCAACTGTCTCACCTATTCAGAGGGCCTGATCCAGTTGGGGGCCCCTCAGCCATTGGTTCATAGTTCATGTGCTTCCATTCGTTTGACTATTTGTCCCTGTGCTTTATCCAACCTTAGTTTCAACAATTCTTGCTCATATAAACCCTCCTCTTTCTCGCTAATTACACTCCCAGATTAATTGTGGCACATATACCCAATGGAATACTACTCAGCAGAGAAAAACAATGACATCATGAGGTTTGCAGGTAAATGGATGGATCTAGAAAAAATCATCCTTAGTGAGGTAACCTAGACTCAGAAAGACAAACATGGTATGTACTCACTCATAGGAGGATACTAGATGTGGAACAAGGATAACTAGACTGCTACTCACATCACCAGGGAGGCTACCTGGAAAACAGGACCCCAAGAAAGACACAAGGATCGCCCAATGACGAAGAAATGGCTGAGATCTACATGAACAACCTGTACATGAGTGGGAGTAATGAAGGGCAAGGGTCGAGGGAAAGAGAGCCTGTGGGAGCGGGAGATCCCAGCTGGATCAAGAACAGAGAGGGAGAACAAGGAATAGGAGACCATGGTAAATGAAGATCACATGAGAAAAGGAAGAAACAAAGTACTAGAGAGGCCCACAGAAATCCACAGATATCCCCACAATAGACTGCTGGCAATGGTCGAGAGACAGCTGGAACTGACCTACTCTGGTGATGGGATGGCTAAACACCCTAATAGTCGTGCCAGAAACCCCATCTAATGACTGAGGGATCTGGATGCAGAGATCTTTTTTGACTTTTAAAGAATTTGGATTTTTTTTTCATTTTTCTTTATTAAGAAATTTTCTACTCACTCTACATACTACCCACGGATCCCACCTCCTCCCTCCTCCCTCCTCCTTCCTCCCACCCCCCAGCCCTCTTTCCCAAGACTCCCTCTTTTATATAAGAAACACTGCTACACCTTAAATCACATATTGACCCTTACACATTGATGGTGGGAGACTTCAAAATCATACTCACACCAATAGATTCTTTTCTAATGTCCATGAGCTCACTGCCTCAGGAACCGGGCTAGGTTTCTAGTACTGTGCATTATTTCCTTCCTATTGAGTGTGTCTTAAATCCAAATAGACAAGTTTTGGTTACCACTGATGTGTGCATGCCACTTACTGCACCTTCCTGGATATCTTCCCATGCTCATTGTCATGGTTCATTGGTGTTGCAGTTGGGCAGGACTGTTTAATTGCTTCCCTCTCTTAGAAACTTGAAAGCATTATCTGGTACAATGGAGGCAATCACTTGTTTTATTGATGATAGAAAGCCATTATTACTGGAGTGAAATGCAATCTCTAGGAAGAATTAATGGTTGGATTTAAAAATGCAGCAATATACATGTATCCAGCCACAACAAAATATGAAATAAAGACATTTGTTGGAAAATTGATTCATCTAGAAATAACCATTATACCAAGGTTAGTAAGCCAGATCTGAAAAACATGGAGTTATAGAACTTTCCTTTTTTTAATTGAAAATAGATTGTTTTTATACAAAATATCCTGATTATGATTCCCCTCTTTTTTCTCCCCACCCCAGTTCTTCCCCACATCCCCTCCCCTATGGATCCACTCCCTTTTTCTTTCTAATTAGAAAAAAGTGAGCTTCTAAGAAATAACAACCAAACATATTATATATATATATATATATATATATATATATATAATGCTTATATATGTGTATGTATATATATATATATACATACATACATACATGATTTAAAAAATCATCACACAGAGACTGTACCAGGAAACTCAACAGAAATAAAAGAGCCTCAAGAGCAGGAAAAAGAATCAGATACACATATATACATGTATACTTATTTATAGCATGAAATTTGGATTCAAATTTCAAATGATTTTTAACTCTAAATTTCAGTGTAGAAGTCTAGATTCTAAATACTCCCATATCCACCAGTTCTTGGATTAGTAATAGTTTGTGAAAGAACATGTACTACAGTTCTCATTCTGAATATCTCTAAAGTTTATACTACAAAATGCACATAAGAAATGGCTTTTATTATTTTCTCCTGGCCTTTTCAATAGCTAAATTCCAGAATATAAAATTATATTCTCTAGAAGAATAACTTCAGTTTATCTATAGTTGTATCTCAGATTGTTTGCCATGTTGTTTAGAATAGAGACCAAAGCTGTGGTCTTGCCATCAATCCCTATGGTACAGTAACTAATTTAGTCAGATTTGTATATCCTGCTAACTCTTATGTTGCCTCATTTCATCATATTACCAAAACACATAGATATTTCAGGGCCAAGGTATGGGCCTAGGTGAGCTGTAAGTAGATGGAAATACAATTGAGAGGCTCTAGTGGTCTATATACCATTACAGTTGCACAGGTGAAATGTTAAAATAAATTTGGTTTTACAGAAGGAAAATGTATTTACAACTGCATTTTTCTCCAAGGAGAATCAATTCAAAGCTGGTACTACAATAGAAATCTAAGTATTAAGGCAATACTCCTCCAAGAATTCAGGCCCTGCTTTTATAAAGTGATATGTTCTTGCCTATACTTATTTCCTACTGTGATACTAACAAGTGTGTTTTTATGCTGACATTGGCCCAAAATTAGATGTGTGTACATTTATGTCTGTATGTATTCACTTCTTATGACAATTACAGGTTTCATAATACCACATTAGATACTTGACATAATATATTCTTCAAGAGTTAGACAAAGCTTAGAAAATTCTTGTTCATTGGGACTACCACTGTTTAAAATATTCATATGTCTAAAAAATAAAGCCAAGGAAAATGGGTAAGGGTCTGATATCCAGTTTACCGGAGCATACCTGATGTAGATGAATTTTCGTTTAATGAAAGTATATTTTAAAGACATACAATTTAAAACTTACTAAAAATGTTTGAGGGCTAGGTAAAGGTGTTTATTTATTACCCTTATTCAGAAGGATAACCTAGATCTAAACATTAAAAGTATTAGGGAAACTTATTTTTCAATTGATTAAAAAGAACACAAAGAAAAATTTACTAAATAAAATTGGATTTGAATATATTAGTGACTTTAGAGACACTGAAAGTAATTTATTGAATCCTGGAGGAAAATGTTTGTTTCTATGAGAGGTTTTATGGAATACTTGGAAAAGGAAAAAAAAGTATTAATAATCTTGCTTTGAAAGAGTGATTGAATATAGTTCATGTGACTTTAGTCTCACATTCTGAAACCAAAATGCAACCTGTAGTTCTGGATCACAGATAGCTTTGATAGTGAATTTCTCTTTAGTTTGACTCTCCCATACAATTGAAGAATAACTACAGTACAATAATATTAAGCTTATACTTTATTCTAAAATTTTGATACATAGTGTCCTGTGTGGGGAGAAAGTGAAGTTGTGAATAAATGTGTATTGTTGACATAAGCATGACCATATCAAGGATGTCAATATTTCAGACCCATGGTAATGGCAAAACCTTCCCCTGCTCTGAGTGTCAGTGTTGACAGTGTGTGCTGAAAGTATCAACCACAGTTCATTCCTCCATGATAACTGAAATCTGAGACTTCTCCCCTACAGAGACCCCTTACCCATATTATTTAATCCACCTTCTCATTCAGCTGTATATAACAAACTTACATCCACATTCACCTGTAACAATAAATATGTCGAGGTTCTGGACAGCTAGTGTGTCTCCAATCAGCATTCACAACCCACCCAATTCTAGCTTCCCAGTATGGATGTCGGTTGTTTTTTATTCCACACCACCTCGGTAAGGGCAAACCCAGAGCCATAGAGGCCACAGCAAGTGGTTTCCAAACAGGGAATCTAACTACAGGAACACCACCTTGAACAGGTGAGGGAATGATCCCAAGAAAGGTTTATAAATAAAGGTAAACATTTCTAGGTGTTAGATGTAAAGCATTGGACAAGCTAAATCTAGAGATAGGCAGTTACATATTAGTACTTTGAAGGAACACTTGAGGAACTGTGGAAGTAAGGTGAGAACATTAGTTTCAACCTATAATTGATTTCTAAAGGAAGGGGCAATAAATTTGACAACAGAGGGAAAATAGGAGAAAAATGAAGGTATAGATACGTAGTCAAAGGACCCAAGTGTATTCACATTTTTATTTTCATTTTATGTAGTTTTATAAATGATCCCATCAATGGAATGGTCCACCAATTTCCTCACAAAAGGGAAGATTTTGCCAACTTGGATTCTGAAGGAGCCTGACCTCATAGGCTTTGCCCCTTGGGTTACAACAACTGGCTCCTTGTCCCAGAAAGACAACCACAGAGATTGACAGGGCATACGTCTACAGGTCAGCCATTACCTCCAGAACCTAAAGAGATACATTTGCAGGTGGAAAATCTTACTGTTTTTTGTTGTGTTTTTTCTTTTCATTTTTTCCAGTTTTGAGAATGAGTGCCCAATGCTTCCTTCTGTTATCCCTTGGATTCCAGAGACTACTGCAGAGTTGCCATGGACTGGAAGTCATGGTACATCATGAACATTTAAGAAATTTTAAAACAATGGAGGTTGTGGGGAGTAGATGAAGGACACAGTGAATGTGTATTGTTGACATGACCATGGCCTCATCAAAGACACCAAAGACTTCCCGCCTCCCTGAAGACAACAATCTGATACTGTTCTGCTATAGAGAAAACTATCAACATTACCGAATCTCTCTTCTCCTTCAGCTGTGCATAATAAACATGTTGAGTTTCCTGGTGGTGGATGTGTATCAATCAAAGTGCATGGCCACCCCAATCCCATCTTTTCTGTTGGCCTTGAAGTACTAGCTGGAGCAATAAGGCATGAGAAAGAAATTAAGAAATACAGATAAGAAAAGAAGTCAAACTATCCCTATTTGCTGATGGCATTATATTATACATAATATATCCCAAAAATCCTACCAGAAAATCTGGAGAAATTATAAATGTTTCAACAATATGGCAGGATAGAGAATCAACTTGAAGAAAATCAAAAGCTTCTCTATGCACCCACAAAAAAACATAAAAACAGAGATCATAGGCACACTGACATTCACAGTAGCCTCAAAGAAAATAAAATATGTAGGAATAGTTGTAATTAAAGATGTAAAGGGCTGCTGTGATAAAACTTTTAGCTTCCATCAACTAGTTTCCACAAGTAATGCATAAAAGCATTCTTAGAAATTATTTCAAGTTCACACAATGTTATCTATCTTACAGATATTTTATGGTGTTTAAAAAAAGTTTGTACTTTATTACAGTAAAGGTATTACTGGATCACATTATGGTTCTACTTCTAATTTTTAGACTTATTTTTAAGTTTTTTTTTCTGTAAGAATAAACCCACATTCTTACTAGCACATTATATTTTATGTTTTGATAGCAGCCATTCTAATTTTCAAGTAATAATAGTAATAAGCTACACTGCTAACAATTTAAAGCACATTTTAAAGAATACCAATATAAAAAATAAGAATTTTTTCTCCTTTTTATTTGCAAGTCTCATTAATTTCTGCATTCATGATTACAGATCTAAGTTTGCATTTGAATTAAATCTATAGTTCTTTTGTTATTGAGATTGAAGTGTATATAATGTTCAGTGCACACAGATTTAAAGCTGTAAAGGTGAATGAGAGCAGACTATTTGCAATATGACCATTTTTTTTAAACCACAATAGATCAAAATTCAGCATCTGGATGTTTAAATGTTAAAGACAATCTTAAGCATTGATCTACTTCTTGTACTTTGATTTACTAGAAGATATTGCTAGTCAATGTAATTTTTAGTTATAATTTCATACCTCCTTTATCCAAGCATTGTGCATATTAGTTTAAGATGTGCTATATTTGCTTTTGCTGTAGAATATTTGTTTAATGATGTAAAGATGTGTTGCATTCTTTTATGCTCCATTTGTTTAACTCTGTGAAGCTGTGTTACTTTGCTTACTTAAAACACCTGATTGGTCTAATAAAGCACTGAACAGCCAATTGCCAGGCAGGCATGAGAAATAGGCGGGGTTATCAGGAAGAGAGAATAAATAGGAGATGAAATCTACACTAAAGAAGGGAAGAAAGAGAAGAAAGCTAGGAGTGAGAAGAGGAGAGCAAGATGCCAGGGGCCAGCCATCCAGCCACACAACCAGCCAAGGAGTAAGAAGGGAAGAAAGACATATAGAATAAAGAAAGGGAAAAAATCCCAGAAGAGAAACATTAATTTAAGTTAGAAAAGCTGGCTAGAAACAAGGCAAGCTAAGACTGGCCATTCATAAGTAAGAATAAGTCTCTATAATTTATTTGGGAGCTGGGTGGAAGGCCCCCAAAGAGTAAGAGGGAAAGAAAAAACAACTATAAGGCATGCATTTGTAATGGCACCTGTTGGTCATGTGTTTAGAAAATTTCACTGTTAAATTCATGGATACTTTGCTACTTTATGTGGTAATTAAGGTCTTAAAGTGCCTTCCTTCAAAGATTCTTATTCCTTCTAAGTATGTGTTAACATTTAAAAACTACAAGTCTGTAGCTGAAAGTTTCTCTGGGTTCCGCCAATCCCCACTTATAAAATAATCACTCAGAATCTTATATTAATTAAAATTGCTTGGCCATTAGCTCAGGCCTACCACTGACTAGCTCTTACACTTAAACTCAGCCCATTTCTGTTAACTATATGTCACCACATTTTCTGTGGCTTTACCTGTGTGCCATTACATGATGCTCCCTGAACAGCAGGCTGGCATTTCCTCACTCAGTATTCCTATTCCCAGAATTATCCCTTGTCTGCTTACCTCATCTACACTTCCTGCCTGGCTACTGGCCAATCAGCATTTTATTTATTAACCAATCAGAGCAACACATTCAGAGCATACAGAAAGATATCCACAGCACAAGTCCAAATTTATTAGTTTTTTTTTTATAACAAAGAAGCATATTTAGTTCCAAAAATTCAAATCTTACATCTGTCTGATTAGAGCATATTAATGTGGTACTGTTTGGGGCTTCCATTAGAACCTGCAAACTGGATGATTTATAACAAGAGAAATTACTTGTCACATACTCCTTAGAGACGTAATGTAAACTTTACATGTTAGCAGGCTTCTACTCTCTGAGTATCATTGCTTCTGGTGAGGTTTTATGTTTCTTTGCTGGTAAATTGATTACTGAAACTCATGCCTCCATTGTCATATGGCATTATCCTTCTGTTTGTCTTCTACTTGGCATAAAATCATATTAGATTAAGGATCTATTTTACTCAGGTATGACCATGATAACTTATTTCCTCTGAAATTTCTCTATTTCACAGAAGGGAATATTCTAAAATTTGTGAAAGGACATGATTTTGGGAGAAATATTAACAATGAAGTAGAGTATTTCTTATAGAGTGCCAAAATTCACATTAGTTCCTTGTATAAAACAAATTTAGTCTAATACAATATTCCTTCAAACTTTAGCCTATTATACTTTAGCTATTCACATTATTATAACATGTCATTATTAATATCATATGCCATATTAACATATTCATATTATTATCATACATCATCCTAATGAGGCACATATGAGGCTCAGTGTATACTAAAATTTGTCAATGACTACAGACTTATGAAATTAAGTATGTAGTAGTTAGAATAGAGATTACTACAGTGAAAGAGAAACTGAAGGAATAAATTTATTAGTAGTGCAAAGCAGAATACACATCATCACAGAACAGTCATTTCATTTATAAGACCCAATGTAAATTAGCTTGTGGACCAAGGCTTTTCCCTCTTCTGCCTAAACATTTAGATTTATGTAAAGATGGTCTTCCTGATACATGATCCATAAATTATCAGTTTAATATTTTTATGTAAAGACTGTTTGCCTATGAAACAATAATGTGAATAGCTAAAGTATAATAGGCTAAAGTTTGAAGGAATATTGTATTAGACTAAATTTGTTTTATACAAGGAACTAACGTGAATTTTGGCACTCTATAAGAAATACTTAGTCTTTACTTACTTCTAGCACATACCATGAGAACAGGCTGAGAATTTTCCAGTCATCAAGGATTAGTAATCTCTATTTTCTTTCATATTTTACTATAATCAGTTGAAAGAATATTGAATGCATTTCCCTAGATTTTTCTTAGAAATTCTCTCAGCTATATATACAATTTAAATTTTTTAATATTTGTTAATTCTTTGAGGGTTTCATACAATGTATTTTATCCATTCTATTGCCACTGACTCCACTGTCCCATCCAACTTTGAAATTTCTTCTTTTTATTCCTTCTCTTCTCTTCCTCCTTTTCCTCTTCCTCCTCTTTTTTCCCCTTCTCCTCCTCCCCTCATTCCTCCATCTTCTTTTTCTCCCCTTCTTTGCCCATTGATTCCAATTTCTGTTGCTAAGCTAGTCTTGGGAGTAGGGCCTGTCCCGCACCAGTGGTCACATCATTAAAAAAAAAAAACTCACACTCCTTCTCCCAGCACTTAACAAGTATCAATAGCTCCTCATCTACTTGTGGAATTTTTATTTGCACTTCTTTCTTTATGCTGGGATATTGTCTGGCTGGAGCTTGTATATAGTTTGCACATGCTATCAAAATGGATGCTAGTTCACTTGTGCATCTGCCCTGTTTTGTTTGAAAACCACTGTTTCTTGGAAATTCCTGGCTATCAAACATTCTTATAATACCCCTTCTGCAAAGATCCCTGAATCTTAGGGCAAAGCATAGTGTGATCTGAAAGTCTGATTGAAAGCTGAGCACTCCACAGTCCTGTTCTCTGCACAATTACCAGATTTGTAGATCTCTGTGTTAATTAGTATCTACTACAAGAATAAACTTTTCTGATGTTCTGATCTATAAGTACAGTAATAAGTCATTAGGGTCATTTTATTACTATATTCATTTAGCAGTATCATGGAATTGTATTATCCCAATTTTAATATTTAAGAATATTTGGCTATTACAAATAATGCTGCGATTAATATAGTTGAGCACGTGTCCTTGTATGATTTAGCATCCCTTGGGTATATGCCCAAGAGTAGTATCAATGGGTCTTGAGGTAGATTGATTCCCAATTTTCTGAGAAGTCGACATACTGATTTTCAAAGTGGCTGTACAAGTTTGCACTCCCACCAACAGTGGAGGAATGTTCCCCTTACTCCACATCCTCTCCAACATAAGCTGTCATCAATGTTTTTGATCTTAGCCATTCTGACAGGTGTAAGATGATGTCTCAGAGTCATTTTGATTTGCATTTCCCTGATGACTAAGGATGTTGAACAATTCCTTAAATATCTTTCAGCCATTTGAAATTCTTCTGTTGAGAATTCTCTGTTTAGCTCTGTAGCCCATTTTTTAATTGGATTATTTAGTATTTTGATGTCTAGTTTCTTGAGTTCTTTATATATTTTGGAGATCAGCCTTCTGTCAGATGTGGGTTTGGTGAAGATCTTTTCCCATTCTGTAGGCTGTCATTTTGTCTTACTGACCCTGTCCTTTGCCTTATATAAGCTTCTCAGTTTCAGGAGATCCCACGTATTGATTATTGCTCTCAGTGCCTGTGCTATTTGTGTTCTGTTTGAGGGGCCTCTGGCAGTGAGATCAGTATCTATCCCTGGTGCATGAGCTGGGTTTTTTTTGCACTCATTACCTATGGTGGCATGCTTTGCTCAACCTTGATGCAGTGAGGAGGAGCTTGGTCCTGCCTCAACTGAATGCACCAGGCTTTGCTGAGTCCTCATGGGAGGCCTTACCCTATTAGAGGAAGGGATGGAGAGTGGGTTTGGGGAGGAGTCAGGGTAGTAGTGAGAAGAAGGATGGGAGGTGGATCTATGGTTGATATGTAAAATATAAGAATATTATAAATAAAAAATAATTTAGATGACAAAAATATTTAAAATATTTAATTTATATAAAACACTACAAAGTAATTCAACCAGGATTTCTGTTACTTTTTAACAGGGACCACTTTTTTCTAGTGCTCAACAATGTCTTCTTAATTTCTGTATGTTACTTCATTAGGAATGGCTTTAATATTTATATTTCATGCATTACTCTATTTATGAGATAAATATACATGTAAAATGCACAAAATTATATGTGTGTGTGTTCTATGGTAATAAATTATTCTTTTTATACAGAAATTACCTCCTTTTTTTGCTCTCACAAAATCAACTTACACATCCCTGTGTCACCAGCAGTCTTATTAAAGAAAAATAAGCTCTCTTCCAAATTCTTCCAGCCTCTGTCTATTAAGTAGTTCCAGTGCCATCTCTGTAACTTTAAATTTGTTTTCACTGTATCCTAATTCATAGTGACAAAATTTGTTCACAGCTATTCTCTTTTCATTTTAGGTACACATATACCAATTTTTCCTACATAACACACTACACATGCATATATATATATATATATATCATATACACACGCACATATAAACATATATACACATTCACATATATACATATGTATATGTTGAATAACATTCAAATTGTTTCCATTTGCATATTGTGCATAAAGTCCTGAGAACATTTCCATCTAACTCTCAGTACTATACATTCAAATCTTTAGATAAAGCCTTAAGATTAGAAATGCTGTGTAGTAGTCTATATGTTAACTTATCTGGATGTCCAACTAACCAGCAGAATTTTATTATTCAGTGTGTCTGTGAAAGTGTTTCCTGTAAAGATTAGCATTTGAATCAGGACACTGAATAAAGATTTCATCAATCAATGTGGGCACAAGTTAACAAAGCCATCAAGAGTACATGTAACAGAATTGTTAAGAAACAATAAATTCTGTTTCTTTGAGTTATGTCATTCATTATGTTTTTGCCTTTAGACATCAAAGATCCTGGTCATAAGGCCTTTTAATTCCTAGGCTCCCTTCTGCAGTCCTCTTCCATGTCTCTCAGGGTTTCTGGCTCTCAATTACATCATCAGATTCTATGGCTCAAAGGCCTTTGTATGCTTAATGACATCATCAGACTCCATTTTCTAAAGCTGTTGGTTTTAGAATGAATTAAACAACCAGCTTTTGTCTTTCTCTAGCTTATAAAGAGTAAGGCATTTTAATAGTAATGGCTCTCACACTCTCTCTAAACATACACATATACACATGCACATATATTCTTTCATAACATAATTCAGTAGATCTTTAAATGCTTCTAGTTTTCAAATATGCTTCTCAATATCAATGTTGTGTATGAAATTAATATCTCAAAAAACAATAAATCTTTGACACATAATTATCATTCAGTTTGCATTAAGTTTTGATATTGTGCATTCTATGTGTTTGGAAATTGAACAATAATATACACCATTACTATATAATATGGAGTAGGATGACTGTCTTAAATATTCTTCCACTTTTGCCTTTTCCAAATGTCTTATAGTGCAATAATACATTACCTAGCCCTTTCAGATTGACTTCTTTATTTAGTAATATATGGAAAGTTTCCTTTGAGTTTTTCAGAGATAGACACATCATTTCAGTATTGAATAATGCCCAGTTGCGTACATGTAGTGCATTTTTTAAATCATTCATATGCTGAAACTTATTTTATTTTTACCTTTTCATAATTGTGAATAAAGCTGCTGTAAGAATGTGTGTAAATTTTTATATACAGATACAAACTTCTAACTCCTTCTTGTTAATATATTTTAAGATTATGTTTATGTTTGATCAAAGGTGGTAAGATGTCTTCCAAAGTAGCTGTAATACTGTTATATTTTCATCAGTTTTGAATGGGGATGGAAGGCAAGGCCATGCTTATAGCACTTTGTATTGTAAGTGTTCTGGATCTTGCATATTCTAATAAGCGTACAATAATAATTTTGTTAATTTATATTATCCTGGCTATATAATGTAGTGATATTATGTTCCCCAAAATATTGTACACCCTAATAAAGTTATCTGGATGATCAAAGAAGCAGAACAAACCACAGCTGCCTTGTTCTTAAATTTTAGAAAAAAAGGGGGGGGATGTGGTGATATTATGTTCCCCAAAATATTGTACACCCTAATAAACTTATCTGGGGTCAGAAAACAGAACAGCCACTAGATATAGAGGCCAGAAAATGGTGGCACACATGCCTTTAATCCTCGCATTCTAGAGGCAGAGTTCCGTCTGGATCTCTGTGAGTTCAAGGCCACACTGGAAACAGCCAGGTGTGGTAACAAGAGCCTTTAATCCCAGGAAGTGATGGCAGAAAACAGAAAGGTATGTAAGGAGTGAAAACCAGGACCTAGCCTGGTTAAGCTTTTAGGCTTTTGAGCAGCAATTCAGCTGAGACCCATTTGGATGAGGACAAAGAGGCCTCCAGTCTGAGGAAACAGGATCAGCTGAGGAACTGGTGAGGTGAGGTAGCTGTGGCTTGTTCTGCTTCTTTTATCTTCCAGCATTCACCCCAATAACTGGCTCCAGGTTTTGTTTTTACTAATAAGACTTTTAAGATTCGTGCTACAATGTAATGTGGTGATGCAATAATTTTGAAAATATCTCTTTAGATTCTAAAAATTGTTGCTGGACCTCACAGCAGAATTTAGTAATGCACCAGGCATTCAGTTAAGACTTAAAACTGCTAGCCTACTTTGTACTCACACTGTTTATTTACACTTCCTTTAAGAGAACAATGTAACAACATACGTTACTTGCCTTGAATTTCCCATGTAATCAACATTTGCAATCTAAGCTATTGCATAGCTGCAATCTTATATCACTACTCTTCTCTGCCCCTGACCCAGACAATGCATGTCTACGATTTGCTGAAAGCAGCACATACATAAGTTAAAAGCAACTTCCTCAAACTTATCATAAAGGTTGAAAGGAACCATTTATGGATATTGCTTGGTAAACAATGTTGTTTGTTATCTGGGTCAGTTGGGATCATTTGAAGCTACTGACTTAATCCCTTGTTAAACTCTGATAAAGATTTCTGTAAAGTATCCCCTTTATTCCCCATGTTTTCTATGATGTTCAGTAAATACAAAGTGAAGCACTTTGTTGAGAACAGACACCACTCAAACACCATAGGCACAAAGACACACAAAGAGAGAAACAGATGAAACATGTGGACAGTCACAGACACAGTAACAAACAGGTTCATAAGACAGTCTTCAGGCAGCACAGATTCACACTTGTACAACAGACAGAAAGAGGAAGCAAGGCACAGGGATCATAAAGTACAAAATTCGAATCTAGACTCACTCTTGGTTAAGTGACTCCAAGGGAAAAGGCCTTCATTTTTTCCATAATGTGACACTGATTATTATTGGTGATTCAGAGTTAATCACTAATGCATATAATTAGTGCAACATATTATGTGGTGTACAGTTGCATGTTTGTTTACTATCTGTGATCTGTGTATCTTATTTAGTAAAATGTCTATAACTTTACCCTCCTTTGAAATAAAGCTGTATTCTTAAAGCTGAGCTTTTAGACTGGATTGCATGCTTTAATCAGTGAGCCTATAAATACATATAATCTTTACAACTATTTTATCCCAGTCTGTTAGTACTCTTTTCATCCTTTGTATTGTGTGTTTGAGAAACAGGAACTCTTGATTTTAATGCAGTCCAAGTTCATAAATTCTTGATCTTATAGATTATGAGTTTGATATAAATCTAATCAATGTCCAACCTATTGTCATCTACATATTCTTCTGTTTCCTTCTAATTTCTATTATGCTTTTATATTTTACATTGATGTGGCACATATTGTAAATAACTTTGCAATATACAATAATCAGATTCATCTTTTTATGCAATGTCCAATTTTGTCAGTGTCATTTTAAAATCAATCTTTGTTCAGAATATGTAAATCAGTGTTAGTGTGTTTGTCTAGCCTGTATGATGCCTTATATTTTATTGTGAGATAGAAAGAGAAGAGGGAGGGAGAAGGAGAAAGAAAATGAAGATTTTCTACTTCAATAATTTTTCATTGTCAAATGTCAATTGACTAAACCCAAATTTGAAATCTAAAGCCCCATTTCATGAACTTTCATTTATATGAACACCCTTCAAGGAAATATTCAGGTATATTGTTAATCGCATACATATGATATACGTGAGGAAAAGTATACAACTTATTAAGGAAATTGAAGATAAAATAGGTGAAAAGATATTCCGTGTTCATGGACTATAAACACAGCATTTTGATGATCTCAGTACTTTCCAAGTCAGTACATAGATCTGATGCCATGATATTAAAAAATTCAACAAGTCATTCTGTAAATATCTGCAAATTCTAAAACTTGTAGAGAGAAAGCCAAGATCTAGAACAAGTAATATAATATTTAAGGGAGAAAGGAAGTTTAAGAATTGCAACAATGATCAACATGGGTAAGTGAAACTTCATACATGCCTCCACATTTACACAGATGAAAGAGCAACCAATTTAATATGGTTCTGTACTGATGGATTGGTAAGTAAATAGACTAATGAAACAAAACATATATTCCTAAAATATCCCTGTATAATGCAATCAGACAGCATTAAAGGAAAATTATAAAAAAACATTTCTTCTACTGAATGTACCAGGCTCTGCTGACTTCCCATAGGAGGGATGGGTTAGGGAGGGAAGGCTGGAGGGGCGGGAGGAGGATCTGTGATTGGTATACAAAATGAATAAAAAAATCTTAATAAAAAACATTTCATGTGTAAATAGTGATACTTTGACTTCTTTTCCAATTTCTATCTCCTTGATCTCCTTTTACTGTCTTATTGCTCTAGCTAAAACATCAAGTACTATGTTGAATAGATATGGAGAGAGTAGACAGCCTTGTCTTGTTTCTGATTCTCATGGAATCGCTTTGAGTTTCTCTCCATTTAATATGTTGTTGGCTTTTGGCTTGCTGTATATTGTTCTTATTATATTTAAGCATGTTCCTTGTAACCCTTATATCTCCAAGACTTTTTATCATGAAAGGGTTTTAGATTTTGTCAAAGGCTTTTCTTGGCATCTAATGAAATAATAGTGTTTTTTTTTCTTTCAGTTTGTTTACATGATGGATTAAATTGACATTTTGTATTTTGAACCATCCTTGAATCACTGGGATAAAGCGAGCTTGATCAAAGTGTATGATATTTTTGATGTGTTCTTGGATTCAGTTTGCAAACTATTTTATTGAATATTTTTGCATCAATGTTCAAGAGGGAAATTTGTCTGTAATTCTCTTTCTTTGTTGCATCTTTGTGTGGTTTGGGTATCAGGGTAACTGTGGACTCATAAAAAGAATTTGGCAATGTTCCTTCTGTTTCTATTGTGTGGAACAATTTGAGGAGTATTGGTATTAGTTCTTCTTTGAAATTATCATAGAATTCTGCGCTGAACCATCTGGCCATAGGCTTTTTTGTTTGGCAGATTTTTAATGACTGCTTTTATTTCCTTAGGGGTTATATATCTGTTTAAATTGTTTATAGGATCTTAGACTGGGAGCAGGTGGGCATGGTAACTTGAGGGATCAGGTTGGGGGGGTGAGGGGGTGAGAGTGCTGAGAGACATGACTGGGAAGGGGAACTTTATGGAATCTGGTAAAAGCCTGAGGCAAGGGAAACTTCCATGAGTCTACAAGGATGGCCCTAGCTAAGACTCTTGGCTGCAGCAGCCATCGCCTGAAATGGCCATCCCCTCTGGTCTGATTGATGACTACCCAGGTTTTCATCAGAGAGTCTTCATCCATTGACTAATGGAGGCATATTCAGAGACCCTCGGCAAAACATTGGGCCATGCTAGTAGATTGCTACTAAGCAGAGGGAGAAGGGATTATAGGAGCCAGGAGGTCAGGGGCATCAAAAGAAAACACACAGAGATGGCTAGCTTGGCTCATGGGAACTCACAAAGCCTGAACTAACAACCAGGGAGCCTGAATGAGACGGAACTAGTCCCTCTGCATATATGTGATAGTTGTATAGCTTGGTCTATTTGTGGGACTCATAGCAATGAAAACAGAGACTGCCACTGGTGTTTTGGGTGGCTCTTGGGAACCTATTCCTGTGGTGATATTTTGAAAACTTAACAATATCCACAGCTATTACTCTGAAAAATGGTGTTAATTCTTTATGACTTTGCTAATAAATGGCATCAATCAGTATACTCTCAAACAATCTCAAATTGAAAACTGTTTGGCCACTTGAGATTATTTGTGTTGTTAAGTTCAGATAACATTTATTTTTGACAAAATACTTTTTAACTATGCTGTTTTTTATTTTTTATTTTTATTATTTTTGTCAGCTTGACACAAATCTAGGCATACGTGAGATGTGGGGGAATTTTTAATTGAGAAAATTCATCTATGAGATTAACTCCCCAGATCCAGTGTTCTTCTGTTTTGAGAAGGAAGACATTTTTAATATTTTATCTTTTAATATTTAAAAAAATTAAGCATAGTCTTTCCCTTCCTCAAGTCATTCCAGGTATTCTCCCCCTCCCTATCCAACTTTAAGTTCTTTAAGTTCTCTTTCCAAAATCAAACAAAACCCAATACAACAACACAATCAAGAAAACAATGTAAAACAGAAACAGAAACAAAGTCCTCCAACAAACTATAATGAAGAGAAGACACAAGAAACAGAGACCCACTTGTTTGGTCACATGGGTTTCTGATAGAAACATTTAAAAAAAGAAAAACAAAAAGAAGAGGAGGCAGAAAGAGTGTAAGAGACAGAGTGGAAGGAGGAGAATACCAAGAAAACTACACCTGCTAAATGACCATAAGCATAGCTCACATGAACTTACAGGGACTGAAGAAGGGAGTCTTAATGAAGGGTTTTCACTTTTGTGAGAGATTAAGTATGCTAATTGATGTAGGAGGATATGTGGACTCTGGAGGACACTATCCCCTGTTGTTTCTCTACTCTTACAGGATTAGAATTGGGAGTGCCTGCTAAACACTAGTATCCATGCATTTATTTATTCCACTCTGCTCTTGATTGTGGATGTGGTATTACTTCCAAGTCCTACTGCCATGACTTCCCCTAAATGATGCAATGCAGCATATAATTTTGAGGTAAATAAACCCTATCTTCCACAAGTAGTTTTCTGCAGATACATTTTACCTCAGTAACAAGAAAAGGAACTGAGGCCAAAATTTGGTAGCAGAAATAGATTTGTTACTGATTAACCAGACCATGTGTAGATTTTAAGCATTTGGAACTATTTTGTCTGAGATATGGGGAAGAGTTTGTAACATTGGGCTAGGAAAAGTCTTTTAATTGGAAGCTTAATAGTTATTAATGGTTATAGTGGGAGCTTGGAAGACAGTCATGCATAGTCATGGTTTGTGTGCTATTGGGAACAAAGCCGCTGTTGGTAATTCAGCTAATGGTCTATATTTTGGGTTAGAATCAGGCTTCATTCTGCCATTCTACTGAGAATTTGAGTGAGTTGAAATAGAAGATAAGAGCCTAATTTGTTTGATGAAGGGAAGGTATGCAAGCAAATGTAAAATTTCAGATAATGAGAGTAAAAACAACAAAACAGCTGTAACTGTTGAAAGAGATTAACATATTTAAAGAGAAACATGGTGCCGAACCAAGTTTTGGAAAATATGAAAGGTAATCTGCATGTAAAGTCCTATCCCTTGGAGCATCTATCTCCTAAAAGCCAATTTTACTTAAAGAAAATGGGGGCTCCAGCATATCAAGGATGCCAGGACCATTAGACATTCAATAAGGAGGGTTGTAGGGGTGAGTAGATATGGGCAAAGAGAGAAAAGCTTTGTGTTACAATGAGTTTGGCTGAAGGAATGGAGCTACCCACGTCTTTTGGGGCCCAGTTTATTTCAGTACAACCACAAGATGCTAACTGTTGAGTTTTGAGACTTGTTGTTCATCCTATAGTATTTTAGATTTGGCTTTGAGTTAGATGACCCCCCTGATGTGTCTCAATTCTTCAATTTTAGAGTAGGAAAGTTTAGTCTGTGCTATCATACTTCCGATTTTAAAGTGTTAGATCTATGATGTGCAAGATGCCTCAGCAGGTAAAGGTGATTGCTATACATGACTAGTGACCTGATATTGAGCCCCAAAAGCCATGAAAAGGTAGAAGGAGAGAACCAATTTTACAAAGTTGTCTCCTGACCTCTACATTCCCTGTACACCCAGATTATACATACATTTAAGCAACAATAAGAATATTGGCATTGTATTGTAAGGACAGTGAGAGTTTTTAACATTGAACTACATTTTACATTCTGAGGTAATTATGAGACATTGAGGACAAGCAATGGAAGGTTATGGCTTATAGAGATACACTTGAGTGTCAAGTTGCAATGATTATGCCTATCACCTTGACAAAACCTAAAATCACAAGAAAGAACCTCTGGGAATTCTTGCCAGGATTGTTTTGATTATGTTAATTGATGAGAAAAGACCCATTTCAGTTGTGGCAGGATCTGGCATAGATTGTATAAATAAGAAAATGAGCTAAGTACTAGCATTCATACATTAATTTACTATTCTTAGCTCTTAACTATGGGTGTGATTTGACTTGTTGCTTCAAGTCCCTGCTGACTTGATCCTTTCTCCCTTAAGTTTCTTTTGTTAGTGTATTTTATCACAGTAACAAGAAAATAAATCAAGGCATTATCAGTCTACCTAAACACATATACACACACATTCTTCTAGACAAAAAAAATTGAAAAATTTTTATTTGCTTCTTTCAATACCAAAAATGTGTCTGACTTTCTAAAACATTAGTCTTATATAAACATGAATTTATCAAATAGAAAAGGTTAGGCTTAGAAAGCACAACTCAGACAACTCAGAGATATTGGGAAACCAGAGTTCAATCATTTCACCAGCTTGAATGTTAAAACAAATTCAATATTAGATGGCCTAAAAACTCAAAGTGTAACACAAACCTCATTGTGCTTAACACCCAATTTGCAAATAGCAACTAAATACATCATTTTGTCCAATTAAATTAAAAAGGGTATAGGGTGCTTTTCGATGCTAAAGTCTTCCTTCACGTGCTACTTGTGATTATTGGAGGGCTAATTTTGGCTTATTTTCTTCAAATGGAAACATTTAAATCAATGTTTTTGTGGCAGAGGTGAAATCTTCAATGATGAAAAGATACATAATAAAAGTTCTACTAATCTTATTTTTCAGTTTTGTGTAATATAGTGATGTGTTCTAAGGGAAAAGAAAGAAATAATATACATTATTATCACACATTCTATCTATATCTTGTAGTTTGAACTGATATTTAAAACAGAAACATGAATAAAGGGTCAATGTCAATCTGCCAACACTCATTTGGGATACTAGTCTGAATATCCCACATAGAAATAGCTTGGGAACTACTGTATGACCACATGAAATACTGACAAAATACTTATGGCCCTCAAAAATACTTTTGATTAGTAAGATTCAATTATTTTAATATATCTTTATATGAACCCAAATACCTCTGTGTAGTACATTTTGAATCAAGAATGATGATTTAGGTTTGTCACAGAATCTGTAGATGGCTAATCAAAGTCCTACAAAAGGTAATTAATTCCCATCCTACTTCATGGAAACCAGAAATGGAAAACTTCTATTTCATCTGCATCTATGTGTTATGGAGATGTTTCTTATGGCTTCTAGCAATACCTCCTGAAGAGAAGAGGGAGGTTCATGAAACTCACAAGATAGTTCCAAGACTTGAGAAGTTCACAAATCATGCAAGAATCATGAGGTCCCTCTCTAAAATTATGTGAGCCATAAAAATTTGCTGTAGGAGAAAGGACTTGAGTGTTACAGCTTCCTGGAAAGTATACAGGGTATTCTAGTAAGGCAGTTTATGTGAATTATCACTCATAACAAGGAAAGCTTTCCAATGAGGCACTTGCCTGAATCATCCACCTTGTGTAAATAACTTCTCACCTGTGCTCCTGTAAATAACTCCAATAAATCCACTATATCACTAAACAGGATATGGAAGAGGTTTTGCTTCATTGATCTTGTATCTAGTGAAGTTACTGATTGTCAAAACAGGATTCCCAGGTAAACATAAAAACAATTTTCTCCAATAACAAAAATGTAAACATTAGATCCATGTACTGTACTGCAAATAAATGCCATGGAAAGAGGCATACTATGCTTCTCTATCTTTCCCTAAGTCATAAGGGAGGCCATTGTGGAACATGATTTGTAGTGAGAATTATCTGTCAAGTACAGCAGAAGAGTCTGAATTTGTATGCAACCAAACCCTAAAGACTCCATCCTTCTACTTGCTAACCCAAGAACCAATGTAACACAGGAGACTGACCAGAGGTGACAAGAAATGGTGGTCATGAATGAAGATATGCTTTGGTACAGAGTTCAGACAGATGGTAAAGATGGCTAGGTTGTGGACATTTTCAGAAGATCAGGAGTCCAAACTCAGGAAATAGAAAAGAGACCAGTTGTGAATAAATAGAGTAAAGTGCCTCCTGGACCTGTACAGATGCACTTGATTGTAAAAGAATCTACAAATTCAATACAATTCCAATCAAAATTGTAGTAGCATTTTTCACTAAAACAAAAAAAGACAATTATAAAATTCATATGGTTGTCAAAGAACCCATATGAAAAAGTACCAAAAGTACCAAAGAACCCATATTTCCCCAGGAATTCTAATTAAAATGAATAATGATGGAAATATCTCAATAAGAGGTTTAGTAATAACACCATAATACTTGCACAAAAATGGGCATGTGGGCCAGTAGAACTAAAAAAAGGACTCCAAAATAAACTTACATAATTTCATTCACTTTATTTTTACAAAGATATGGAATATATACATTGAAATAACAGATAGACTCTTCAACAAATACTGCTTGGAAAAATGGATTGTTGTATATAGAAGAATGAAAGGAGAGCCGTGTCTCTCATACTATACCAAATCATTTCAAAATATGTCCAAGGGGCATAAAGGAAAATGAGATTGAAAATAACTGAAATTTATTATATAAATGTATGACACTTTCAAGCAGTAAAACATAAACATTAAAAAAGACATGAAAGCTTGCAAATGTTTAAGGCAAACTTAAGAAAATCGCTTCTAGAATATCAAAAACCCTACTTCTGAATGGAATTCCAATAGCTCATGACATTACAGCAAGAATTGACAGATGGGATTAAATAATATAAAAACCTTTGGAAGAGGAAAGGAAATCATTGTCAGAGCAAATACACAATATTTTGTATGACAGAAACTTTTTGCTAATTGTACATCTGATAAATGATTAATATATAGAATATTTAAATAACCTAAAATCAAATACCTAATCTCCAAATCAATGAAGAGTAAAATTATTATTATTATTATTATTATTATTATTATTATTATTATTATTATTTTGGTTTTTCGAGACAGGGTTTCTCTGTGTAGCTTTGCGCCTTTCCTGGAGCTCACTTGGTAACCCAGGCTGGCCTCGAACTCACAGAGATCCGCCTGGCTCTGCCTCCCGAGTGCTGGGATTAAAGGTGTGCGCCACCACTGCCTGGCTTATGCAGAGTAAAATTATTACAAGTACAGATTTCAAAAGAAGAAACAAATTGGTGATAAATATATGCAAAAAATGTTCAATAGTAGCATGATAGATTAGAAAATGTTTCCATATGACCTGATAAAGATTCAAGATTTTAAAAGTAGATTATTTCAAAAGCAATAGAGGAAGAGCATCAGAAATTACAAAAACAGGGATAGGGTAGGTGAAAATGTGGAGAGGCAAACCAGTAATTCAGCAAAATGAAGTTATCCCTACAGAATGCCAACCTCTCAGATCCCCATCTGGGAGGGTGGAAGAAGCCGTATCAAAAGCATAAGCAAGGTGGTTCTGGTGCAAATAGACTGCACCCCTTCCACAGGACAAGACCAAAGTTCTTGCAAGCCTCAAATATATTTTATGTTTTGATCAGAGAGTGACATTGTAGCATGAATCTTAAAAGTTCTTATTAATAAAAACAAATCTGGCCTGGGTATTGGGGTGAATGCTGGAAGATCAGAAAAGTAGAACAAACCACAGCCACCTCACCTCACCAGTTCCTCAGCTGATCCTGTTTCCTCAAGCTGGAAGCCTTTGAGTCCTCATCCAAATGGATCTCAGCTGAACTGCTGCTCAAAAGCCTAAAAGCCCTAAAAGCCTAACCAGCTCTAGTTCTTGGTCCTCATGCCTTATATACCTTTCTGCTTTCTGGGATTAAAGGCTCACTTCCTGGGATTAAAGGCATGAGTAACCATGGCAGGCTGTTTCCAGTGTGGCCTTGAACTCACAGAGATCCAGATGGATTTCTGCCTCTGGAATGCTAGGATTAAAGGTGTGAGTGCCACCATTTTCTAGCCTCTTTATCTAGTGGCTGTTCTGTTCTCTGACTCCAGATTAGTTTATTAGGGTGCATAATATTTTAGAGAACACAATACCACTGCATGACACTTGTATCAGGAAGTGTTAGCAAGTGAAGAGGAGTTCTGTTATCACTTCCGACATCTCAGAAGGCTGTAGCTGGATACCATCTTGATTTTTTTTTTAGTGTTTTTTTCAGCCATTTGTATTTCATCTTTTTTTTCTTTATTAAGAAATTTTCTACTCACTCTACATAGCACCAACAGATCCCACCTTCTCCCTCCTCCCATCTCCCAGCCCTCCCTCCCAAGCCACCCGACATCCCCACATCTCCTTAATCAAGGTCTCCCATGGAGAGTCAGCAGAGCCCGGCACACTGAGGCTAGGCAGGCCCAGGCCCCTTCCCACTGTACCAAGGCTGTACAAGGTGCCAGACCACAGGTACTGGATTCCCAAAAGCCTGTCCATGCACCATGGATGGATCTTGATCCCCCTGCCTGGGTGTTTCCCAAACAGTTCGAGCCAAACAACCATCTTCCATATCCGGAGGGCCAAGTCCAGTCCCATGGGGGCTCCACAGCCACTAGTCCACAGTTCATGGGCCTCCAATAGTGTAGCTGGTCATCTTTGCACTTCTTCCCCTCATGATCTCAACGGTCCCTGCCTGCAGAATCCCTACTCTCTCTCATTGATTGGATTCCCAGAGCTCAGCCTGGAGCCTGGCCATGAATCTCTGCATCTGCCTCCATCAGGCACTGGACAAAGGCTCCATGAAGATAGTTAGGATATTTGCTAGGCCAATCACCAGATTAGACCAGTCCAGGTACCCTCTGGACCACTGCCAGCAGTCCAAGGTGGTATAATCCTTGTGGGTTTCTGAGAGATTCCCCAGCACCCTGCCTCTTCCTTTTCCCATGATGTCCTCATCTATCATGTTATCACCCTCCCTACCTTCCCACTCTGTCCGTGTTCCAGCTCAAACCTTCCATTTCCCTATGTTCTCATTCCCCACTCCTCGCCCTCTGCCACCCGCCCCACACACACCCATTCCGCTCATGTAGATCTCATCCCCTTCTCCTTTGTTGGGTCATCCATGTGTCCCTCCTTGTCTTTCTCTGTTAGCTAGCCTCTCTGGAGCTATGGATTGCAGTCTGGCCATCCCTTCCCTCACATCTGGTATCCACTTATGAGTGAGTACATACTTTGTTTGTCCTTCTGAGTCTGGGTTACCTCACTCAGGATGATATTTTCTAGTTCCATCCATTTGACTGCAAATTTCTTGATATCATTGTTTTTTATTGCTGAGTAGTATTCCATTTTGTATATGTGCCACATTTTCTTTATCCATTCTTCAGTTGAGGGGCATGTAGATTATTTCCAGGTTCTTGCTATTAGGAATAGTGCTGATGTGAACATAATTGACCATGTGACCTTGTGGTAAGATTGAGCATTCCTTGGGTATATGCCCAAGAGTGGTATAGCTGGGTCTTGAGGAAGACTTATTCCCAATTTTCTGAGAAACTGCCATACTGAGTTCCAGAGTGGCTGTACAAGTTTGCATTCCCACCAACAATGGAGGAGTGTTCCCCTTTCTCCAAATCCTCTCCAACATAAGCTGTCTTCAGTGTTTTTGATCTTGGCTATTCTGACAGGGGTAAGATGGTATCTCAGAGTTTTTTGATTTGCATTTCCCTGATGACTAGGGATGTTGAGAAATTCTTTAAATGTCTTTCAGCCATATGAGATTCTTTTGTTGAGAATTCTCTGTAAAGCTCTGTAGCCCATGTTTTTAAAAATTGGATTGTTCAGTATTTTGATGTGTAGCTTTTTTGGGTTCTTTATATATTTTGGATATCAGCCCTCTGTCAGATGTGGGGTTGGTGAAGATCTTTTCACATTCTGTAGACTGCTGTTTTGTCTTATTGACCGTGTCCTTCATTCTACAAAAGCTTCTCAGTTTCAGGAGGTCCCATTTATTAATTGTTGCTCTCAATGTCTATGCTACTGGTGTTATATTTAGTAAGTGTTCTCCTGTGCCAATGCATTTAAGACTACTTGCTACTTTCTCTTCTATCAGGTTTAGAATAACTGGATTTATGTTGAGGTCCTTGAGACACTTGGACTGGACTTTTGTGGATGGCGACAGATATGGAACTATTTGCAATTTTCTGCATGTTGACATCCAGTTATGCCAGCACCATTTGTTAAAGATGCTTTCTTTTTTCCATGGTACAGTTTTGGCTTCTTTGTCAAAAATTATATATTCATAGGTGTATGGATTAATGTCAGTGTCTTCAATTGGATTCCATTGGTCCACATGTCATTTTTTATGCTAGTACCAAGCTGTTTTTATTACTGTAGCTCTATAGTAAAGGTTGAGGTCAGGTATCATGATGCCTCCAGAGGTTGCTTTATTATACAGGATTCTTTTAGCTATCCTAGGTTTATTGTTTTTCCTTATATAGTTAAGTATTATTCTTTCCAAGTCTGTGAAGAATTGTGTTGGGATTTTGATGGAGATTATATTGAATCTGTAGATTGCTTTGGTAAGATGCCATTTTTATTATGTTAATCCTATATATCAAATGAGCATGGGAGATCTTCCCATTATCTGATATCTTCTTCGATTTTTTTCTTCAGAGACTTAAAGTTTTTATCATATAGGTCTCTCACTTGCTTGTGGCTAATGTAAAGTGTGATGTTTCTCTGATTTCTTTCTCAGCCCATTTATCATTTGTACATAAGAGAGCTACTGATTTTTTTTTGAGTTAGTCTTGTATCCTGCCACCTTACTGAAGGAATTTATCAGCTGTATGAGTTCCCTGGTAGAATTTTTGGGGTCACTAATGTATACTATCATATCGTCTGCAAATGGTGAAAGTTTGACTTCTTCCTTTCCAATTTGTATCCCCTTGATCTCCTTTTGTTCTCTTATTGTTCTAGCTAGAACTTCAAGTACTATGTTGAATAAGTATGGGGAGAGTGGACAGCCTTGTCTTGTTCCTGATTTTAGTGGAATTGCTTTGAGTTTCTCTCCATTTAACTTGATGTTGGCTGTTGGCTTGCTATAAATTGCCTTTATTATGTTTAGGTATGTTCCTTGTATTCCTGATCTCTGTAGAACCTTTATCATGACAGGGTGTTGGATTTTGTCAAAGGCTTTTTCAGCATCCAATGAGACAATCCTGTGGTTTTATTTTCTTTCAGTTTGTTTATATGATATATTACATTTACTGATTTTCGTATGCGAACCATCCTTGCATCCCTGGATTGAAGCCTACTTGGTCATGGTGGATAATTTTTTTATATGTTCCTGGATTCGGTTTGCCAGTATTTTATTGAGTATTTTTGCATCAATGTTCATGAGGGAGATTGGTCTGTAATTTTCTTTCTTTGTTTCATCTTTGTATGGTTTGGATATCAGGGTGACTGTAGCCTCATAAAAAGAACTTGGTAATGTTCCTTCTGTTTCTATTGTGTGGAACAATTTGAAGAGTATTGGTATTAACTCTTCTTTGAATGAGTGGTAGAATTCTGCGCTGAAACCATCTGGTCCTGGGCTTTTTTTGGTTGGGAGACTTTTAATGCCCGTTTCTATTTCCTTGGAGGTTATTGGTCTATTTAAATAGTTTATTTGGTCTTGATTGAACTTTGGTATGTGGTGCCTATCCAGAAAATCATTCATTTCTTTTGGATTTTCCAATTTTGTGGAGTACAGATTTTTGAAGTATGACCTGATGATCCTCTGGATTTCCTCATTGTCTGTTATGTCTCCCTTTTCATTTCATTTCTCCCTTTTCATTTTGTTAATTTGGATGCTCTCTCTCTCTGCTTTTTGGTTAATTTGGATAAGAGCTTGTCTACCTTGTTGATTTTCTCAAAGAACCAGCTTTGTGTTTCATTAATTCTTTGTATTGTTCTCTTTGTTTCTATTTTATTGATTTCATCCCTCAATTTGATTATTTCCTGGCATCTATTTCTCCTGGGTGAGTATGCTTCTTCTTGTTCTAGAGCTTTCAGTTGTACGGTTAAGTCACTAGTGTTACATTTCTCCAACTTCTTTATGTGGGCATTTAGTGCTATGAATTTTCTTCTTAGTACTGCTTTCATAGTGTCCCATAAGTTTTGGTATGTTGTACATTCATTTTCATTGAATTCTAGGAAATCTTTAATTTCTTTCTTTATTTCTTCTTTGACCCATTGGTAATTCAGTTGGGCATTATTCAGTTTCCTTGAGACTGTAGGCTTTCTGTAATTTTTGTTGTTGTTGAAATCTAACTTTAAGCCATGGTGGTCCAATAAGATACAGGACGTTATTTCAATTTTTTTGTATCAGTTGAGATTTTTTTTTTGTGTGTGTGTGACCAAATATGTGGTCGATTTTGGAGAAGGTTCCATGAGGTGCTGAAAAGAAGGTATATTCTCTTATGTTATTGTTGGAATATCCTGTAGATATCTATTAAGTCTATTTGAGTCATAATGTCTCTTAGTTCCCTTATTTCTCTGTTAAGTTTCTGTCTGGCAGACCTGTCCATTGGTGAGAGTGGGGTGCTGAAGTCTCCCACTACTAGTGTATGAGGTTTGATATGTGATTTAAGCTTTAGTAATGTTTCTTTTACGAATGTAGGTGCCCTTGTATTTGGGGCATAAATATTCAGAATTGAAACTTCATCTTGTCAGATTTCCCTGTGATAATATGTATTGTCCTTCCCAATCTCTCAACTAATTTTAGGATGAAGTCTATTTTATTAAATATTAGGATAGCTACACCAGCTTGCTTCTTAAATTCATTTTATCGAAATGTCTTTTCCCAGCCTTTTATTCTGAGGTAGTATCTGTCTTTGTTGTTGAGGTATGTTTCTTGTATGCAGCAAATGGGTAGATCTTGTTTTTGTATCCACTCTGTTAGCCTGTGTCTTTTTATAGGTGAAATGAGACCATTGGTATTAATGGATATTAATGACCAGTTATTGTTAATTCCTGTTATTTTTTGGTGGTAGTGTTGTATGTTTCCCTTCTTTGGTATTTGTTGGTGTGGGACTATCTCTTGCCTGTGTTTTCATGGGTGTATCTAACTTTCTTAGATTGGATTTTTCCTTCAAATGCTTTCTGTAGGGCTGGATTTGTGGAGAGATATTGTTTAAATCTGGTTTTACCATGAAATATTTTGTTTACTCCGTCTATGTTGATTGAGAGTTTTGCTGGGTATAATAGTCTGGGTTGGCATCCATGGTCTCTTAATGTCTGCACAATGTCTGTCCAGGACCTTCTGGCTTTTAGAGTCTCCATTGAGAAGTCACGTGTTATTCTTATGGGTCTGCTTTATATGTAACTTGGACTTTTTCCGTTGCAGCTCTTAATATTTTCTCTTTATTCTGTATGTGTAGTGGTTTGATTATTATGTGGCAAGGGGAGTTTTGTTTTTGTTTTTTGCTTTTGTTTTTTTTGGGGGGGATCTGGTCTATTTGGTGTTCTGTAACCTTCTTGTATCTTCATAGGCATTTCCTTCTATAAGTTGGGAAAGTTTTCTTCTGTGATTTTGTTGAATATATTTTCTGTGCCTTTGAGTTGGTATTCTTCTCCTTCTTCTATCCCTATTATTCTTACGTTTAGTCTTTTCATGGTGTCTGAAATTTCATGGATATTTTGGCTTATGACTTTGTTGGTTTTAGTGTTTTCTTTGACTGATGAATCTATGTCTTCTACCGTATCTTCATCACCAGAGATCTGCTCTTCCATCTCTTGCATTCTGTTGGTTATACTTGCATCTGTAGTTTCTGTTCATTTACTCAGATTTTCCACTTCTACCATTACCTCAGTTGGTGTCTTCTTTATTGTCTCAATTTCAGACTTCAAATCTTGAGCTGTTTCCCTCATTTGTTTAATTGCTCTCTCTTGGCTTTCAAGGTATTTACTGATTACTTCCCATTTTTTGTTTGACTTTTCCTCTAATTCTTTAAGGGAATTTTTCATTTCCTCTTTAAAGTTCTCTATCATATTCTTAAGGTCATTTTTAAGGTCGATTTCTTCTGTTTCTTCTGTTCAGGTCTTGCTGATGTTGGTTCTGATGGAGCCATGGTGGGTTTTTTGTTGTTGACTGTGTTTTTGCACTGACATCTACCCATCTCTTTCTCCACTTGATGCAAGTGGTGTCTGTGTCTGAGGGATGCTCTCTCAGTCTGATCGATACTCTTGGTGCAGTGGGAGCTCTTGATCTAATCGATGCTGATGGACTTTTTGTCTCATGTAGTAGTTCTTAGTCCAATTGGCCCTTGTGGGCTCTGTCTCAGGAAGTAGTTGTAATCTTGGCACTCGGGTGGGTTGGGGGAGTGGGCCTTGTGGGTTACATGGTCTGGTGGGGGTGGGGGTTATCTGACCTGTCTTCAGGAGGTCTGTCTGCCAGACTGGCCTGAAACTGGAACTGCAATGGGTAGTGGTGTACGGGCACAGGGTTGTGACCCTGGGCCCAAAGCCTAGGGGCTGGGGTATTCAAGTTTGAGACTAAAGACTCACATCTTAGTCCAATCAGGTACTGGAAGTCTCTGTCTCAGGGAACAGCTGCAACCTCGGAGTGTGGGTGGGATTTGGGGAGGCGGGGTTTGGGTTACAGGGTCTGATGGGGATGGTGGTAGTCTGACCTGTCTGCAGGAGGTCTGCCTGCCTGACTGGCCTTACACTGGGACTGCAATGGGTGGTGGTGTAGGGGACAGGATTGTGTCCCTTGCCCCTACCTAGACAAAGACTCACCTCTTAGTCTAATCGGGTGCTGGAGGTCTCTGTCTCAAGGAACAATTACAGCCTCGGAGGGTGCGTGAGTTTTGGGGGCAATGGGTACCATCTTGAAAAACAGCTCCTAATATTTAAAACTTAAACTAAACTATCATAGGAGACAAAGGGAAGAAAATAATAATCACAGGTCAATTTGCCTGAGGCCAATCTGCAACAGCATCAGTGTGAGGTATCTGTAGCTAGCAGTCCTGGAAAGCAAGAGGACCAGACACTGACTCAAGCCAAAAAGTACAGACGGCAGGACGCTCAAGAAATGAAGCATAGAAGAAAGGGTAGGGAAAGTATCCAGGCTCAGAAAGAAAAATATGATACATTTTCTCTTATTTACAAAATCTAGAATATTATAAAAGGAACAAGGGTGGAGTGAGGGAATTGTTTGAGGCAAGGAGGCACAAATCAAGAAGAGAATAAGAAATTATGGAGGTAAGTGAAAGAATTGTGTTGTGTATTAAAATGGCATGGTGATGTTCACTTTTTGAAGAAATAATATTCACCAATCAAAAAAGAAATTATTTACATTCATATGACACACACACAAGGGATCAAAATGAGCTAGATGCTTACACTTCTCCGAGGGGATTCATGGCCTACTTGGGGCATCTAGGAATTTATTCTTAACAATGTAAAACCAAGCAAACTTCCATTTGTTAATCCTTTTACATATATGTGAAAACATCAGGAGAAAATTACTTCCCTATTTTATGAGCTGACGTTGATGTTCAGAAACAACAGAAAATTGTCTTCCCTTGACTCATTGACAACTACCAGTGTAGAATTCATGTCATTTATTTCTCAACTGAAGCCTATGCCGCTAAGTTGAATAGCTTTGAAATCAGGAATCTGAAATCACCTGGTTTGCTTGAGTGATAATATTCACATTAAAAAAGCATCTTGACTACACTTTGTACCCCATAAATGTACATTAGTGAATGAAAATAGTACAAGAGCTGAAAGGAAGCATTATTTGAATCCTGCTGATCAAAATGCCACTGGGCTCTATCATTTCTTTTTCATTCCACCTGGTATGTATACCTGAGAGAATGCTTGCAAGAGCTCCAGCTGTTGTACAATAGAACATTCGAATAAAGAGCAATATGAGCCACAGGCATTAAAGCACACCTGTGCCTCATTTACGCCATTGAATTTAACACAGTAAGTATACTATTATGGTGGACTTGCTGTGCTTCCAGTATATGTACACAGGATCTCTTAAAACACCATCTATGCTCCTACAGAAATATTCATGTCTGAATGTGTTCAGGGTTTGAGATTCCATAAATTGCTATTTTTTCTAAATAGATCCAGAACATGTCTCAAGGAGAAAAAAGTCACTGTGTGTGGTTTTCTTTCATCCATTAATTTACTTATGTGTGATAATTCCAATGTATTGTATCTAAGCAATATGCTAGAGATAAAATGATGAGTAAATCATAGCATCTTTCCTAAAGAAATTCAGTTTCTGTTGGAGGAAGTAAAAATAATATAAAATAGTACATATACAGTTTATTAATTTTAGACCACAATACATTTGCAAACATTTCTGTGCTTATTGCCTAGAACATGCTATCAATGGTATATTGAAGGTTTCATAAACTGTATCAGAAGATCATTCAAAATGAATTATTTTCCTCATAGGAGATTAAATTCTAAACAAAAAGAACCAACTTGTCTTTGAAAATCATGTCTTTTACTTAATGTAGGATAAATTCAGACAAGATTATTGTGATTGGCTCTCTGGAGAACAATTTTAATATTAGCCTCACCTTTAACAACTTCTTTTATTTTTGTAATTAGTATGAAAAATAAGAGAAATTTATCTAAAACTACAGTTCATACACATATGAGAAATTGACATCATAAATAATTGCTAAAAACCTATTTATAAATATTCATAATATCCATAAGTTTTCCGCTTCTCAGTTTGAAAGGGGAATTTGCTGTCTGTTTACAAAGTGTCCACACTGAATGCTAATTCTAACAATAAACACTACATAGATCTGAGTATCAGGTCATCTCACTGTGGTGAGTAAACTTCTTGGTGGACAATGTTGAGTCAAATAGTGCACATCAAGGTATATCCTTCAGTGTATAACCTGACCCATGGGAAGAATTTGTCAGTACTATTCACCCATTGATGTAGACCTACAAAGTCAAGAACTAATTTTTTTATCTAGGTGAGTTGGTTTTGGTAGAAAATATATTATAATTGAAATTACTCAATATGAGCTTCTTTTACTGAGCATAATGATTTTAAGAATTTTATACATTTTAGAATATAAAAGACTATCATTATTTTTGTAAGAATTCACCATAGTTGTTTCATTTCTTAGTTCATAGACATTCTGAATTTTTCTGTCTTTCACTTATCTAAATAATGTTATTAGCATCACCATATAATTTTTTTTTGTAGACACATAGTATCAATACTTTGGGATGTATATAAAAGACATATTTGGAATATTTCTTTAACTTTTAGATATACTACAAATATGTTTCCTACAAGGAATACCCATATTCTACTTTGTATCTTTTCTAGTAGTGTATGATGTTTCAATTGCCTCCCAAATTTTCCCACATTTGTGACTTTTTTAAGGAACAATCCCTGATTTCGAAAGTGGCTGTACCAATCTACCCTCTGTTATATTTTATTCAAAAAACATTAGAGAATAGTGGTATCCCTTGCCCCACAAACTCACCAGCATCTTCTGTCATTTAAGTTTTTAATAAAACACATTCTGACTGTGGTGAGATGGGAAGGCTCCAAAGGAAAGATACAAACCTATGGTCAGACAGACAATCCTGGTTAAAATTGATGGATTTGAAAATAAAACCTAAAGACTGGAATTTAGGACATGGAGGTGATGGGAAGGACAGGGATGTGAGAGAGATAAAAGCAAGTGCAGTGTAAGAGTAAAGAAAATATACTGCTTAGAAATTTTTAAAAAATGTATTTTTAAAGTATCCACTTGTTTTCCACTAATGGTAAATAATTCAGTGTTTTTAAGCCTTGTAGTCTCTTAATACTCCAAGACCTGTACTTTCATTTCAGTGCACTATATATTGGGCTTTTATACATTTTAAAATGTTGCTATAATAGTAGAATGTTACCCCTCTTAGTTCTTAATTTATTCTCAAATAATATTTCAAGGTAATAGGTTTTAAATTTGAAAAATGAAAAATTTTTTCAATTGAGCAGGAAATTTTTTAAAAGTGTAAAGAGAAAAAGCACTGTGATATATTCAAAAAACACTTTCTTTTCTATTACAAAACAAGAGGAATTTTCTTTTGTCCTTTTTAGTATACCTTTACCAAAAATTGTTGAAAATTGTGTTCACCCTATTGGGGAACTTAACTTTATGAAGAATTCCCTAAACACAAGTTTTTACCTTACTTAGACTTTGAGTTCAGAGAACATTTTTCTTGATGGTGTCCGCATTGAGTTAGACTTACAAGAAATCAATTAGAGAATCAAGGAAAGCTTCTTCCATGCGCTTATACAAAAGCTAACTAATGAGTCACCCTGGCAGTAATCAAAGAATTCTGGGTAGTTTACTTCATTCTTTAAGTACCTTCCAATATTCCTGATCCAGAAAAAAATGCTTTACTTCATCCCTGACTGCTTCTTGTGTTACTTCTTGTTCTCTTGTCTGCACTTTACACACCACTTTTCCTCATGCTTATATTTCTGGAAACTTTTCTTGACACATTCAATATTCCTTTGTGTCATAGTTCAATAGTTTTCTAGTCAAATTAGGCAATGTGTCTTTTTTATACTCCGTGTATAATTAAAATTGTAATTATTTTTAACTTAGAAAATTTTAACATATCCAAATTTATAATATGTGTATTATAAAAGTATGGTATGTGTTTTTGTAGCACATTACAGGGAAACTCCATCTTAATTATTTTCCTGTGACCTCTTCAACAATTTCAAATTTAAGAATCTTATCCTGTTACATTTACTACTTGCACCCCTGTCGGAGTTGCTGTGTTCACAAGAAATAAAAAACTAAACTTTAACTACTATAGAACACTGCTTTCGAGATATTTATACCTACACAAGTAAACCACATGTGCCATGCTATGGTCATGGTGTTTATCACAAGAGGGTGAGAACCACTGCCATAGAAGAACACTGCTTAATAGAATGATCCAAATGATTTGTTCGCTCTACTTTCTTACACAATGCATGACCACCTGCACTGTCGCAGTGACCTCCTACCTCAATAATCAGTCAAAAAAATTCCCCACAGGCTTGCCTATGGAAGAATTTTCTCAACTGAGGTTCCCTTTTCTCAGATGACTGTGGTTTGTGTTAAGTTGACAAAAAATAATCTATACAGAAGTTTATATCCAAAGTATATAAGTAATTAAGCAACTAGGTTTTTAAAAGGACAAGGGATCTAAAAAGACATTTCTCAAAAAAGAGACAAATTATTACCTGATAATGGAAAAATGCTCAACACTGTTGATGAAGAAATGCAAATTGAAGCCCCAATAAAATATAATACCACATCTGTGACAATATTTACTATGAATTAAAAGAAATAACAACTGTCGCTGATGATGAAGTTAAAGGAGAACATTTATTTGCTATTGATGAAATATAAATTAATGCAATCATGGAAAAAATTTATACCATGTGGTCCAGCAATTCCACATTTATAAGGTGCTCATAATTGAGAGAACACCATTCATTCAATTTCTAAATTCTGTCATTTTTCTCTAACTTTGATGAAATTATAATGAATAAGGGACAAGCATATCTTTTAGGTGAAAAAGTTTGAATTCATAGAAACAGAGAGTATAATTTTGGTTACTAGGGGCTAAAGTAATGAGATTTGTTGGAGAAGTGCTAATCAAAGGACATAAAATTAATTATACAGGGGAAAATAACAAGATCTATACTACAACATGGTGACTATAGCAACGATGAGTTCTACTCTGGAGAACTGCTGAGATTAGATTTTTAAGTGTTCTCACCACTAGAAATGACAAGTGTGAAAGATAATGTGTTAACATGTTAATTAACTCAATTTAGCCACCCCACAATGTGTGTATGTTTGCAGAAAACATGTTGTACATGATAAATACATAGAATATTTATTTGATAATTCAAATAATTAAAATAAATGAAGTTACTAATTGTATCACATAAGCATCCAGACTATTAAATTCTATATCTATTACGGTTAAAGTATTTCTTCATTCATTTTTATTGCCTGCATTTTAGGAAATAATATACACATATATTTCAGTATGCTATTATCGGACTGAGTTTAGTTTTAATATTAAAATGCTCTTATTTTTGTTTAATACAAGATACTTTGTAAAGTCTTGTTTGGTATTTTGTATCCCAAGAATATCACTGCAATTTTATATATCTTGCCAACCTCTTACTTTCAGTTTATTTGTGTTTTTAAATCTATTTTGTCTCCTATATATTTCTTATATATATATGAAAATTATATTCATGTATTGCAAAAATCTCTGAATTTTGATTGAATGGTTTATGGCATGTATAGTTAATGTTATTGACACAGTTGGATTTGTTTCCCCAATTTGTTTTCTCTTTGTGATATGTGCCTTTTTTCTCCTCTGTTCTCATTTATTGCCTCATTTTTTCACTAACAGAAGGTGTTTTATAATGATACTTAAATTTTATTTATTTTTCAATGATGTTTTTGTTTGTGATAAAGTGGTTAATACAAACTCTAAATTAAAACTTATTTTCAATATGTAGAAATTAATTACAATGATTATAAAGATTCAATCATATTTATTACATTACCACCTTAGTGTACTTTTATGCTACTACTGTTATACACAATGTATCAATGTTAGTGTATATAATTTTATTTCTTTTGAGGATACTTGGAGGAAAGAAAAAAACAACTATATCACCTACTGAGTTTTCTATATTAACCTTCATATTTATGGTTTGTCTTCTTTTCTTCTGTGCTTGATGAGATTACACTGGCAGATTTCAGTGAATTTTATTTATATTAAGACTGTATATTATTGTGATCCACTTTTGTCCTCAATCACCATGTTTGTGTTGTTTCTTCAAATATTATATATGTGTATATATGTGAAATATTTATGTGCTCTTAAATATATTAGAATAATAAGTCTTATGATTATTCTTGCTAAGTATATATATATATATATATATATATATATATATTCCAAAATTCCATTTTCTTCATTAAAAAGTAACATTATTATTCCATGGACCCAGTGGGTCCACTTTGAGATGTATTGGTGAGAAAATTATGTTTAACAGCTTAGTCCTTGAATCCCTCTTCTCTTCTTGTTTTGTTATGTGTTCTCTCCTGCTCCTACTCTCACCATGATATCATTTTTTATTCTTTTCTCATACATTACATTCTGACTACAGTTTCCCCTATCTCCACTCGTCCCAGTCCTCATTCCACCCCTGTTTTCCACCAGATCCACTTCCAAATATGCCATAACAAGTTAAAATAAGACTGGGAACATACTCTCATATCAAGGTTGGACAAGGCAGCCCAGTAGGGGGAAACAAGTCCCAAGCGCAGGCAAAGAGTCAGCGCCATCCCCACTCCCACCGTTTGGAGTACCACAAGTAGGCCAAGCTAAATAATCACAACATACACACAGAGGACCCAGGACAGACCCATGCAGGTTCAGTGGTTGCTGCTTCAGTCTCTATTAGCCTCTACGAGCCCTGCTTAGTTGATTCTGTTGGCTGTGTTTTTCTGGTGTCCTCCACCCTCTGGCTCCGACAATCCTTCCACCCCTCTACCACAGGTTTCCCTGAGAGCTCCACCTAATGTTTGGCTGTGGGTCTCTACATCTGCTCCCATCAGTTTTTGTATGAAGCCTCTCTTGCAACGATTGGGCTAGGCATGATCTTTTATAACAGAATATTGTTAGGAATCATTTCACTGACTTTTTTTTGGCCAGTCGTGTTTGGTTCTATCCTAGATCCCTGGGCCACCCAGGCAGTGTTAGATGTGGACTCCCTATCAGTGGTGTGGTCCTCAAGTTGGACCAGTCATTGGTTAGCCATTCCCACAAGTTTTGCCCCACCGTTACCCAGCACTTGTTGTAGGCAGGGCAAATTGTAGGTCAAAGGTTTTGTGGCTAATTTGGTATTCCAATCCCAATACTTGAAGCTTTGCACCTCAAGCAAAGAATGGATAAAGAAGATGTGGCACATTTATACAATGGATATTACTCAGCTGTTACAAAATGGCATCATAAAATGTTCAGGCAAATCGACGGAACTAGCAAACATCATCCTGAGTGAGGTAACACAGACCCAGAAAGACAAACATGGTACGTATTCAGTTGTAAGTGGATATTAGCTGTTAAATAAAGAATAATAATACAACAACCCACAGATCCAGAAATGATATCATTTAAGTTGTAGTATAGCTAAGAGGTACTTGTGCCAGCTGCAGAAATGGAAGTGCCATTCTTTTAGAGCTCCCAGAGTATTAGTTAAATAAACATGTTTTCTATAGAAAGTACATGGACTCATACTTTGTTATAGTAATTCAAATTGAATTAACACAATGCGACAAAACTAAATACATGGAAATCTACTACTGTTTGAGAATGGGAAGTATTTAATAAGGTTTTATACCTTGAAGAATATTCTGTAAGAATATACTATTGACAGCTATGGTTCACGTGTAAGAGAAGAGGGTTTAGTAAGAGGCCTTTAGATTCTAAGAATTTGGCCTCAAAGATGATTATGAATCCTCAATAGTTCTCTCTTTGTTTCCTTCATCAACAATTGACCACTTAATCTCATGCATCTTTACATTAAAGCTCAAACAAATATGAACAACTTAATTTAAACTTGATCCATCTAAGCTATGTGTTAAAATACAACACTTGCCATTTTATAGGTAGAATTTATTCAAATTCCTCCATAGGCTCTGATATTTGAATGCTTAATCCCCAGCTCACAGTGCTGTTTGGGCAGGTTATGGGATCAGCCTTACGGGAAGACATGTCATGGGTAGGAAGTTTTGAGAGTTTATATTCTTGTCTCCCTTCCAGTTTGCTCTCTGATTTCTGTTTATGATTGACAATGATATTTCTTAGCTTCCTGCTCCTGCCGCCATGCCTTCCACTTCCTATAATTCTTCCAGCCATTATATATTCTCCCTCTGGAACAGAAAATAAGCCTTTTCTTTCATAAGCTGCTCTTATCCATGTTATTTTGCACACCATCAGAAAGTAAATAACACATCTGTTAAGGCATGAATGATGAGTTAGACTAATCTTTATAAATTTAGTGTTCTCTTTAGGAGAAAGTTGTTCATACTGTCATTCATGAAGTATCACCTGCTTGAATATATCTTAAATATACTTTTTCAGTACTCCTTATTCAATACATACATGTTTGTCTTTCTGTGATGTCAACTTGGCAGGAGTTAGAATTATCTTTGGGTCATTTGAAGTAGAATTATCCTTAGGTCATTTGAAATGGGAACATTCAGCCTAAACATGGGCAACAATCTATCACTAGTCCATATATGAAGAGGCCCCAAGAAATATTTTTTCTTTTTTGCCTGTTTACCTTCACCTATGACTGGCATATATATCAACTCTGTTGCTGCTATGACTATAGCTAAGGCTGTTTCATTTTCTGAGTTGTTTCCCTAGTCTAAAATTTTTCTCATGGAATTGCCAAAAAAAAAAAAAAACCCAAACATTATTTATATTTGTTTATTCAACTTGGAGCATTTGTAGAAACCAAGAAAGTATAAAAGGGTCACTAACCTTATGGAGAGAAAGGTTTTGAAGAAGGGGATATAGATAATGGGTACAAAAGGGGAATGTGAGAATAATGAGGGGAAATTTTAAGCAGAAAGTAGAATGAAATGGTAAAAAAGAAGAGGGGATGTCAGTGGAAGAATAACTACCCACAAAGGTTTCTGAAAAGCCACGTTAAAACTCTTTGGTTTATAAACTTTCAAAGAACATTTTAAATAAAATAAAAAGTCTGATTGTGGTGGGGGGAGAAAATATTCCTTCAAGAGCCCAATTTAAGTCATGAAATACATCCCTTAGAATTGTTTCTCAGGAAGGGTCATTGAAATCCCCTAAACAATACAAGCTATTTCTGTTACTCTTGGTTTCCTACCAGATCGTGATGCTAAGCTCCTGTTTCTGAAGACAGCATTCACAGAATACAGAGAAATTACGTTGCTGCTGACCTGGAAACTTCCTCCCTATTGACTAGTATTCGGAGTGCTACAAGACACTATATAGGCTTTTAGGAGAGAAAAGTCATCAACAGTGTTATCCAGTTGTGTTCTTGTGAATGACAGTAATGACCAACCAGGCAAGATATACCACTGGTGCATGAAGTCCACGGGAATAAGCATCAGCTTCTGCATTGATTTAAAGAGTACTCAACAAAGAGCAAACATATACCTGGTACACTGGAAACCTGGCCAAGAACCTGGGACTGTCAATAAAAAGGCAGTAGAGAAGAACCCAATATTATAATTTTTGCTTAATCAATAAAGAATCAAACTATATTCTAAATACTTTTTTCTAACGCTGTACATCAGTGTAGCTCTCATACTTTATCAAAGAAGAAGCTTTTGTTTGCAGTGAACAGAGTTTAATACCGAAGCCCACAAGTGGAAAAGCTGCAGAGAAAAATTGAGTGCATTATGTTGAGCCCTAAATAGGACATCAATAGCATCCCTCTCTCAAAAGCAGGGTTTATCATGAAAGAGGAGTTTGGATAACTCTAATGTTCAGAGGATAGGAAATATTCTGAACATGACAGACATGTTGCTGTGTATCTTCAAAAGATTAATCCATTCAACATTCCAACATGAATTGTGGTGGGACTCAGGAGGTTCCATCACTAATTGAGGAAGTATTGGCAGTTAAGGCTGCTAGAAGAGAAAGAGTCAGTTTTCTGTGGAGAGGTTACCCTTGTTAGACTGCCAGTGCTCCACTGGATAACCCTACACCCATGTGCATATCGACAATAGTACTTGGATTCAGAAGGTTTTTTTTTTTTATTTAACTTATTCATTTATTTTACATCCCAACCGAAGCCTCCCCTCCCTCTTCTCCTCCCACTCCCTCCCAAAACCTCCTCTCTGCACCCCACTCAATCCATCACTCCTCCATATTAGCTCAGAAAGGCCTCCCATGTGCATCTGCAAAGCATGGCATATCAAGCTGTCATAAGACCAAGCACACCCTGCCCCTGTATTCAGGCTGGACAAGGCAATCCAGCATGAAGAATAGGTTCCCAACAGCCAGCAAAAGCACCAGGACAGCCCCTGCTCCCATTGCTAAGACTCCCAGAAATAGACAAAGCTACACAGCTGTCACATATATGCAGAAGGCCTAGGTCAATCTCATGCAGGCTTCCTGGTTGTTGGTTCAGAGTTGGATTCATCCCGGAGAAGTCATAGGAATGAGGGAAAATATGACCAGATTAAATTTATACATGTATGAAATACTCAAAGAAAAAAATAGTTTTTAGAAAGATCACTTTTCATGTGTGAATATTTATGCTGAGATTTTTAGATTCTTGTGTCATATAAGCACTTTATTGAGCAAATGTTTTGTGAGTAAAGTAGTTTTTAAATTGAGACCATGAAACTGAAAAAAATTCTTTTCCCATTTTCTCATAACTTATAATAACATACAACAAGATTTCTTTTTATAAAACCAATCACTTTATTTGTGTGTATGTATGTGTGACCAAATATAATGTATAATGTACAATGAAACAATGCATTATTGCAGGAGCATGTGGAGCTCAGAAAAGTCTTTGATCCCCTTGATCTGTAGTTAGACAGTAAGCAACTATGTGGGTGATGATCCATCTCTCCAGGTTCCCATCAGTCTTCTTACTGGGTTCAATGTAATAACAGTGATTTGCTGCAAGATATTCCATGTAACTTGGATGTCTAATTTAATTCACATCTGCACTCCAATTTTCTCTACATAATATTCTTTTAATATTTACAGAATAGAGTGCAGCCTATTTTTTTATTTGTAAAGCCCCTGGTTTGTATTTGTCATCTTCGTTTATTGTAAGATTTCTCCCTTTGTATTTTACCACTTAGCACAGTAATAGCAGTATAGAAAGTGATAAAGAATAAATATTCAGCAGAATTATTAAAGTTTTTTTGATTATTATAAACTCTGAATTTAATGTATTTTAATAAATGACAATATAAAATATTTAATATTTCATTAAATTATATATATATATATATACATATGATGCTTCTAGTATCAGTGGTGTTATAAATATAGGACCACAAAATCAAAACCTGTAGTCACAATTATGCAAGGGGAATATTGAAAGACTTTTGCATCTTCCTTCCTGCCATTATGAACCAAAGACAGAGCATCAACATCTCACTATCAGAAAGATTCTATGAATGGATGAAAGGAGCTAGACTTAATTAGAAGCATATGTTACACAAAAAGGTAATAACATTCGCCTATAGCTGTTTAATGGCTCTCTAACCTTTAAGTATGTCTTTGTCCACCATACAGGTTTATTTTTCACTGTAAGTGTTAGAGAAGTAGATTATAAGCCCTAAAAGGACTAAATCAACTAAATGGTATATCCTTATAAACAAGCATGTCCTGTACTGCAAATTGTTTCTATGAGAAATAATTTGTAAAGTTTTGAAGAACTGTTCTTTACTGTGTTAAAATTGTTGTGTGTTTTAAAATACTTACTTTAAACAAAAACTTACCATAGCCATGCTTTTATTCACTACTACTAGTCACAATTCTCATTAGCACAAATAACTGAATATTGGTTGTAATTATTCTTCAAGGGTAAATGTTTGAACATGAATATTTAGAAGACATTATACTTTTCAGGACACTAGAGTAATTTAGTCAATAATTACTTCAGTGCACTCAGTAGTACTTTAGTGGAATGAAAGCACCAAAGTAAGTCCCTAGTGTACATTCTGAACTTTAAAGGCATAATATACTCACAGGAGTCCCTGGAGAGCATGTGAGTGGGGCTCCAGAAGAAATGTACATTGTTAAGCCCCCAAAAAGGTAATGTGAAAGAAACTTCTCTGTAACAACTGTTAACATTCATTTTATATATGAAACTATATATATATATATATATATATATATATATATATATATATATAACTGGAAGTGGATTTATTTTTATATTTCTCTTCAGAAATGTTCATGTACTTCTCTTTCTGTTAGAAAATGAATTTGTGTATTTGGACCATATTTTATTCTCTCTGCACAGAAGAAACCTAATGGAACTATGACAATTATTTTAATCATTAAAATTAACATTCTGTTATAATTTCATGGTTTTAAGGAGTATAAATGATGTTATAGCAACACTATACAATTTATTTCTGTTGGCATATACAAAATAAAAGAGTTTCTTCATCAGCTTACTGTAACTGTAGTTTGAATATAATCTAGCTACTCAAACTTGCAACCAAGTCTCCAGTGAGGAGTTTTCCAAAATACTGGGTATTTTAGGACACATCAAAGTCTTTCCTGTAAGATTTAATTATCTCTAATTTTAAAAAGGTCATTATAAAGCAGGTGAGATATTTTATCCTCTCCACTTTCTGCATATTCCCAATGACTGAGAAAATATCAGCTTCATGCTTTTGGACTTGCACAAACATTCATTTGTGGTTTACCTAATTTTTTATAAATTATCTAGCACACAACTAAACATGGAAAGGTGATTACTTTATACAAAATAAGTAGGTTTATTTTGCATTGAATTATAGTTCTGAAGTTTAAAGAAAATAATGGCAGCATTCTAGCCAAGATCTAACCATAACGGAATAAAGACATACAGAAGAGAGAACTGGAGAGGTTACAAGTAAAACAGGAAGTCATGAACCAAGAATGAACCAGATTCTTTCTCTGATATTATAGCAGTCTTTTCTCACTAACTCACTTCTGTAACACCTAGTATTCATTTAGTCATGATTATAAAATACTCAAAGATCTTGATGACTTTCACTGGGCCCATCTCTTAAAGGTTCAATTACCTGAACACTATCTTACTGAGAAACAAGTTTCCAGTATATAGTGCTTTAAATGAGAATGATGTTCCCTATAGTTTCATGTATCTGAACACTTGGGCACTTGTTGGTGGCTCTGGTCACTTGGTGGCCCTAGGAGGTTCAGCAAGTGTGGCCTTGTTGAAGAAAGTATGTCACTGGAGGTGTTTTTTGAGAATTTAAAGAATTGAGCCATTTCCAATTGCTGTCTCTTTTTTATGTTTGTGGTTCAAGATGTGAACTCTAAGATTCCTGTTGCTGCTGTCATGCCTGCTGCCTATTGCCATAAAGGACTCTTAACACACTAGATTATAAACCAAAGTAAACTCTCTCTTCCATATGTTGCCTTTGGTAATGGGGATTTATCACAGCAACAGAAAATTAAACAATACACAGTGCATGAACTTTTATGGAGAAAAAGATCATCGCTAAATCATAGAACCAAATCATTTTTTATTATTAAGAAATTTTCTATCCGCCGGGCGGTGGTGGCGCACGCCTTTAATCCCAGCACTCGGGAGGCAGAGCCAGGCGGATCTCTGTGAGTTCGAGGCCAGCCTGGGCTACCAAGTGAGCTCCAGGAAAGGCGCAAAGCTACGCAGAGAAACCCTGTCTCAAAAAACCAAAAAAAAAAAAAAAAAAAAAAAAAAAGAAATTTTCTATCCATTTTATGTACCAATCACAGATCCCCCTCTCCTCCCTCCTCCTGCCTCCCAACCTTCCCTCCCAAATCCACTCCCCATTCCCACCTCCTCCAAGGCAAGGTCTCCCATGGGGAGTCAGCACAGCCTGGTGCATTTAGTTGAGGCAGGTCAAAGCCCCTTCTTCCTGTACCAAAGCTGTGTAAAGTGTCCCACCATAGGCTCCAAAAAAGCCCGTTCATAAACCAGGGATGGATCCTGATCCCACTGCCCAGGGACCCCTTAAACAGTTCAAGCTAAACAACTGTCTCACCTATGCAGAGGGCCTAGTCCAGTCCCATGGGGACTCCACAGCTCTTGGTCCACAGTTCATGAGTAATAAAACCAAATCTTAAGCATTCTTTAAAAGCAATAGAAAGTGGACACACAGATAACTTTAGTAAAATGCAAATAGCAAATGAAAAAGAGTAGATTTAGTCTTTATTTGTATAATTGAAACCATATCTTTAAAATGTGTTTTTTTAATTTTCCTTGTTTCTTGAAATGATCTTTATTCACTAAACTAAGAAAGAAACGAGAAGACACTCTCAATTTCCAGAAACCATGGAATTTTTCACCAACTGAAGGAAAAAACACAAGGGTAGTTACACCATAAAGGGATGGGGGAGACAATTGGTGCACAATTTGATTCATTGATCTTCCTTGCTATACCATTAGTATATTGATATCCATTAGTTTCTAATGTATATCATAAGAAAAAATCACAATGGCAAGTCTAGTAAATAGAGACTATGCCACTGGGGATGGTTCTTCATTTTAGCAAGCAGATGAAATTTTAAAAATTTGGTTTTCAGTGTAAAAGCATTTTGTGTATGATAAATTGTAAGTAAAAGTATCCTGATCAACTGACAACTGACTTCTGATTCAAACATATTTAGTTTGATCCTATCATATATATATATATATATATATCATCTTCACAATTAAGACAACTCAAGAAAACACAATAACTGTGCACTAAAAACTAGCAGAGAAAGAAAAGATCTCTATCCTGTACAAGGATGAAATTGACCACTAGAAGACCTCAGATTTTGCTGGGTGGTGGCTGCGGTGGCGCATGCCTTTAATCCTAGCACTTGAGAGGCAGAGCCAGGCAGATCTCTGTGAGTTTGAGGCCAGCCTGGTCTACAGAACAAGATCCAGTGCAGGCACCAAAGCTACACAGAGAAACCCTGTCTCGAAAAATAAATAAATAAATAGATAGATAGATAGATAGATAGATAGATAGATAGATAGATAGATAGATAGATAGATGATAGATAAAAAGAAGACCTCAGATTTTAAGGAGCAGCTAACTCTATGGTCTTGGAAGGATTCCCTTATTGCTTGCCATACATCATGAACGGAGTATTAAAAAATAAATACAATGTAACTATCCACAGACAAATACAAACTTTCAGAAAGTCCTAAAGACTTCTGTTAATAATGTAAACAGGTTTAGTCAATGCTTAACCTAAACCAATCAGGATCAACAGAAAGATTACACACAGTTACAATATACCTAAACCTGGTTCATGCAAGATGGCTCTGTTCCCCTAGTCCAAGAATGTTCTTGGCCACAAACCATGAAATAGTAGTTACTAGGGCAGAGTAATCCAGATTGGAATGTTATTTTGGGAATGAGTGTTAATGGCTAGATATAAGCAGGGGCCTGTGGTATTGTATTCCCCCAAATATTGTGCATGCTAATAAATTTATCTGGGGTCAGAGACAGAGCAGCCACAATATTAAACATAAAGGATAGACAGTGGTAGCACACGCCTTTAATCCTAGCATTCCAGAGGCAGAAATCCATGTGTTCAAGTATACAGACAGGCATGGTGACTCACCACCATGCCTTTAATCCCAGAAAGCAAGCCTTTAATCCCAGGGAGTGATGGTAGAAAGCAGAAAGGTATATAAGGTGTGAGGACAAGAAACTAGAAGCATTTGGCTGGTTAAGCATTTGGCCTGGTTAAGCATTCAGGCTTTGAGCAGCAATTCAGCTGAGACCCATTCTGGATGAGGACTCAGAAGCCTCCAGTCTGAGGAAACAAGACCAGCTGAGGATCTGACAAGGTAAGGTAGCTGTGGCTTGTTCTGGCTCTCTGATTTTCCAGTGTTTACCCCAATAACTGGCCACAGGTTTGATTTTATCAATAAGAACTCTTAAGATTCATGCTACAGGGGCCCAGTGAATTAACAAACATAGCAAGCTTTCAATGAAATTGTGTGCATCACACAGCCTATGGTGCTACTAGGAAGTGAATCTTTAGGAAATGTATTCTAGTAGAATATTTTAAGTCATTGAGAACATATCTCCAAAAGAGATTATGGAAAACCAATCTCTCTCTCCACTTTTGTCCACAGCCACAAATTGAACAGCTTTATTAGCTATACATTATCCCTGTGATATATTGCCTTTCTACAGATCCTAATCCAAAAGGAATGACCTAACATGGACTGAAATATTTAAGACTGTGAGGCAAATCCTTTGCTCCTCATAACATCATTACTTTAGATATTTTGACATAGTGACAGAATGCTTTTAAGTAGTATGTTGTCAAGATGACAGGTAGAAAATGCCAGCCTTTGTCCCTCAGAAAATTTACTTATCAACTATCTGAAAAGCATAATTAGCACTAAGAGGACACAAGAGTCTACTTAGTAACTGCAAGCAGACCAATAGGAAAAAATGTACAATAACAGCACAAGAATGATCAGAAGAGATATTTGTACAATCAAGAAGTTTAGAAACATCTGAGTCAAAGAAAGGAAAGCTTTCCATAATTGATGACATTAAAGATGCCACTGTGGATTCTACAGCTTTCTCTGCAGAGATATTCAATATCTTTTTATCACAGAGGACCTCAACATCTCCCATAACAACCATAGATCCATTACAGTTCCACAACAGAAGTCTCATTTGTGCTTGGCTTGTCCCTAATGAACCAAGTGGCCTACTCAGCAAAGGAAATTAGCATATTAAAATAAATATATGAATAACAATCAATTTCCCTTTGCTTCTGTTCCAAGGCAGTAGCATCTAATGCCCATGCAATTTTCACTATCCTTTAAGTGCCTACACCTTAGAAATTTGAGCTACTTTTACATGCTAGCCTGAGCTTATATATTGAATATACAGCCACTTAACTCATGCCTTTATATATTGGTTCTATGCTCACTCCACTAACACTTTCACCATGTGTATTAGCTACTTTTCTGTTGTTGTGATAAAACACATGATCAAGACAATTTAGAGAAGAATGAGTCTAGTTTAGATTATGCATCTAGAGGGTTAGAGTCTCTAACACCATGCCAGAGGTAACAGGCATGCATGATAGTAAAAGCAGAATGCTGAGAGCTAACATCTGGGGCCTTAAGCCCAAACCACAGAGAGAGAGCAATGAGGGAGAGAGTGAGGAAGAGGAAGGATGAAAAGAAGGAGGAATGGGGAAAGAGAGGAACTGGAAATAATTGTAGTCTTTAAATGCTCAAAGTTAGCATTTAGTGCCGTACTTCCTCTAAAAATGCCACACCTCCTAAACCTACCCACCTAGTGTTTCAAACTGGGTACCAAGTGCTCAAATACCTGAACTATAGAAGGTATTTTTATTCAAACCACCACATGATGGATGAAAGAACCACCACTGTACTGAATACATTAATGCTCTATTCTCTCTTAGAGAAGGCATACTATCAATGCTCACACCTTGGAAACTGGTTCTTAAGTTGAATTATATTGCTGACGATGCTTAACAAACTTGGACCACATGTCTGTTGATTCCTCTTTAATAAAGACCCCAGAACTATCATCACTCTGCATATGCCCATGGCCTGGATACAAGATTCTTTTTTTTTTTTTTTTTTTTTTTTGGTTTTTTCGAGACAGGGTTTCTCTGTGTAGCTTTGCGCCTTTCCTGGAACTCACTTGGTAGCCCAGGCTGGCCTCGAACTCACAAAGATCCGCCTGCCTCTGCCTCCCGAGTGCTGGGATTAAAGGCGTGCGCCACCACCGCCCGGCTTGGATACAAGATTCTTATTGCTCCAAAATCTCATGTTCTCATATAATATAGGCAATGTAAAAGTTGTGGTGCATATGCTCCAGGAACTTCTTTTATCACTTTCCTGGGCCATGAGAAAGAGTCCCATAATGCATGCCTGTATTCCAAAATCTAGTACTGTGAAAACTCCACAGGTGTTGTGTATATCACACACTAAAACCACACCAATGAACTATACCTGGTGCTAGGTATGTAATAGTCTCTGTTATTGAATTATAGTTTAAAACAGAGGTCAGGAATGTCCCAGCATCTCCCTCTATCTAAGACAGCAATATTCTTGCCATCAATATGGATTCTCACAGCCTTGACTTCTTAAACATCTCCAAAATCTTTTCTGAGGCTAAAACAAGCTAGGAGAGCTACAGGGAGAATATATCCTTTTAGCTTTATCATAGCCAAAACCACTTGTACCTCAGCCGACTGGTAGGTAATTCCACATCTACTCAAAGTAAAAGGTTTTCTAACAAAACCACCTTTGACAATAGAAAGCATTGAATTCTCCATCAAGTGTGAACATGTCAAAAAAGCAAAAACAAGCACACAATTTCAAGAACATATAACATCATTTATCTATGAGTTGAGTGACAAAGTATACTAAGCAATTCCTTCAATGATTCTCAATAAACTATTAGAGAATAAAGACTATAAGCCAAACTCGGAAAACTAATTCATGGATAAAAATCAAAAGTTCAACAAAGAATTCAATCACGTAAATAAACAGCAATAATGAATAATATTAAAATGTAGTAGACAAGCTCAACAGAAAATTGGCTTAAGTAGAAAAAGAAGAATTTGTGACCGTGAAGAAAGGGCAATTGCTACATCAGAAGAGTAAAAAGAATTATAAGCAATGAAAAATGTCTATGTTTATATAAGACTACCAAGAATACCCTACTTTAAAAGTAGATACTATGGAGGGTAAGAGTTCAATTTGTTTATGATTTAGTTAATTATTAAATGAAATTTTGTATTTGTTTTCAAGAATATCAATGTCAATGTTACAGGAGAGAAGTTTCCACTTCAGGGTACATACAGATGCTTTTGGATCACTTCTGTGATAATATGGCTAAGCATATACTTTTCATCATTGTATTCACAACCTTTCCCAAAGCTTTCTGTATAATATACAGACTCACAGAACTCATTTTATTTTATTTTATTTTTTTTATTTTATCTTGCAATCCTAGAAATGAAAGCAATGACATACACATGTGAAATAAGCATGGTGTGATTGTGCTAAACTCTATCCCATTTTTAACAAAATATTTATTTTATATTTAGCACACACACACACATTTTGTTCTTTTGTGTTGTGTCATGCTATTTCATCTTATTATCTTTCATGTTGTAGGCTACTGGTGTTTACTTCTGAAAATAACGTCATCATCATTTTAAAATGTAACCAGATTCAATTCCAGAAACATTTGGTCCATTTCATTTAAAAAAAATTAATATTCCACAGTTGTAGAATTATTCTAGTTACCAAAATCTATATTATTCAGGGCTCTACAGAGAAACAAAGGATAGATGATAGATAATTGTCAGATATTATTAAGAATTGGGGTACATGTTCATGACTCCATAGAAGTACTCTATGGTGAACTAACTGAGGAAAAGCAGAATTTAATCCAAATGTGAAGGCCTTAGAGTATGGTTTGAAGGTCTTAGAAGCAATGATTAAAAATCCTAGTCCAAGGAAAGGAAAAAAGTGATGTCACAGATCACAGTAGAGAAATGGGAAATAAAGGAAATAAATTCTCCCTTTACCTTTTATTCCATTTGTGGTAGTGATGTGAAGGCCACTTACGTTGGAAATAGGATAATGTGATTTCTTAAGGCCACTGATTAAAATATTCATCTTATCCATAGAACATATTCAGGGACACACAAATAATGTTTACTTTTATAACACATGGCTATATGTAATTGATACATACATTAGCCATCACAAACTAAGGAAAATATAAAGTAGAAAAGAAGTAACCAGAGAATATATTTTTAATCAATTAAAAGGTACAGTGGTGAAGGGAGAAAATGGCTCAGTTAGTAAAGTGTTTGCTATATGAGAACTTTCGCTGTGTTCCCCATTACTCATATTAAAAAATTCAAGCATGGTGGTGTGTACCTATAATCCTAATGCTTTGGAGGTGGAGACAAGTAAATTCCTTTAGTTTGCTGGCAAGCCAGCCTAGCCTAGGTCTAGGGCATAGCACAGAAATACTATGCTTGTTTCACATGGGCTATGCATATACTTTCATTTGTAGGATTACAAAATAACATGATATTAAACAAGGAGTTGCATGGTTCTGTATATGATATTAACCAGAGCTTTTGGAAGGGTTGTGACTATAGTGATGTCCATTGCTTTCCATTAGTGTTATCCTCAGTGAGCTTTAGCTTCAGAGAGAAACTGTCTCATAAAAATAAATGAGATGAAAAATCATTGAGAAAAGCACCAAGCATTGACATCTTACCTCCCTACACAAGCACACATGAGCCTGCATACCTGCACCTGCACATATATGTGCATATATACATGAGCACATAGATACACATACATAGAAAGAGAAAAAGGTACATTATTATAGTTGTCTAAAGTTGGAATCAGTGAACTTCAACATAATTTCAACAGGAAGAAAAAGGAAAGTGGACTGAAAAATAAAAATGAAGGGAGATTTGGGAACCTATAGGATACTAAGGGATTACCTAGTCTTTAAATAATTTGATTACTAGAATTAAAGAATAAATATTGTGCCAGAAGTATTGAAAGAAATAATGGGTGATAACTGTTCAAATCTAAACAGTGACAATGTGTCTGTAGATTAAATATCAGAGCAAACACTACATGGAATACATTCTAATAAGTCTCTGTAAATACACCTTATAATTCATGTTTTTATAACTAAATATAAAGAAAATTTGGTCACTTATACTACAGAAGATACCACCTAATTTATAGCATGACGTATTTATCAGAATTCATGAGAAACTGAAGGAAGTATCATACCTTTTTTTTCCAATTCTAGAAGAAAGCAATTGTCTGTTGAAAAAATATTTTTCCAAATTAAATTATCCTTCAATGACTTAGTAATTTACTTTATTCTCAAAGGTGAGCAAAGATAATATTTTCCTAAAATTTCTGCCTTTGAGGAATGACTAGAGAAAGTTCTTTAGTTTTCAGCAGACTATGGTTAATACAAGCACTCACAACTGTTCAAAGTGCAGAGAATACTTGTCTTTTGAGTGTGCTGGTATACTGTGTCCCCCAATATACTGTGCATCCTAATAAACTTATCTGGAGTCAGATGACAGAACAGACACTAGATAGACATAGAGACCAGAAAATGGAGGCACACATGCATTTAATCCTATCACTTGGGAGGCAGAGATCCATCCAGATCTCTGAGAGTTCAAAGCCACACTGGAAACAGCCAGACATGGTGACTCACACCTTTAATCCCAGGACATGATGGCAGGGAGCAAAAAGGTATATAAGTTGTGAGGACCAGGAACTAGGCTGGTTAAACTTTTAGGCTTTTGAGCAGCAGTTCAGCTGAGATTCATTTGGATGAGGACTTGAGCTTCCAGTCTGAGGAAACAGGATCAGCTGAGGAATTGGTGAGGTGAGGAAGCTGTAATTTGTTCTGCTTCTCTGATCTTTCAGCGTTCACCCCAAAACCTGGCCCCGGTTTTGTTTTTATTAATAAGAACTTTTAAGATTTGTACTACATTGGAGAGGTCAGCCACAAAAGGGATATCTATCTCACAGCCCTTCCCTCAAGGTTCATGGAAGATGAAATAGAAATATCCCAAGGACAAAGGGTCTTAGAAGAGAGGAATGAAGCTGTCCTCTGGACATAATGGGACCACTGCACTCAGGAACTCACAGCAGTTATGGCTGTCTGAAAAAGACCTTCATATGAGCAAGCCACTGAACATTCTAGAATAAAGGAGAAAAAAAAGACAAAATAACAAAAAAGAAAACTACGGACATTTGATGACTTATGGGGAAAGAAGGGTCAAGTTTCTTTAAAGGTATAGCCATTCATACATTGATCAGATTCCAGTAGTTATCTTCACACCAAGACATATACAGGCAGCAAAAAGTAGAGTCCATGTGTTATTAAAAAAAAAAAAAACTAGAGGACAAGAAGTTGGGGCAGGTTGTAGAAGATCTGGAAAGAATGGGGAACGGATCTGATAAAAGTACATTTTACTTGCCTGGTATGGTAATGATATATATCATTACTTCCAAGACCCAGGAGGTAGCAACAGTAGGAGCTCTGTAAATGTGAGACCAGACTGCTCTGCATAGTATGTCACAGGCTAGGACAGGGTACATAGTATGGCTTTGTCTTAAAACACAACCCAAACCAAAGGAAACAAAACCAAACAAACAAAACATACATTGTATGAATTCTCAAAGATGTAATAAAATATATTTGAAAATAGTTCTTTTACTGAAGGAAGTGAGGAGAACAATTAAAATTTGAAAAAGGAAGGAAAATAGCAAACAGCAAATAAACTAAGAGTGGTTAGTGTGCTAATCAATTGGTAAAATGCTTGCCTTTTCTTTACAGAAAGATAAGGAAACTATCAACAGAACCTATGTAAACAAAAAGTCAGACATAGTGTTACATACAGACTTGTAATTCTGGCACAGGATAGGAGAGGCAGGTAGATTGCTTACACTTTCTGGCTGCTAGCATAGCCTCTTTGGTGAGTACTAGGGCATGAGAGACTGAGAGACATTATCTCAAAATAAATAGTAAACAAACAAGGTGGAAATAAGGAGTGAAAGCTGAACTTGTATACTGTCACCACAACCATACTCTTACATGAACATGTATACCTGAAAACACACATATCCCCACACATCCACATGAAATTGGATATAACTTTTGCTTCTGCTCATGAATGCCTTATGTTGCACATGATTATTGGAGCAACATTTATATAATTATCAACTGATCCCAATGTATTTAGGGGAAATACAAGACACAAGTTTAATCACAGAGGGTAAAGTAACCAAAGCTGATGGAAAGTTTTAATGATGGTTATAAACAGGCTTTAATAAGCTGAATTTAAATGGAAGAAAAACTATAGAAACAAATAATACAATATAAAACTGAATGCTCAAAACATCTAATAAAACCTTTTAAAGATTTTTTAATTTAATTTTTATTAAAACATTTAATTCCCCCTTCTCTTTCTTCTCTCTGTTTCTATTCATCCACCTCCTTTGCTCTATCTCAAATTTATGAACTCCGTTTCTTTAAATTTCTATCCTGTACCCACAGACAACTATAGTTCTCATCAAGGAAACTTATCTTTGCAGTAGATGGAGGCCATTACAGAAAGCCACAAGCAATCAAAATACAGAGTTGTAGAGCACAGTTCCAACTGATGTATCTTAAACACAACTCCTGAAGATAAAAGATCAGAGATCACTGTGGGAGAAGTAGCAGAAAAGCTTGAGGATCAGGTTTGGCTTTGAGATTGTGTCTCCTAGAAATGTCAGAAGCTATACCCATAAAGTCTCAGCAACATGGCTGCTTAAAGACCTGAACAAGGATGATACCAATGGACAGGCTAAGGTGGAAGGGGTAAATATAATGGAGCCTCAATCCTAGACAAAGAGCTATAGGAAATTTAGATATATTGAGAGAGGAAGTAATAACATTTCTGAGGGAAGAGCTCTGCCTCCCCCCAGTCAGGCTTTGAAATTATTCTGTTAAAAAAATCTTAGAAGAAGTTAGGAAGAGAAAATGAAATGAAAATAAGTAATAAAATTGCCAATTTAATTACTAACCTATAAAGCAATTTACTTTAAATGCACTGTGCATGCTAAATGATAGATATTCACAAATTAAAATTAAAAATTGTTTAACTATATGCTATGTAAAATAAACTCACTTCAAAGACAGTGTAGGTATAGTAAAAGTACAGGAATGAAAAATTTGTCACAATATTTTTGCATAGTTTACAGTCTGTGGGACTGGTAGTTTTTCTGTACATAGAATCATATCAAGTAGACTTCATAACAAAGAAAATTACTAGTGACAAAGTGATACATAACATAATAATAGAAGGAATGATTCAACAAAAAAGCAAAACTGTATTTGGTTTGTATGAACAAAATGATGGAGCTTCAAAATATAAGAGGCCAAAACTAAAAAGATACAAAGAAAAACCAAAACAATTATAATTTTACTTCACATTTTCAGTAATTAATATGACTATTGGACAGATGATTAACAGTGATATTAAATCCAACACATACAAATAAATAAGATTTAATTAACAACTTCAGATCACTACACAGAACTGTAGAATAAGTGTTCTTTTAAGTACTTACAAAATGTTCACTACCCTATATTACACCTTGATTAAAATTTATAATATTTTAAGGAATTGAAATAGTAGTGTATATTTGGCCATATTAAATTAAGATGTTGATGTTGATAAAGTACAAAGCATGTAGAAGGAAATGCATGATAAGACTAAAACAAAGAAGAACATAGATCAATAACATTTCAAAATAAAAATAATGGAGAACTAAAGGCATGCTGCATACTCAGTAACTACCAGTATGACCATAAGTGAAAACTATAAATGACTTTAATGTTTTAAATTGAATAATGTAAAATATATGAGCGAATCATTGAAAATTATACAATACTGAGTCTCAACAAAATAAAGTGGTTCTCATAGTTGTTATAGTAATTGAGTAATTATAGTAATTGAATTTGTAATTAAGAAGTTGTTACAAATAAATCTCCACTCAGCTGGCTGAGGCAGGAGTATTATGACTTCAAATATAGCCTGAGTTTCATAAAGAAGCTGGGTCAAAACAAGTCAAACACAAATATCTAGGATCAGATGGTTTCACTCTGTTTCTTTGACAAACATTTGGATATCAATTAACACAATTTCAATACAATTATTTTGGTTCCTAGTCATCCCATTGATGGGACATAACTCACTCACCTTTGTGAAATGTGTCTGACTACTCAAACCTGATTTTTTAAATAGATATTATTGCTTCTTTAAATATGCATGTATCAGAATTATGATATCCCCAGTTACCAAATATATACTTTTGTAGAAACTATGCCTTGAAATGTAAAAGTTTATTTTTATCTCGGCTAACAATATGCAGTATGGTACATTTTCACTATATGAAGAACTAACAATGAATCACTACTCTGAGACATCATAAGGGAAAACAACTGAAAGTCTATGATACATTGTGTTTCTAAGCTGTGATGTTTGGTACTGCAGTTCACTAAGATGTATTTTGGCTTACAAATTTTTCAGTGCCTGGTAGGTTTATTGAGAATCTTGTTGTAAGTTGAGGAGTCTCTGTAATTTCAAAGTCTACAAGGACTGTGCAGCCATAAGAGTGCATTTCCAGAGGCTGTTCTTACCTATAGGGAAACTAGCCAGATGGGGGAATTTTTCTTACTGGCAGGGACCAAGTGATGAGAGAACGCACAGCTAGGCCCTTGAGGCCTTATCAGACTCAAAGATGTAAAGACAGCACTTGAAATTTTATGGATTACAACAAAAAAGTCTCTTACATAAAATAGGTAGGAAGGAACAACACTTAACTCATTTTATGAAGTCAGTATTCCTCTGGTAGCAAAACCAGACAAAGGCAGTTTAAAAAAGGTGGGGAGACAACAAACCAATATATCTTATGAACAAAATATAGTTAGAATATCAGAAAAGTCTAACAATACTTAAATTGTGTACCATGATCAATTCTGATTTTTTCCAAGTATGGAGAGCTAGTCCAACATTCAAAAATCAATAAATAGTAACAAGTACTCGCTGATTGCATCTAAGGCCCACCTCATGATATGGAGCCCATTCCTGACACTATTCAGTTCACCAAGAACATAAGATTGGATAGGCCATAAGCCTAGTGAAAACCCGAATATTTTGTTCATGTCAAAGGAGCATAACAATAAATTGATCCCCAATGTCATCCTGTTTTCTCCTTAGATTAATGCCTCCCTCAGTTCTCATCATAGAAGCTTCAACTTTCAGTATATGGGAACTAACACAAAGACCCTCAGCTGGACAATGTGCAGAGATTGAGAGGCTCTGGAGGACTCAGTCCTAAATTGGGTGTCTTCATTAAACCCCTCTCCTCAGTGTATAGGGATCAAGGCAGAAAAGGAGGAAGAAACATTGTGTAGTCGTGTGGCTCGGTAACTTTTCTCAGTACAGCATTCACATCTTGCTTCCTCTGCATCTGGCTGGTGACTCCTGACTCTGCTCTTCCTCTTCCCAGCATTCTTAGTTTGTTCTTCCCACCTATACTTCCTGTCTGGCTATTGGCCAATCAGCATTTTATTAAACCAATACAAGTGACAAATCTTTATAGTGTACAAGAGGATTATTCCACAGCAATTTCTGTCTGTCACAATTATTATATAGTATATATGTAAAATAGAATATCATGAAGCCACACACATGTAAATTATCATTTGCAGAAACATTGATGGAGTTGGATCACATTGTGCTAAGTAGTTCATGTTTTGTCAAATATGCAAAAATGTAAAAAGGAATGTAATTCTGACATTTGCAGAAAAATCGATGGAACTAGAGATTATTATGCTACATGAAATTAAGCAGGCTCAAGTGTGTGTGTGTTTGTGTGTGTGTGTGTGTGTGTGTGTGCGCGCGCGCGTGCGTGTGCGCACGTGCGTGGGTATGGGCAGAGGACATGAAGTATCACTATGACAGTAGACAAAGTGTTAAGAAAAAAATGAATAAATGGACATCAAAGGAGAAGTGGGGAGTATGTGAGAAGGTGACTATCAAGAGTTAGACAAGGAGCAGCCAGTGAGGGAGGCAGACAAATTGGAACAAAGGATAATGGCATATATGCATGCAAATACCACGACACCTATTACTTTATATGCTATCATTAAATAGTAAAAGTATAAATAATAAAAGACAAGCCAATGTAAATTAGTGATTAATGGAGGTGATAGGAGGGATGGAAGATGAGTAAAAGAAAATTAGATTTAACTGGTATATATTGATTATATATGTTGGAATAAGGCACAGTCCTCCATTAATATATAAAATTCACATGTATTACTAAAAACCAAAACAATATTTAAATTAACAAACTACCACATAAAAAGAGAAAAATTTAAAGATTTTTATGTCTTTGTAATTATTTCATAAATATTGACATTTTTAAATAGGTGCTAAACTAAGTAAGTACTAAATCTACATATTGATAATTATGAGGTATTAGAAAAAATTAAAATGAATTGAAATATTCACTGGGCTTATGAATAAGAATAGTCAACATGATAAAAATTTCAAAACTTAATTGATCTAAAACATATGGTTAGCTAATTTTTGTAAAATACTAGAAAGCATGGCTTGCTCACTTTAATTTCTTATATAATCAAGACCACCTTCCCAGGGTGGCACCTCCCAGAGTGAGTTGGGTCCCCCCAAATCACTACTTGAGAAAATTCATTACAGTTTTTCCCACAGTCTAATATGGTGGGACCATTTTCTAAACTGAGAATCTCCCTTCTCATACAACTCCAATTTCTGTCAAGGTGACAAAAAAAAGCACATATCAATACACCACCTATAAGCAAACAAAGCATCAACAACAATAATAAAATGTAAACAACACTAATAAAAAATTGTCTTTCAAATTTCACACCTTATACAAATATTAAACTGAAATATGTAATGGGTAGTGCACCAAAGATGACATATAAATGAAAAATAGTATCCAAGACCTTATAAATTTTATTTCATTTTTATATATTTAGTTGTTCAATAAAAGACATATTAAAACTATGAAGACACCAACTCCAGAATGAGGAAATTTGTTAGTAAATCATATACCCAGAAGTAGTATTTTGAGTGTATGCAGATCTCTCACAGCTCTGTTGCAAATACTACTCAAACAACCAAATTAGAAAACAAAAAGAGACATTTTACTGAAAAGAATAAAGATTTGAAAAAAAATAAACAAATTAAAAGATAGTTCAATTTAATTGTGATATTGTTCAGTTTAGATTAAGAATGGAATTTGTATTTTTTTTTCAGTAAAATGGATAGAACCAGAAGATAATACTTTAAGTGACAAATATCACATGTTCTCCTTCATATATACAAACAAAAATCAATTGACCCAAAAGTATAAATGGCTATTAGGTACGGGGCACTATATGGGAAGGAAAAAAGGGTGAAATGGATGTTTAGCTTATAATATGATGAATGTAAATGTGGTAACTGTCCTTAATATATACAATTAATATAATAAACAGTAGTAATAAAGACTTTTGCTGATTGCATACATGGATGATGGTCTTGTGTGGGACTTCTCTAGGACCCTAACATCTGGAACCCACTGTAGCCACACCTTCCAGAGAAGCAAAGAGGGTACCTAGCATCAGATGTTCACTCTTCATACTTTCTTCCAAATTTAATCCTCAGTTCTTATTGCTAGTTTTTAGGAGACTACCTGTTATTTCTTCTTTACTCTGTTCCCATTGCCAGGAGACTAAGCAGATCCTTGTGGAATACTTTGCTTTCCTCCATCCTGTACAACCCTTCAGCCCCCCTCCAAGCCCATCCCCATTTCTAAGTGTCAGATACCAATACTTAGAAACACATTTTAAACAAAACCCACAATAGCCACACCTATCAGGATCCCTGAATTGCCTATCAGATGCTACACTGGCACCATATTCTCCTATTAACCAGAAAGGCCAAAGGAATTCAAGGAACACAATACCCATCCAAAAAAGACAATATTATATATCAGTACCTAGAATTACATTTTTCTAAATCCAGACACCTAGACTCAATGTAAAAACACAGTTAACAACAGCCAAAAGGGTATGTCTCCACTAGAGCCTAGAAACCCTTCCATACATAGTAAGTCCTGAGTATTACAACATGGCTGAAGTATATGACAAAGAACTTAGATAGCCATTATCAATATGATAGTGATCCTTAAAGGGGAAATTAACAAATTTCTTAAAGAAATCTATGAAAACACAAGAAGTAAATGAAAATGAATAAAACAGTTCAGGACCCGAAAGTGGAAATAAAACCAATAAAGAAAATCCAAACTAAGGAAAATCTGGAAGTGCAAAATTTATGAACTTGAAAAGGAATCTCAGAGGAAAGCCACATCAACAGAATACAAGAAATAGAAGACAGAATCTCAGGGATTGAAGACAAGACAGAAGAAATCAATACCTCAGTCAAAGAAAAATTTAAACCTAAAAGAATTTCAGCCAAAACTCCCAGGAACTCTGGGATACAAAAAAAAAAAATCTAAGGATAATAGGAATAGATGGATAAGAAATCCAAGTCAAAGACACAGAAAACTGTTTTAACAAAATAATTGAAAAAAAATTCCCAAACCTAAAGAAAGAGATGCCCTTTAAAGTATAAGAAGCATAAAGAATACCAAATAGACTGTACCAGAAAAGAAATTCACCTCACCAAATAGTAATCAAAATATTAAATACAGAGAACAAGTAAAGAATACTAAAAGTTGCAAGGGAAAATAAAGAAGTAACATATAAACCATATCTATTAGAATTATACCTGATTTTTTACTCTAAAAGCCAGAAGGGCTGGACAGATGTTCTACAAACTCTAAGAGACCACAGTTGCCATCCCAGATTATTATACCCAAGAAAGTTTTCAATCACAGTTTATGAAGAAAATAAGATATTCCATGATAACACCAAATGTAAGCAATATCTACCTACAAATCCAACCTTAGAGACAATTCTAGAAGGAAAATTCCAATCTAACACACACGCACATACACAATATCACCACCAACAATATAACAGGGTGACTGAACACTGATTCTTGATATCTCTTAACATCAATAGTCTAAACTCCCCAATAAAAAAGACACAGACTAGCAGAATGGGTGTGAAAACAAGATCCATCCTTCTGCTACATTCAAGAAACATGTCTCGACATCAAAGGTAGACATTACCTCAGAGTAAAAGGATAGAAAGATTCCAACAAATGGACCTAAGAAGCAAGCTAGTGTAGCCATTTTAATGTCTGACAACATAAACTTCCAACCAAAACTACTAAGAAGAGATAGGGATGGACAGTACATATTCATCAAAAGAAAAATCCACCAAGAGGATATTGCATTTCTTAACATCTATGTACCAAACACAGGGGCAACCATATTCATAAAAGAGACATTACAACAGCTTACATTACATATTGACCCCCACAAAATGATAGTGGGAGACTTCTATACCCCACTCTTCACAATAGACAAGTCGTCCGGACAACAGCTAAACAGAGAAATGTTGGGGCTAATAAAAATCATCATAAACCAAATGGATTTGACAGATATTTACAGAACATTTCATCTAAACACAAAAGAATATACCTTCTCAACACCTCATGGAATTTTCTACAAGATTGACCACATACATGGATACAAAGCAAGTCTCGATAGATACAAGAAAATTGAAGTTACATAGTGCATCCTATTTAACCAGTAAAGGTTGTAGCTAGAGTTTTCTGCCTTGCCCACAGTCAGGACAAATCTTTGTCACCCGCCAGTCCCACAGCCGCTCAGACCCAACCAAGTAAACACAGAGACTTATATTGCTTACAAACTGTATGGCTGTGGCAGGCTTCTTGCTAACTGTTCTTATAGCTTAAATTAATCCATTTCCATAAATCTATACCTTGCCACGTGGCTGGTGGCTTACCAAAGTCTTTACATGCTGCTTGTCCTGGCGGTGGCTGCAGTGTCTCCCCGCCTCAGCCTTCCGCTTCCCAGAATTCTCCTCTCTCCTTGTCCCACCTACTTCCTGCCTGGCCACTGGCCAATCAGTGTTTTATTTATTGACCAATCAGAGCAATTTGACATACAGACCGTCCCACAGCAAAAGGTTAAAGCTGGAAGTGAACAACAGGAGAAACAAGAGAAACCATTAAAAAGGAAATTCATTGCTGAAGTAAAAAATGGTCAAGAAAGAAATTACAGACTCTCTAGAATTGAAAGAAAATGAATATTGAACATACTCATGCTGTGGATATCATTCTGTATAAATAAAACACTGATTGGCCAGTGACCAGGCAGGAAGTATAGGCGGGACAAGGAGAGAGGAGAATTCTGGGAAGTGGAAGGCTGAGTGAGAGACTGCCAGCTGCTGCCAAGACAAGCAGCATGTGAAGATGCCAATAAGTCACAAGCCACGTGACAAGGTATAGATTTATAGAAATGGATTAATTTAAGATATCAGAACAGTTAGCAAGAAGCCTGCCACGGCCATACTGTTTATAAGCAATATAAGTCTCTGTGTTTAATTGGTTGGGTCTGAGCGGCTGTGGGACTGGCAGGTGACAGAGATTTGTCCTGACTGTGGGCAAGGCAGGAAAACTCTAGCTACATACCCAAGCTTACTTGAAACAATAAAAGTGAGTCTAAGATGCAAGTTCATAGTATTAAAAACAAACACACACACACACACACACACACACACACACACACACACTCACAATTGGAAAGATCTAATACTAATAACTTAACAGCACATCACAAAGCTCTAGAACAAAAAGAAGAAATCACATCAAAAAGGAGTAAACAGAAAGAAATAATCAAACTCAAGGAAGATATCAATAACATAAAAACACAATAAGCTGGGTAGTGGTGTCACATGCCTTTAATCCCAGCACTCAGGTGGCAGAGCCAGGCAGATCTCTGTGAGTTTGAGGCCAGCCTGGTCTACAGATTGAGATCCAGGACAGGCACCAAAACTACACAGAGAAACCCTGTCCCAACCCTACCCCAAGAAAAAAATATAGAGAATCAATGTTATGAAGAATTGGTTCTTTGAAAAGTCAATAATATTTAGAAACTCTTACCAAATTAACTAAAAAGCAGAGAAAGACTATCCAAATTAACAAAATCAGAAATGAAAGGGGGATATAACAACAGACACTGAGGAAATCAAGAGAATCATAAGGACATACTTTTTTAAAAAAGAACCTGTATTACAACAAATTGGAAAATCTAAAAGAAATGAAAATATTTCTTTATACACACCACTTACCAAAGTTAAATATATATCACAAGAGCAATTTAAACAGACCCCAAAGTATGTAGTGAAATAGAAGCAGTAATTAAAAGTCTCCAAAACAAACAAACAAACAAACAAAAAGCCTAGGACCAAGGAATAGGAGACCATGGTAAATGAAGACCACATGAGAATAGGAAGAAGCAAAGTGCTAGAGAGGCCCACAGAAATCCACAAAGATACCCCCACAATAGACTGCTGGCAATGGTCGAGAGAGAGCCCAAACTGACCTACTCTGGTGATGGGATGGTCAAATACCCTAATTGTCTTGCTAGAAACCCCATCCAACGACTGAGGAATCTGGATGCAGAGATCCACGGCTAGGCCCCGGGTGGAGCTCCGGAAGTCTAATTAGCGAGAAAGAGGAGGGTTTATATGAGCAAGAATTGTTGAAACCAAGGTTGGATAAAGCACAGGGACAAATAGCCAAACGAATGAAAACACATGAACTATGTATGAACCAATGGCTGAGGGGCCTCCAACTGGATCAGGCCCTCTGAATGGGTGAGACAGTTGATTGGCTTGATCTGTTTGGGGGGCATCCAGGCAGTGGGACTAGGTCCTGTGCTCATTGCATGAGTTGTATGTTTGAAACCTGGGGCTTATGCAGGGTCACTTGGCTTGGCCTGGGAGGAGGGGACTGGACCTGCCTGGACTGAGTCTACCAGGTTGATCTCAATCCTCGGGGGAGGCTTTGCCTTGGAGGAGGTGGGAATAGGGGATGGTCTGGGGAGAAGGGGAGGGGGGCAGGAGAGGGGAGAACAAGGGAATCCGTGGCTGATATGTAGAACTGATTTGTATTGTAAAATGAAAGAAAAAAAGAAAAAAGAAGCCTAGGACCAAATGGTTTTAGTGTAGAATTCTACCAGACTTTCAAAGAAAAGTTCATGCCATTACTCCTCAAATTATTCTATAAGAGAGAAACAGAAGAAACATTGCCCGATTCATTTTATGAGGCCATAGTTACATGATATACAAACCACATACTCAACAAAAAAAGAAAATTACAGACACAGACCATTTCCCCTTATTAACATACATGCAAAAATTTCAATAAAATACTTGAAAAACTGAATCTCAGAGCACATCAAAAAGATCGTTCACATGGTGAAGTACCCTTCCTCCCAGAAATGCAGGAATAATTCAATGTACATAAAAAGATAAATGTAATCCACTATATAAACAAACTGAAAGACAAAAACCACATGATCAGCTCATTGGATGCCAAAATTCCTCTGACAAAACACAACTTTGCTTCATAATAAAAGTACCAAAGATATTAGGAATACAAGGGACATGTTTCAACATAATAAAAGCAGTTTATAGGAAATCCATAGCCAATATCAGCTTAGAGACAAACTCCATGCAATTTCACTAAAGTAAGGAACAAGGTTGACCACTCTCTCTCCATACCTATGCAATACAGAACTTGAAGTTTTAGCTGGAGCAATAAAGCAAATGTTATGTTAGTATACATAATTTACACTAAGTATACATAATTTACACTAAGAATTCCACTAGGAAATGCCTACAGCTCATAAACATTTTTAGTAAAGTAACTTGTTACAAAATTAACCCACAAAGAATAGCAGCTTTCTATTGGAGAAATTATTTTGGCCACTCCACGTAGTTAAAAGGCGCCTCCCCTCGTCCCACCTTGTAGGCGTGACAGTTGCCAGAGTCTCAGTGGGGGTTGGAACTTCCAGAACCAAGCTGGAATGGCTACCCACTACATCTCCCCCTTTTTGTCTAAATAAGAAGGTTCTAAACTAATACAAGACTATATACAAAGGAATGGTTATCAAATATTGTCCAGAAATAATGAGAGATAATGACCTAGATAAGATGTAACTACAACCAATGCAAACAATATCAAGCAAGAAACACATACTAAAATCCAGAGAAGTATAGAGCATAGGTAAACAGCATGTTATAAAGATCATTCAAAGGTGTCCTATCCTAAAGAACCTGAACCTAATACTTAATATGTTCTATCTAAGATATTATATATACTAAGTTGTAACTATAACTGCTAGTCAACAGGTTGATTATAAATGTGATCTCTTTCTAAAAAAGAAAAGGGGATATGATATAGATATATAGGAGAATGTGGAGATGATGAGATAAAAGGGTAGATTAATGAACCTGCTTTTAAAGAAAACTTGTTTGAAATGTCTTACATTGGTATAGATTTTAGTTCATGTTTAAAATGTTTTACATTGGTATAAATTTTAGTTTATTGATACAAACTTTAAGTTAATTTTGTTATACTATATATATATATATATATATATATATATTTCTATTCTTGTTTGAGGTATTATGTTTATGTAACTCATTTAAAATTGTAATGGATAATTAAAAATAGATTAATAATTAGTCATTTATGATAATCATATTTGTAGCCATGTTAGTTAAGTCTTCTAGGTATACATAGATATATTTCAGATAGATAAGTAATCTTCAAACACTTCATAGACCTAGAGAATATGGCATTTAAATAACTTAAAATTCTGTTGACGTGAGACACAATTGCTCCTGGCTGCACCAATTGATCCCGAGAGAATGTTGGGCTTCTAAGACATTTCCATTTGGAAGTTTGTCTTTTTGGCACAAAATGGCCTACTGGGCAAAGAACTGCCCTTGCCTTGATGGCTGACAGTACAAATGCAATGCTGTCCTTTCTGGACAAGCGGGACACAAGGAAAGTGACCACTGTACTCTGCCAAGACAGGGTAAGATGGTATTTCAGAAATCCTGCTTCTGAAAATGGTCTGTCAGATACTCTAGGCCTGTAGCCATTTTGAATGCACCAATAATGCTGAGGAACATTAGGTGACTGTCCAGGCTGCCAGCTGTCTTGGTCTAATCTTGCAAGATTCCCGAAAGTTGCTTGCATCCATCTACCATTTCTCAGGTACCATTATCTTCCTTCTCAGGTCTTTGATGTGGTTGAAAACTAGATAGTTGTAGTTTCCTCAGTTATGATAAAAGATAAGTTAGATATAAAACCTTAAACTCACAAATATAAGATAGATAGGACAACTTCTTTAATATTGTAACTGTAATTCTTGCTCGATAATTGTTTTGTTATATGTAATTTTACTATGTTAAAGTTAAAACCTTCCTTTTTAAAAAAAGAAGAAAAGGGGAAGTGCTGTGGATATTACTCTATGTAAATAAAACACTGATGGCCAGTGACCAGACAGGAAGTATAGGCGGGACAAAGAGAGAGGAGAATTGGGGAAACAGGAAGAAGGAGGCAGAGACACTGCAGCCAACGCCAGGAGAAGGGCATGTAAAGAAGCCGGTAAGCCACCAGCCACGTGGCAAGCTATAGATTTATAAAAATGGGTTAATTTAAGATATAAGAACAGTTAACAAGAAGCCTGCCACGGCCATACAGTTTATAAGTGATACAAGCGTCTGAGTGATTATTTTATAAGTGGATTGTGGGACTGCGGGGCTTGGGGAACCTGGAGAGAAGCTCTCCAGCAACAGCTTTCCTATGTACAAATGACAAATGGACTGAGAAAGAAACCAGGGAAACAACACCTTTCACAATAACCTCAAATAATATAAAATATCTTGGGGTAAGTCTAACCAGGAAAGTGAAAAACTTGTATAATAAAAACTTTTAAACATTGAAGAAAAAATTGGAAAGAAATAAGATGGAAAACTCTCCCATGCTCATGTATTTATAGTATTAATATAGTGAAAATGGCCATGCTACCAAAGGCAATCTAAAGATTCAAGGCAGTTCCCATCAAAATTCCAACAGAATTCTTCACAGAAATGATAACTTCAGCTTCACGTGGAAGAACCTAAAGACCAGGAGAGCTAGAAATTATACTGGATAATATCATAACTATAGGAGGGATCACTATGCACAATTTCAAATTGTACTACAGATTTATAACAATAAAAACAGCATGGTTATTGTCACAAAAAAGACACATTGAACAATGAAATTGAACTGAAGACTCGACATAAATCCACACACTTATGGACAACTGATTTTTGATAAAGAAGCAAGATATGGTGAACTTGATGTAAGAGAAAGTGGAGAACAGCCTTGAACTCCTTGGCATTGACATAGACTTTCAGAACAGAATTCCATTAGTGCAGACTCTAAGATCAACAATTAATTGGAAAGCTATAAGGCAAAGGACACTGTTATTTGAACAAAGCAGCAGTCTACAAGATGGGAAAAGAATTTTTATCAACTGCACATCTGATACAGGGATAATATCAAAAATATATAAAGAACTAAAAAAACACTGGTTATCAAGAAAACAAATAACCCAGTTAAAAATGGGGTACAGATGTAATCAGCAAATTGACAAAAGGAGAAATGCAATTAACTGAGAAACACTTAGCGAAGCATTCAATATTCTTAGTCATCAGAGAAATGCAAATCAAAACTACTTTGAGATTTCATCTTACACCAGTCAGAATAAATAAGATCAACAAAACAAGTGACAGCTCATGCTGACAAGGATGTGGGTTAAGAGGAACAGTCATCTTTTGCTGGTGGGAGTGCAAACTCATAGAGCCACTATGTAAATCAGTGTGACAGTTCCTCAGGAAGATGGAAATAGACCTACCTCAAGATCCAGCTATGCCACTCTTGGGCATATATCCCAAGGACACTTTATCCTACCACAGACACACATTCTCAACTATGCTCATTGCTGCCCTATTCATAATTTCCTGGAATTGTAAACAACCTAGATGTCCCTCAGCAGATGAATGGATAAGGAAAATGTGATACTGCAAAACAAAGGATAACAAGGCTACAATCCACAACCCCAGAGGAGCTAGGTAAAGAGGAGGACACTAAGAAGGACACACATGGATCATCCTGGGAAGGGGAAAGAGTTAAGATCTCTTGAGGAAATTGAGAGGGCGAAGAGAGAGGAAGGGGATGGAAGGGGATGGGAGATGAAAACATGAGGGAGAGATGGGGAGGGAGAGCAATGAAAGAGGTATCTTGACAGAGTGTGTCATTAAGGGGTGGGGGAAAACCTGCAGGTAGGGAAAAACCCCAGGAACTCATGAAATTGCCCATGGCTAAGACTCAGCAATGGTCAAGAGGGTGCTTGAACTAGCCTTGCCCTGCACTCAGATTGGTGCCTATGCTAATTATCATCATAGAACCTACATCTAGTAACTGATGGAAGCAGGTGCAGAGACCCACAGCCAAGCACTTGGCCAAGCTCCTGGAGTTCAGTTGAAGAGAGGGAGAACGGGTTGTAAGAGCAAGGGGGGTCAGAATTGTGATGGGATAAACCACAGAGATAGCTGACCCAAGCTGATTGGGAGCTCATGGATTCTGGACTGACAGCTGAGGAGCCTGCAGCAGACCAAACTAGGCCTTCTGAATGTGGGTGAAAGTTGTGTGGCTTGATATGTTTTTAGGTTCCCTGCAATGGGACCAGGACTTATCCTGGGTACAGGAACTGGCTTTTTAGACCCCATTCCCTAAGGTGGGATGCCTTACTCAGCCTTGATGCAGGGGGGAGCAGCTAGGTCTGTCCCCAACATGGTATGACAGCCTGTGTTGACCACCCAAGGGAGGCCTTACTCTCTATGAGGAGGGGATGGGAGTGGGATAGGGATAGGTCGGGGGGAGCAGGAGAAGAGAAGGGAGGGAGAACAGGAATTGGTATGTAAAAGGAAAGAAAATTTTTAATAAAAAGTTATAAATAAAAGAAAATGTCATACATTTACACAAGGGAGTACTACTCAGCTGTTAAAAAATGAAATCACAGCATTCACTGGTAAATGGATGGAACTAGGAAAAAACATCCTGAGTGAGCTAACCCAGACCCAAAAATACAAATACAGTATGCATTCATGCATATTTAGAATTAGCTGTTCTGACAATAATAAACAAGCTACAATCCAAAGACCCACAGAAGATAAGTATATCTTGCTGACCACAAGAATATATCACAGAGATTCAGCTGTGTATTAAAGCTGAACTTTCACCAGCCAATGGTCTGTCAAAAGGCAAAGCCATTTATTATGAATATTTGATGTTACCCAGACTTTAATATTCCAGCTGTCTTCTACTATGAAATCCTTGTGTGCCCAGACCAATTGGCAAACAGTTCAGCTCCCCAGACCTGCTGAACCTCTTAAGTTAGTAACTGCCCTGCTGAGCTTAGGAGACAAGCTGGAGGAGATGCCTGGCTTTTATTTTCTGTGCTAAGGAAGCTCAGACCATCCCCTTGCCTTGGGGAGGCCTAGTGGTTCTCCAGAGCACTTTGAGTGAGAACAAAAGAGGTTTTTACATATCAAGGTGAGAGGTAAAACCACATTCCTGAGGAGGCAGGGAACCACATGCCCAGGGAAAGAAAGGGCAGGCATTTTCTGTAGACAGGAACAGAACAGCATGGCAAGAGAGAAGAGAGGATGACAGAGGTTCCACAGAGGGTAAGCAGATATTTAGTGGAGTCTTCTGAGTTCCAGGAGTAGAGAGTAGCAGAGATGGAGAAAGAGGATACAGAGGACGAAGATGAGGCTGAAAGCATAGGAGTTATTTGTTAGCAGGACTATGAGCTAGCGAACTGGATGGAACTGTAGTTATAGAGACAGGATTTCATCCCAGAGAAATAAAGTAGATGGATAAAGATCTTGGTATGTCTAGAGTTGTTGCTGCCTTGAATGCCTGGTGGAGCTATAGCTGAATTGATAGAATTTTGTTTTTGAGGAATAAAGTTAATACACATAAGAACATAGTATACATAGAATTTTTTCCCCTGATATCCCATGGCAGACATAGCAATGCCCCCCTGGACCCTAGGTAATCCATAAGTATAGATTAAAGGACTAGTGGGGGACAGATCAACTTAGGAAAGAGAAATAGAATAGGCAGAGCCGGGCGGTGGTGGTACACGCCTTTAATCCCAGCACTCAGGAGACAGAGCCAGGCGGATCTCTGTGAGTTCCAGGCCAGCCTGGACTACCAAGTGAGTTCCAGGAAAGGCGTAAAGCTACACAGAGAAACCCTGTCTCGAAAAACCAAAAAAAAAAAAAAAAAAAAGAAAAAGAAAGAAATAGAATAGGCAGTTATGTATGGTAATTTGTACTGTTATGGATTCTTATATGTTGATACAAATGTAAACTATTTTTATATTCCTGTTTAAGATAATTTATATATTGATACAAATACACAACTATATTTGTTATAATGTACATATATTTCTACTCTTACTTGAAATATTTTTATATTTGATACAAATGTAAATTTATATCTGTCATACTTTATGTATGTTCTACTTCTGTTTAGGATATTCGGTCTATTGATATATATTTAAGATTATTGTCATATTGCATATCGCACTATATATTCCTACCTCTGTTATAAATATCTTGTGTATTGTCACAATTTTGAAGTCATCGTTCTTCACCATACATTTACTTATAGACTGTTTACCTTGTTTACATGAAGCCTTAGTCCTTAGGTTATTTCAGTAGATAAGACTTATAGATTTATAGTCACCTATGCCTGTCATCTCTATAGTTACATTAGTTAGGTTATCCAGATTTACAGATACATAGGTCAGATAGACAGGTAATCTTCAAACACTTCATAGACCTAGAGAATATGGCATTTAAATAATTTAGAATTCTGTTGACATGAGACACAATTGCTTCTGGCTGTGCCAATTGATCCCGAGAGAATGTTGGGCTTCTAAGACATTTCCATTTGGAAGTTTGTCTTCTTGGCACAAAATGGCCTACTGGGCAAAGAATTGCCCTTGCCTTGATGGCTGACAGTACAAATGCAATGCTGTCCTTCTTGGACAAGTGGGACACAAGGAAAGCGACCACTGTACTCTGCCAAGACAGGGTAAGATGGTCTCTCAGAATTCCTGCATCAAAAAATGGTCTGTCAGATACTCTAGGCCTGTAGACAATTTGAATGCACCAACAATGCTGAGAAACATTAGGTGACTGTCCAGGCTGCCAGCTGTCTCTGTCTACTCTTGCAAGACTCCTGAAAGTTGCTTGCATCCATCTACCATTTCTCAGGTACCATTATGTTCCTTCTCAGGTCTTTGATGGGATTGAAGACTAGCAGTTATAGTTACAACTTGGTAAATATAATATCTTAGATAGAACATATTAAGTATTAGAGTCAGGTTCTTTAGGATAGGACACCTTTTGGAATGATCTTTATAACATGACATTTACCTATGCTCTATACTTCTCTGGATTTTAGTATGTGTTTCTTGCTTGATATTGTTTGCATTGGTTGTAGTTACATCTTATCTAGGTCATTATCCCTCATTATTCCTGGACAATATTTGATAACCATTCCTTTGTATATAGTCTTGTACTAGTTTAGAACCTTCTTATTTAGACAAAAATGGGGAGATGTAGTGGGTAGCCATTCCAGCTTGGATGTGGAAGTTCCAACCCCCATTGAGACTCTGGCAATTGTCACGCCTATGAGGCAGGGCCAAGGGAGGCATCTGGAGACCCGAGACCTGGATCAGCGAGCACTCTCTCTGTTCCTGGACCCTAGACAGTAGAGGTTGACTGAGCAGAGCTCCAGAGAACACCACTGGACTTCGACACACCTTCCCCAGGCACCCGCAATCTACCTATTCCTTCATTTGTAAGTCACCCACTAAATAAATCTTCCTTTTAACTATGTGGAGTGGCCTTAATAATTTCACCAATAATGGAGAAATTGGGCTGGTTCCTGAAGACTATGTGCTAAAATCTTCAGATCAGGAAAGTATTCTACACGCTACCAAAGGAGAAACATAAACAATACAGCCACAAACCATTTGATCTACCGTGGTGTCTTGCCTACAAGATAGTCTAGTACAACAGTGACATGAAGCTTGTTAGTAATCAACCAATATTTGATTTAACTTAATGCCTACTCCATGAGAGAGAACCCATACCTGACACTGCTTGTATGAACAAGAACTTGAGACTAGATAGTCCAGGGTCATAAAAGAAAACCAAATACTACTGTTTTTTTTAAGTATCAATAAAATGACTCCTAATGGCATTCTGCCATACTCATAGACCAGTTCCATACTCAGCCATCATCAACTAAGCTTCCTCTTGCAGCAAATGAGAAAAAATGCAGAGACTCACAGCCAGACAATATTCAGAGAGTTAGAGACCTTGGAGCACTCAACCCTAAACATAATAGCTACGTGAAAGACAGAGTGTAAGAGAGGGTGGAGGACACCAATGAAACAAGGCTCCATTTATCAACAAGACCATTGTAGATATGAATTCACAGAAATGGAGGCAACATGCATAGGACCTACATTGGTCTGTGCCAGATGGGATCATAGAGCTGAAAGGAGAATACATATGTCCCCATTCCTAACTCGGAAGCTACCTCCAACTGATAACCACTTGCAAATGAAATTCTAGTTTTCTCCAAGGGAGTCTCACTACGGAAATATGCTAAAACATAAGGGTAGGTTGCATGTCCAGCAGTAAATGGCCAAGAGAACACAAACTCAAAGGCACCTTTGGAGGTTCCTTGTCTTACAATGTGATGCAAAACCCCCAAAGACCACTAAGGAGCTGTTTTCCAATGCAAGCACATAAGGGTCCTTTTATTCAGATTCAATCTGGGTCGCCACATGGTAGATGGAAAGAAATGTGGCAATGGCCATGAGCCCAGGTGTAGAGGGTTTTTATAGGGAAAAACCACAAGCCAGGAATTGGCAACTTGGGGTTGGCTAGAAGGGGCAAGGTGATTTTTTTTTTTGAAACTATTGGTCTAGACTTTTGGCGGGGAACCACAACCTGCTTAACAGGATTATCTGGACTGCTCAGCAGGATTATCTAGATCCAAGGGGCCATAAACCACAGATAGGATCTTGTTAAGCTTTCCTTTCCTGTATAAATATAAGACAGGATGTATCTGGATCCTGTTAAGCTTTCCTTTAAACAGCAGACTGGATGTCTACAGGATACTGCTCTGTATCTGTTTCAGTTATCATGGCATATTCCTGAGCCTGTGAAGTTAAGTTAGGCCTTCATGTTTCCCCCCTTCACAAGTACCAATGACAGGACTCAATCATGACTCCTATCTGTCCCGAGGATCAAGGATATTGGGACCTAAGAACCATTAGCTAACAGATTTTTTTCTAGGGCAGTGACATCTGTATCTATTGCCATTTTTTAAGACCTTGTAGTTCTGATTTTTGAGTACAACCAGATTGTAATCTTATATAGTACCTCTTTGGTTCTGCATAAAGAATGCCAAGCATCTTATTTTATTGTAGAACCATTTCAGTTAATAAATTTATCTATTGGCAACTCTGAACCTATTTTTCTGGTATGTCATTGGGCATTATAGTTGGCCATCTTGCCTCTATGCCAGAGAGTTACCTTTTGACCCAGCATTTCAGCCTTTTCTGAACAGGGAACATGGGACAACATATTTTTTCTGGAACTGCTTCAAGCTGGCATTGGTGCACAGTTGTCATGGCCCCCAAAATGCTGAAAGGCTGGTCAAAGACTGGCAATGGTGCGTCTGACAGAAGCATGTGGCTGTCTGACCTCGTAGAGACAGGAAACAATCATGTTGGCTGGGCTGGTCCATGTCAGCTTTGAGCAAGTCTGGAGCTCACAGTCATTCAGAGCAGTGTAGTCAGCAACTGAAGCTTGGAGGCGTCTGCCAGCCAAGTGGAAATCTGTTGAGACAAACTTAAACTAGGAACAGAAGTTAAAATTTATGAACTTATTTGGAACCCTTAGGCCCATACCCTTAGTAAATGGGAAAAGCAGGAGTCTCAAGACCAGGAGAGAGGAGAAATACCATCCTTAGGAATAAGCTGTACTTATTTGGCGTCTTTCTAACCTTTGTAAAATGGATCCCAGTTTTATGACTCTTTTAATCCTCTGAGGCCTACACAAACTATCTTACAAAATGACATAAAAGTTTTAGATATATTAGTATTACCAATCTGTACTGAAATCCATATTGTAGACAAAGCAGATAATGGGTATCTGTAAAACAGCAGAAGTGGACTCATACCTTTGAGTCCCAACAAGAACTACAGATTTGGGTTAAAAGCTTGTGTATCTTCCTTCTGTCCAGAGAGCCAGGTATAAATTGGACAGAGATTTTTGGCCTGATGAGAAGCACTTCTAGGTTTATATTTAGATATATTTAGATGACAACTAAAATAAATCTAAACTGTTTAGCTCTACTAGCTTATCAGAACTCTATTAAATGTTAAGTTCTAAACTGTTATATCATGGAACAGGAGAGCAATCTGAAACTTTTTTATCTTAAATCATTTTCTGAGATCCTCAAAGATCCTTAGAAATTTTCCTATCCTCAGATCTTTCTTAGACTTATATTTGAACCTTTATGACTTACTTAAACTTTTATATCTTAGAACATTTTCTTAAAAGTGAGCTGACAAGTAGACTATACCCTTGCAGAAGGATCTGTTTGTCTGATGCTGCCACACTGACAATGTTATAGCTAGCCTAGCCATCAGTACCATTAGAGATCTGAGAAGGATAAACTATATCTGAGTGCAGAACAAGTAGCTTCCTATTCTATAAATGCCAGGGACCAGTCCATACCTAGGTCTCCATAGCATTGGAGGCACCAGTCAGAACAGGATCAATCTTCTTCCACCATCAGGCCCATAATGCAGAGTATTTTTCCTGTGGAATAGGGACATGAAAGAGTCATCTTGATTTGTCCAGGTGAAAGGGTGCAATCAATTCCAGTGTCCTAGTGCTAGTCCACAGTGTGGGCTGGGTCCTGGTGGAAGGTGTTGCATTGGGGCATCTTGCCCTGTGGTCAGTGTTGCCATAATCCAGGTAGAGACATTGTGGTGCCTCGTACATAATCTTCTTTGGAGACTCGGGATCACTGCTAGGATCTGGAAGTCTGTCTGACATAATAAGCTTTTAGATCAACATTTAAATGCCATATTCTACAGATCTCTGAAGTATGAGGGCTGTCCAGGTATATCTGAACAGACAAACTGTAAAAGTTAAAACCTTCCTTTTAAAAAAAAGAAAGGGGAAGTGCTGTGGGACGGTCTGTATGTCAAATTGCTCTGATTGGTCAATAAATAAAACACTGGTTGGCCAGTGGCCAGGCAGGAAGTAGGTGGGACAAGGAGAGAGGAGAATTCTGGGAAGCAGAAGGCTGAGGCGGAGAGACACTGCAGCCGCCGCCATGACCAGCAGCATGTGAAGATGCCGGTAAGCCACCAGCCACGTGGCAAGGTATAGATTTATGGAAATGGATTAATTTAAGCTATAAGCACAGTTAGCAAGAAGCCTGCCACGGCCATACAGTTTGTAAGCAATATAAGTCTGTGTTTACTTGGTTGGGTCTGAGCGGCTGTGGGACTGGCGAGTGACAGAGATTAGTCCTGACTGTGGGCAAGGCGGAAAACTCTAGCTACAACAAACTTTGTTTCTAGTTACTTGTTTCAAGCTCAACCCTGAAAACATATGCAAGGGACTGAGTAAACTTATCCCTGTAATATTACAACAGTACTTACTTACCCTGACTATAATTTTAAAAACTTGATTTTTTTATAACTGACTATTTATGTTCTCTAACAGTCTACAATAAGTAGCCTTAAAAACAATAATTTTAAATTGAAGCTCTTCTATCACCAATTACAGGTTTAGCAAAGAAACCAAAACAAAATATCAATATAAAACATACATAGGCATCAGTTTATCCAAATAGGTTAAGCTTAACAAACTTAGTAAATACAAGGAGGCTAGACAACATTCTTAAGCCTGAATGTACTTTGGGCAAGGAGAAACATTCTCTACGTCATTGATTTTTCAACTATCTCAATTTTATTTCATAACTGCAGTTTTGCCATTGTTGAATCTCAATGCAAACATCTGACATACAGGTGGTCCTAGGCCACCCCTGTAAAAATATTTTTTTAGCCCCCAAAGAGTGAAGATTCATGGAGTTCGAAGGTATTTCAGGCCCTTTGTCAGACTGCTTAGGTCATTGTCTTGCTGTAACACAAGAAATGAACATCCCAGTTTGTGGTTAGCATTTGGAGCTTATGGCTGTGACCCTAATTTTTAGCCTTTTATTTTAAGTCCAAATATTAACAATATAGATCATTCTATAAGCGGAAAATGCCCCATTGCCTTATAAACACTTATATTTTAAATATATTTTTAAAAAGATTAAGATCTCTCAAATGTCTTCTGTAATATCAACAATAAAGTACTTTATTTTACTTTAGGGGGGAGAAAACATGTCATCACCACAATCTGTATAAAGTAAAACCAAACTCCAAAGTGCAAATAATCCCAAAGTACAATTTCTGGGATTCATGTATAATCCTTTTGGTTCTTTTACTTAGTTGGAGGCTTGGATGATTTCTTTGACCCTACCTTTGACAGCACATACATAGTCTGCCTACTCCATTTCACTGTGACTGGTGCTTCCAGTGATCATCACCTGGCACTGCCATTTTTCAAAATTGCTAAGGTCCACCATTGTAACAAGACTCTCTTTGGAACTCTAGTCCTGCCATACACTTGCAAACCTCAGCTCTTCCCTATGATCCTTTCATGTCTTTAAAAACCATTATCATTTTATTACATGGGTAAATCTTAAATTATAAAGTTTAGTTGCCAGAGCAAGTTATATTCCTGTGTATAAAAGTACTGAGGTACAGCTTTAATATTTATTAAATATCTTTAAACATATGTTGTCATCTATTTAAATTTTCTAGAAACTTGCTGTTGAACACTTGGTAAAGACATAAGTACTTAGGTGTTAACCTGAGTAGATCTTTATAACCTTAGTAAAAGATGGCTGCTCCCCACATGGCTGCACATGAGGTCCCCAGCCAAGATGGAGGAAGCCATGTGGTTGCTGTTTAAAGCATGTTTTTCTAAACAATAATTACTTGCACACATACACACAGTTGAATCCAATTTACACACACATATGTTACAGTTAAAGCTTGCTTACACTTACACATATAGTTAAATCCAAGTCACATATCTGTCCACATACACACATACATAAGCATTTTGCAGAGTCATTAGCTAATTTTAAAATGAAAACCAACCAAAATTAACTTATAAATTCAGTATTTGCAGGTATAAGAAACCACAAGTTCACATCACATCCCCTCTGACTTTCTACAACATTTCATGTACCCTAAGTCCTTTCCTTTGATCCCTCAGACATTTACTTCAGACAAATTCTGCTTTTTTTAAACATAGAAACTCTTACCAAAGTTTTTCTTATGATTTCCCTCAGTAGTCTAGAATATACTGTAAAGCTGTAATATTTTAAACAAGAACAGAAATACATGCATATACCATAACAAGAATAACTAAATTTGCATCAGCACTGTACCACAGACAAGAAATTGTTGGTTAGCCTTATAACATAGTTTAGCAACCATAGGCAGTGACATTATATTCCATTCTCAAGTTTTAGCCCCAGGGCAGGTCTTGGGAGCCCCACCCAACAGCATGGGAGAGGAAGAGGACTGGGAAGGCATACACCATGGGGACAAAAGATAGCTGTTAACCTCAGATTTTCAAGTACACGAGAATGTCAGACTGAAAGTGACTCCATGCCCTGGGTGGGTCCTCAGATCTGTAGGCCACTCCTCAGCTGTGACCCTGGAGGGGCAGTTAGTTCTCCACTAGCCCCTACCTAGTTCAGGCACACTTTGAGTTCCTCCAGGCCACTGCTGGCTCCTGCCAGCTCTGCCCTGGCAGCTCTCTGCACGGAATGGGGCCCATCCAGAACCTGTTGGCCATGTCTGGGCCCCACAGTGCTCATGGCCCGCCCTAGAACCCAGCCTCTATGCAGCCTCTGGGCTGACATGGCCACCATCTGAGTAAAGCCTGCACTCCATAGCCCCTGAGTGAGCTGAGGCCTCCCTGTGGTGCTCACAGCCTGCCTAGCCCTCTCAGCCACACTCCAGGTCCCTGCAGTAGCTCCTGGCCTGCACAGCTGCTGCCTGCCAGACTCCTTGCAGCACCGTTCCCTGCCCACTGCCCACACTCAGGTCAGAGAGCAAGGAAGCAGGAAGCCAGTTCAACCAAAGGGACCTGTGTCCCTTCCACTGGCCATCCAGCCCAGAAGACACAACACATACACAAGCCCAGGCATAACACATGAATATGTGTGGCCACATTTCTAACATACTTACACATGCATACAGGCAGGACATTCCAACAACATAAGACAAAACAAGACAAAAAAAAAAAGGTCTCCTGGTGCCTGTAGACAAAACCAAAAAGACTCCAGCCTCATACTGGTCCATGGGAGCGACCCATGTCCTCTATACAATAGATATGGGGTTCTACTCCAGATGTGGGGTTCTCCGCCCCCACTAATGGAGTCTGAAATGTCTTTCAGACCCTTGTGATCATGGTGGTGCGTCCACCCATTTACCATTCCTGACCACAATCACTGAACTAAGCATGCCACAGAGACGAAACTGAATACAGACAGACACTTAGAGACATACTTACCAGCCAGTGATGAACCCTCTGGTCTGGAGTTCCATGAGGTCATGGGGGTTCCCGGCCATGCACCATATGTTGTACCCATTTCACAAAACCACCATAGAACGATCACAAATGAGCCGGTTTCCAATGCAAGCACATAAGAGTCCTTTTATTCAGGTTCAATCTGGGCCACCACATGGTACATGGAAGGAAATGTGGTGATGGCCAAGGTGTAGAGGGTTTTTATAGGGAAAAAAACACAAGCCAGGAATTGGCAATTTGGGATTGGGTAGAAAGAGCAAGGTGATTTTTTGAAACTATTGGTCTAGACTTTTGGCAGGGAACCACAACTTGCTGAACAGGATTATCTGGACTGCTCAGCAGGATTATCTAGATATCTCCAAGGGCCATAAACTACAGACAGGATCTTGGTAAGCTTTCCTTTCCTGTATAAACAGCAGACAGGATGTCTGCAGGAGTATCTGGATCCCGTTAAGCTTTCCTTTAAACAGCAGACTGAATGTCTGCAGGATACTGCTCTGTATCTGTTTCAGTTATCATGGCATATTCCTGAGCCTGTGAAGTTAAGTCTAGGCCTTCACAATGCCATGGCTTTTCCTTTAAAAAAAAATTGCAATTTCTTTTAGCTATACTTTTTTTCTCCTCTCTTTTTACCCTACAGGTCCTTTCCATATGTAGTATGGCTTTCAGTTTAGTGCTTTTATGTGTATGCTGTTCCTTTTACCTCCTCTTGTGTCTTTTTCTACCGTTTGCTTTGTTCTATTCCTATGTGTTAGATTTTTTGTCTTATTTTCTTTATTATCAAAATATTTAGTATGTGAAATAGAAATGGTATAAATTAGATATTCACATAAGAACAAAATAAAAGGGTCCAATTTCTACTTAAATGGAATTGAAAAGTCAGTTAGAAAATTTCATCTTCATTTTTTTATTTAAGCACTATGCTTTCAGTTTAATATACTCATTTACCATTAAAATAAACTAATTAATCTCATTTCAACCAACAAAAAATAAAATTACCTCAAAATATAATGTTTAATATTTAAAACTTCTCACCCACAAGTAATGTAATTATATTATCTCAAAGTAGAAGAAATCTGACTTTCATTCACTAAACTAACTGCTTTTTGCTGTTACTATTGGGATGGAAGACTTTACAGTTTGCGACAATGTTCCCTTCTGTATAGTGCTAAACTTAAGTAGCATGAAGCTAATTAAGTTTGTAAGCACAAATATATCTCAGTTTCCTGAGCTCTTCATAATACTTCCAGCCCCATGCTTGGAATGTTGTTTTGTTAGGAATACTCTTAATGCATATAGTTCTCTTTCATTGTTGTGTGGTACACTTTTTATTTATTTAGCTCAAATCTTGTGCATAGCAAACAGCAATTTGAGTAATATGAACCATGGTGAAGTAGCCATCAGAAACTTATGAGCTAGCAATTATTTTGCATAAAATTAAGAGAACAGACCAGCACCTTCATGTATCATTTGTTTTGTGCCGCTGTAAGAATAAGACAACCTAGTTTGTGTAACTTCAGCCTGCCTCAGTTTTGTTACTCTATAGTTCTATGGGTTCTGTTTTATATCTTTCTGCGTAATTATCACCAAGTAGCCTGTATCCTATGCTTTTGCTCTTTCTTGCATGCAGAACATGTTTCCTGCAATCTGTTTTCTTTTATTTGAACGTCTTTCTTAAAGGAATCAGTTTACATTGACACTGAGTAGACAGTAGAAGAGTCCTGCTGTGTGCCCTCACCATAACCTGATTTCTTTCCTATTTTTTCCATGGGAAATGGTTACCTGCAGTGCTTAAACACACTTTTAGACTGCTGATTCAGAACTAAACAACTTAAAAACCATATAGAAATGGGATTTGCAGGATCATTTGGAACATTGAAGTTTTTGCTCAAAGCATTTTTGAACAGCAGTAGTAGTTATTTTTATGTAGTGACAGTAAAGTTTGGGATGCAGAAATTCAATTCTGTTATCTCATGCATGGTATGCCATGCATGACTCTTAGATGACATGCCCATCATGATGGCATGTGTAATTATTTTTAAATGTTCTTATTTACATAAAAATGATTTTCATGGTTCCCTAGAAACTGAATATTATTTTTTTTATTTCCAAAGGCATGTTTTTTTTTTTTTTTACTAATTCTAAGGTATATGCTTCAGTAGGTTCTGAAGAGCTCTTGAAGTTATTAAGCTTGGAATAATTTAGATATGTGGTGTGGTTCAAGCCCATAGTTCTCATTATCAGATAAATCTTTTGTGACCTGTATAAAAAGAGACATCAGGGAGCTCTGTCATGTTTCTGAAGTAGATATAATGACTATAGAAAAACAACAAAATGTCCCATTCAATACAAAATTAACATGAATAAACAATATATGACTGAATAATAAACACAACACAATTTATCATAATATAAACTTATACAATTGTTCCCATTTCTGTACTGCTATTTACAAAGCAACATTAAAAGGAAGTCCATCAATGGAGGATTTATTAAGTCTCTAAGGTCTTTATGAACTTTCTATATTTTGGATAACAGTCTGTTATTCAAGCATTCTTTAAAAAGTACTTTTTCTCACTCTGGAACATGTTTTCTAATCTCTCAGCAAGAACTATATAAAACACCATAAAATTTAAAAAAATGTAAATGAAAGTATAGAGGTAGCAATGAACATATCTTTCCCTTTTCTGTTATCATAACAAAAAATAACCAACTGCATCATTTATGAGCAACAGATTTTTATTACTCTAACTGCTCAAGAAACCTGAAGTATAAAATCAAAGAACCATAAAACTTATGGTCAGATGCTGGTACATATGTCATAGGTGAAAAATTCTGTTTTCATATAAGGCTGATGGGATGAATGGTATAATCTAACAGAGTGAAAAGGGTAAGAAAACCCTTCAGTAACATCATAAGTTGACTAAAACAGTTTTATTTATTTATTTATTTATTTATTTATTTATTTATTTATTTATTTATTTATTTATTTTCTTTTATGAGGAAGTGTCTCAACATATATCCCAAGCTGAACTAGAATCTGTCTGCTTCTGCCTCCAGAGTCCTAGGTTTAAAGGTATGTGCCACCATGCCTGGTCCACCAAATATATTTATGAAAGCTGAGTCCTCAAAAATTATTTTCCCAAAGGTTTCAACTCTCAATGCTACAAATTGGGGATTAAAATCTTATCTATGAGTTTTGAGGCAACAACAATGTTTGCACCAAAACATAAACATGTGAAAAGATTCACAACAAATACAATCAATAGACTGAAATAAAAATGAAAATCAGACCACTATGTATCAGAATGGCAAATTAAAATTATTTACAATACCAAACACTAGTAAGGATTTTGAACTATGAGACCTTTAGGGTCTAAGTAGAAATGCAGAATAATATAGCCATCTTAGAAAAATAATTTGGAAGTTTCTTACAAAACTACTCATTCATAGCATGTGACCAAATGATTATGTTTTAGGTTAAAAATTAAAAAATATTGCATTTACACAAATCCCTGCATACTGGAAATACATTAATTAGAACATTCAAATTTGTGACCTGTTGTGGAATATTATTTTAAGATGTGTTACATTTACTTATGCTGTATAACATTTGTTTTAATAATACAAAGATGTGTTGCATTTTTTTATACTGCATTTGCTTAACTGTGTGAAGCTGTGTTACTTTGCCTGTCTAAAACACCTGATTGGTCTAATAAAGTGCTGAATGGCCAATGGCAAGGCAGAAGAAAAGATAGGCAGGGCTGGCAGACAGAGAAAGAATTAAAAGGAGAAATTTAGAAGCAGAGGACCAAGGAGAAAGAAAAGGAGTAGAGCAGGATGCTAGGGGCCAGCCACGCAGCCACACAGTCAGCCATGGAATAAGAGTGAGAGTAAGATACACACACGTATGAAAAGGAAAAATTCCAGAAGCAAAAGGTAGATGGAGTAATTTAAGTTAAGAAAAAGCTGGCTAGAAGCAAGCTAAACTAAGGGTGGGGCAGTCATAAGAAATATAAACCTCCGTGTGTTTCATTTGGGAGCTGGGTCACAGGCCCTGAAAAGAGTAAAGAGTGAAAAAACCAACAATAGTAACCCCAAGAAAATATCTAAAGAGAGGAACTATTTATTTGAATTAATTTTTCAGCAGTCCAGTTGTCATGTTGCTGAGATACCTAGGAGAGCAAAAGAGACACAATATTTTCATTCACAGACTTCTTTCTTCACCTTATATTCTACCTAGATCCCCAGCCAATTTGGTGGAGTTTCCATATTTAAGGCAGTTCTCTCCTCTAGTCAATCTTATTTTGAAAAAAAACTTCACAGAAATATTTTTTAATTTGGGTTTATCAATCTCTCTGGAGCAACTCAGTCCCATGAAGTTTGCAATTAAGATTAACCATGATAGCAGATATGAGAAAGATAGATGGCTAGAGTTACCTAATGTGCTGCTCTTCATAGACAGGCACCACCACCACAACAACAAGAAAAATAACTGATGTGGCCTTATAAAAATAGGGGGATAAACATCTATGGTGTGCCTTCATCAACTCAAGCATGCCTGAATGGAGGTGCTTTGTATACTTGTTAGTGTGTACCATAGTTTTGGTAAAGACAATCCATAGATGTTTTATAATAAAGTCTTAATTTCTTGAGAATTTCACACAAGTATTGTATATTTGTTAACATATCAACCAACTATTTTCTCCTTTCTTAATTTCCCCTATTTGCCTAGCATTTTTCTCTCCCAGAATCATATGCTATATTTTAAAATACCAAAGAGTCCACATAGTGCTTGCTACCTTTATGTTCATGGGTATAGGATAATCTACCCAAACATGGGTACTTTCTCAGGACATGTATCACTGAATAAAACTGACTTCCCCTCTCTCAGCAGCCATCAAATTAATTCCCAACTGGTTTCAGCTGGAGGTGGGACTTCATGAGTGCCTCCACAATTCCTGATAGGATTTTGGTTGGCTTGATCTATTGCATGTAGTTACTTTCTCTGTAAAGTCAATGTGTACAACAGCCTTGTCATATCCTAAAGACACTGTTCTGCTCCTGAGATCCACTACTGATGGATCATTTATTCTATGAGTTGTTGTAATAATTGACATCTACCACAAAAAGAAGTTTCTCTGATGAAGCTTGAGAGATGCACTCATTTATGGCTATAAAACTAAGAACTTAGGAGGCAGTTAATTATTATGTCCATTCAGTAGAATAATAGTTTTAGATTTTTTTAGATTTGTTTAGACAAACAAGAATAAAAAAGAATATCCAATTATTTAAAATCATAACTGAAAAACAGACATTGCTACTGATATCATAGAAATACACGGATTATTAGAGACTATTTTGAAAAACATAAATTGGAAAAAATAACTGAAATAGAAGAATTAATTGGCAAATATCACTTATGAAAATTGAATAAAAATGACACTTAAAACCCCCATGGGCCATGAATATTGTAGGGTTTTCAAGTGTGAAACTGTTAACCTGAGGAGGTCATAGGCCCTAGACAAAACCCACAGTTGTGGTTTTAATAAATGGCAATGCTATCAAACTGCATGATAAATATTTATATTTATACAGATAAATGTGTGTATCTCTCAAGAACACACAAGAAGCTTCTTTTCAAAGTGATTCATGGCTAATGCAGAGAACCATAAGTGGTCAAATGCTATGTATAAGTAACTAAGGGTTTGGCTGTGGATAAATGCTACAAGGTTGCCCATGCCTCAGTGATGCTTCTACTCCCAAGTACATATGGACATCACTGGTTGAATCCAGGGATTATCAAAACAAATGAAAGGAGGATCTTGAACTTGGGAAAGAGACAAGCTGGGGACCATTAGGTAGAGTTAGAGAGAAGCAGTGGTTGATGAACAAATATAATCACATAAATACATGAACTAATATCTATTTCAAACTATTCCACAACATTGACAGGAAGGACATGCTTTCAAACTCGTTCTACATCATCTAATTTACCAAATAAATAAAGCCAGACAAAGATTCAAAGAGGGCCAGTAATGATCAATATCTCTGATTACCACAGATGGAAAATAAATGGAAAACAAAACAAACATGCAAACAAACAAAATGGCATAGTATACCAAGTTCAACAGCTTTTTAAAAGGAATTTACACCATGGTCAAATGGGAGTTATCACGGGGATTTAAGAATGATTCAATTGGATTGTTCAGTATTTTGATGTCTAGCTTTTTGAGTTCTTTATATATTTTGGATATCAGCCCTCTGTCAGATGTGGGGTTGGTAAAGATCTTTTCCCATTCTGTAGGCTGTTGTTTGGTCTTATTGACAGTGCTCTTACAAAAGCTCTTACAAAAGCTCTTACAAAAGCTTCTCAGTTTCAGGAGTTTCCATTTATTAATTGTCGCTCTCAGTGTCTGTGCTACTGGTGTTATATTCAGGAAGTGGTCTCCTGGGCCAATTTATTCCAGACTAATTCCTACTTCCTACTTTCTCTTCTATCAAGTTCAGTGTAACTGGATTTATGTTGAGGTCTTTGATCCACTTGGACTTGAGTTTTGTGGATTGCAACAGATATGGATCTATTTGCAATCTTCTGCATGTTGACATCCAGTTATGCCAGCACCATTTGTTGAAGATGCTTTCATTTTCCCATGGTGTAGCTAGAGTTTTCCTGCTTTGCCCACAGTCAGGACAAATCTTTGTCACCCGCCAGTCCCACAGCCACTCAAACCCAACCAGTAAACACAGAGACTTATATTGCTTACAAACTGTATGGCCGTGGCAGGCTTCTTGCTAACTGTTCTTTTATCTTAAATTAACCATTTCCATAAATCTATACCTCGCCACGTGGCTGGTGGCTTACCGGCGTCTTCACATGCTGCTGGTCATGGTGGCGGCTGCAGTGTCTCTCCGCCTCAGCCTTCTGCTTCCCAGAATTCTCCTCTCTCCTTGTCCCACCTACTTCCTGCCTGGCCACTGGCCAATCAGTGTTTTATTTATTGACCAATCAGAGCAATTTGACATACAGACCGTCCCACAGCACCATGGTATAGTTTTGGCTTCTTTGTCGAAAATCATATGTTCATAGGTGTGTGGATTAACAGAGCTTAACAGAGAATTCTCAATAGAAGAATCTCAAATGGCTGAAAGGCATTTAAGGAATTGCTCAAGATTCTTAGTCATCAGGGAAATACAAATCAAAACAACTCTGAGATACCATCTTACACCTGTCAGAATGGCTAAGATCAAAAACACTGAAGACAACTTATGATGGAGAGGATGTAGAGCAATGGGAACACTCCTCCATTGTTGGTGGGAATGCAAACTTGTACAGCCACTTTGGAAATCAGTATGGCGGTTTATCAGAAAATTGGAAATAATTCTTCTTCAAGACCCAGTTATACCACTCTTGGGCATATATCCAAGGAATGCTCAATCTTACCACATGGACACATCCTCAACTATGTTCATATCAGCATTATTCGTAATAGGAAGAACCTGAAAACAACCTAGATGTCCCTCAACTGAGGAATAGATAAAGAAAATATGGCACATATACACAATGGAATGCTACTCAGCAGTAAAAAACAATGATATCATGAAAATTCCAGGCAAATGGATGGATTTAGAAAATATCATCTTGAGTGAGGTAATCCAGACTCAGAAGGACAAACAAAGCATGTACTCACTCATAAGTGGATACTAAATGGGTTGGAAGGGATGGCCAGAAGGGATGGAGTTGTATAACCCACAACTCCAGAGAGGCTAGCTAACAGGAAAAGAACCTAGGAGGGACACATGTATGACCCTGTGAAGGAGAAGTGGATGAGATCTACATGAGTGGACTGGCGGGGGTGGCAGAGGGTGAGGAGTGAGGGATGAGAACATAGGGAAATGGGAGGGTCAAGCTGGAACAGGGACGGAGTGGGGGGTGGCAGGGAGGAAGATACCATGATAGATGAGGACATCATGGCAATAGGAAGAGGCAGGGTGCTGGGGAGGCTCTCAGGAATCCACAAGGTTGACCCCACCTTGGTCTGCTGGCAGCAATCCAGAGGGGGCCTGGACCTGTCTACTCTGGTGACCAGCCTAGCAAATAACCTAGCTGTCATCATAGAGCCTTTTGTCCCATGACAGATGGAGGCAGATACAGAGATCCACGGCCAGGCACCAGGCTGAGCTCTAGGAATCCAATTGATGAGAGAGAGGAGAAATACTGTAGGCAAAGGACATCGAGATCATGATGGGAGGATGTGCAGAGATGACCGGCCACACTAGTGGGAGCCCATGAACTGTGGACTGGTGGCTGTGGAGCCCCCATGGGACTGGACTAGGCCCTCTGGATACAGAAGAGGGTTGTTTGGCTCGAACTGTTTGGGGGGCACCAAGGCAGGGGGATAGGGATCTGTCCCTGGTGTATGGGTAGGCTTCTGGAATCCGGTGCCTGTGGTGTGACACCTTGCACAGCCTTGGTGCAGTGAAAAGGGGCTTGGACCTGCCTAGGCTCAGTGTGCTGGGCTTTGCTGACTCTCCATGGGAGACCTCGATTTTGGGGATGTGGGGATATGGGGTGGCTTGGGAAGAGGGCCGCGGGGTGGGAGGAGGGGGGTCTGTGAATAGCATGTGGAGTGAGTAGAAAATTTCTTAATAAAGAAAAATGAAAAAAAAAAGAATGATTCAAAATATGTCAGTCAAAAATATAATATATCACATGAGCAAAATGAAAGAAAAACACATAATTTTCAGCAAATACCAACTAAATAAATAGAAATATATAGCAATCAAAGAAATAATTCACTGGCATAATTAGCAGATACAGAGACTGGTAGAATAGTATGGATTATCCACAAATAAATCAATCCATTCTCAAATAAGACATTTCAACAGCAGCTAAAACACATTGATAAAGAATTGTTTCTTCCAAAAATAATACTGGAAAACTTGTAGTTCACACATAAAGAATCATAATTTTAAGTCAGCCTATCTCTTCATGCAAAAATCTCTAAATACATTAATTTTATTATCTATTGTTTATATTATTAAGAGTAAATGTAAGACCAACACCAAAAATTTATACCAAAAAATTAGGGAAATGTGGTGATATTGTGTCCCCCAATATATTCTGCATCCTAATAAACTTAGCTTGGGTCAGAGAACAGAATAGTCACTAGATAGACATAGAGGCAAGAAAATGGTGGCACAAACACCTTTAATCCTAGCATTCTGGAGGCAGAGATACATCCAGATCTCTGTGAGTTCAGTGCTACACAGGTAACAGCCAAGCATAGTGACACATGCCTTTAATCCCAGGAAATGATGGCAGAAAGCAGAAAGGTATGTAAATCATGAAGACCAGGAACTAGAGCTTTTAGCTTTTAGCAGCAGTTCAGCGGAGATCCATTCAGATGAAGCCTCAGAGATTTCCAGTTTGAGAAAACAAGATCAGCTGAGGAATTGACAATACCTTTTAGAAATTCGTGCTACAGGAAAACTGTTTCAGGCATTGATATAGGCAATACTTTTTAGATGTGAACCAAATGCAGCAAGCAAAAAAGGTTAAAATAAACAACTAGCACGTCATAGTAAGATATTCCTTTATAAGCAAAAGAATCAGTCAACAGTGAAGATATATTCTATAGATAGGAACAAACCCATACTTAGATATCCCATCACTCTTGTTGAATAGCTATAAAAAAAATGAGAAAACATTGGGCCAGGAAAGAGTGCTCATTAGGTAATAGTACTCATTGTGTAAGCTTGGAGACTCAAATTTGAACCCTACCACTTAAATGAAAAGCCAGCCATTGCTATTAGTGTCTATAATCCCAACACTAGGAGGCAGAGACAAGCAGCTCCAAGACCTAGCCTATTGTGATAAAAATGAATTTCTAGTTCAGTGAGACACCCTATCTCAATGCAATAATGATGGTGATCAATAGAGGAAGATATTTAATGTCTTGCTTTGGACAAAACATGCATGTGCATGGGCACATGTACCTGCACACTTAGGAGCATACATACCCATATGTAAACCACACATAAACACACCACCACCACCACCACTAATTCTGACAAGGACAGAAAATAGAAAGCTACTGTGTACTATTCTTGCTAATGTAGATATGTACAGCTATTATGGAAAACAGTATGGAGTTTCATTAAAAGAGCAAATCTACCATGTAAAACAGTTATCCCACTGATGGGTAGATTCCTAAAGCAATTGATATCATTGTGTCACAAAACACATGCATTTCACATCTCTTGCAGCCTATCAGCCAAGCAAAGATATTGGTTCAACTTAGTTGTCCTTTATCAGACTAATGGATATAAAATTTATATGTGCATTGCATTAAATATCACATATACATTATATGTAGTGGAATATTACTCAGCCATATAAAGAATGAATTCCTATCATTCACAGCAATATAAAAAAAAAACCCTAAAAGACATTATATGAAATAAAAGGAACCAGATACTCAAGGGTTGATGGCCAAAAGTTGATTTCAGTGAATTTGAATAGAATATGGTCACTAGATAATGGGGGCCAATTTACAACTTCATAGAACAAATTCCAGTTCTCTACAATATAGTGTGGTTGACTGCAATTGTCAACATCAGATGAATAGCTAATAAGATGTAAAATTGGCATGGATCCAGCAGAAACAAATGGATTAACAAACTTACACAGACAACAAATAGTTCAGTGTTTGTCAAGGTTTAGGGAAAAAGAGAAGTCTTCAGAACATAAAGAAGGTTTTGAGAAAAATAATCTCATTATGTGGCCCCAGCTGGCCTGGAACTTGCTATGTACACTAAACTGGCCTCAGACTCAGAACAGAGATCTACCTGTCTCTGGCTTCAAGCTGTTGTAATCAAAGATACTGCACAATGAAGAAAAAAATTTCAAAACATAAAACTCAGAAAAAATAGAATAAAGCTGTTCTTCCTCTGATTAGAGGCATCAATTATCACAATCAAATTATCTTGTACAGTTTTAAGCAAAAAGCAATTAAACCTAAATTAATTAAATAGCATATGTTTTACTTGTATAGTGAAAGTTTAAATTAAATTTAAAAAAAAAGAATTTTAAAGCTATTATATACTACTACAATATTAACCACATGTCCTTACAAATTTAGAGCCAAATCCAAGATGTATGACTCCAAGAGTGAACCCAAATATAAATTATAAATTTTGAGTACTAAGGGTAAATGAATAGAGAAGAAACATGGGGGTCAAGAAATATACAGCAGCTTTATGGGTTTTTTGCTCAATTTTTTATGGAAACCCAAATCCCTAAAATAGTCTTTTGATTAGCAATTAATAATAAAACCTTAAATATAAAATACTTCAACTAAAAACATTGTATTCATTTGATTATGCAGACCAAGTCACACAATTTCAGCTAGCAGAAAATAAATTTTGAAAAAAATTACAAAGATTGTAGGTTATGTGTGCACACCATATATAGTAGTATCTTTATTTCTGAGATTATGATTATGAACTGGATAGTACTTCTAAAAATTTCTGGAAACATTATCACAAAATGTAATAAAGATACAAATTAGTTTGTTTCCCCTGTAGTATAAGATAGTAGTAGTTTTAATTTTATGTGATAATTATTGGTAAGTTAAGGAAAATGTATTTTCCTTATGAATGGATTTCTTGTTTGAGGCTTCTCTACTTCCATACCTATTAGAATCATCTTGTCAATTTGCACAAAATCTCCCCTTGGGATTTCATTCTAATTGCATTAAATCTATAGATCAATTAACGTAGAGTCAATATAGTTAAAATATTAAGTCTTACTATTAATGGACAAGGTATAATTTTATGCTTCGCATTTGCTAAAGACATTAGCATAGACACTAGTTATCAAGGACAAGTAGAAAAAGGCCTCAAGGACATTTCAGAAATCATCAAGGCTGACTCTTCTATCAACTATTTGCATGTGAGACATTCTGAATAGGCTCACTGCCAAGACCACTTTGGAATCTGTCTCTTGAATTCTGTTTACATATTCTGTGGCTGTGGCCATGCTTTGAATGAACCATGGACTGTTCATGTCCTATGTAGTTGTGTGTAATACAAACTTAACAAAGTTACCATAAGGTTGTAGCACCTGAAAAAAGCCTGTAACACAGCTTTGGGTAGTGGAGCCTGTGTGTTGCAACACACGGGGATCTAAGAAACACAAAGCAGCCAATAGTATTACCAAGGTTTCGCAAAAGTGCCATTGCCACTGATGGTTAGTGTGTAAAAGTAACCAACAGAACCAAGATAATTATTTATAGTAGTGTTACTACTGTGTTGGAACATCATGACCAAAAGAAACTTGGGCAGTAAAGGATATATTTCTTTTTCATTTTAATATTACACTTTTTCATCAAATGAATGCTGAGACTTCTTTCTTATAGCACAAGAGTGGCCCTACTCATGACGGCCTAGGTACTCTCACATCAATTTCTATGCAGGCTCGCTTATAGCCCATTCTTAATGGAGGCATTTTTCTCAATTGAGGATGATGCTAGCTTAAGTCAAGTTTTGAAAAAACTTTTCCTGGAGAGACACTACACACAGGTCTCTGCACCCTAGATAGAAAGCCTACAACACATCAAAGTATGGATACCACCAAAGTCTAACTTGGTTTACAAATGGGCTTACTTAATGCAATGACCAGTGCAATAAAGACATGAATGAATATATTAACAATAAATGATAATCATATTGATTATTGTGCTGGCTAGATTTTGTGTCAACTTGTGTATTATAACAGTTTCCTCCTTGATTGAAACACTTCATCTTGATGGGAAGCTCCTTAAACAGGAAAGTAAACAACTCAAAGTAGCTTCAGGAAGTTCCTGAAACTGATCAGATTCGCTATGACACTTCCAACCCAGAGTAAGCAATAAAGACTTTTTTATTTAAAAAAAAGTGTTTCTTTTCTTTTTGTAAGGAATTTTTTTATTCATTTTACATACCAGTCACAGATCCCTCTCTCCTCCCTCGTCCCGCCCTCCCACCTCCTCCCCAACCCTCCTCCAACAAGGCAAGATTTCCCAATAGAGACTCTTGACAGTCACTCTCAGACAAGCCCATAATTGGTTGATCTTGGAACATACTTGGTTAAGCCCAATTGTGACATTTCTGTGGTCATCTCCATTTGATATAAAGAGAAGCTTCTTTGATGAAGTTTGGTTGTTATAGTTAACTGTATCTGTTAGAATCAGATTTAGAATACAGTAAGTAATTGTGCTGGTCTCTAAAAATGCCTGTGGTAGATTTTTCAATATTTGACTAGCCCTGGTTAGTTGGCTAAGTTTTTAGTACCAGGCAAAATTTCCTTTTTGTAGAGTAGGCCATGTAACACGAATCTTAAAAGGTCTACAAACCTGAAGCCAGGTATTGGGGTGAATGCTGAAAGATCAGAGAAGCAGAACAAGCCACAGCTAACCTCATCTTGCCAACCTCTCAGCTGATCCTATTTCCTCAAACTGGAAGCCTCTGAGTCCTCATCCCAATGGAATTCAGCTGAACTGCTGCTAAAAGCCTAAAAACTTAAAAGCCTGTAGTTCCTGGTCCTCAGGCCTTATATACATTTCTGCTTCCTGCCATCACTTCCTGGAATTAAAGACATGTGTCTTTCCCAAGCAAGACATGAGATCTCAAGTGCTGGGATTAAAGGTGTGTGCCACTATGCCTGTCTCTGTTTCCAGTGTGACCTTGAACTCACAGAGATCCAGATGAATCTCTGCCTCCGGAATGCTAGGATTAAAGGCGTGTGCTACCATTGCCTAACCTCTATGTTTAATATAGTGGCTGTTCTGTTCTCTGATCCCCACATAAGTTTATTGGAGTGCATAATATATCAACCACATTTCCCCTTTTTTGTTTAAAATAAAAAATAGTTATAAGAAAAAGTATATAAAATAAGTATATACAATATATACAATCAAGAATTACATTAACAATGTCTATTCCATTAACATTTGACAGATTCAAACAAAAAATTCCATTTTATATATATATAATATATATACAATGTCTAGTCCATTAACATTTGACAAATTCAGACAAAAATTTCATTATTTATTCTATTTTGGTAGGTCTATTCCACAATTATATATAATATACAAACATCTAATCCAATGTAAAATATTTAAAACAAGTAGTTCCTTTTTAAAAGCAGATTTAATAATTTACCTTTTTTTCTTATCATATCTATATTCTCCCCTTTTTCATAGTAGATTCAATAATCTACCTTTTATCTTATCATTTTTATATCTTTTCTTTTTTCTTTTTAAAGTAGATTCAATAATCTACCTCTTATCTACATCATCTTTTTTCTTTTTCTTTTTTAAACAAGAACCCTGAATCTAATCTACTTTGTTTAGCTTTTTTTCCTGACCATTAACAATTAAAAATTTGTAAACAACCATTGTAAACACTGACAATATCCATAACACATTAAAGGACCAAAAAATCACCCACACCACCTCTTGAGAATGTGGATGTTGTGTTCTTAAAATTACTTCTTGCTGTCTAGGGGCAAAGGCATCTTTAGGGGATCCTGAAAAGAAAAATTTTGGGTTAACTGTCAAGTCCTGGGAGAGGTAGTTGTATCATTTAAGTGAAGGGCTTGTCTTAAGTCTTTTCTTGAGTAGTCTTTGAATCTGCATCATCTCAGCTAGCCATCTTGAAATTGTCCTGAGCAGTTTGTAGTCCAAAGCTGATCTTTCAGTGGTATTAAAATCAGCTTAGTGGCTTTATCATAGTCCATGTGGAATCATCATTATGGGATCCCATCATCTTTTTGAAAATTTCGTTGTTACTGTTAGGCATGGTCATGGTTCCCTGAAGAAACTTATTTATTTATTTATTTATTTATTTATTTATTTATTTATTTATTTATTTATTTATTTATTTATTTTGTGCCTCCTCTGTGGTTTGGAGCAATCTTAATTGTATCAGTGGCAGAATCGTGTGTCTCACAGCCAGTCCCAAGTTTGCAATAAAACAGATTCCATTCTTCTTCATCAAGATATTCTTTTATTTCAAGTCTCTGAGCAATAGCTGGCTTTCCTTGGGTACCAATATTCTCCATGTGAAGATGAGCAAGACCACTTGCCATGGACAGATCAAGTTTGATCATCCCTTCCACCGTAATAGTGTATCTATTCAAGTAATCAAAAAATGGATCCATGCTCATGGTAATCCAACACCAGCCACAGCTGAGTCCATATGCTATTGTCTTTGTTGTCTGCTGCTATAAATCCTAGGGTTTTCATGGCATAATATCACAGTCTTATAAGTCTCTGCCTCTTGGAACCACGAACATTCTTCCCTAGAAGAGAATATCTTCACAGCAACTTCTTCTTCCTGCCACTCGCCTCACCAAACTTCTCCAAACTAATCTTTGCCCATGCTTTTTTGTAACATGATGGTCCTGGCAATTGTTCTCTGAACAAGCAGTGGTAAACCCTTCATCCCTAGTAGCAGCATCACCTCCACCAACACGATGAGAAACAGCCTGCAACTCAGAGTAGCAGCTGCCCACTCCATAGTCCTGCCGCCACCACTTGTGGCCTGGCCAGGCTGGCCTGGAACTCGGGATTCTCCTGCTTCTGCCTCCTTCAACAAATCCTACATGCATGCACCACCATAACTGGTCCCATGTAGCTAAGGCCTTGCTGGGGGACTGTAAGGTCACAGGAATGTGGCTTTTACATGAATCCCTGCCCCACAAGTTGGATGCTAAATGTAACATGAATCTTAAAAGGTCTTATTAAATAAAAAAAAACTCAGAGCCAGATATAGAGGTGAAAGCCTTAGAGAGATCAGGGAAATAGGGAAAGCCGCAGCTAACCTCACCTCACCAACTCAGCAGCTTCCAAAGGTGAGTTACTTCTTGTGTACCCACACCTATATGCCTTGCTTTTCTGCCATCTGATTTGCCTCTCTGTCCAGCTACATCGCTTCCTCTTCCTTCCCAGCTCTGTCATTTAATGTCTGTTTGTACAGACCTCCATGGTTAACTAGTGTTGGAATTTAAGGTTTGTACCACCACACCTGCCTCAAGATAGATGCCTGCCTGCCAAGTGATAGGATTAAGGGCCTGTGCTACCATTGCCTGACTTCTTTGTCTACTTATAATGGCTTGGTTTTTTCCTCTGATCTCCAGGCAAGCTTTATTTATTAAAGCACAAATAAAATATCACCACAAAGCCCTAAGTACAATTAAACACTCATTGGTTATCAACAACATGAGTGCCATGTACTACACTTTACAGATATCTTGCAATGCTAGTTGTTGTGGTTTGTGGGTTTTGTAGCTAGGTTCGACTATTAATTACTTCCCTTGGTCACTTGAATAGTATTTTTTGGTAGAATTAAGAAAGCTAGGTTTTAGGAAAGGTGCTTAGATCTCCGGCCTGAACGAAATCACAGGAGTCCTGTATCCTAAGTTTGTGGTATCTTCAGCAACAAGGATTTACCTGAGAGACAACCAAGGGTTACATCAATAGTCTACATTGCTTTAGGAGTCTTTGGTGCTAACCTGACCAAACATTCAAAATGAGGTTTCTTGTGTCTGGTACTGGGTTTTTTGTTTTGTTTTGTTTTTATTTTTTTAGTCCATAGTTCCAATAGGGGAGGATGGAGATTGTCAGCCTAATGGTGTAACCTCCTTTAACATACTTTACATGTATTTTGCATAATTTTTTTTGTAATTATAAATTAATTAATTTGTTATTTGCCCATATTTTGTCTGTATTCACCTCCCACTCTCCTTCTAGTTGGAGGTCCCTCCCCATTATTCCATTTCTCACTTTGTAACCTCTTCCCAAAACCTATGGCCCCTTTACACTCTCTGTGGCTTATGTTGTTACTCCATGGTATATACTGACATCTAACCCTTTAGGGTAGTATCTATGCCCAACAATAGATGGCCAAGACAAAATGAATTCAATGTTATATTTGTAGATTTTTTTTCTTAAATTGCTTTGTGCTTTCCTTTTATATTACTGTTCTTTTGCTTGCATATTATGCTTTCTGATTTTATGTTTATGAATATTTTGTTTATTTATGTCTGTATAGTATGCATGTGTGTTCTTGTGCTGTTTCTTTTCTTATATTTATTTTTTTAATTTGCCTGTTTGTTTTCTTTTTTATTTTATAATTTAATTTAATTTTACATATCAGGCCTGTTTGTCTTCTAAATAAATAAATAAATAATGGAGTTAGATAGATAGGGAGATAGGAGGATGTGGGAGGAGAAGGGAAAAAGAAAAAAATGATCAGAATATGTTGTATGAATTTTCAATTAAAAGAAACTTAAAAATGGAGCTAAGAATGCCTGATGAAAGAGAACAGGTAGTACTTGTCTTTCTGGGTCTGGGTTACCTCACTCAATGTAATCTTTTCTAGGCCCATTCCTTTATTTGTAAATTTCATGATTTCCCTTTTCTTTCCAGTATTCCACAGTGTATGTGTACCACATTTTCACTATCTATTCATCTGTTGAAGGACACTTGTCTCCATTTCTTGACTATTGTGTATGGAGTGGCAAAGAATATTGTAGAGCAAGTATCTGTGGAGTAAGGAAGTGAGTCCTGTAGGACTGTTGTAAAGATTAGTAAGAGTAAATAATACATTTATTTTTAGTTTTTGGATGAGTCTTCCTACTGATTTACAGAGTAGCTGCACCAATTGCCATTTCCACTAACAGTGAGTAAAGATTCCTTTTTCTTCACAACTTGGTCAGCATTTTTTGTTAGTTGTTTTGTTGATCTTTGTCATTAGACTTAAGTGAGATAAAATCTTTTTTTCTTTCATTTTTCTTTATTAATAAATTTTCTACTAACTCCACATACTATCCACAGATCCCCCTCCTCCCACCCCCACCCCCCTTTCTCAAGCCACCCCGCCTCCCACATCTCCCAAATCGAGGTCTCCCATGGGGAGTCAGCAGAGCCCAGCACACTGAGCCTAGGCAGGTCCAAGCCCCTTCCCACTGCACCAAGGCTGTGCAAGGTGTCACACCACAGGCACTGGGTTCCAGAAGCCTGCCCATAGACCAGGGACAGATCCTGATCCTCCTGCCTGGGTGCCCCCCAAACAGTTCGAGCCAAACAACCCTCTTCCATATCCAGAGGGCCTAGTCCAGTCCCATGGGGGCTCCACAGCCACCAGTCTACAGTTCATGGGCTTCCACTAGTGTGGCCACTCATCTCTGCATGTCCTCCCATCATGATCTCGACGTCCCTCGCCTGCAGTAGTGAGATGAAATCTTAAAATTATTTTAATTTGAATTGCCGTTATTGCTAAGAATGATGAATATTTTTTTGATTTTTGAGATATTTCTCAATCACAATGCCTTTCAATAATTTTTGATAATTCAAAAATTTTGATAATAATGCCTCCAATAGTTTTTTATTTGATTTATGTTATTTTTGCTCCAGAATTACTATTTCATCCTTTTTGCAATAAATATGTTTCTTTCTTGATATTTTATTTTTTCTCATTTGCTATTTTCCTTCATCTTCAAAATTTTGGTCTATGTCTGTACATTTATTTTCCCTGTTCTGTTTATTTAACACTGCTGTTTTCAAATTCAGTAAGTATGATACCTGCCATTATTTCAGTGGTGTCTAACAATTTATTTTATTCTTTAGAATGTGTTATATTTTCAAATTGCTTTATGTAATTATTAGTAGTTATTCATCATGAAAAGTTGTCTTTTGGGAATAAAACCTGCCTTTCTTCTCTAAGACTTTACATACTTTCTCTTCCCTTCATACTTTATTCTTACACCTGTTTTAGCAAGCAGTAACGCTTCCTCAAGATGTTTCTGAGCATATATGTTTCTCGTGTTTGTCTCCGTATTCACATGAATACATATTATTTTGAATATTTTCATTTCCTGGTTTTTCATTTTAGATTTTTTTCATTCATTTGTAGGTAGACCATAGGCCTATATCTTCCATTTCTTTCTCCAGGCATATAGTAACACTCTCTGTGAAATTTCCATGAGTAGTAGCTGCTAATTTTAATATCATAGATCTTAATTGGATGAACCAGTCCTTCAAACATTCATCAGATCAGTTAAACTGTAGTAAACTATGTTTGCAATATCTGAGGAAGTTAATTGTGAATTGAGCTACACTTTCTTCCTGAAAAAGTTTATTTCATGCAAGGAATAGTGTGAGGCATGGATTAGGTAAAATGAGATGGAGTTTATAAAATGTGGTTTTGTAACGATGGACATTGTGTTTTCTTTCTTGAATATTCTCAGATCACCTGTGATCTTATTTTATGCAGTTGGTGGTGTTATGTCTACACTATAGGGGTGCAACTGTGGGGTGATAGGGCCTCAGAATTTCCAAATCCACCATTTCATACATTAATTTTTTACCCTTAGCTTTGATTTTTCTGGTCACACAGATAGTTGATTCAATCCTCCAATTCAAACAAAGCTAGATGATGTTTAAGAATATTCTGGAGATTTTTTTCCATTTCAAAAAGAGACAAGTTCAAGATAAGCAGGTGTTTTGAACTATTTCCCTCAGTTGGGAATATTTTTCCTTTTTCAAACAAACTGAGCATATGAATCTTTAAATGTAAGTGCTTTGTGTAGATACCTGAGTCCTGTGTTCTACCTTGTATGGACCCCAGGCTCTGTCTCTTTTCTTTTGCTTCTTTCCCATTAAAAGCAAGGACTGGCGAATGACACCAGAACTGCTGTGGGCTGTACTAAATCTTTGTGATTTGTGCTTTTTTGCTATTTTTGTACTATAATGATGTCTCTCACTTTCTTGACTTTTAAACCTTTAAAAATATTTTAAAAAATATTTCCATCAAACCTGTTTTGTTCTTTCATAAAAGAACATATTTTTATATAATAAAATTCTACCATTTCTGTCACATATCAAAATCTTTTATTGCACACTTTTATCCTATACTCATTAGACATCAGAGAACAAAACTATGCTGATCTTATCTGTTATACTTCTCTATAGACTCTATTAATTTCTGTAGTATCAAGAGCTCCAACTTTCTTCATGACAATTTATGTAATTTGGTCCCCAAGATATAAATTTGGAAAATATTAACTTGTGTAATACATACACTTTGAAGGCATTCATGGAAATAAAAGTTTAGTGTACTTATTTTTAAACATCTGCTCTTAAACTTATAGTAACAGTTAAAGTGAACTTACCCAATCAATCTCTGTCTCTATTTGCATGTTTTATTTTGAGAGAAGTACAAAGGATAATTGTAGAGACAGAATATGTAGTATCAACAGTGATGTTGGCATACAATTGTAAAAATAATGGAACATATAAAGAAAGGGATTCCTAGAAAAAGAGACTAGCTGCTGTTCAGATAAAGGAAAATATAGCCTGGAATAAACAGAAAATTATAAGTAAACATAAGAGACATGTTTGTCTTTATTCACTCATTGGCCTGTTGGTAAAAAGAAATATATTTATCATTAATCAAATACGTATGCATTATTAAAGTGCAATTAATGCAATTTAATTATGTAATTTTTTAGTTTCAGAAAAATAAAGTTAACTCTGAAAATATTTTTATTTTCTCATTCTGACCAGGTATTTGTAACTTGCATGTAAGTAATCAAATCTCTTTCAACCACGGAGATACATTAGTTATCTGTCACTGCTACAAATACCTTAGATAACTTAAAATTTCAGAGAATAGTTTTGGCCCATGGCTTCATGACTGTTTGACATCTTTATTTGTTCCCGTGAAAGTCACTTATAACACAAGTATACAATAAAACAAAACAGTTCATCTCATGATCAGGATACAAAAGAAGAAACTGGTAAAGGCCCTTACTATTCCCTTTAGCAACAAAACCACAATAGCCTGAAGACCTTGAACTTCTAATCTTAAAAGTGCCAGTAAATCCCAATGGCAGAAAGGTATGAGCCCATCCCATAGCACTTACTGTGTTTAAAAATAATTCAAACCCAAACTACAGCAGGCCATTAAATACAACTTCAACATACACAATGACAAAATATTTTAGTAAGACAGTAATATGTGCACCACCCTGATAAAATATCAACCAAATAAAATCAAGCTGTTGATCTATTTGCTGTAATGTAGCAGAAAAAAATTATTGTCTGGACTTTACTAGATGTTTGTTTCATGCTTGGGCATATTTTTTCATATTTCATGCACAAATGTCTTAGACATGTATCTATATATTACAGGCTTTTATGTTAAAATAAGTAGCTTTTTCTGTTTAAAAATATATCTTTTGAGAAATATAGTTTTTCTTTCAACCAATGCAGTTGGATCACTTTAAACTTCTAAATTTAGACCCCATGGTATTTGGTTTTGTCAATTTTATACAAGCTCTGGTCATCTGGGAAGAGAGAACTTCAATTGAAGAATCGTCTCCATCAGATTTCCTGTAGGCAAGTCTATGGGATATTTTCTTGATTAATGATTGATGTGTGAGGCAGTAGCCAATAGAGGCCATAGCATATCTGGGAGGCTGGTCCTGGGTTGAATAATAAAACGGGCTGTGCAAGTCAGTAAGCATTTTTCCTCAATGGTTTTTGTTTTAGCTTCTGCTTTCTGGTTTCTGCCTTGAATTTTTGCCTGATTTCCTTCAGTGATGGACTACAATTTAGAGACTAAAATAAAGCCTTTCCTCCCAAAGTTGCTTTTGTCATGGTGACCATCACAGCATTCAAAAGTAAGTTAGGGAAGACCCTCATTAATTATCACAAGCTAATTTTAGCTTTCTATTATTGTTTCAATGATAAACAACCTAATATTCATCTGATATAATGTACCCAGTTTTTAGTGACACATCTGAGATCAATGCCGTTATCCTTTTTGCTGAGGTAGAAATCTGAGACAGTATAGGGATCCTAGCTGCTACAGATTTCTAATTTCATAGAGCATGGTTTAGTTAAGGCAGTTTAGCCAAAGAGTCAAATTATACAGTTTAAATGAGTCTTTATGCAACCATTTTATCCCAAATGTATTCATTATATAATGCAGTTCTGCAATTAGTGATTTCAATTGTAAACCCAGCATGAGTTGACTATAAGGTCAGTGTCCAGGTTAGAACATGTAAAAGGCCCTTGGTTCAATTCCAAGCACAGAAAAAGAACCTACATATTTTTAATCTTTATTTTCTAATATATGATGTATGTTTTATTAAATCTACAATGACTACAATATTTCATATTAGAGGAATTACAGGCAGTAATTATATATATATATATATATATATATATATATCATATATCATATATGAAACTTGAATATTACATCTTGGCTTCTATGAAAGCTTGAGACTTTAATGTGTGCAAGAAGTGAATAAAGTATTTATTAGTTATTTGTATCATTGCTGCCACAAAATACAAGAATAAATCAAATTAAGGAATGTATGGTTTATTTTGTGTTATGATTCAAGGGGTAGTAGTCCATTATGACAGAATTTGGAAGGCATCAGTAGCAGGAAGCAGATGGACACATGTAATCACAGTCAGTGAACAGAGATAGGGCACAGCTAAGTCCAGATCATTTCATATTCTTGGTGTTCCAGGGCCCTGGACCAAGTTTTTCCATGTTTAGGATGGATTTTCTAACCACAGGTAGTCTAATAAAGGTAACAGCTGAGGTTAGATCCAAAGATTTGTTTCCATGATGGTTCTAAATCCCATTAAGTTCACAATCAAAATTAAGTATTACAAAGTAGTTTAAGATTTTTGAATTATTATATCCAGTCCATATTCATTCATTATTGAAAGTATTATTTATTTGGTGATCTTCCATCTTCATTCATTAATCAAACTCAATAAATGATCACTATGAAAGATTTAATGATTGGAGAGATAACTTTCATTATGTGGATTCTATATCCATTTTCAAAATTTGTTTTGGCAACAGCATTGCAACACTAATTAATGGCTTCTATGTGTCAGATACTGTTATTTGTTATGTCCTTTGAAATAAGGGTAGAGGCACATATACAATAGAATGTTTTTATTAGACACATCTCTATAAAGTGAATAAAGTTTAAACAATTTGGTAATAAGCAGATCAATTTTAGATTTTTCTTCAACTTCATGTGTAGTCCTTAAAATACAATGCAAAGAAATGTACATTCCTAAGAATGTTTTGCAGTTGTTTATGAAAAATCACAAAAAAATAAACACATAAACAGTTTATTGGTCCAAAATGAGGAGCAGAAAGATTGACAATAATGATAGAACAGAATATCAAGGAAAACTTGCAAAAGAAAATCATTGTTATTCAGTAGTTATTAAAATAGCCCATAATTTAAGCAAGATTTGGCACCCTCCTTTTGGAGTGTATTTTATATAAAATTACATAATGTATACTATACATATGTATATATAGTACATCATATAAAACATGTAATATTATATACAAGCACATAAAATTTCTTAACATCAGAATTTGTGGTTAAAATTAACTTTGAAGCACATTCTCATAAAATATGACAGATTTTAGTCAAGAGTTACCTAGGGAGATAACATCTTGGAGACGTATGTTAGACTGTATAGATAAACCAACATTTACAATAGAGTGCAATTCTCTTAAAATAGGCTTTGTCAAATCCTCATGAGACTTATAAAGATTATGTTACTGACTTTGCATACTTCATGATCATCGTATTTAATTTTAAAAATATCAGCATGACAGAAAAGACAGTATTAGCACTCAGTAATTTTCACACATGAATTTAAAATCACAGTGATATAAGACACTAGAACATGTTGACTTCAATAATTAAATTACCCAATAGAATTGTCTACTTACTAATGGTAGAGTTGCTTAGATGCACTGACTTTCTACAAGTTTATGTAAAAAGTATATCTGTGTCTTCTTGTAACAGTTCTATTCTCTGCTAATATGTTTTGTCTTAATCTACTTCTCTAATTCTTCAAGGATTCAAGAAAGGATCTAACTCTAACATAATAAGGTGAAATTTTAAAGCTGGAAAAAAAAACTGAGGTCATATATGAACCTTTAGTATAAGAATCCTACTGAAGATCGCCATCAATAATTCTGATTTGATGATATTTTGAGTTTAATGTGTTTTTTAGTTCAATCTAAAAAAGTTGATCAAGAAGTAAACTGAATGAGGATAGTCTACATGTGCTCACGTATACAAGAGATAGCATGACTCTGACGTTCTACATAAAAAAGATCTCCTTAACTCATAGATAATGAACAATTTCCTATGTACTATTAAACCTAAGTTGTGAAATTATTTCTGGCCTCTTGAACTGATTCAATATAACAAAGACCAATTTCAACCGTTAAACAAATAAATGCCCATTCAAAACTCAATTCTATAATGATAGTCATTCAGTCATTTGTGAGCCCATACTACTCAGAAAGTGGCTCTTGATGAGTAATGAGGCTATAATTATCCCTGAAAAGCATGCTGGAACCTGGTGGTAAGGTGTGAAACATTCCAGGAGCTCCTGAGGATTTGGAACTCCTAGATACCTTTGAAAAGGACAGAGAAATAGACAGATTTTAGGTGAGTGTGGGGTTTTTTTAGTTAAAATATGACAATTCCTCAAGAAGACAAAGTAAGTTGAGGATTGATAAATACTTCTTGGTTTCAAGATTACAGAGATTAATTATGATTTTATAAGAGTGCTTTTATATTGTGTTGAAAGAGGGTGACAGTAAGATTGGTTGGTGAAAGGCAGAGAAGTAGAAATAACCTTGAAATCTGCCTGTAGCATTTACCTTTGGAATAGCAATCTAAGTACTCACCCACAATTTCCTCACGTCTCCCATGAGCACACTATTCATATTTTATAGCCCTAATAGAAGTTTTAAAGATCACATTTAGCATATTGCCCTCATATACTCATAAATAAAATTTAAGAAGAAAAATACATACTGTTGTTCAGCACATGCCTGTGGTATTTAACACATGTGATCTGTGCCTGTTTTAACTTGTGCTATCATGGAATGGCACACATGCCATACCCTAACCAATATCCTGTACATCTCACTTACCAAGGTATTGATAGAGTACTTGTTAAAATACTTGACTTTAGGCCGGGCGGTGGTGGCACACGCCTTTAATTCTAGCACTCGGGAGGCAGAGGCAGGCGGATCTCTGTGAGTTCGAGGCCAGCCTGGACTACAGAGTGAGTTCCAGGAAAGGCGCAAAGCTACACAGAGAAACCCTGTCTCAAAACAACAACAACAACAAAAAATACTTGATTTTAATGATGTGTATATGTATATATATGTGTGTGTGTGTGTGTCTGAGTATCTGCATGTGAACGCAGTGCCCACAGAGGTCAGAGGTAATGCATCCTTGTGGAGCTGGAGTAACAAACAGGTAAACTGTTCAACCTGGTGCTAATGCCCCAGCTAAAGTTCTCTGTGCATGCTCTTAACTTTTGAGCAATCTCTCTCTCTCAATTTGATGAAGTATTGATACAGTGTCTCTAAGAATCCTAGAATCCAAGAATCTCTCAGAGAGAGGAGTGCCTTTTTGTACTGTGCTCTGCTTTTGCTATTCCAATAAGATACTGTTTAAAACAGTTCAGGGGGAGGGTAAGGTGCTTGAAATTGACGTGGGCTGCAGATGCAATTAATTCAAAAATGAAAATAAATATTCTCTTAGAAAGGTGAAACATGAGACAAGCTGGACAAACTAATTTCTCTTTTAAATTGAAAAAAAAAATGTTTCTAGGTGAAATATTACTGAAAGTATGATCCTTGATGCACCATAAGGCAAATCAGTACTTTGAGAGCAATGAAGCTTCAAGCAAGTTTCAAGATACATCTGAAAACAAGTAACACAAGGAGCATGATACAAAGATGTTTTGACAATCTGTTAGATAAGGACCTTAAAGGAGAAAAAAGTTGCAGATCAAGTAATCTCTGAAGTTGCACGTTTTCAACTGCAGTAGACTTGCAATATCATCAAAATCAAAAGGTGATGATAGGATCTTGAGAACGTCTACTAACACCTGAAAGTGTGGATTATGTTCCCATTTGGCAAGGCCAAGCCCAGGGCCAATCAGGTGTAGCTCTCAGCAAGGTGCTCCTGTGGAAGAACCAGGTAGTTCAAACATCTGGTCACAGCTGGAAGAAAATCAATTTGCTACAAACAACATTTTATTTATAGCTAGCTGTGTTTTCTTTACTTTTAGTTTTCTTTCATAAATACTAAGATTAGTGATCATAAAAGTAATAGTTTAGGTAAAAATTATTTTAAAAATGAAGAAAAAAGCTAAACAACTATCTATATCATCTGCATGTGGAATGACTCAATTGTGGCATTTTTGATTCTAGGGAGTATTTTCCCTCCAGAGAACAGGAATGTGGCTAACAAAGAAGACTTATAAAAGATTTGATTGACACCTTGAAAGTTACAAAGGGCTCCAGTAAAATCTTGCCAGGCTTTCCTTATAGTTCTATGCAGTAACATGAAAATCAAAGTGTCATTTGAAATTAATAGCTGACAAGTTTGAGTATAATAAAAAAAAATTACTCTTGCTATGGTCAATGTGAAACGGGTTGCAGACTGTTGAAGGTCAGTAAGGCCAATTCTGTAGTCAGTTCCAAGAAGGGCTTGGTAATTTTATGAGCACTAATAATGTTTGTGGATTTCACATTAGCTAAGCTAATGAAGAGTAGTCAAAGGCATGCTGCGGTATTTAAATAGTCAGTCCCCATATGTTAAAGAAATAATTTTATTTTCACCTTGCACCATTAAACTCAGATGAAAAAAATCACTTTCTTCTGTAAAATTTTAGCTTGTGGTGAAATGTCATCTTAGGACTTCATTCATTGAATTAATAAACATATAACCCATTTGTGGAGCAACCAACACTTTGCAAAATATTACACATTGATATCAACTTATTTTTCCTGATATTCTGATATTGGTCTGTTCCCCATTATCTTAGCAAATTACCCCAAACTGGTTAGCTTGTAAAGAAAAGATGTTTATTTATTTCACAGATTTTTGAATTTCAAATTCTATTTTCTACCCCTGATGTGGGCTCCAGAGCAGCTGGTATTTCACTGAAAAACAAAAGATTACATGATGAAAGAAAAATTAAAAAAAATGGGGAGGACTCAGACTTATGTTCTTATAACTGTGTCATAATGAGGGATTCAGAAACCTACATTAATTCCTATTTAGATCAGTGACTTCAGTGGCCTATTAACCTTTTGCTAAGAACTATATTTAAGGCATTATTTTATTCTTTGTTTGATGCTTGGGTCTTGATACTTGACTCAGATAATTTCAAATGTACCATCTTCCTGCCTCAGCCCTCTGAGTTCTGAAATGATAGTATTATAGGTATGCATCACCATATACAGTAAAATGCACCTTTTAAATGTTTCATCATCTCTTAGTCACAATGAGGACAAAATTTCTAATACAGGAATCCCTTGCAGATAATGTTTCCAAATGATATTTTCCAAATAAATAATAATTATATGAGATAATACTCAGGTGTTTCAAAAGCTCATTTTTAACGTGTGTAATATAAATGACATATTTTCCACAATTCAACTAAACTGCATTACTATGAACAGCTACAAACTCACACAAATCTTATTGAATGACATACCTGAAGTTCCCTACTCCAAACAGTGGGAGCAGGCATGTCTCTGAGTCTTTTGCCTGCTCTTAGTACTCTTTTCTTTCTTTTGTGTTCCCTTGTCCAGCCTCAATATGAGAGCTTTCACCTTCTCTTACTGTATCTTGTTTTGTCCTGTTTGGTTGTTGTCTTTTGCAAGCCTACTCCTTTCTGAAGGGAAATGGAGGGGGAATCACTGGAAGACAGGAGGTGGGGTAACTTGGAGAAATGGAGGAAGTGTAAACTGTATTATATGAGAGAAGAATCTCTTTTCAATTAAAAAAAAATTAAAACAGAAAAAATTCAACCATTTCATTTCTCTAGATCTCAGTTTTTTCACATGTAATCCAAAAAAGAATCCTAAAGGTACCCCAAGCTCTGGTATTCTCTGAAGTTAGGAATCTAGGCTACTGTCATGGTTAACTTCGTTTTCACAAAAAATCCTTCCAGAGTCTACGTTTAATAAGATTGTAGCATATGTGTAATGCTGAGCAAAACGTATGTCAACTGTTAGGAGTTAAAGCGCTCATTTCTGAGGCAGTAGTCCTGAAACCATTTTTCCATTTTTTAACTTAACTTTATTCATTGTAAAAATAAAATCTTACACACCATACTGATACTATGTTTAACCTTTACAATATTGTGAGATTACATGGGTAAATACAAAATATATTTTAATTAAAATTAAATTAATATCTATTTGAACGCCCATTTTGTATAGGACAGAAAAAAATTACAAAGAAATGACATATTCAGTCATTTCCACTCAGTCATTTCAATTTAAGTGTGATCAATTTGGTGGTATTCTTCTCTTCCTTCTTTCTATAAAATCTTTGCTTACAAGTGATTAGGTTAATGCCACATCATTCTCTATATGGGGGGCATATACTAGATCGTGATTTGTCCTGTTTTTTAGGATGACATTAGTTTTCATCCTGGGTTATATCCCTTTGCTGACTGACACCACAATTAGACAATCCGTTCTTCACTTCTGTGACTTTCTTTTTGTTCACAAGAATCTCTGGGGCCCTCTTATCTCATTAGCTAATTTATGGATCTGTGTGCTAAGGACCATGGGAAATTTTTTGTAGCACCCTAGCTATTTCAGAGATTTAGGAAGTTAGAGAGACTCTTTTCAGTATTCCTATCATTAGATAGTCACACTATAAGGGTGAATTTTTCATGACGTTTCCTACTATTATCTCCCCGGAGAGCAACATTTTTATTTTCTCTTTAAAAAATCCAAATTTAATTAAGCTTATACTCCTAATTTCCTCAATAATGTAGACTGAATTTTATAATGTTATAGTGTGAATTTTACATTTTATGCTGTTTTTAAATTGATATTTCCTCTCCAAATTCATATTGATTGTTTTCAAACACAGGTCTCATTTTTTTTTTCTTCTATGACAAGAAAGATTGGTAGCTAAGTAATTTGTTTAAATCTAAGATATATGACAGGACCTGGGACCTTGGAATCTCACTTCAGTAATATTTTTATGTTTCTGTTCATTTAGAAGAAACCAAAATTTGAAATACAGTGGAGGCAAACGTTATTTTAAATGCAGATGAAAGTGAGTCAGGGGACACAAAGAAGAATTAGGAAGACATCAAGACAAGGGCACAAGTAAAAAAAATAGGAGGAAATAGAAAGACCCAATCACAGAAGCTCAAAATGTAGATGTTTTCAAAATAATTACCAAGAACTCCCAAGACATAACATATCTTTAACAGAAAAAATATGCATACACTTAAACATTATCTATCAAGCTGTGGATCTAGTTACCAACCGCCTGTATAGAGTGTAATTATCTTCTTTCTATTTCTCTTTACCTTTTACATTCAATGTCTGTGCAATCACTAACAATATTTTCCATGTTGGAAACTATCTTACATTGAAACTAAGTTACTTTAGAATGTTTAGAATATTTATTGTTAAAACTTGCTACATATATCTTCTACAAAAATATCCAAATAAACTCATTTGTCTCAGTTTTTCCCTCTTTTCCCCTTCTTCATAAAGATTACCATTCCTTTAGACCTTTAATCTCTGCTGTCTCATTTTTACTAGCATTTGATATCTTACCAAAGATCGTCTACAGACACTAACACTGTTTAGGACAGTAACTCTCCTTGTGAAAAATCAATACTATTTATTTGCATACATCAGCTGTAGAAAGTTATTTGAAAAACTCAGAAACACAAGTAAAGGAAGCAGATAACTTACCTTTTAATTTTTCTTCCCACTGCTCTGTTGCTGTGAAAAGAATGATGAGAAACAACTCAGGGAATAAAGGTTTTATTTGATTTTTATTTCTAGGTCATGTCCATCATTGAGGAAACTCAAAACAGGAACTCAACGCAGGAGCTTGAAGCAGAAACCATGGGAAAATGTTGTGTATTGGCTTGTTCTCTAGCTTGGTACCGAGTTTTCTTATATAGTTCAGGCTCACCCGCCTATGCATGGTGCCATTTACAATGGAATTGGGATATACCACACCAATCATCAATCAACACAATCGTACACTGGCATGTCCAGAGAAAAACCTGACTCAGGGAATTTTTCAGCCTCTGAGTTGACACTAGACTATATCTAGTTGATAAGCAAAGCTAACCAAAGCATTAATCATACCAATTTTTTTTTAAATTGATGTCATTCACTGAATACTGAAAATATATGGAACAGGTCAGAAAAAAAATTCCTTAAGAATCTTGCCTCTACACCATCAGGATAGATATTGGTGTGTATGTATAAGTCTTTTATACATCAACCACAAATTAGAAGGAAGATATTCTGAAATTCTGTCTTTTCATCAACACTTATTCATTCTCAATTCAGACAAAATTCTTGAAACATTTAACTGAACAGGGGCAACCAGCAAAAAGGCATGCAAACAATAAAATAAAGAATGATACTAAACTTTAAAATTCAAAGCATTTTGTAGCATGTCCCTGTATTGTATCAATCATTTCTTGTCCCTGTGTCTGCAGATTAGACAGTACATCAGGATGCAAGGTGGAAACTCAGTAAAAATTATCTCAATTAGAAATTTTTTCTCATCTTCAGCAGGAGCTTTAGGCAAGTATTTGAACATAGCACTATTCAGATGTTTTAAATATGATAAAATGGATGAATATTCACAAGTTAATTTCAAGTGAAGAAATTGATTGAGCTCTTTATTCAAACAAATACCTCAATAAATTGTGGAATGTTTTCAAAAAATGTTTCCATAATTTTTTATCTTACAAATGCCAGTTATTATTATTATTATTATTATTATTATTATTATTATTATTATTGGTTTTTCAAGACAGGGTTTCTCTGTGTAGCTTTGTTCCTTTCCTGGATCTCGCTATGTAGACCAGGCTGGCCTCGAACTCACAAAGATCTGCCTGGCTATCCTTCCCGAGTGCTGGGATTAAAGGCGTGCACCAAACCCACCCGGCTACAAATGCCAATTATTTTTATGTGGATATCAAAAGTAACAGTTACCAAGGCATGTCTTTTTCAGAAAAAAAAATCATCAATGAATACATATATTCAAGTGCATAGAACAACAATAGAGTTGTGGTTGTAGGCACTAAAATTTCAGTAGTATATTTGGTTAGATAAAGCAAGTGTTTCTGTAAATATCCAGATTTTTTTGTTAGAAAATGGTAATGTCATTTCAGGAATCTGATACATATATCATAGTCCTCTTCTCCCTCTGTAAATATCCAAATTTGGGGGAAATGATGGAGAAAAAATGCCTCTCTCTTTCAAAATGGTTGTCAGAAAAATACTGGTTGCCCACAAAATATTATAAAAAAATTAATGTATTTAGAGAAATATTAATTAAAATAAGGAAAACTTTAATTTGCTATTATGTAATCTATGGTTAGTTAAATGTCTTGTCCTTGATTTTTAAAATACTTATATAACACTTAGTTTTTGTATTTTACATTTAACTTGAATTTAAAGTATATAAACTTTTAAAATAGACTTTTCAGCGATTTTCTATTGAAATTTCCATAATTTTGCCTATCAGAATGACTTTTTAAAAATCATCATTTACTTACAAAAATAGTTACATAAAAATTACAGGCCCATTCCTTCCATGTTAACTGTATTAACAGATTTGTATCATACTTGAATTATGAATATGTCACTAAGAAAGCTGTGTAGAAATTACTAAATGGAAATAGAGGCTTCAGCTTCTTGAAGGCTACTAAATTAAATTTCAGCCTAGGAAACAGTGACCATGAGTCATTGGAATTCTAAGAAGCCTTAAGAGCCAAAGTGTCCTCTATTCCGAGTTAACTAGGTCAACTTTTCTGAGAAGCACCTACACAAATTATATGCATTAATATGTCTTGGATAATAATCTTGAAAATGACCAATAATATTGTAGCAAGTATATTTAATCAAATTATAACACTTCAAAACTGCACAATGAAATCTTTTGGTACCAAATAGAAACAGTTTTGCTTTGGTAAGCAGAGGGCATAGGATTTCCAATAGTCTTAGGAACAATCATATTATTCTCCATGGTATACTAATTTATATTTTTAACAATATAATGAAATAGTATTCCTTTCTGCACATTTTGGTCTGAACATGTGTTTTGTATATTTTTAGAATGGTCATTCTAAGTGAAATGAAGCAATATCACATTGTGGTTTTGATGTCTATTTCCAGAATGATGAGTGTTTTCATTTATGTTAGTTGTTTTCTATGAGTGCTTTGAAAAAAAATTGTTCTGAGTCTTTGTCTGTACTTAAATGTGATTCTGTTTACTTTTATGTACTTTGGCTCTTTGATTTGATTTGTTAGTATCTTTTTGTATCTACTCAAATATTTGGATTCTTTTTTGCAGTCAAAAAGTGTCATTGGGAGTTTGAAAATTTTATGTTTATGTATGTGTACATAACAGTATACTACTTAGCTTTCTTAAATGCTATATGTAGAAATATGTATGTAGAAATATTGATGATCCTAGAGGATATAGTTCTAACCAAAAAGCTAAATATGAAAAAATAATGCAAAATGACATTTAAATATGAAATATTAAAAATAAAATTCATTTACACAGACAATATAATGCCAAGAATGTGTTACTTCTTTTGGAGCTTTTGGCCAATGAGGCCTCCTAGGACCCCCAAACTCCAGAATTTGATGTTAAAACCCTATTGCTGAAGACATTACATATATACTTGAGTTGTAGAACACAGTTAACAAGCTGCTTTGACCTGAAAACATCATTCCTACTGTCCAGATATTTCTAGTACTAGAATGTGTTTTGCACAATTCTGGAGGAAATAAGGAATCATCATTATTGTCCAGCTGTGATTCCTAAGAGCTACCATAATGACCAACCTGGCAAGCTATTTCTAGTTAGGTAATAGTGGGGTCAAGAGAAATGATCAACAACTTTCTAATTGGATCTGAGGATCACTGCATAAGATGAAACATTCGGGGCCTGAAACTTGTGGCTAGACAGAGTATTGGCCCTAGAAGAGAACCTACTATCATTAATTTGATATATGTACATAGTATTATTTCACTTGCTTTTGATTACTGTCACTGTATTATACATCTCCTTATCCATTTGCTTTTAACATTTTTAATTATAATGTAGTTTTATTTTTAAAATTTTCATATATTTTGAACATATTTTTTTCTGCTCCTAAATCTTTCCAGATCCTTTCTCTACAAATTCAACTTCATGTTATCTCTCTCTCTCTCTCTCTCTCTCTCTCTCTCTCTCTCTCTCTCTCTCTCTCTCTTTCTCTCTCTTTAAACAAACAAACAAATAAAAACACCTAACCCAAACAACAACAACAACAAAGCATGGAATCAGTTTTATGTTGGCCAACTATTCCTGAGCGGGATGCTATTCCTAGAGTTTGCTTTTAACTTTTAATATACAAAAATCTTTGTATTTAAAGTAGGATTCTCATACATGCATATAGGTTACTAGTATTTTTTAAATTCTTTTTTATTTTATTTTATGTTTGCAGTACTGAAGATGGGAATAAATCTTTGTACATGTAGGAAAGTGCTCTACTAGTGAGCTATATATTTAAAGTAGGTTTTTTTTTTGTCTACTGAATTCATTTCTCTTATGTATCTTAAACTTTTAAAAATAAACTTTATTATAAAAACCATACAAAAAATTATCGAGTACTGAAATACACCAACTCAAATCTGTAAATCTCAATGAACATATATATAGTTAGAATCACCATTTGGAATGGTAGCTTGTAGCTTCCTATTAGATTTTACATTTTTACTATGGAATATATTTTTATGCACATATCCACCATCAAAATTAAAAAAAGTAATCCATGAAAAATTTGGAACATGCTTTCTTTTTTCCACTGTAGAGTTTTGGCTTCTTTGTCAAAAGCCATATGTTCATAGGTGTGCGGATTAATGTCAGGGTCTTCAGTCCGGTTCCATTGGTCCACATGTTGGCTTTTATACAAGTACCAAGCTGTTTTTATTACTGTAGCTCTATAGTAGAGCTTGAAGTCAGGGATAATGATGCCTCCAGAGGTTGTTTTATTGTACAGGATTCTTTTGGCTATCCTGGGTTTTTTTGTTTTTCCATATGAAGTTGAGTATTGTTCTTTCCAGGTCTGTGAAAAATTGTGTTGGTATTTTGATGAGGATTGCATTGAATCTGTAGCTTGCTTTTGGTAAGATTGCTGTTTTTACTATGTTAATCTTGCCTATCCATCTAGTGAGATGATCATGTTTTTTTTTTTCTTTCAGTTTGTTTATATGGTGTATTGCATTGACAGAGTTCATCTTTTTTTTTTTCTTTATTAAGAAATTTTCTACTCACTCAAGTTTCCAGGGAAAGAGAGCTTAGGATAGCAGGAGATCCCAGCTTGATCAAGAACAGAGAGGGAGAACAAGGAATAAGAGACCATGATAAATGAAGACCACATGAGAATAGGAAGAAGTAAAGTGCTAGAGAGGTCCACAGAATCCTCCACAATAGACTACTGGCAATGGTCTAGAGAAAGCCCGAACTGACCTACTCTGGTGATAGGATGGCCAAACACCCTAACTGTCGTGCTAGAAATCTCATCCAATGACTGAGGGAACCCGATGCAAAGATCCACGACCAGGCCCCAGGTAGAGCTCCAGGAATCCAATTGGTGAGAAAAAGGAGGGATTGTATGAGTGAGAATTGTTGAGACCAAGATTGGAGAAAGCACAAGGACAAATAGCCAAACTAGTGGAAACACATGAACTATGAACCAATAGCTGAGGAGCCCCCATGGAACTGGATCAGACCCTCTGGATAAGTGACACAGTTGATTAGCTTGAACTGTTTAGGAGGCCCCCAGGCAGTGGAGCAGGGACCTGTCCTTGGTGCATGAGCTAGCTTTTTGGAACCTAGGGCCTATGCTGAGACACTTTGCTCAGCCTTGGTGTAGAGAGAAGGGGACTGGACCTGCCTCAACTGAATCTACCAGGCTGGGCTGACTCCCCAGGTGATACCTTGCCTTGGAGGAGGTGGGAATGAGGGGTGGATTTGGGGGGGGGGAGCCTGGCAGTGGGAGGATGGAGGACAGGGGAATCCATGGCTAATATGTAAAATTAAATTAATTATAAAATAAAAATATTTTTTAAAAAAGAAAAATTTGGAACTAGCAAAAAAATTAGCTTTAAAATCTCTTTCAAAACCCATGTCTGTTACCTGCATTCAGTTATCATGGAATGATGAACTTATATTCTTATATCAGTATTTACAGTGTTGAGTTATATGCAACTGCTGCTGCTTTCTGTTTTTAACTGTTTTTTATTCTTATTCTCAACTTTCCCTTTTTGTCTTTTTATGTTTTTAACTGGGCATTCAATGTGATTCAATTGTCTTATTTCTTTTTTTACTTGTATTTAATAAATAAAAGTATTTACAGTACTTTTATTACTGATCCTACTGATGTCCCTGTCCCCTCCCATCGAAACTCTACCCTTGCAACTTCCCCTCAAAACAAAACCAGATTTAAAAGGAAAACCAAAAACAACAACAACAAAAAAAACAAAGAACCCAAACAAAAATAAAAGCAAAGGAAGAAGATTCTTGTCTTGAAGTGTGGTCTGATCACAGAGTTTACCCCTTAGTCTATACATCTTTAATTGCAAGTGTTCATTGCTATGAGTCATTGGTCAGGTTCAAAGCCTCTGGTTTCCACTACACCACCAATAAAGGGCTCTCAGTGGGAATCCTCGTGGAAATCCTGTTGTTGTCCTGTGTCATGGAGATCCTGCTGTTTTGGATTTGTAGATTAGTCCCCTTCTCTTGCCCCAACAGTTCATAGATTTGATGGATGTTGCAGTGGGCCAACTCATAGATCTGGTTCTGGGACTGGGTGATACCTGGGTTGGTTAGCTCGCTCGCTTTCCCTCATCATCACTACCCTGATGAGCTTTTCAGCACTGCCCCCTCTAGCTTACCCAATGCAATCTAGAGCAAGGAACCATGTCAGTTCTCCTACTCTCAGTTCCTCAGATCTGGGTGCCCCTCACTCATATCACCAGGGCCAGCTCTACTGTTTTGCCCAGGAAAGTTGCAGGGATCTCTCTCTCTCCCAATTACCATTGGGTGCAATAGGGTGCATATGAAATGGGGGGGGGGGGTGTCACGTCTCCTCTTACACCCTCAGGGCTGACTCGCCTGTGCCCCAGACAACAGAGTCAGCTCTACTGTGCTGCCCAGATGGGAAGCAGAGATTGCTTTCTTATGCACTGCAGTTGGTGAGGGTCAGGGCTAGCTCTCCTACTCTTGTGACCACAGGGCCAGCTCTCTCAACTTCCACAGGTGATAATGGGTGATGCGGGGAAGGGCATCTTTCCCTCACCCATGCCACCACATGGCAAACAAGGGGGCGATGGGGTCAACTCTCTTGCTCTCATGCCCTCAGGCATGGCTCACCTTTGTCCCTGACCACAGAGTCAGCTCTAGTGTGCTTTTCAGGTGAGGTACATGCCTATAAACATATGGAACGCTTCATAAATTGTCATGTCATCCTTCCACAGGGGCCATGCTGACTTTCTGTGAATCATTCCAATCTTAGTATATGTGTTGCTGAAGCAAGCATATCTCTTATTTCTTAAGTATTATTTATACTTCTAATTTTTATTATTGCTTTCCCATGTTTACAATTACAATTTTTACATAAGCTAAGTCTCATTTCATATTCTATCCTAGCAATTGCTGAATAGTATATTTTATAATAAAATTATCTTTTTCTTTCACTTACACATATTTAAGTGACTGCTGCTATTCTTATTCTGAACAAACTACTACTAGAGCAATCAAACCTAAAGCAAATAAATATTCATATTATTTTGCAATTTCTTTCAATATTTTTTCTTTTAATTATATTTTTATCTTGATTCTGAGATATATCCAGTTTGTTTTGTCTGTATAACTTCTTTGAAAATTTTTGTCATACCCTGGGATAAAGAACTGCAGGCAATTGATAACTGCTGAGAGGAGAGTAAGCTCCTCCCTGGGGAAGAATTTTCTTATTAGTTGTCCAACACAAAGTGGTCAGCCCTGAAATCAGATACACACAAACAACGAAAACAGACACAGCACACTGATTTTATATATTAGTGTGTGTGTGTGTGTGTGTGTGTGTGTGTGTGTGTGTGTGTGTGTGTGTGTAACAATACTGAACAAACAAGAGGCTATCAATTTTAGAATGAGAAGGAGAACAAGGAAGGTGCTGGAAGGAGTAAATTTAGGAGGGGTTGGGAGGGAGGAAAGGCAAGTGGAAATTGATGGGATTATTTTTAAAATAAAATAAATTTTAACATTCAAATTCCAATGCCTTGTCCTGTCACCTCATTTCACCTGTAGACCTGAGCTGATGTTTCATTTGGGGGATTCTGGCCTTGTTTGGTATATCTCTGCTAAAAATTTTCGTTGTGTACATGCATGTGTACATGCAGTATTGTACCTATTGTATTTTAATTGTGCCTCTGTGTTGCCTTGGTATTGTTCTGAGGAGTTTTTGTTTGGAAGAAATTTTCACAGAATCTGTAGATTTCTATTTCCTTGTCAGTTATAGAAGAGTCATTATTGTTACGTTCTTTATTGTTGAGTATGTAATTAAATTAAAATGGTGCTCCCTGCCAGCGATGGTGGCACTCACCTTTAATTCCATCACTCAAAAGAGGCAGAGCCAGGCAGACCTCTGTGAGTTCAAGGCCAGCCTGTTCTACAGAGCGGGTTCCACAACAGGCTCCAAAGCTACACAGAGAAGCCCTGTCTTGAAAAAACAAACAAAAAACAGTGCTCCCTTTCCTCCTTCCAAGCTCTCCCATGTCATCATCGCCGCTATCCTTCAAATTCATGACCTCTTTTTCCATTAATTCTTAATGCATGAATATATATGTATATGTGCATGTGTATGTGTATGTGTATGTGTATGTGTATGTGTATGTGTATGTGTATGTATAGGTATATACATCCTGAAACATAGGCCTGTTGAGTCCACATAATGTTACTTGTGTGTATGTTTTCAGGGCTGATAGCAATGGACAACCAATCTGCTCTTCTCTTGGAAACATCACCTTTTCCTCTCCTAGCTTCCTCAATTGCTTATAGTTGCTGAGGCCTTGTGAGCTTTTCCCTATCCAATTTGGCATGTCCATAGGTGTCATCCTGGTTCAGATCAGGTTTGGATAGTCATGTCAATGAGACATTATGGATGTAGTTTTTGATGTTACTAGGAGACACAATCTCACAACAAACTCCCTGATACTCTAACTCTTATAATCTGTCTGCTCACCTCTTCTCTAATGTTCACTGAGCCTTAGGTGCAGGAGTGTTTTGTAGATGGATCCATTGGGGCCTGGGTTTTGGTAGATATATTTCTTTAGTTTTATGCTTCTTGTAGGTTTGTAGAGAAATTGTGCTTTTGTCCCAGTCACCTGCTTGACTTCAAGGACTTGCATGGTTTGGGAAGGTCTAACTTACATAGTGGATTCAAGAGCACAGGCTATACAGATTTTAGTGTTTCTGACTCTGGGTACTCAAATGCTGTCATGTGGTTTTCAATCAGCTTTTTCAACCAAATCTAACACTCTTGGATGTTGTAGGGATTTTCAACAATCAAGACAGGATATTTATCATAGCAATGGATTATGCTGTATTCCCTGGTCTAAGATAGTGGGGACTTCTCAGAGAAGTTTTCAGCACAGTGTAACTTTCAGACACATTCATTGTGGCAGTAAAGTATTTCTTCATACACCATGCACAGTGGTCACAGAATCAGTTTCTGAAGTATAGGTGTTCATAGAAGAAACTGGATTGCAAATATCTAGGTCATTTAGTGGTAAAGGTCCTTGGTGTTCAGACAGACTTCTTAACCTTCTGGTAATGGGTCCATGTGTGTTCTTATAGAAAAAGGCTGAATACCTTCCTTCCTTCCTCCCTCCCTCCCTCCTCCCTCCCTCCCTCCCTCCCTCCATCCCTTCCTTCCTTCCTCCCTTCCTCCCTTCCTTCCTACTTCCTAATTTACTTTTTATACTGATATTCTATGAGTTCCCTGCTGCTGCTGAGTTTTGTTGTAAAAGTTTATAACAGATATTGGGTTATTGTTCTGAATTTCATCCTTTTTCTTTTTGCATTTAAGTTCAGAATCTCCTTCAAAGTCACCAATTCTTTGGCTGTGTCAATTTTCTTAAAATGAATACACTAATTGTTCATTTTTATTTACTTTTTATTTATTGCATTTTCTTTAATAGTTAGCTAGCCTAACAATTGACTCATCTGTTCTTTATCAAATATAAACCCTTGAATCTGAACATACTGATACAATAGGTATTTTATGTTCTCTGATAGTTCTATCATGTGTATCATATATGAATTTGTCCTGATGATTAATCATTTTCTTTTACACTGTACTTTATTGTCTTTCAGGCCTTTTGTTGAAGTTTTCAAATAACTTATGAAGAAATGTGCTTAATAAGGTTTTTATTTTCTGAAAATTCATTAGTGTAGATAAGGGTTTGAGTATGCATGTTTCCTGCAGCTATAATAAACAAGAGAATTCAAGTTTCTCTTGTTTTCTTGCCTTTGCCTTTTCTTGATTTTATGTTCAGAACCTTCTTTCAAGAAAGCCTGTATTTTTCATAAATTTAATATTTTAAGTAATTATTTAAGTTAATTAAATGCATAGCATAGAGTGTGAGAATTTGATATATGTGCAGTAATCAAATCACAGTGGCATTTCTAGTATTGTCCCTCTTTTGCAGCATTTTCTCCACACCCAAAATATACGACTTTGTAACTTCATGCAAACTGTGTATTCTTCCAATAATTTATAAAGGGCTGGTTTTGTCATCACCTATAGCCTTTTATTGTTGGCTTTACTCATTTTGGAGATGTCAATTAAACCATCATTTTCTTCCAAAAAAACTTTCCTTAACTGTGTGAGAGGATCTGCATTACTTTTGGTCTCTCTTATAGTATATACTGCATATAAGAAAAACATTAAGTTATTGGATTAATATATATTTCACCCAACAAACAAGAAAATTTATAGATTAAAATTATGTTTCATTTCAGTTACCGTTTAAGCCTAATATCTAGTATGAAATATTTACATGACAAGATATCAATGTGTTTTATAAAATAATATAAATTAAGCCCTTTAGTATATTTCATCTCTGGATTAAACAAGTGTATTTACACCCTTCTTCGTTCCTTCCTTTCTTCGTTCCTTCCTTCCTTCCTTCCTTTCTTTCTTTCTTTCTTTCTTTCTTTCTTTCTTTCTTTCTTTCTTTCTTTCTTTCTTTTTCTTTCTTTCTTTCTTTCTTTCTTTTTTAAATTTTATAATTTAATTTAATTTTACATATCAGCCGCGGATTCCCTTGTTCTCTGCTCTTACCCCACCCCCCTCCACCTTCCCCCTAGCCCACCCCACATTCCCATCTCCTCCAGGGCAAAGACTCCCCTGGGGATTGAGTTCAACCTGGTAGATTCAGTCCAGGCATGTCTAGTCCCCTACTCCCAGGCTGAGCCAAATGTCCCTGTATAATCCCCAGGTTCTAAACAGCCAGCTCATGCACTGAGGACAGACCCTGGTCCCAGTGCCTGGATGTCTCCCAAACAGATTAAGCTGATCAACTGTCTCACTTATCCAGAGGGCCTGATCCAGTTGGGGGCTCCTCAGCTATTGGTTCATAGTTCATGTGTTTCCATTGACTATTTGTCCCCGTGCTTTTTCCAATCTTGGTCTCAACAATTCTCACTCATACAAACCCTCCTCTTCCTCACTAATTGGATGCCTGGAGCTCCACCTGTGGCCTGGCCATGGATCTCTGCATCCAGTTCTCTCAGTCATTGGATGAGGTTTCTAGCATGACAATTAGGGTGTCTGGCCATCCTATCACCAGAGTAGGTCAGTTCAGGCTTTCTCTCGACCATTGCCAGTAGTCTATTGTGGAGGTATCTTTGTGGATTTCTTTGGACCTCTCTAGCACTTTTCTCCTTCCTATTCTCATGTGGTCTTCATTTATCATGGTCTCCTATTCCTTGTTCTCCCTCTCTGTTCTTGTTCCAGCTGGGATCTCCCGTTCCCCTAAGCTCTCTTTCCCTTGACCCTTGGAGTTGGTTCTTTGAGAAAATCATCAAGATAGACAAGCCCTTATCCAAACTAACCAAAAGACAGACAGACAGACACAGAGAGAGAGAGAGCATCCAAATTAACAAAATCAGAAATGAAAGGGGGAACATAACAACAGACAATGAGGAAATCCAGAGAATCATCAGGTCATACTTCAAAAACCTCTACTTCAGAAAACTGGAAAATCTAAATGAAATGGATAATTTTCTGGATAGGTACCACATACCTAAGTTAAATCAAGACCAGATAAACTATTTAAATAGTCCAATAACCCCTAAGGAAATAGAATCAGTCATTAAAAGTCTCCCAACAAAAAAAAAAAAGCCCAGGACCAGATGGTTTCAGCAAAGAATTCTACCAGATCTTCAAAGAAGAGTTAATACCAATACTCTTTAAATTGTTCCACACAATAGAAACAGAAGGAACATTACTAAACTCCTTCTATGAGGCTACAATTACCCTGATTCCTAAACCAAACAAGGATGAAACAAAGAAAAGAGAACTACAGACCGTTCTCCCTCATGAACATTGATGCAAAAATACTCCATGAAATATTGGCAAACAGACTCCAAGTAGGCTTCATCCCAGGGACGCAAGGGTGTTTCAACACACAAAAATCCGTCAATGTAATAATACACTATATAAACAAACTCAAAGAATAAAACGACATGATCATTTCACTAGATGCAGAAAAGGCATTTGACACAATCCAATACCTCTTCCTTCCTTCCTTCCTTCCTTCCTTCCTTCCTTCCTTCCTTCCTTCCTTCCTTCCTTTCTTCCTTCTTTCCTTCCTTCCTTTCTCTCTTTCTTTCTTTGGTTTATCATTGCCCAAATTCTCTTGGAATTTTCTTCGCTTCTTTCTCTGTCCCAATCTTTTCAATATCTTTCAGGTTCTTTGAATTGGAATGCTGAATCTTACTCTTTCATCAGTCCACTGCTAAAATTAATTGGACACCAGATACTTCTACTATGTTAATTTTTTTCTTCCATTACAAATATTTAGGCAACTATTATAAGGGTTAATAATATGTCTTATTGTGAATACCATTACTGAATGGCTTACAGAAATGAATTTAGCTTGGTTCTCACAAGCTGAAGAACTAGTATGGATGAAATAAAGAAATGAAATGTGAAATTTTGAAAACTGAACTACACCAGGCTGTTGCATGAATCCTAATTGGTCTTAATAAAAACCTGGAGCCATTTCTCACCTGGCCAACTCCACAAATCCTCTGACTGAATGCCTCTAAGTCCTCAGCCGAAAGGGCCTCAGTTCCTTTCTCCATTCAGCCATATCACTTCCTGTCTCAATCTTCCTAGTGATGGGATGAATGGCATGTGTGCTTCCCAAATAATGGTAGCAAAAGCATGAGATCTCAAGTGCTGGGATTAAAGGTGTGTGCCACCACTGCTGGACTCTGTTTGTTTCAGACTGGATTATTCTCCTGTAGTCCAGGGTGGCTTTGAACTCACATAGCTTCAGACATATCTCTGCCTCCAGAGCGCTAGCATAAAAGGTGCATGCCACCAATACCTGACCTCTATGTTTAATCTACTGGCTGGTTCTGTCCTCTGTCTTTAGGCAAATTTTATTACAACAAAATATCACTACACAAGGCAAATTTTCTCATCAGGGAAGAACCACTTTTCTGGAACTAGTGAAAGCAAAGCTAGAATAAGTTCCCTGGCAAGTAAGACACTAAAAAAAAAAAAGATATGATGTGCAATCCCCATCAAAATACCAACACAATTCTTCACAGAACTGGAAAGAATAATACTCAACTTCATATGGAAAAACAAAAAACCCAGGATAGCCAAAAGAATCCTGTACAATAAAACAACCTCTGGAGGCATCACAATCCCTGACTTCAAGCTCTACTCTAGAGCTACAGTAATAAAAACAGCTTGGTATTGTCATAAAAACCGACATGTGGACCAATGGAATCAAACTGAAGACCCCGACATTAACCCATATACCTATGAACATATAATTTTTGACAAAGAAGCCAAAAGTGTACAATGGAAAAAAGAAAGCATCTTCAACAAATGGTGCTGGCATAACTGGATATCAATGTGTAGAAGGCTGCAAATAGATCCATATCTGTCACCATGCACAAAACTTAAGTCCAAGTGGATCAAGGACCTCAACATAAATCCAGCTACTCTGAACCTGCTAGAAGAGAAAGTAGGAAGTAGTCTTGAACACATTGGCATAGGAGATCACTTCCTAAATATAACACCAGTAGCACAGGCACTGAGAGAAACAATCAATCAATGGGACCTCTTGAAACTGAGAAGCTTTTGTAGAGCAAAGGATACAGTCAACAAGGCAAAGCGACAGCCTACAGAATGGGAAAAGATCTTCACCAACCCCACATCTGACAGAGGACTGATATCCAGAATATATAAGGAACTCAAGAAATTAGACATCAAAAGGACCAACAGTCCAATTAAGAAATGGGCTATAGAACTAAACAGAGAATTCTCAACAGAGGAAACTCAAATGGCTGAAAGACATTTAAGGAATTGCTCAATATCCCTAATCATCAGGGAAATGGAAATCAAAACAACTCTGAGATACCACCTTACGCCTGTCAGAATGGCTAAGATCAAAAACACTGAGGACACTTTATGCTGGAGAGGATGTGGAACTAGGGGAACTCTCCTCCACTGCTGGTGGGAATGCAAGCTTGTACAACCACTTTGAAAATCAATATGGCGCTTTCTTAGAAAATTGGGAATCAATCTCCCCCAAGATCCAGCTATACCACTCTTGGGCATATACCCAAGAAATGCTCAATCATACCACAAGAGAACTTGCTCAGCTATGTTTTTATCAGCATTGTTTGTAATAGCCAAAACCTGGAAACAATCTAGATGCCCTTCAACTGAAAAATGGATAAATAAATTGTGGCACATATACACAATGGAATACTACTCAGCAGAGAAAAACAATGACATCATGAGGTTTGCAGGTAAATGGATGGATCTAGAAAAAATCATCCTGAATGAGGTAACCCAGACTCAGAAAGACAAATATGGTATGTACTCACTCATAGGAGGATACTAGTTGTGGAACAAGGATGACTGGACTGCTACTCACATCACCAGTGAGGCTACCTGTAAAACAGGAAACCAAGAAAGACACGGGGATCACCCAATGACGGGGAAATGGCTGAGATCTACACAAACAGCCTGGACATGAGTGGGAGCAATGAAAGGCGAGGGTCGAGGGAAAGAGAGCGGGAGATCCCACCTGGATCAAGAACAGAGAGAGAGAACAAGGAATAGGAGACCATGGTAAATGAAGACCACATGAGAAAAGGAAGAAACAAAGTGCTAAAGAGGCCCACAGAAATCCACAAAGATACCTCCACAAAAGACTGCTGGCAATGGCCGAGAGAAAGCCGGGACTGACCTACTCTGGTGATGGGATGGCCAAACACCCTAATAGTTGTGCCAGAAACCCCATCCAAGGACTGAGGAATCTGGATGCAGACATCTACGGCTAGACCCTGGGTGGAGTGCTGGGAGTCTAATTAGCGAGAAAGAGAAGGGTTTATATGAGCTAGAATTGTTGAAACCAAGGTTGGATAAAGCACAGGGACAAATAGCCAAACCAATGGAAACACATGAACTATGAACCAAAGGCTGAGGGGCCCCCAACTGGATCAGGCCCTCTGAATAGGTGAGACAGTTGATTGGCTTGATCTGTTTGGGATGCATCTAGGCAGTGGTACCAGGTCCTGGGCTTGCTGCATGAGATAGCTGTTTGAAACCTGGGACTTATACAGGGACGCTTGGCTCAATCTGGGAGGAGGGGACTGGACCCTCCCAGACTGAGTCTATCAGGTCAATCTCAGTCCTCGGGGGTGGCCTTGATCTGGAAGTGGTGGGAATTGGGAGTGGGATGGGGGGAAGGGGAGGGGGCAGGAAGTGGGAGAACAAGGGAATCTGTGGCTGTTATGTAGAACTGAATAGTATTGTAAAATAAAAGAAAAAAAATAAACAGGATAAAAAAAAGATATGATGCTCTGTCCCCTCACATCCAGTCCCCCCACTCTCCTCTCTAGAGTTGCAATGAATCACCAGCTACAGCCTTCCTTCCCCCTGCCCACATCTCTTATGGTTTCCACAGATCATCCCTGCCTAACCTCCCTTCCCCTAACATGTTGTGTTGTCTCAGCAACTCCAGCAGGCACGCCCTGCTAACTCAAGGGCTGATCCTCCCATGGCAACAAGTAGTTGAAGGTACACTCACTCTCACCTTTCCTATTATTTCTGAGATCTAATCCTCCAGTGTCATCACCAGCTCTGTTGCTGGAAACCTGCTGTTGTCTGCCTTTCCTCTCTGACTCCAGCCCAAATTGGTCACAAACACCTTGTCCTCCAATCTTCCTTTCTCCAACTCATCCCAGTACCCCAGCCTCCAATACCACCAACAGGCATTTCCTGTGAACACACCATCTGAACAGACCAGGAAAACCAACAACACACACCCATCACACTCTTTTAGGGCCAGAAAATGTTTTCAAAATTTTTAATCAAAACCATAGAAGAAAATGTTTATGATCCAAAGAAGGAGATGCCTATAAAGGTACAAGAAGCATACAGAACAGCAAATAGATTGTAAGAGAAATGAAAGTCCATTAAGCACATAATAATTAAAACACTAAACATACAGAACAAAGAAAGAATATTAAAAATTACAAGGAAAAAGACCAAGTAACATATAAAGGCAGAACTATTAGAATTATACCTGGCTTCTCAATGGAGACTCTAGAAGCCATAAGGGACTGGACAGATGTACTGCAGACTCTAAGAGACTACAGATGCCAGCCCAGACTACTCTACCCAGCAAAACTTTCTGTCACTATAGATGGAGAAAATAAAATATTCCATGATAAAGTCAAATTTAAACAATATCTACAAATCCAGTGCTACAAGGAGAACTCCAACCTAAGGAGGTTAACTATACCCCTGAAAACAGAAAAAAAATCAACACCAGTAAAATCAAAAGAATAGAATCACACACACACACACACACACACACACACACACACACACCCCACACACACAACTGCCACTACCACCATCACCATCACCAACAACAACACCATCACCACTACTACAAACAGAATAACAGAAATCAACAATCATTGCTCATTGTTATCTTTCAATAGCAGTGGTCTCAATTCCTCAGTAAAAAGACACAGACTAATAGAACAGATGCAAAAACAAGATCCATCCATCTGCTGCACCCAAGAAACACATCACAGCATCAAGGATAGACATTTCCACAGGGTAAAGGGTGGTACTCTTATGAATTACAGTGAAAATGTGTTTTCTGATGGTCCTGGTGATGCCTAAATTGGTCACTACTCACAGGTTGAGAACTTCTGCAATTCAGAGATATAGTAATGAAAACAGCATGCTGTTGATATAAAAACAGACACAATAATCAATGATATCAAATTGAAGGCCTGAACAAAAATGTACACACATATGGACACCTAAGTTTTAATAAAGAAGCCAGAAAAATACACTGGATAAACAAACAAACAAACAAATCGCATCTTCAACAAATGGTGCTGGTCAAAATGTGTGTCTGAATGTAAATGAATGTAAATAGATCCAATCATCACACTGCACAAAACTCAAGTCTAATTGGTCAATGACCTTAACATAAAAACTGATACATTGAACCAGATAGGAATGGAAGTGGGGAATAGCCTTGAATAGATTGTCACAGGAGAAGACTTTGCAAACAAAATGTCCATAGGATAGGCTCTAACATCAAAATTTAATAATAGGACCCCTTGAAACTGTAAAGTTTCTGTAAGCCAAAGGACACCATCAATAGGACAAAGTGGCAGCCTACTGAATGGCAAAAGATCTTCACCAACTCCATATATGACAGAGGGCTAATATCCAAAATATATAAAGAACTCAAGAAACTAAATATCAAAAAACCAAATGATCCAATTCAAAAATGGGGTACATAATTAAAGAATTCTAAATAGAGGAATATAAAATGGCTGAAAAACATGTAAATGTCCATTATCTTTAGCCATCAAAGAAATGCAAATCAAAATTACTTTGAGATCCCATCTCAAAGTATGGCTAAGATCAATAACACAATTGACAGCTCATGCTGGTAAGGATGTGAAGCAAGGGGAACACTCATCCATTGCTGGTGGAAGTGCAAAATACACACCCACTATGGAAATCATTATGGTGGTTCCTCAGAAGGTTGGGAATTGATCTACCTCAAGACCCAGCTATAACACTCTTGTGCATATACCCAAAGAATGCTCCATCCTACTACAAGGACACTTGCTCAATCATGTTTATTGCATCTTTATTCATAATAGCCAGAAACTGGAAACAACCTAGATGTTCCTCAACAGAAAAATAGATAAATAAAATGTGGTACATTTACACAGTGGAGAATTACTCAACTGTTTAAAAAAATAACATCATGAAATTTGTAGACAAATAGAGGGAACTAGAAAAAAATAAGCTGATTGAGGTAACACAGACTAAGAAAGACAAATATATATTCAGTAATAAGTGAATATTAGATGTTGAGTAAATGATAACCAAGCAACAATACAAAGACCTAGAGAGGTTAGGTAAAGAGGAGGTGTCTAGGAGGATTCATGGGTCTCCCTGGGTGAAGGGAATAGAATAGATTTTATGGGTTGACTGAGGACAGGTGGGGATTGGAGTAGAGGGTGGTCTTTTGGGATTGAGATGGGTGGGATGAGGGAGTGTGGGGAAAGACTGTTGGATTTTGGGGATGTTATGGTATTGTTGTGGAAACCTAGTGCAGTGGAAACTTTCTGGAATCTATGAAGATGATCATAGTAATAGTGGATATGGAGTCTCAGTTGTCCGTCTCTTGTAGCCAGGCAAGGCTTCCAGTGAAAGGGACTAAATTGCATCCATGAAAGTCCCATGGAAATACTCGAAACAACCCAGGCTATTACTGAGGCAAAGGGTCGCTCTCTCTAAACTGACAGCTAGCACTCATTGCTATTGAACATGGAGAAGTCCTGTTGGCCTCTACATGGAGCTTTCAGCTTTACTTTCTAGACGTTTTGTTATGGGAAGGCACTCTGCAGGCTACAGAAAGAGAAAGGTGGACATCAATCTAGCAACAAAACATTTGACCTATAATTTGTCTAGCCTGAAAAATATGCAAGGGCAATGGTGTCCCAGAACTTTTAGGAATAGCCAACTAATGTATGATTTGACTTAAGGCCCACTCCCAAAGGAGGACCCCATACCTGACACTACCTTGGTAACAAAGGAGCAGAGAGTAGATAGCCCAGGGACCAAGGGTAAAACCAAACACTACAGGTCCAAGGTATAGAACATGGATAAATATATTAACTTATGCCTCAAGTACAGTGATTCAAAGAGTTATATTCACTTGGTACTAAAAATTTAAAAATGAACACACTCCTTTTAGTAATGGAGTCCTGACCCAACTGTATAATCAAAAACATTAAGTTAACAAAAGTACACCATGTATAGTTATGTTACTAACATTTAAGGAATTCAGATCAAGCCAAGTGATTTAGAGCACTATATATGGCCTAAATTAGAAAAATATTTTTAACGTTATCTGGCATACCTACATGTATGCTTTATTTTGCATTTTATACACTGTGATAAGCGATAGATACTTTTGACACTCTTGCTGCCCACATTAGTTTTAGCAGCTCAACTGTTGAAGTTATTTTATAGCCTAGGGATCTTTAATTTCACCATGTTCATTCTCTCCCTAAGTATTCTTTAACAAGTTTAATGAAACACATTTTTAATTAGCAATGCACGAATGAATAAATGTAAACAGATCTATGCCCCATGAACAACCCTTCTAAAGGAGTCTACAAGCCTGAAAAGACTTGAAACTTTTACATGTCAGATAGGTGCTATTAATAAATAGGTATTGGACAGCAGAAATATATTTTAAACAAATCACAGTAAAATGAGTTCTTAAAAAGTGGTTTCAGGGGTTTATAACTTTAGGTGATTTTGCTTCTACTTTAAAGATATTTTAAAGTTAAAATATAATATAAATTTCACTTTTATTTTCCTCCCTCCAAACACTCATATTAACCTACTCCCTTCTCTCTCTTAAATTCATGGCCTTTGGATTCTTTTTCTTTCGTTGTTATTCTACACACATATATTGCATACATATTCCTAAATAGGTAAATACAATATAGTAGGTATATATAATATTACTATGTTTATATGACTTGAGGCCCAACTGTTTGGTGTTGGATAGTTGTGAAACTGACTATTCTAGAAATTTCAAGGAAGATACATCCATGAAGTATCAACAAAAAACTATTAGAACAAAGATAATGGCAATATACAGGCGAACATAGATGGGGGAAATCTTATGGGGCTCCAACACATGCAACTAAGGAATGTAGAGATAGACAGACAGACAGACAGATAGATGATAGAGTTTAGTTGCTCTTTTTATTAAATCAATTTTAAGAACTACTATATAAGAAAACATTAGCCAAGAACTAATTTTCTGAAATATATTAAATATGTTAAATAAAGTATAGAATAAATTTTAGTGAAGATTTATTTAGTAAAACAAGCATAACCTATCAATTAAAAATTTCAAGTCATCTTGGGACTAATATTCATTTGATTTAAATATATGTATATATATATATATATATATATATATATATATATATATGTCTTCCTTATACAGAGTAGTTTTCTTGTAAAATGTTTACTGTTTTTAAAATTATACTTGAAAAATAAATTTTGTGTACATTTAAAGTACAGAATGTGATAATTTGATGTATGTATTCAATAGGAACAAGAATGACAAAACCCTGAGGGAAATACTAAATATATTGGTACTTTCCAAGAGCTATGGGCCAATGAGATTGGGAGATGTTGCAGTACAAATTTTCTGCTATATTAGTAAGTTCTGAGTATCTATTTAACTTCCCACTAGTCTTAGCTTTCCTGTTTGTGTAGAGAAAGCAAGGATTCTTTTTGTGCAATTTTAATAAGAGATTTCTACTCAAGAAAATAATGCTTGAACATGACAAAGCATTACTCAGAAAAGCCATTTATTTTACTTTCTATTTCTGTCCAAACATGTTTTCATTATTATTTCCCTAATATTTATAATTATAACACAGGTTTAAAGTATGGGAATTAGTCTCAATGATCCTTGCCATTACACATTTCTATGACTCTGTCCTTTTCTCCAACTCTGAGCAACAAATAATCTCTTCTACATCTGTGTAGCTTGTCTATTCTAGAATCCTATCTAAGTAGAATCATACAATATGCAGCCTTTTGATCACATTGATTTTTTTAGTACAAGTTATTCAAGAGTCATCCATGTTCTTGCATGCATCTATAGTTCATTTTGATTATTGAGTGTTACAAAGGCTGATTTATTTTTTCTTCTATCTGCTAAGACCATCTATATTGTTTTCTGCCTGTTGTTATTGTGAATAAAGCTGCTATAAACATTAGCAAGCTGGGTGTTTTGTGCTAATACGTTTGTTAATCACATGAGTAAGATTGCTGGAACTTACAATATTATGAGACTTTGCCAAAGTGTTTTCCCAAGTGGTTGTACTACTTTGCACTCCCACAATCATGAAAGAGTTTCAGCTTTAGCTGTCCTCAATTGTATTATCAGCTTTTATTCTATCCATCTTAATGAAGCTGTAGTGTTATCTAATTGCAGTTTCCTGTTAGATTTCCCTAATAACCAGTGAAATCATTCTAGATTTTATGTCCATTTGTCACTCATACAACTTTTTACATGAAATGTCCACTTAGATCTTTACTAATTGGATTGTATTCTTTTAAAGCTTTATAGTCGGAAGCATCTTTTTATTTTTATTAACAAATATTGATTCTGTATATTCCTGGGATCTACTGTATTATTTCCACATGTGTACATCACAAAAACTTTGAGAGTTATAAAGGTCTAGATGTGAGTACATTATGAAAGATGGTCTTCAAAAAATACTTCTTGAGGTGATTTTTGACTTTTTATTTTAATTTTGCGGAAATCTAAATTATCAAATTTTAACTCTATATTAATCAATCTGCTTGACCATCTCAAACATGTATATAATACATTTGAAAACTCTTTCCACCATCACTCTTATCTCTCTTCCATCCATGTCAACTACCTCCCCTTCCTAATAGTTCATTTCCCAGGTGGCATGTTGTTTTGTGACTCGTATTGTTTAACCTGACTCATCTGTGTAATAATTGAATTGAAACTATCCACAGGAAACTGGTGCAGTCATTTGTAGCTGAAGTTTTCCTGTGTCCTGCCTTCCAGCATTCGGGACAAATCTCTCCCACTAGCATCCCCCAAGTAAACACATAGAGGCTTATATTAATTAAACTGCTCAGCCATTAGCTCAGGCCTACCACTGACTAGCTCTTACATTTAAACTAACCCATCATTCTTATTTATGTTTGGCCATGTGGCTTGGTACCTTTTTCCAGTTCTGCCATCTCATCTTGCTTCTTCTTTTTTTTTTTTTTAAAGATTTATTTATTTATTATGTATACAGAATGTATGACTGCAGGTCAGAAGAGGGCACCAGATCTCATTACAGATGGTTGTGAGCCACCATGTGGTTGCTGGGAATTGAACTCAGGACCTCTGGAAGAGCAGTCAGTGCTCTTAACCTCTGAGCCATCTCTCCAGCCCCTCATCTTGCTTCTTGTGGCAGCCCCTGGCAGTATCTCCTGACTCAGCCTTCCTGTTCTCAGAATTCTCTTCTCTCTTTGTCCCGCCTATACTTCCTGCCTGGCTACTGGCCAATCAGCCCTTTATTTATTAACCAATCAGAGCAACACATTCACAGCATACAGATACCCATAGCAGTCATCCGTGTGGATGAAATTGAAAACAGTGACTCTCCTTATTTCTGAATTTATCAGTAAATAATATACAGGTAGTGAGAGGTAGGCACCCCTGTCCCACTCCTCTATCTCCAACTGATTTTTGACAGACCCATTTTTGCACAGACCCAGTGCTTTCATTCTCAAGGTTTGTCAGAGTTTCATTTCTTTTCAACTTGGTCAAGGTGAATGACCCTTTTAAGGTGTGCCTGTCTTTGGTTTTCAGAGATTTTCTTGAGAAATTTTATATCTATGTTAATCAAGGAGTTTGGTTTATCACTCTCTTTTTTATTGTTTTTTTTTTTTTTTTTTTTTTTTGGTTTTTCAAGACAGGGTTTCTCTGTGTAGCTTTGTGCCTTTTCCTGGAACTCACTTGGCAGACCAGGCTGGCCTTGAACTCACAGAGATCCGCCTGACTCTGCCTCCCGAGTGCTCGGATTAAAGGCATGCGCCACCACCGCCTGGCTTTATTGTGTTTTTATCTGGTTTTGATACGAAAGTAATATTTCCTTCAATTTTTATTTTGTGGAATAATTTGAGAATTTTTAGTTGTAATTTTTCCTTAATGGTGCTTATTTCATGAAATATAGTACACCTGAGTTTGTGGAAATATATACTTAGAATTTTTATATTCTTCAGGAAGGTTATTTTCTTGATCAGAATGAAATGGTTTTCTTTATCTCTTCTGAATAGTTTCAGCTTCAAGTCTATTTTGTCACATATTAGAATAATGAGAACTTCTTGTTTCTTGGTCCCATTCCTTTGGAATACCTGTTTCCCCATTACTTCTTTCTAAGGTACTATTTACTTTTAATATTAATATTTTATTGCAACATTCATTACTTCCTCTTTCTTCTACCAAGCTTCTATATATACCTAACCCTACTCTCCTTTAAATTAATGAATATATATAATATATATATATGTATATATATATATAAAGTAATATATATATTACTTTAGTATATGTATACACATTTTTATTCCTAAATATAACCTATTCAGTCCATATAATGCTACCTATATGTATGTTTAAAAGGGGTGGCCACGTGATTTCTTATGTCTACTCTAAATCCTTACAACTCTTAAAACATGGTTATAATTGTTTTTTATTTGAATTCTATGTCTTGAGTTTTTGACCATTATTTTTCTTGGGAAACCTTACTGTGTGAAATTGGTGAAGACATTTTTCTAGTTTTTTCATATTGTTTACATTTTTCTCCAGAAACCATGGCATTGAGAGTAAGTGGTTGATTGCATCTTTTTTTAAGGTTATCAAGGATTTATTAAGATATAAAATGGGGAAAAATACACTCACGGATACAGAACAAAGTAAACAGCCATCATCATCCTCTGTTCTGCCAGGGGTTCAATGGAACCAGCTGTCAGGCTTCCGACCACCCCAAGAGAGAGAAAGCACATGCCCCCTCCTCAGTTTTAAGCAGTCACATATCCAGAAAAAAAAACACCCCTATCATTGATGGAGCGAATTCCCACAACAGAATGGTACCCCAATCTTAGCTTTAGAAACATCAACTAAGCTCAGAGTCAACAAAGAAACCTTAGAATTAAACCACAACAGAGACAAAATGTCTTTAACAGATCTTTTAACATGATTTTGTTAGTCTACTAGAGGCATGGTGGGACAGTGGAATGCTAGCTAGCATTGGTGGAGTGGAGATATATGAAAGGGAGGCAGCTGTGGTGAGTGTTTCTCTTCCCAGAGTCAATTTGGTCACTAAAGTTAATTCAAGGTCTGGGTAGAGGACTGGACAGTTTGAGGATAGTCATAATGCAGACAGAAGAAGGCAAAGTAGAAGTTGGGCAAGTGTGTATATTGTCAGTTGCTAAAGCCATTTGGGCTGAGTGCCTGGAGTAAAATTTCTGAGTTAATGTCAGCAACTTATTTTTTATTCAATAGTTTGTATTTAATCAAGTTATTTGTGCCTTTTAACATGTATTCTATACCATTCATATTTATTGAGGTTATTAATGTTATTTAATTATATTTTAGCCATTTAGCTTTTTCATGTGCTCCATATACTCATTTTTGTTCTCTTTTTCCATTTTTGTAAATATAACATAATTTTTATCATTTGATTTCAAAAATATATTAACTGTTAACACCTTTTCATAAAACCTTTCCATGATTGTGGTACAGTTTATCTTTAATTATTTATGATCCACCTTCAAGTAATGTTTAAACATTTCCTTTAAATATAACCTTAAATAAACTGTTTTCCAATCTTTTCTTCTTAATATTACTGTCATAATATGTTTATGCACATATATAATCATAATACTGTGCTATTATTTTGCCCTGGTTATAACTTAAAGCAACTAAAATTGTGCCTGGACAAGTAAGATTTATGGAACTCAAAATTCCTCAGAACATTTTATACTTCTGAGTTTTCATAACACAGCTTAGTCATGATCCAAATACAGTTGATCGACTGGTCTAGAAGTAAAACTAGTAATAGTTAATCAATGTATCTCATTAACAGAATGGTAAGTATATGTGTGGATATACAAAAAGGCAATGTAGTCTGGCTGTTCATTTGTCACAGTTAAAAAAAAAAAACTTCTAGAAAACTTCATTTTCAGTTACCCAAACATCTTGTTTATGAAATGCAGCTGCAAATGTGAGATTTATAGAACTAGAAAACAATTTGTAATGCAGACTATTGTAAAATATTAGACAACCTAATTTTTCTATAAATGAAATTTGACTTCAAATAATTTAATACCCTACAATATAGCTGGTTAAGTAAGACTTGAACAGTAAGAACAACAATTGACATGCCATCATGTATAGGGAGATCACACAGGGCCATGGTCAAAGATGACATATTAAATACATTTAAAACTGATGAGAGAGGAAGAATTAGTCTTCCCCAGAGGTGAGGCCCCCTAGATGGTTATCCAGTCCTAAGTGATGAGTCCTAAAAATCATAATACAACCAACAGTAAACAAACTTGACTTTATTTGCTTATATATAGATAGATATGGAACAAAAATAATTAAAGATAAAAACGTCATAAATTTAAAAGGGGGTGTGAGAGGGGTAAAGGGCAGATAGGAAGAAAGAAAACATTGTATTTAGGAAAAACTGTACTTAAATATTTGAATTAAAATTAATTTTTTAATTAAATATTTTGAAAAATAATTAGAACATTGAATTTCCTTAAATATGTGTTTGTTTTTTTTTGTGTTACAATGTAACTTAATACTATACTCTTGATAGAAAGTTTGAAAATTACAGAGAGAAGGACAATAAATCATCTAATACTCATCATAAATCATTACCAATGATAATATTTCATGTTCTTTCCTCCCAAATTTTGCTGCACTATTTTTAAATTAAATTTTAATTTCTTTTTCTAATGTTTGAATATACATTACATATTACAAATGGATATTTATGAAATATCCACAAACATGTTTTCAGATTATTTTGAAAGCCATTAAAACTATGAGCTAAGCATGATGGCTTATGTTAGTGGTTCATTAAGTAAGCCAAGATATTAAAAACTAAGCATAAGCAACGACTTAGAATGTAATTATCCCCTGGAAATAGAGAAAATAACATAGATGACATCCAGATAAGCCAGGCAAAATAACATCCTATGCATGAATATGACACAATGGGCACTTGAAATGAAGACAGATATTTAAGAATTTTCAGAAGAATTGTTTTGCTATTGAAAGCAAGGATTTGCATTGAAATGTTCATATAATGAAACCCTTTACTTTGTACAAGTAATACTCACTAAAAAACTAACAAGATTTTGAAAAAATGAATTTTTTAAAAGATTTATTTATTTATTTATTATATAGGAGAGGGAGCTAGATCTCATTACAGATGGTTGTAAGCCACCATGTGGTTGCTGAGAATTGAACTCAGGACCTCTGGAAGAGCAGTCGGTGCTCTTAACCTCTGAGCCATCTTTCCAGCCCCGAAAAAATGAATTTTAAACAAGATGCAGAAAAGACAAAAGTTTTCTTCATTTAAAAATATTTTAATTACATTGCTAATTTTAATAAATTGACTCAAAGTATTGTTTTTTCTGTATAGTATTTTTAATCTATTAAGTCATATACCATAAATGTATCTATTTAATTAATAGTAAAATTAATAATAAAACACTTACACATTTAAAACATGAACATTCACTAGGATTTGATAAAAAAAAATAGTAAAAGTCCTTTGTTACTGTGCTGGGTTACCAATAGTAAATTATTCATTTTGACTAATTAAAGAAAAACAATTAATTACAGACATATAGCATTTTAAATATCATTTAATAACTTTGACAATAAAAGTGTTAATGTATTAGCATGTAACTTTACTTTTTGGAGTATTAAAACAAACTTCGAACACTTTTTCTTGTTTAATGTCTTTGGAGCCTAGCAATCTTTGTTAAATATTAGGTAATATTCATTATCCAAATTTCAAAGTTCCTAATTATTTCATGCAAGCATATTTTAGTTCAAGAAGCTCATATATCAAGAAAATACAAAATTAGTTCAATTCACAGTTGAATGCTGAAAATCCCCAACATCCATGTTAGTTTAATGTTTAATGTAAAACCTAGATTGAGGACAAATAAACATGTTAATTTTCAAAGAAAGTACATTCTGCTCTCCTTGGTTACTTCCTGTAAGAGCTAGAAATCTAAGATGACCCAGGACATTTTTGATCAATGCATATACATACAGAGAGAGAGAGAGAGAGAGAGAGAGAGAGAGAGAGAGAGAGAGAGAGAGAGAGAGAGAGAGAGAGAGAGAGAGAGGAGCTCACTGTTACACAATGAAATATAAATCAAGATACTATGTTAAAGAGAAATTTTGGATGTAATTAAAGTAATAGTTCTGATGATATAAATATGCCAAGATTATCCAATTGGGCCTAAACTAATAAAAGCCTTTAAAAACATGTTCTCCAGGTAATAACAGTAAATAAAACCTCCAGTTCATGAGAAAGTTGGATGTGTTCTGGGTTTCTGGAAAACTGGACAAATAGTCATGTTATTACCTGCTTACTGAGACCACCTGACAGGAATTTATGGGAGTCTTTTAGGAGCATAGAGACATCCCTACCAACATTTAGAAGAAAAACTAAATCACTCCTTCCTAGAATCTCAAAGAATGGACTGTTAGTATGCTTGGGAGAACACTGAGCTAAAATAAGATCTGCAGTCCTGCCTCACATTTTGATGTTACCCTAGTGAGATCCATAGCAGAGAACCTATTCATGTCTGAATTTCTGAACTAGGAAGTGTGAGGTAAAATATTGTGTGTCTGGGGCTGGAGAGATCGTTGAGTACTTGTTGTTCTTATAAAGGACCTGAAGTTGATTCCAAGCACCAGTATTGAGTGACTCACAATCAACAGCCTATAACTCTAGCTCCAGAGGCTCTGATAGTCTTTTGACCTTCATAAGCACCAACACACCATGATCATACATGCACAGACACATATGCATATACAAAAATAAAAATAAAATAATCTTTAAGAATGTGTACAGTTTTAAGCTGCCAAGTTCGTGCTTTGTCCCATAGAAACGAAAATATGTATACAATATAAAACAGTTTAGCAATTGTGCTTTCTCCAGTTCCTATCACGCTGATTCCCTGTTATTCTCTCTTATGAACAAACTGACATTTTCCCTTTCCACTGTATTCTCTACAAACTTATTTCTATCATTGACAGACTCCAAGTGTTAAATATCTTTCCTGAGATGATGTACCTTGTTCTTACACGAAGTAAACTCTTATCACATGTTACCAGATATAGTACAACTGCCTTTACTCACTCAGTCATCTCCCCTGCCCCATTCTTGGATATTTCTAACTTAAAAATTAAAATTAAAATTAAATACTTGCAAACTGAGTCCAAAACGCATCAATAAGATCAAATAGGCTTCATCCTAAAGATGCAGAGATAGTTCAAAATATTTCACCTGGATTTTCTCTCCTTCCACTATTCCCATTATTCTTAGATTTGGACTTTTCATACCAGATATTTTGTGCCAAGATATTTTGATTTGACATTTTCTTTGACCAAGGAATCCATTTCTTCTTTCATGTCTTCAATGCCTGAAATTTCTTCCTCCATCTCTTATATTCTATTGGTGAGCCTTGCCTCTGAGATTCCTGTTCAAGTTTCTAAATTTTTCATTTCCATATTTCTCTGAGCTTTCTTTATTGATTCTATTTCCACTTTCAGGTCTGGAATTGTTTTATTCATTTCCTCCCACTACTTCATTGGTTTTCATAGATTTTTTTAAGAGATCTATTCATTTCCTTTTAAGGATCTCTAGCATATTATAAAGCCTATGTTAGGGACTTTGTGTTTCAGCTATGTTGTAATACCGAGGCCTTATAGTGGTAGTGTTGCTGGGCTCTAGTGGAGACATATTGCCCTGGCTGTTATTAATTGTGTTTTTACACATCTAAGTTTGGAATGCTTATCATTCTAAATGCTAATATCTGGTCTTCTCTTTGTTGGGTGAGTGTTATGTTCCTTGGTTTCTGTTGCCACCTACATTTTGTATGGGTATGTACTGACTGCATGTTGCCAAGCAGGGTATTGTTCTGGGATCCTGCCAGGCTTGGTCATTGTGATTTCTGTATGAATTGTGTTTCTGGGTATTGGGAGCTGACATGTAGAAATAAGAATTTCCTAAGGCAGGAGTATGATGGGTTCTTCAGGAAGAAGGAAATCAGGGTGTTCCACCAAGACCTGCTTAGTCCCCTGGGTACAAGGGCAGAGATTGAGGAGAGGCCACAGCAGGTATTTTGCTAAAATGCTGGGGATGAGCCTGGGGGATTCTATTTGGAGAAAAGGAGGGAGAGTGTAGATCTGAAACTGAAACGTGTCTAACTCCTTTATTGACCTCCTTGCTTTTCTGGCAAGATTGTCTGATGGCTTCCTGGGAATGCCTGCTGGAGTTTTGGGCTGAAACAAAGGGATGAGTCAGGAGGAAGGTTGGAGAAGAACTGCATGATCTATTGGAGATGGGAGGAGAAGGGGAAGCTCTATCAGGTAGTCTGCTACAGAGATGGGATGAGACTAGAGGATTAGATTTGGAAAAGAGATGGGAGAGATGAAGATATTCAGTTAGCCTTTCAGATTCCCTGAAAAATTATAGTACACTTATATATTTAACTCCTAAAAACGAGCCAATATTTCTTCTTCTTTGGTCTTGTTTTATAATTTTTATCTGCATTTTAAGCCTTGACATTTATCTACATGACTTCTCTAAGCTCTCCATCCTCAGAGAACTCCACTTTATTATTTAAGCCACACACTCATCAGGTACAATTGATATATGTCATATCTAGGCAATTTTTTCTAATTGCAAAGACTCTGAAATCGCCAACTCATAAGCTATCTTTGGGGAGCACATTGGTTTCTTTTCATATTTTCTCATTGAGTGATTTACAAGATTGAGTGATATTCTAGCTAAGGTCATCACAAGTCTTTACATTATTCTCACCTCTCACATACAACCTCTTCTATTGTATTTTCATCTATTTAAAAATATCAAACACGAACATATTGAAAATCATTCATTCTAGCCTTTGTGAATATATTCAAAACCATTCCTTGTAACCTGTCATCTTGGTATGCATTGTGAACGTTTCCTTTTCTGTAAAAGCAATGCTTTATGTATCACTCTTTACTTCTTATGTCATGATGCTTTCTCCACTCCAATGGACTGACACCTTTGATATTAAAGGTTCAATACATGGTTCTTCTATGTACTAAAGGTAGATATTTGTTTACAGCCACGATAAAAGTATTAGAGTAGATTATTGTACTTGGAAATTTTTTTCTTTCTTCTACTGTTTGGGCACTTGATATTATAGAAATAAGCAAATATAATTAAAATACTGTACCGAGTACAAATTCTTGTTCTGGGTTTTGTTGTCAATATACCTCCCCCAATCTTTATATTTAAGACCATTTATTTAGTATTCTCCTTTAATATTCCAGATGCAATATACCTGCTTCTTTCCTCCCCTTGCTAATAACTGAGTTGTTTTCATTGTTTGAGTCCATGCACTATAATGCTGGTACAAATTATAAAAACATCAGCAAACCATTGCTTTTCACAATATTCAACAGAGGTGTGGCACACTCTTGACAGAGACTGACCATATGTAACTAACAGAATGACATTGCTTTCATTATGTTGTACCTTATTTGAATAGTTACAGGATAAAATCTAATTCTCTTAGCATGACATTCAAAGGTCAACGAAGTAAGAACCATCTATACCCATCTCAGCACTTTTATTCTTGTCCTCTCCCTTCTCTCAGACTACCCTAGACATTTGAATTCAAATTATAAAGTCTATCATTATTGTAAGATCTCGACATTTGAAATGCATCACACTTTTATAATTCCACAATCTTGTGCCCTAAGATCCATGAAAGCAGGTATTATGCTTATATTCTTCTTTTCTTTTGAGTGTATTTTATTTTCCAGAGCCCATGAAGCGCTGTATTTTTTGATCATTTTAATCTGAAAGTCCTAACATGATGTACTTCTGATTTATTTTTTTTTTTATTTTTTTTTTTTTTTTTTTTTTTTGGTTTTTCGAGACAGGGTTTCTCTGTGTAGCTTTGCGCCTTTCCTGGAACTCGCTTTGGAGACCAGGCTGGCCTCGAACTCACAGATATCCGCCTGCCTCTGCCTCCCGAGTGCTGGGATTAAAGGCGTGCGCCACCACCGCCCGGCTGTACTTCTGATTTATTGTTATTAAGAATAATTGTTAAAATCTACAAATTTTGATTGATTATTTGAATGCCTGCCATAGATTCTGAGGGCTTTCTATTTTGCATATTAATGAAAGCTAACCTTCAGTGTCTAAGCATTCTCTCATTTTCAATAAAGTATATTAAAATTGTAATTTTAAGGAGTGATTATTAGTAATTTTTTATTGTGAGGGTCATTTGAAGGATGATATGGAAACTTAGTGCCATATTGGCTTCTCAAAATGTATGAAAATGATCATAATGAGGTCTTCTAATAATGGTCGATATGGAGTTTCAGTTGACTATCTCTTGTTACCAAACAAGACTTCCAGTGGTAAGACTGGGTAGCATTTAATTGTGTTGTTGGTCAAGGGCATCCCAAGGAAATCTTCAAACAACCCAGGTTGTTGCTAAAACAATAGGTTGCTGTCCACAAACTGACAGTGAGGCCCAATTGCCTTGGACAACATCCACACAATTCTTTGAACATGGAGAGGTCCACTTGGTGCCTATGTGGAGCCATCACCCCTAAGTTTTAGTCTGTTTGGTATGTAAAGGCACTCCACAGGTTACTGCAAAAGAAACATATGTACCAACACAACCACAAAACCTTTGACCTACAATATGTCCTGACTGAAAGATTTGCTAGTGCAATGGTGGCACAGAACTTGTGGAAGTATCCAACCAATATCTTATTTGACGTAAGGCTGATCCACAAGATGGAACCAATACCTGATAATGCTTGGGTGACCAAGAACTGCAGACTATATAGCCCAGAGACCTAGGGTAAAACTCAACACTACTGGTATAAAAAAGTACAAATGAAATGACTCCTAATATTCTGCTGTACTCATAGAACGATGCCTTCTTCAGCCATCACCAGAAAAGCTTCCTCTGTCAGAGATGGGAACAGATACAGAGTCTCACAACCAGGCCTTAAGTCGAGAGAGACTAAATGAGATGACTCTATCAAACAGGGAACCAAATGGAAGAGAAGGCAGAAAAAGTGTAAGAGCCAGGGAAGATGGAGGATATCAGTAGAACAAGGCCCTCTAAATCAAGTAATCAATGCTCATATGAACTATTAGAAACTGAAGCATCAAGCACAGGGCATACATGGGTCTGCATCATGTTCTCTCTCTCTCTGTCTCTCTCTCTCTGTCTCTCTCTCTCTGTCTCTCTCTCTCTCTCTCTCTCTCTCTAATAACTATTAGTTTTGTATTTTTATGGGACTCCTGAATGTGTGAACAAATATGTCTCTGATTCTTTTTTTTTTGCATTTCTTTTTTTTTAATTTAATTTTATTTTACAATTCTATTCAGTTTTACATAACAGCCACAGATTCCCTTGTTCTCTCCCTTCCTGCCCCCATTCCCACCTCCTCCAGATCAAGGTCTCCCCCAAGGACTGAGATCGACCTGATAGACTCAGTCCAGGCAGGTCCAGTCCCCTCCTCCCAGATTGAGCCAAGCGTCCCTGCATAAGTCCCAGGTTTCAAACAGCTAACTCATGCAATGAGCCCAGGACCTGGTACCACTGCCTAGATGCCTCCCAAACAGATCAAGCCAATCAACTGTCTCACCTATTCAGAGGCCTGATCCATTTGGGGGCCCCTCAGCCTTTGGTTCATAGTTCATGTGTTTCCATTCATTTGGCTATTTGTCCCTGTGCTTTATCCAACCTTGGTTTCAACAATTCTAGCTCATATAAACCCTCCTCTTTCTCACTAATTAGACTCCCAGCGCTCCACCCGGGGCCTAGCTGTGGATGTCTGGATCCAGATTCCTCAGTCCTTGGATGGGGTTTCTGGCACAACTATTAGGGTGTTTGGCCATCCCATCACCAGAGTAGGTCAGTCCCAGCTGTCTCTTGACCATTGCCAGCAATCTTTTGTCGGGGTATCTTTGTGGATTTCTGTTGGCCTCTTTAGCACTTTATTTCTTCCTTTTCTCATATACACAATGGAATACTACTCAGCAGAGAAAAACAATGACATCATGAGGTTTGCAGGCAAATGGATAGATTTAGAAAAAATCATCCTTAGTGAGGTAACCCAGACTCAGAAAAACAAATATGGTATGTACTCACTCATAGGAGGATACTAGATGTGGAACAGGATGACTGAACTGCTACTCACATCACCAGTGAGGCTACCTGGAAAACAGGACCCCAAGAAAGACACGGACATCACCCAATGAAGGAGAAATGGATGAGATCTACATGAACAGCTTGGACATGAGTGGGAGCAATGAAGGGCGAGGGTCGAGGGAAAGAGAGCGGGAGATCCCAGCTGGATCATGAACAGAGAGGCAGAACAAGGAATAGGAGATCATGGTAAATGTCTCTGATTCTTGTTACTGCACTTGAGACTCCTTTCTTTATGTTGGGGTACCTTCTCTAGCCTTGATATGATGATTTTTGCTTTATCTTACTATTTTTTACTAGGGGAGTAACTGGGAGAATTAGAGGAAGGGGGAAACTAAAATTTCCATTCTCTCTCTTTATTCAATATAGTACTTGAAGTTCTAGCTAGAGCAGTAAAACAACAGAATCAGGGGATACAATTAGAAATGATGAAGTAAAACTTTCCCTATTTGCAGATGATAGCATTATATACATAAGTGACCCCAAAAATTCTACTAGGAAACTCCTACAGCTGGTAAACACCTTCAATAATTTTGCAAAATACAATATTAACTAAAAAAATCAGTAGCTCTCCCACATACAAATGATAAACTGGCTGAGAAAGAGATCAGATAAAAACACACTTTATAAAAGTCACAAATAATATAAAATATCTTGGGGTAACTCTAACCAAACAGGTGAAAAACCTGTATGACAAGAACTTTAAGTGTATGAAGAAAGAAATTGAAGAAAATATCAGAAAATGAAAAGATCTCCAATGTTCATCAATAGGTAGGGTTAATATAGTAAAAATGGCAATCTTACCAAAAGCAATCCAGATTGAATGCAATCCTCATCAAAATACCAACATAAGTCTTCACAGGCCTCACAAGAACAATATTCAACTTCATTGAAAAACAAAAAAACCCAGGATAGCCAAAACAATCCTGTACAACAAAGGAACTTCTGAAGTTATCACCATCCCTGACTTCAAGCTCTACTATAGAGCTATAGTAATAAAAAAAAAAAAAAAAAAAAAAAAAAAAAGCTTGGTATTGACATAAAAACAGACACATGGATCAATGGAATCCAATTGAAGACCCTGACATAAATCTACACAAAACCTATGAACATTTGATTTTTGACAAAGAAGCTACAATTATACAATGGAAAAAAGAAAGCATCTTCAACAAATGGTGCTGTCATAACTGTATGTTGTCATGTAGAAGAATGCAAACAGGGGCCGGGCGGTGGTGGCGCACGCCTTTAATCCCAGCACTTGGGAGGCAGAGGCAGGCGGATCTCTATGAGTTCGAGGCCAGCCTGGGCTACCAAGTGAGTTCCAGGAAAGGCACAAAGCTACACAGAGAAACCCTGTCTCAAAAAAAAAAAAAAAAAAAAAAAAAAAAAAAAAAAAAGAATGCAAACAGATTCATATCTATCTCCCTGAACAAAACTCAAGGCCAAGTGGATCAAAGACCTCAACATAAATCCAGTCACACTGTACCTCATAGAAGAGAAAGTGGAAACTAACAATTGAACTGGTTGGCACAGAGGACTACTTCCTGAATAAAACACCAGTAGCACAGGCACTGAGGTCTACAATTAATAAATGAGACATCCTGAAACTGAGAAGCATCTGTAAGGCAAAGGACACAGTTAATAAGACAAAACAGCAGCATAAAGAATGGGGAAAGATAGTCACCATCCCCACATCTGTCAGAGGGTTGATCTCCAAAATATATAAAGAACTCAAGAAACCAGACATCAAAATACCAAACAATCCAATTAAAAATTGAGTACAGATCTAAATAGAGAATTCTCAACAGAAGAATCTCAAATGACTGGAATACACTTAAAGAACTGTTCAACATCCTTAATCATCAGAAATATGTAAATCCAAATGACTCTGAGATACCATCTTACACTGCTGAGTAAGGGGAACATTCCTCCAGTGCTGGTGGGAGTGCAAAATTATACAGCCCCTTTGGAAATAAGTATGTCTGTTCCTCAGAAAAGTGGAAATTAATCTACCTCAATATCCAGCTATACCATTCTTGGGCATATATCCAAGGGATGCTCAAATATACCATAAGGGCATTTGTTCAACTATGTTCATAGCAGCATTATTTGTAATAACTATAACATGGTAACAACCTAGATGCTCCTCAACTGAAGAATGGATAAGGAAAACATGGTAAATTTATACAATGGAGTATTACTCAGCTTTAAAAAAAACAATGAACTCATGAAATTTGCATGCAAATGGATTAAACTAGAAAAAAATCCTTCTGAGTGGGGTAACCAAAGAACCAGAAAAAAATAAGGTATATACTCAGTCATAAGTAGATATTAGGAGTAAAGTACAGGATAACCAACCTACAATCCACAGCCCCAGAGAGGCAAGATAACAAAAAAGGCCCAAAGAGGGATGCATGGATTTCCCTGGGAAGGGGAAATAGAAGAGATCTCCTGAGTAAACTGGAGAGAGTGTGTAGGGGAATGGGGGGTGGGTACTTAAGGGAGCTTATTGGGCAGGCTGGTTGCCAAAGGCAGGTTGAGGTCAGGATGGGCGAGGGAGTATGGAAAGAGATGTTTTGATGGGGAGTGCATTTCAGGGTTAAGGAGAAACCTGGTACCAGGGAAAATCCAAGAAATCCACAAGGATGACCCTACCTAAGTCTCCAAGCAATAGTAGAGAGGGTACCTGAACTGACCATCTACCATAATCAGATTGGTGACTACCCTAATTGTCATCACAGAGCCCATATCCAGTAAATGATAGAAACAGATGAAGAGAACCACAGCTAAGCACTGGGCAAAGCTCTGGGAGTCCTCCTGAAGAAAGGGAAAGAGAGACTGGAGAAACCAGGGTGTCAAGGTCTTCATGGGAGAACCCACAGAGATAGCTGACCTGAGCATAGGGGAGCTCATGTACTTTGGACCAACAGTTAGGGAGCCTGTATGGGACCAACCTAGGCCCTCTGCATGTGTGTGACAGTAGTGTAGCTTGTTCTGTTTGTAAGTCTCCTAGCAGTGAGATCAGGACCTGTCCCTGACATTTAACTGGCCCTTGAGAACCTGTTTCCTATGTTGGATTACCTTCCCCAGCCTTGATGCAGAGGTAAGAGCTTGGCCCTACCTCAACTTGATGTGCCATGCTTTCTTCAAGCCAAGGGAGGCCTGCCCCTTTCTCAGTGGAGATGGAGGAGGAGTGGATGGGGAAGTGGGTAGATGGGAGTTCAGGGGAGAGACAGGAAGGAAAGTGGAGAGGGAAAACTGTGGTCAGTATATAGAATAAATGAAAAAATGTTAAAGTTTGAAAAAAAGAAAAGATAATAAACATCTTACAAAAAACTCAGTTTCTTCATTTATAAAGCACATATTCTGACAACCAATATATGATATTTGAGGCCACAATTCAGTAAGACTTTTTGACACCAGTTAAATATAAGATTTTATCAATGCCAATGGACAGTCAAAAAATAAATCTCAGGTTAAAAAAATGAAATCAATATGGTATCACCATTTTGCATTCAAGTCTATTTGAATTGTGAATAATCAAATAAAATACTAAATGCTCAGTTAAATTTTATTTTCAGATAAATAACTTATGCATTTTATTATATTCAATCAGTCTTATCCAAAATTTATAAAGACATCTGTGAATATTTGTTAAATAGGTGAGCTGATAAAAACAGTAACAAAGTATATTTTGTTGCTTTTGTTGTTACTAATGTTAGGAGAGAATTGTGGAAAGCAACATAAAAGGAAAGGACTGCAGAAATAATGACATTTGAACATCATGTTACAATTAATATTGGTTTTCCATTATTTGAATGTGTGTGAATTTTTAGAATAAAATATATCTTCATTAAATAGAAATATATAACTTCTTAAATTTTGACATGAATAATTTCTGGCTCATTGTTTTTTTTTATATTACACAACATAGTATACATTCATGCATTGAGATCCATTTTAACTATATAATATTTTAGAACTGAAACAAGAACGTGAACTAGTGAAGGTAAATTATATAACTCCAAGAATATTGTAAAAGAAAGAAAAAGAAGGAGGACAAAGAAGTGACCATAGTAATCATATATTTAAAACAAGCATACATCTATTGGTCTAGTTTATTAACTATAAATCTTGATATTATTAGATGTTCAAAATATTTTAGCATATATGGAAAATACTTTGTGTAGATACAAAGTAGTTTCATGGTCATGTCAGTAATATATTATTAGTCCATATAGAAAACCTTCTACTATATCAGCAAGTTTCTTTCCTAATAAGATATGCTTTTTATATGTATTCCTTTAATAAGAGTCTACATTAAAACAGTTTTTTACTTTAAAAAAACCTATGTATTTGACATCATTTAAAAATATGTATCTTAATAATCTTTGCATTATTTTAAAAGTCCAAAATTCAATGAGACACAAATATAGCAATCTGCATCTAAAATTTAGAATTTTATGTAGTATTATAAATTTCATTATTATTTCTAAATGGATTAAAAATGTGTTACTTTTCTATATGTCATATAAACATCAAATTAAGGAAATTATGAAGCTTTACATCAGCCATATTAATTCTAAATTGATAGACAATCTTCTGTATCCCTCAGGATGGATTTTCTGTCCACTATTAAGATTTTATTTCTGGGACTATTGGACTCTTCAACCACTTACTACCTCCCCTACAACAAATTCTACATAGCTTGGTACATATTTGTTTCTTTTACCATATAAGTAAAATAGCATTCACCAGCGATTCAATGTTTCATATTTTCTCAAATTAAAAGTCCATTGACCTTGGTATAAAAAAAATATCTAATTCCTTTAGCTGAAGGTCTTGGCAATTTTCTTGGGAAGTTATGAATACTTAGATCACGTGCTTAAGCTTTCCAGATCATTGACTCTTACACTTGTCAGGGTAATATGTGTCATAGGATGTCTATGTTCTTACTAAAGGCTTTTAATAAATTAATTCAGATAGAACAAAGCTTTAAGGTCCACAACAGCAACTGAAAGTGAACATACATTTTATTGAAATATACACAGTTTTACAAATAATAAACGCTATATGTATATACAATAGTAGTATATGAGTAAATGGATGTAACATTTTAAACCAGATAACTTAAACTTTAAAAGAATGTCAAGACAGACCATGATAGTTTCCCAAAGAAAATCTTAATGAATTAATTAAACATCCAATTCCACAAACTAATATGTGCTTGTAGAAGCATTCAGCTACTCAGGCATACGTAAGAGTTGGCCAACAATACTTTTGTGAGATTTTAAAATTTCAAGAAAAGCATCTCCTTCCAAGGAAAGATTTTTTTTGTGTTATCTTTCATATTTATATCCAATCAATAATTTTAAATGAAGTTACTCTCATAACTAATTTATTCTCTAACTTTTATATTCTAAACAATCACAATTAAATATAAATATTCAAATATATTCGGAGACTCACATAATTTCTCTATGTGCTTGACATATGGACTCCATTATATTAAAACTTATTAACACATCAGGAAATTAACAATTTTCTGGCATTATTTTTATGAATTTACTGTATTCCAGTGCTTTTTAGAAGTGCTGACTTGGAAAGATCCTTACCACCTTTTCTACTGTGTAATCATAAGCTGTTACTTAGAAGACAATTTATCTTCTTCTGTTTTTTCATAAAACCAAGTATCAAATATCTAGTTTGTCTGCAGTGATTTTTTTGACATTCAGCCAAGTTTTGTCCCTTGAAGACTAGAATTTTGAAAACATATAAAGCGGTTATTTTTTGTTGTTGAAGTTGACCTTAATATTTAAAAATACACCCAGTTTTGTTAAAAAAAAAACTCGACATTTTCTTCTAATATTTATACACACACACATATTTGCATATATATATATATATATATATATATAGTCTCAGTTTCAAAACATAGAAAATCACTAATGACTGCTAAAATGCTTAGTTTGTGCAACATATTTTATTGAGAATTTTGGAAATTGAAAAGATATATATTGCCTGCTCATTCTAAAATATACATTCAATTTATGAAAATAAACATGAAGAAAAAATTGGTAGCAGTCATCATACTCAATAGGAAGGAGACTTCATTTATAATAAAGAAATTTATTAGATTAAATAATAAGAATTAAAAACTAAAATAAAATTAAAATTAAAAATGTGAAATATGGCCGGGCGGTGGTGGCGCACGCCTTTAATCCCAGCACTCGGGAGGCAGAGCCAGGCGGATCTCTGTGAGTTCGAGGCCAGCCTGGGCTACCAAGTGAGTTCCAGGAAAGGCGCAAAGCTACACAGAGAAACCCTGTCTCGAAAAAACCAAAAAAAAAAAAAAATGTGAAATATGAAATATATTGAAACGTTTTATGAATGTTTAACATTAAGTTCTCAAGTTTCCAGCACCCAATTTTAACAATGTATAATGCTTTATTATTTTCACTTCAAGTATATGTAAAAATATGTAAAGTTTTATATATAAAACAATGACTTTTTTGAAACTTACTGATTCTCAAGTTCTTCCTTCAGCAGCAATGACTACAATTAAGGTTTTTTCCCCCCATAATTGTGTAATTTGTTTTATAGCTTGCAATTGTCTTACAGATATTCCAAATTATTAGATATTTATAAACAACTGGAATATAAATATGGAATTTTTATTGTATTAAATTTTTAATCATCCTATTTTCACATGATAATTTCTGCTTTCAAATGTAAAACTATTGGAGATTTCCAATGTTATATAATAGGATTGTATTGATATGGCACTAATAATACACTTCACTAGCTTTTGTTATTTTGCATGTTCCCAATTTAGCATTAAATTCAGTTAATTTGTAGGTGTTTTGTTGTTTTTCAGAGTTCTCAACCCATAGATTTTCTTTTTCCAAAGGAATTTCTGCTGACTCTTGCCTACGTACATTGTACAAGATGTTCCCTCTGTAGAGGATGCTCTTTTTATTGACTGTGCCACTTTCTTCAAGTATTTGATCAAATATTACCAGAGAGACCTACTCTAACTATGCAATATTTTGACATTTTTTGGTAATTTTCTGAGCTATTGTCTTTCTTTACACAGCCTTATGGATTTTTAAGAACACTCTTACTTTTATTGATCAATGTCTCCTTACACAGCTATGCTTTTGCTGTTACGAAGGGGAAGCAAATATTTACAGACACTTCCAATCAATGTGTGCAGAATATTTTTATTTTGTTCTTTCATTGTTTCAAAACAACTGTGGGGAATTACATCTCTATTTTTGAAGCATAAAAATTATTTTCATAGCAATAACTAGTATTTAACAATAATATTGTTTGGTTTTCATAATAATTAAAGTTCAATAATTAAATGAATAAGGAAGATAGATTTTCAAACAATCCCATCTACCTCTTAGAAAATGTGTGACTCAGTGGTGATTGTAAATAGTGATAAAATGGTATACATTTTCCTTTAGGAACTAATGATGGAGACTGGTCACTAATTTAGTACAGAGGGTATATAATACATGGTTTGTACAATCTTTCATACTTTCTTTCATTAAAAGAAAATTCTAAAGTCAGCCATAACTGTTGCTATTCACATTCCCACCTCCTCTTTTGCACATATATGACAATACTTATATTGTTTTTCAAAAGTGAAATATCAGTAATTCTTAATAAAATGTAGTGAGCACATGCATTTTGCCAGCTAACACAATATATTACATGTGAAATTTTATCCAGTTAAAATAGCACTCTATTTTAGTAATATTATCATTACTTTATAGGTGAAAGCATATAAAAATAAAAGGGAAGTAACTAAGGTCATGGTTTTGTAAAGGAATGTTTCACCCAAGAAAGAAGCACAGACTATACCATCTTATCCACTCTTTCTTTCTCTATATTGGCTCAATATATTGTTCTTTTTTTTTCATAGAAAATTATATCATTAAACTTTTCCCACTCTATTAAAGATATTTTACTACTATATTCATCATGTCAATGTCCTAATTTATAACACATTTCCCATTAGTAGGTAATTAACTTATTTCTAACATTCACTACTATTAAATGCCATGAAGAAATACGTAAAAGTTGTTGTATTAAGTTCAGGCTTGGATATAATTATATTGTAAGTACCGAACAATGATAAAATACATAATGAAAATAGAAAAGTAAAACACATTCTTTCATTCAGCAGCAAACAATTTATTCTATGAACACAGAATTATCAAGTGTTAAATGGGACTAAATCCAAGGGTTTGATTGGCAGCACATATGTGTGTTCCAATGGCAGCTGGGTGTTCCATTTCTGTGAGTGATGGGAACTAAAAATGTTCCATGCAAAACTGGATATCTGTGCCAAATTTGTGGCTTGAAACCAGAGATAGAGGGGAGCATTGCCACCTACTCACAAATGTATGCTTAAAAATGCAACTAACTGCTGTGTGGATAAATATGTTACTAAACATAAACATCAAATTCTAGTATAGTTTCCTTCAGGATGCAGTACGAGCCTACAGATCAAGATAGGATAATACAATAAACAATACCATAAGATAAAGGCCAAAGCATGTATTTATATGAGTGGACACCTGTGGCGGAAAACAACAAAAACAAACAAACAAAAACTCTAAATTTTACAGATAATTGTGAAAAAGAGGGAAATCATTATAAGGATCAGAGGTTGAAGATACCTCCAATAGTTTCCTTAAGTCATGACAGAATATTCATCCATGAAATATCAATAACATTGCTGCCTCAACAAGACTGGCAAAATGACAACACCACTTGACATATCAATGTGGACAGAAAAAGAAAAAAAAAAAGAATCATGTGGTCCCACCACAGAGGATGATTTACAATTGATAAATGACTACTGAAAAAAAAAAGAAGCAGTTTCCTCCAGGGACAAATTCCCATATAGTTTGTTAGTTTGTCCAGACGTGTGTGTGTGTGTGTGTGTGTGTGTGTGTGTGTGTGTGTGTGTGTGTGTGTGTTCGTGCCTTAAAGAAAGTTAAGCCACTTGGGCTAACAATGTTCCCAACAAGAATCCCAAAATCCCCACCGCCAGGTACTAGAAACTTTTATTTGAATAGATGGTCACGGTAGTCCAAATGATTCCCAAAATAACATAGACATCAGGTAGTGCTTCATTGCTACTTAAAATTTGAAGATAAGACTATATGCTTGATGATACTACATTCAGTACAGAGAACTTGGATGATGATCTAGCCTGAAAGCCTCCCTCTTCTTTCTAGCTTCACTGGTTCCAGAAAAAATACTGTGAATATTGCCAAAGGAGGAAAGCAATTAATAGGCCTACCCAGCTGCAACACCTATGAACCATAACAATGGCCAACATGGCAAGATATCTGTAAAAGAGCAATAAACTCACATGCAGTGGCAACCAACAGCTGTGTAATTGGACTTAAGACCCACTCAATAGTAGGAAAATCATGCCTCCTACTAGGAACCTAGCCAACTATCTAAGGCTGGTGAGGTCATGGGTCTTACAATAGAATATACTACAGCTAATTTGATAGACCAGCACAATTCCTTACTACATTTTATATTTTTCTTTCATTTTTTAGGTTATTGAAAATAGATTTTTTACATACTATGTATTTTGATTATAGTTTTCCCTCCCTACCTCCTCTGAGAATCTCCCCACCTGTCCCCATCTGAATTTATACCATTTCTGTCTCTTGTTAGAAAACAAATAGGCATCTAAAAATTAAGTTAGATAAAACAAAAACAAACAAGAATAATACAAAACAAATAAGCAGAAGGAAAATAGCCATAGAAAAAACACAAGTTTGCATACACATGAATCCCATAAAAACACAAAACTGGAAGATGTATATACACAAAGGACTGATAAGATTACAAAAAAAAAAGGCCTGATAAAATATGACACAAGAACCTCTACAGATGTCATCTGAGTTTGCTTTTTGTTGGCCATTTTGTGTTGGACATGGTGGGGGGACTGCTCTTAAGAGTGGTTTGTATCCCCAGAGAGACTCTGTTGAGGAAACTAACTTTTCATTTGTGATGGGTTATCAACTGGAGATAGCTTCTGGGCTAGGGATTGGGGATTTTCATCTACTCACAGCAATGGGACCCTACTGGACAAAACCCTTGCAGGTCCTGTGCATGCTGCCACAATCTCTGTGAGTTCATGTGTGCATTTTTCCTGTTTTGTTTATAAGGCCTTGTTCCATTGGTGTCCTATATCCTCTCTGGCTAAAATGATCTTATCTCCTCTTCTACAGCATTATCTGAGACCTAACTGAAAGGGACTTGATAAAAATATATCATTTAGGACTGAGTGTTTCTAGGTCTCTCACTTTCTACATAATGTCTGGCCGTGGGTCTCTGTATGATGGCTAAGCATTGATCTGTAAGTATAGCAGATTGTCACCAGGAGTTATTTTATTGCTAAATTTCTTTAGCAGAACAGTGGTATTTTCTTTTATGCCAGTTCCTTGCTTGTCTAACCTCAGGTTTTTGGCCACATGCACAATGTTGGGTATGTGGTACATCTCATGGAGTGGACCTTAAGTACAGACACAGGTCAGGTAATCCCACAAACTTTGTGCCACTATTTCACTGGTGCATCTTGCAGGTATGTCATCATTGTAGATAGAGGGATTTGTAGCCAGTAGTGTTGAACCTTTTCCTTTTGTAGAGTGCAGAGTACCTTCCAGTATTATGAAGAGTCAGTAGAGATGAAGGCTCTAGGCAGGTAGGCATCAGCTCAAGTTCTCCATGCACAGTGAGCTATGCAGGTGTTGTTTTTAGCAACAGGGCTTACTTTTCATTTGTGGAGAACAAACCAAAGCATTGACTATAGCCTGATTTATTTGGAAGATTGCCATGGGGCCCCTTTGGGCAACAACTGAGGGAGATATCTCTGCATGATGCCAGGATATCTGCAGATATCCCATCATTGATTGCCAGGGTTAATTCAGCTGATCTCACTGGCTAACCAGGTATCCCTTTCCTGCCTTATATGTGCATCCTTCCCTCAGTTAAATGATTAGTCAAAGTGGAAATCCTTTCCTGAATAGACAAGGACCAGTGTTCTGAGTCCATAGGAGTAGCTGCGATCACCTGCTAAAACCTTCAAACAAGCTCCCAAGGTTCGTATTAAATCTTATTCTTACACACAGAGATAGATGTAGCTATGACCCCTCATCAAAGAAGCTTCTTTTTATAGTAAATGGATATGACCACAGAAAACTATAATAGGATACAATTCAGAGATCAAACGACCATGTGGACCCCAGTCCCAGTAGATATGTCTACATTATAGCTCCTGCATCTCTGGCTCAGAGAACATTGTGGAAGAGGGAGCAGAAATATTTTAACAGACAGAATATTAGAAAGCCTATTGTTAAAGTCTTTTCTAGAAATTACTACATAAACAAGATTGAGTGGGAGATCCTAGCTGGATCAAGAAAAGAGAGGGAGAACAAGGAATAGGAGACCATGGTAAATGAAGACCACATGAGAAAAGGAAGAAACAAAGAGCTAAAGTGGCCCACAGAAATCCACAAAGATACCCCCACAAAAGACTGCTGGCAATGGTCGAGAGACAGCCGGGACTGACCTACTCTGGTGATGGGATGGCCAAACACCCTAATAGTTGTGCCAGAAACCCTATCCAAGGACTGAGGAATCTGGATGCAGACATCCACAGCTAGGCCCCTGGTGGAGCGCTGGGAGTCTAATTAGTGAAAAAGAGTTTATATGAGCTAGAATTGTTGAAACCAAGGTTGGATAAAGCACAGGGACAAATAACCAAATGAATGGAAACACATGAACTATGAACCAAAGGCTGAGGGGCCCCCAACTGGATCAGGCCCTCTGAATAGGTGAGAGAGTCGATTGGCTTGATCTGTTTGGGAGGCATCTAGGCAGTGGTACCAGGTCCTGGGCTAGTTGCATGAGTTAGCTGTTTGAAACCTGGGACTTATGCAGGGACGCTTGGCTCAATCTAGGAGGAGGGGACTGGACCTGCCTGGACTGAGTCTATCAGGTCGATCCCAGTCCTCGGGGGAGACCTTGATCTGGAGGAGGTGGGAATGGGGGTTGGGCTGGGGGGAAGGGGAGTGGGGCAGGAAGGGAGAGAACAAGGGAATCTGTGGCTATTATGTAGAACTGAATAGTATTGTAAAATAAATAAAAATAAATAAAGAAAGAAAGAAAGAAAGAAAAGAAAATGGAAAATTAAAAAAAACAAGATTGAAAAAATGGCGATATCAATAGACTTGCTAACACTGAAGGAAGAAAATTTCACACAATCCCTCTCATAGACAAAGAACTATAGATAACCAATGACTGTTTGGAGAGAAATTGCCTCTCTCAAGAATGATCCCCCTTATTATTCATCCAGTAAAAAGTGGTAATCCCTGAAGTATATACACACAAACAACAAAAAAAGACGAAGCAGTTTGTACTTACACATTTGTATATGCATATGTATGTAACAATAGTAATCAAACAGAGACTGAAGAGACAATAGGGAAACAGAAAGTGATATAACTATTTTTATTACAAATCTAAAAAAAAATCTCAACCAAACCTTTTATGCAGCAATATTAAAGGAACAGCAATTCTATACATTAACAAAACCAAGGAAGAACAACAAAAACTTCAAGGCTTCTTGTGAACATAAAATTATTATAATTACAAAGCAATTTGGCAAGGGAATGCACTGAAGATGCTACTTTCAAAATTCTACCTTTCTAGAATAAGATTTCTCCTAACTATCGACAGTCGAGGCAAGACAATTATTTTCTCTAAGGTTCTGCTTTGCATATTGTAGGATATTTATCACAATTCTAGTTTATTAATAACTAGTTGATGGCAACACCTACCCCCTCTAGTTTTAGGGCTGCTAAAGAATTCAGGAACCAGACATGGAGGGTTCCACAAACAATAAGAAGCCTTTGGTGCTTTTCCTGGAGAAAAAAGGGTTACTTGAGTGGCCCTGCATCAAGCAATATCTCGACATCATTATAAATGTTCCAGGGGTGGACTAGTGTATACAATTATCTAGAGTTGAGAAGAACTGAGACTTTGCATACTCATATGGAGACATGTTATGGGATAATTTGTATCACTACCCAAATTCATATATGATGTGAAATTAAGGTAAGTCAGTGTGGACATAATTAAATAAGTTAGTGTGGAATGAGTAAGATAGACCCACATCCAATGTGACTGGTTTCTCTACAAAAGAGAAAATGTGGATATAGAGACAACCATAGAGGGATAATAATATCTACAGATAAAAGGGAAATACTTTGCTTTAGAAAGCAAAAAGATAATACTAAACACATTCTTATTTCACTGGCCTCAAAACGGATTAAAGCTAACAACATGTGCATTTTATATTTCAAGCTTGCAGCTATCTGGGACAATGATCATCTGGGTTCTAAGTCATCCAACTGGTGGTATTTTTCACTGCAACTTCAGAAAATACTATCATACATCTACAACTATATCAATGTTACCAATAGCAAAATTTAGTATCTGTAAAGTCTTTGAAAATTAGTTCATGTCAACCAAAGATATTAAAAATATTTAATGCAATAAAAATGTAACATGATCTGCCCAGCACAATGACAGAATTAGTGGGACCAAGAGACTCATACACAGGCTTGCCCTGGGCTTTGAGGAGAAAACACAGGCCCCCAGAGCACCACAAGGCACCAGGCCAATTGGGCACTATTATGATGAACAAATATAAGTTGTATTATGAGAGACAGAGACAGAATGATTCATTTCATGTGGATAGAGGCATATCTGAAGAGCTGAAAGCAGTGAGGAGCAGGCTGGGTGGGTGGCTTGATTGTCACACAGGGACACGGTGATGTCTGGGCCTGGGATGCTGCCAGAACCTTGTCTAGGTCCATAGCTCTGATGTACCCATGGTCTGTATTGATGCCAAAAGCTACTGTTACCACCAAAGGACAAGAGGATGGGGTTGTACAAAGTTGACTTTGCCCCTCACTAGCTGCAACGCTAAGGAGAACTGGCCCTGCCCTTCAATGGCTGAAGCACTCAAGAGAGAGGGTACTACACCTCACCTGGACAGCACAATAGAGCTGACCCTGTTTACAAAGGCTTGGGCAAACTGGCAATGAGGGTGTGAAAATGGGTTGTGCCCCTCTAGTCGGACATGTGGTGGCATGGGTGAAGGAACGATGCCTTCTACCCCTCATCCCTTGACACCTACAGCAGGTGAAGTACCTGACCCAACCCCTCACCAGCTGCACAGTACAGTTGACCCTGTAGACAGGGGCATGCGTGAGCCAGCCCTGAGGGCAGGAAAGGAGCATAGCTGGTACCAGGTCCCTCATCTGCAATGTGGTGGTGGAGCCGAGGGAAAGATGCTATCTCCCCACAAGCACCCCTTAACTCCTGAGGAAGATGGGGATGGAAGAGCTGTCTCTGAGGTTTTAAGAGCCGGAGAGCTGTCACTGTCTCTCACTAGCTGAAGACTCCCAAGTGCTGGGATTAAAGGCATATGCCATCACTGCCAGATGTTTTTATTAATCCTTATTAAAAATTGTTGTGTGCCAGGTGGTGGTGGCACACACCTTTAATCCTACCACTCAGGAGGCAGAGGCAGGTAGATCTCTGTGAGTTTAAGATCAGCCTGGTTTACAGAGTGAGTTCCAGGACAGGCTCCAAATCTACACAGAGAAACCCTGTCTCAAAAAAAAATTGTTGTGATAAGCTGAAAATAAATAATGTAGACATTTAGGAAAGAGATTTCTTTTAAATTATGTGTTAGAATTTAATTCATTTTATCATATTCACCCCTTAACTCCTCCCAATACTACCAAACCATACTGTCTTTCTTTTTATACATCAAATGAATTTAATCAGTAATAGATATTTATGCATGTGTGTGGGGCTACCCATTGCAGCATGGGCAAACTAAAAGTGAGCCTCTTCCCTGAGGAAAACTGATTCTATTTACCCAAGAGCCTTCAATAGACGCACATATTTTTGAGTTTACATTTCTTGACTATAATCTGATACAACCAGAAATTAACACTGTATGTGTTTTTTCTAACCTGTGAATTTTAAGCTGGAATATAACCAATCAGTCTAAGTGGAAAGCAATAATAACTCAAGAGAATCAACCTAAAAACTTGAAAATTAATAAATTAAAATAGTATAAACAAGAAAAAAGGAAAATACAAAACTAGTGTTCCTATATTTGAAAGAGTCACTGAAGCTGTCCTACATATAAATATATTTTCAAATTGAAAAATAATGGCAAAATAACTAATAATATATAACTGAAAAAGTTTAGTCCTAAACATACAACATATTAACTGAGAAACAGAAAATGACATGAATAAATGTGTATAACTACATTTAAAAATATATTTAAACTTTAAGATAATACGTTTTGTACATATTCTTTCACCTTCCCCTACCCTTCCAAAATCCTCCTCACTTTTGTATCCAACGAACTTCACTTTTTCTCTCAAACAAACAAATAAACTAAAAAGAAGGAAAACAACAAACAAAAAAAACTAATTAAAAATAAGTTAATCAATAGGATCAAAAATACCAAAACAAAACAATACAAAAAAGCACACAAAAAGCATGGACTTCATTTTGTGTTGGCTACATACTCTTGGGCATGAAGCCTGCCCTGGAGCACGATAGATATATTCAATGACCCTACCTTAGAGAAAATTAATTTTCCCTTTCCCAGAAATTATCAATTACAAATAGATTGTTGGTTAGGGGTGGGACTTTGTGGCCTCTCCCCTTTCTTAGTGTTGGAATTTGTTCTGATTCGAACCTGTGCAGGTCTTGTGAAAACTGTCACACTCAGTGAGTTCATATGTGGAACAGGCCTGTTGTGTCTGGATGATGCTGTTTTCTTGGAGTCATCCACCACCTCAGCTCTTACAGTCTTTCCACTTCCTCTTACCCATAGGTTCTTGAGCCTTCAAAGGAATGTTTTGATAATAGCATCCCATTTAGGAGTGAGTTACCCAAAGTTTCTTATTCTTTGCACACTGTTCAGTTGTCTATCTCTTTGTTAATTACCATCTACTGTGAAAAGAAGCTTCTCTGGTTCTTAAATTCAATAAAATTTTATCAAATAGGAATAACTGCTAAGGTGCTAGTTTTCTTAAATTAATAAGTCATGTAGTATAAGTTTGATTTATCACTCAATATAATTTGTCAAAACGGAAAAGAATATTCTAATTCTCTATTAAAAAAAACAAACTAAACTGTGGGAACTCATGAAATTTAGATCAACAGGTGTGGAGCCTGCATGGGACTGGACTAGGCCCTCTGCATGGAGAGACAGTTGTGTAGCTTGATCTGCTTGGGGGGTGGGGCTGGTGGTGGGATTAGAATCCATCCCTGGTGCATAAGCAGGCCTTTTGGAGCCCATTTCCTATGATGGGACACCTTGCACAGCCTTGAGGCAGGGGGAGGAGCTTGGACCTGCCTCTACTGAATGTACCAGGCTCTGCTGATCTCCCATGGGAGGCCTTACCTTCTTGTAAGAGGGAATGGGGGATGATTTGTGGGGGGAGGCTGGAAGGGCAGGAGGAGGGAAGAGGGGGATCTTTGATTGCTTTGTAAAATGAATAAAATTTTTTCTTATAAAAAATAAAGAAAAAAAGAAAAATAAGCAGTTGTTAGAAACATTCCTATAAAAACTAAATTGCAGTGTAAATTAATCATTATTCCATGGTTCTAAGAGTGGGAGAGTCATTTTCTCTAAATATGAACTCTCTGATAGGTTATCCAATTCCAAGTGTCAGCCCTAATTCCTAGATAAGAGCAAACTAAATGGACTCAGTTGGTTTCATATGTGTGTACTCACTCACATATGTGAAATAATATTTATAAAACAATTCATAAATTTATCAAGGAAGTTGGGAGTACAAAGGAGCAGTTGGAGGTGGGAGAAAGAGGTATGAAAATCTTGTCAGTATAGAACCCATATATAAAATTCCCAAAACAATGTAAAGAACTGGAAGTAAATCTATACAGTAATAGGACATGATAATTAGCTGTATCTTAATTGTACAGAATAATTACATCATATTTGTCTACGTATGAATATTTAATTCTATAAATGTGATCAAACACATTGTTTGAAAGTCAAGATTCAAGCACATAAATTAAATCTAGTTATTTCATTGTCACTGTGCAGACATGTTTATGTATGTTTATTTTTATCTTTCTTCCACTCAAATTTAACCAAAATCCCTTTTGTGGCTGCTCTTCAAAAGTAAATTCTCTGAGTATTTTAGTGAATCTCCTCAAAAGTTCCCTGTTGTTCGAATCATAGATGGTCCTCTAATAAAAATCCCAGAGCCAGATATCAGGGTGAAAGCTAGAAGATCAGAGAAGCAGAACAGCCAGTCACTAGTTCTTACCTCTTCGAAATCCTCAGCCTAAAGAGAGTGAATTTCTGTTTCCTCATCCCTTTTATACCTTTTTCTGCCCTGCCATATTACTTGCTGAGATTAAAGGTGCTGTGCTTCCCCAACAAATGCATGAGATCTCAAGTGCTGAGATTAAAGGTGTGTGCTACCACTGCCTGACTTCTATGTCTAATCCAGTGGCTGGCTCTGTCCTCTGATCCTCAGGCAAGTTTATTAGGGTACACAATATAGCATCACAGTTCCCAGTATTTTACATGTTAAAGCCAATTTAGTTATTTCACCTGCAAATTACATATGCAGTTAGAGCTTTAATCCCCTCTTTCTGAGGATAGCTACAGTAGAACATGATTATTGCATCTTGATTTTGTGTTCTCATATTCAATTCTTCAATGTACTTCTTCAAATGCAGAAAAGTATACCACATACACACACACACACACACACACACACACACACACACACACACACACACTCCAAACAAACAAACAAGCAAGCAAGCAAAAAAGCTCTAAGCTCTTTGAATCTAGGCTAAAATACCTAGAAACTGAATGGTTATAATTATATAATCTAATTTCTAAGACTAGACTTAGAGGATCATGAATAAGACAGCAACAAGATACAGTGACACTCACTTATATATACATCATCAGAGAGAAAGCCACAAAAAAAAAAACCACGTAATCTGGGATCATCTGCACCAGACTTTTAGTAAGAAATATATTTGATTGGATTGAGCTACTCAGAACTGAAGGATGTTAAATACAAATCATCTTGTTATGACCAAGCAAATGGATTAATTATTATCCATTACTTTGCTTTAAATTCTTCATGTTTATCTCACAGAATACTTACTACTGTTTCTGACTTCTCTTTTTAATTTTCAGTCCTTAATCAATAGTGAGAGAAACATATAGGAAATTCTTTTTATGACTGATATTAGATTGAATCATCATTAGTGATCCTGGGTTTGAGAAGGTTATTTCTATATGATGCCTAGCACATGACTTCTATATATTCTATTTCTACTAACAAGTTTATCCAACTGAAAGAACATTCTTATCAAACACCCTGACTAGTATAGCTAAAGACCATTTCTCAGATTTTAAATATATATAATGCATGCTCCATCATTATGACAACTTAAAAAAAAGAACATCACAGGGTACTGTTCACAGTAAGATGTTGCATTCTAGAATCATTATACCTATCCATCCTTTATATATATTGAGAAAACTCAGATTCCAATTTTATTTGTAAGATACCAAGCACACTGTATGGAAAGTCAGAATTTCCAAAAGAAAATAATTACTGTATACTAGATATATAGCATGGGTATTTTCTAATTTTATATAATTTTAAATAAATTTAAAAGAGCATGACCAAATTCAAATAAAAATTGGAACACATTCAAAATGCAAAAGAACATTTTGGTCTGTGTCAAACATTTAGTAATCAAAACAACATGATATAAATTTTAAAAATGGATGCTTACAGCTCAGAAAAAAAAAGTTGTATTCAAGGGAGTACACATAGTGTGAATTCATTATACAAACATCAAGTAGAGGTAAAACTAATTGGTAGTGGAATAAAATCACACCAATGGTTGCTTGGTATAAGCTGAGGAAAATAACTTCCAAGAAGAATAGCAGAACTGTATGAGGTAATATATTCTGTATTTTCTCTGGTGGCTACAAGGGTTAATATAGTTTTCAAAATTTACAAAACAGACAGCCAGATATAAAGCCAGATATCAGTAACATTGCAGTACTTGAGTTTAGGACAGTAGGATTGTACATTCTATTATAGCCCTAGTTAAATAGCAAGAGCCCATCAAAAATAAAAATATGTAAACTGAAAATGAGATGATTTATTATGTAAGTCAGATCTTAACAATGTTAATTCAAAAATAGGCAAATTATATACAATGACAAATCATAGATAAAAACATAAGTAGTCAGACTTAAAATATACACTTATCAGTCAGGCGGTGGTGGTGGATGCCTTTAATCACAGCACTTGGGAGACAGAGGCAGATGGATCTCGGTGAGTTCGAGGTCAGCCTGGTCTACAAAGCAAGTTTTAGAACAGCCAGGACTGTTACTCAGAGAAACACTGTCTCTAAAATGCCATATATATCATATATCGAAGTAAAATTAAAATGCAAATGTATAAACACCAAGTTATTTTTTCAATAAGATAGTGAACTTTAATAGTGATGTGGTGGTTTAAATGAGAAATTCTCTCTATAAGCTCACATACTTGACTATCTGGTCCCCTATTGGTAGCTCTATTAGGGGAGGTGGTGTAACCTTGTTAGAGGATGTATGTCAGCAAAGGTGGGACTTAAGAATTTATAGCCTACTCCACTTCCAGATGTGATCCCTTAGCCTCCTGTTTTGCTTCTCCCACTATTATAGACCCTCCTTCTGGAACCATAAGCCAAAATAAGCTATTTCTCCGATAAGTTACTTTTGATCATGATATAATATAAAAGCAACAAAAAGTAACTGAACTTAGTAACAAAGGGTGAGGTCCTGTTATGAAGAACTTTACATGCTAGTTTAAGAGGAATGTGGAAAAAAATTAAATTTTGGGCTGGAAAAAGTAGATAGATGCTATAATGAGAACTTAAGGAGCCATTCTACTAAGGACTTGAAAGAAAGTATTGTTGAGAGTAATGCAGACTGTAGAGGCCCAGTTTAAAAGATTTTAGAAACTGGCCTAAAGGCCAGATTATTGGCAAAGAATCTGTGCCCCTTCTGTCCTTGACCTAAGAACTTGCCTGATTGTAAATTAAAAAGTAATGGATTAATTTCTTTGATGAAAAAAATTTCAAGACCACATAACATTGAGTCTATTCCATGACTAATGTTACTTTCTCTTATTCAGGTCTATAGTGAAAAATAACATGTGGGGCAGAATGAAATACAAAATGCACAGTTTGGACAGAAAAGGAACACTATGAAGGTTAATTTTACAGAAGAGGCATTTTCTGAAAGAAAGACTAAAGGAGATTAGCACAGTTAAGGAGAATGGGGCCCTCCTTTACTGGAAAAGTGGAAAGGTTGCCCCAAAGGCAAGGGCACACTCAGCTTGATTTCCATCTGCTGAAAGAGAATGTAAATAGATTTTTGTTCCTAGGGAGCAACTGGAGAGGAAAGTTACTGGTTGTATGATTTGAGGGGGGTCAAGGGCCACCTCTACCATACAGTGTAACCTGTTTGTATGGTCCACATGGTACTATGTAGAGATGCTATAGAAGTAGAAGAGATGCATTACCCAAGGTGTAATGGATTCGTCCTCCATGGTTTCAGAGAGCCACTGAGGCCAGGACATATATGGCAATCCTGGAGACATTATAAGAAGGCCCTAAGAGGGAAAAAGGTCCCTAGAGAACATTGTGTGAAGAAGTGAAAATAAAACCTGAATTGCATTGCATACATCAAGATATTCAAGATGTCAGAGCCAGGAGACATATGCAAAGGAGAGCTACCAGGGCCTATTACCAGCTGGAAAGAGAAGCATGTTTTAGGCAACAAGGTTGGGAGAGTGGAGCCATCTAAGTCCTATGGAATTAAGTCCCAGATGTTGGACACAGAGTTAGTTCAGTATTTCCTCACTATGCCTTCATTACCCTTTTGTAATGGGAATACATGTTCAATTGAAATGAATGTTAGAAATAGGTAATTTGTTTTTGTGACTTTATAGGATGTTATTTGTAAAAACTTGCCTTGAGTCTCAAAAGAGACATTATACTTTTAAACAGTGTTGAGACTGAAAGATTATGGAGACTTTTAAAATTGGACTATAAACACTTTGTATTATGATATTGTCATGCAACTATGTGGGTAAAGGGATTGAAGGGGTGGTTTAAAGTGATAAATATCCATTGTAGGCATACTTATTAGCCACCAGTTTGTGGCAGTTCAGGGAGTTGGTGAAGCCTTGCTAGTGTCCTAAATGTGGATAATGACCAACAAGTACAATTAACATTTTTATCTTCTTTTTTAAACTATCCTTGTATTTGTTCTTTTTGTCTTTCACACCATGCATCTTGATCCCATTTATTTCCTGTCCTTTTGTATCTGCCCTCTGCTCTTGTGACCTCCTCCTCAAAATAAAATAAAATAAAATTTAAGGAAAAAATCTTATCATGGAAGCTGTAGTGTGACACAATGAGTCACGAAGTATACACTTTTATCTATATATGTTTACTTGCAAGTGTTCATTGCAAAGAGTCACTGGTCTGGTTTGAGGCCTTTGATTTCTGCTACACTATCGATGCCGGGCCCTCACTGATCCTCCTCTTGGATACCTTGTTGTTGCCCTGTGTCTTGGAGGTCCTGAAGCTTTGGGTCTGCAGCACCATCCCCTTCACATGCTCCAGCAGATCATAGATGGGGGATGTTGGGGTGGGCTAATTTATAACCATGGTTCTGGGCTTGGGTTGTTGCAGGTTGGTCAGTCCCTCATATTAAGGTAAAAATAGGCAACCAAGTAGGAGGGAAAGGGTCACAAAAGTAAACAGAGTTAGAGACAGCCCCTGCTCCCACTGTCAGGATTCCTACAAGAAGACCAAACTACACCACATATGTGCAGAGGGCCTAGATCAGTCCCATGCAGGCTCCCTGGTTTTTGGTTAAGTCTCTGCGAGCCTCTGTGATCCTAGGTTTGTTGATTCTATGAGTTTTCTTGTGGTGTCCTTAAATACGCTGTCTCCTACAATCCTCCCTTCTCCTTCCACAGAAGCAATACTTAATGTTTAGCTATGGTTCTCTGCATGTTTTCCTGTAAATTCCTGGATGAAGCCTCTCTGATGATGATTATACTAGGCTCCTGTCTATGAGTTTAGGAGACTATCATTAGGAATCATTTCATTGACTTTTTTTGCTAGTCGTGTTTGGTTCTATCCTAGGTCTCTAGGCCATCCATCCTCTAGTCCTGGCACTCAGGGATGGACTCCCTCTCCTGGCCTGGGTCTCAGACTGGACCAGTTATTGGTTGGACACTCACACAATTTCTGTGCCACCATTACCCCAGCACATCTTGCTGGAAGCACCAATTGTAGGTTGAAGGTTTTATGGCTGGGTTGGTGACCCAATCCTTCCACTGGAAGTCTTGCCTGTTTACAGAAGATGGCCAGTTTAGGCTCCATATCCCCCATTACCAGTAGTCTTAGCTAGTACTGGGAGAGACTACTGGAAATGGGGGGGGGGGCATTTCGGGGATGAAATTTACAAGGGTGACCAGCCTCTCTTTTTAAAGTGAACCTACTTTCTCTAAATATTCTTCAACAGGGAATATGTGCAAACATATCAACATAATTTCTAAGAGACTGCATTAAGTAAATTAATGTACATTAAATCTACCCTGCACTGAATTGTATTAGCTTATATTAATTATGCAGAATAATATGTTTCATAACTATATTTTCATACATACAGATAATGTATTTTATTATATTCATCCCATCACCCTCTTCCGTTGCCTCTTATTCCTTCTAATGTTTTTTTCTTCCCATCTAGCTACTCTTCTACCTTCCTGTCTGTATATAATTCATCCATTAGTAATTTTTGATGATCCACCATGATTCATTAGTATTGCTTATGATGTCCTGAGTGAGGAATTATTTAAAAGTACTCCTTAACAGTGACTATAGAACTTGAGAATTTTTCTTTTGCATTTCCAGTGACCACTGAATAGCTCAGTCTTATGTGGGGCCAAGCACAATTGGGCTGACACCGATCTGACTGACTATCTTCTTTAGAATGGCTCTTCCATGAGGATGGAGTTCTGGGATTGGATCAAAAATTCAAGCAGCAAAGAAAATCAACACAGCAGAAGATTAAAGAAAATCCACATAAAGTGGAACAAAACAACAGAATCCTGGTGATTTCTCATGAAATCAACTGTATTTTTTTTTTTTTTTTGGTTTTTCGAGACAGGGTTTCTCTGTGTAGCTTTGCGCCTTTCCTGGAACTCACTTGGTAGCCCAGGCTGGCCTTGAACTCACAGAGATCCGCCTGCCTCTGCCTCCCAAGTGCTGGGATTAAAGGCGTGTGCCACCACCGCCCGGCAAAAGCAACTGTATTTCTAATACTTCAGACTATCAAAAGAATATTTTTTCAAAGTTAAAAAATATATTGTAAGCCGGGCGTGGTGGCGCACGCCTTTAATCCCAGCACTCGGGAGGCAGAGCCAGGCGGATCTTTGTGAGTTCGAGGCCAGCCTGGGCTACCAAGTGAGCTCCAGGAAAGGCGCAAAGCTACACAGAGAAACCCTGTCTCGAAAAAACCAAAAAAAAAAAAATATATATATATATATATATATTGTAAGCTATGCCTCATATATATTTAGAAAAATGGGGTTCACTTTTAAAGAGAAAAAGAGGCTATGCAGGTATACCTCACTTAGTTGAGTGCTTGACTGGTGTACACTGGGACCTGGGTTCAATTTACAGCACTGCATAAACCAAGAAGACCAGTGCACATCTTTAATCCTAGTAATTGGCACATGGACTTTGAGGACATCCTCATCTATATCACAAGTTTGAAGCCAGTCTTAAATACATGAAACTCCTATCGTCAAAAGAGAGTAATACAATAAAATACACCATCATCATTATCATCATCATCATTATGAGTTATTTTTAGTTATTCATTGAAATTTTAATTATTGTACACAATATATTTTAATCATATTCAACTACTATACCCTACTGCAATTCCTCCTGAATTCCCTATCCTCTCACAACTTCATACACATACACACACACACACACACACACACATACACACACACACACACACACACACACACACACACACACATATATGTATATGTATTCCATTGAGTGTGATTAGGGCTGTACTTATGTGCACAGTTGTTGGGCCATTCACTTTCATGGATCACCTGCTATGACCCATATCACAGAATATAACTAATACTCCCTCCCTCAGTGGTCATAAGTGGCCAATAGCTCCTCTGTTGTGGGTTTGGCCTCATGGACTCCTTTTCTATTCATGATGGTGTGTAGGCTTGCTTGATCTTTTACAGGTCTCGAGCAGGAAACCATTGCTGCTGTGAGTTTATATAGGCAATGGCTCTATTATGAACAGGAGACATTATTTAACAGCTATCTTCTCTTTCCCATTGCTCTTAACAACCTTTCTTATCTCTTGTCTATGAATATTCTTTGAGCCTTGATGATGGGCATGTATGCTATAGATGTTACATTTGGAGATAAAAAAAATTAGTCATTTATTCTTTGCAGTGTGATCAGTTATGAGTCTCTAAATTAATCACAGCCCACTGCTAAAAGAAAAGTCCCTATGAGGCCTTAGGACTGCAGTAAACAGTAGGTATAAAGATAAGCAATTAGAGGGTAGTTAGATACTATATCCATTTAGCAAATTAATACTAGTAGGTTCTAACCTAGAGCCTATGACTTTCTGAGCCATGTTTTTATAGTCAAATTTACAGAGCTGGACATGATTTCTGTACCATGGAATGGTCCAAAAGTCCAGTCAGAAAATCTTGGACTACCACCATAACAATCATTCAACACAACATCCTTGGGTATATCTTACAGCACAGTTTATCACTGTAGTTCACTGAGTTACAGCTGGGTAAGATTGCTGATGACCCCACCCCAGCATTCTGCAATGCTCACTTCAGTACTGTGAAAATCAGCTAGCAGGGAGGTTATGTGTAGCCAGTACTGATTTGATTTCTCCATGTCCTGTGACCAAAGTGTATAGTGGCTTCAGCAATGAAATCTTGCCACCAAGTTCTATTGGGGACCCAGAAGCAATGATGATTGCCTCCATTGTAATGAAGGTCTCTGGGATTCCCTTTAACAACAACTTAAATGGAGGCACTTCATACATGGTACCAGGATTTCTTTTGATAACCTACATAGTTCGTGATAGTAGAATTATTCCCCTGCATAAAGTAACTCCATTCATACTCATTACACATAAGTGTGTTTCTTAATTGTCTTAAAGCTTTCATTGTAGTGGTCTTTCATTTCCTTGTTTTATTCCTAAGTGATTGAGTAAGGATTTGTCTGTCATGTTTGTGTTTTCATAAAACCAACTCTGTTTCATTGATTGTTTATATTTTTCCATTTCTAATTTTTTTTTTAAATTTCTGCCCTCATCTTCCTTATTTCATCCTTTCTACTGCTTTGGAAATTGCTTTCCTTTTGTTTATCTAATACCTAAAGATACACAACCAGTTTATTTATTGAAGATATCTCTGGTTATTTGATGTAATCACTTAGAGCTATACATTTTCCTTGTAAGACTTTTTTATTGTATCCCACAGGGTTGGGGCTATTGTGATTTTATTTTCTTTTAATTCTAGGATGTTTTATTCCTTCTTTATTTCTTAGACACTATGTTCAGTAGTATGTTGTTTAACTGTTACATTTTCTAAGGGTAATACTCTATTGTGATAAGACAAAAGTCATGACAATATTTCAGTTTTCCTATATATTTTGAGAATTACATTGTTTCCAATTTGATATGCATTTTAGAGAATGTTCTGTGGGCAGCTGAGAAGAATGTGGTGTTTTGGGGATTTTTGTGTGTGTGTGTTTATGCTAACTGTACTATAGATGTGTTAGGTACTTATTGATGATTCCAGTATTTCTTTATTCACATTTTGCTTAGTATATGTAATGGTGAGAATGGAGCCCTTCACTATTATTATGATGATATTAATCTGTGTTTTTTTCATACTAAAAATATCAAAGAAATAATTAAATCTAATAGCACCTGTTTCAAGCATTGGAGCCATGATTTCCTCTTGATGTATTTTTCCCTTACTCAATATTAACTCACTCTTCTTCTGAATGGATTTGATTTGAAGTCTATCTTCTTAAATATTAAAATTGTAACAGTGGCTTCTTTTCAGATTCTTTTTGTTTGAACTACCTTCTTTCATCTTTTCACCCTGAGATAGTATCTAATTTTATGGATGAGATATATTTGTTGGGGGCAACAAAAAGAAGGATTCTGTTTACTAATCCAACCTGCCAGCATGTTCTTTTGATGCAGGAAATTAAGTAATAAATGTGTGTATATCAATTCCTAGTATGTTATTGATTTTGTGTGTTTTGGGATTTCCTAATACTCTTTTCTTTAATGACTGTCTCAGCATATTTTAATTCGTTTTTCTTTTGTAGCCTCTCAAGTGCATTTATCTTTTTCTTTGGTCTGAAGTATTCTCTCCAGTATTCTGTTAGGAATGCCTTTGTGTTCATACATTATTTTAACTTGCTTTTATCATGGAAAGTTTTTTTTTCTTTTTCTTTCAATTATGACAGATCATTTTGCCAAATATGTCAGGATGGGCTGGAATTATCAATTTTTCAGAATTAGAAGCACATTATTCCAAGCCTTTCTTGCTTTTAAGATTTCGATTGAAAAGTCTTCAGTTGTTTTTATGGACGTGCCTTTTCTTTGGCAGGTTTTACTATATTTAGTTGTTCTGGATATTCAGTGGTTTTACTAGAATATGGCATAGGGAGTTTATTTTCTTGACTTCCCTGTTTTATGTCTTGAGCCTCTTGTATCTAGATGAGCTTATCCTTCTCTATATATGAGAAGATTTCCTCTATGATTTTATTCATATTATTTTGTACTTCTTTTGCAAGAAATTATTTCCCTTCTATGCAAATAATTTGTAAGTTTTGCATTTTCATGACTTTCAAGTTTCTTTCATGATTTATTTATGAAATTCATTTTGTTTTCCTTTTATTCATTAAAAAATTAAACACTGTCCTTCACTGACAGACCCATTTCACCTATTTTGTCATCAAACTCTGGTATTTTCTCTTTGACTTGATCCATTTTATTGGTGAGACTTTAGACTGACTTTTTATTTGACCCATTTTGTTTTTAAGTCCCATTTCTCAGCTTGGTTTTTCTTCAATATTTTTATCTCTTTATAAAATTCTACTTACATGTTGTGAATGGACTTCCTTGTTTTATTGGATTATTTCTATGTTATCCTGGAATATATTCGCATTTCTTTTTAGTTTATTGAACATAATTTGAAGTGTACAAATGAAATTCTGTCTAATCTTTTTTTTTTTTTTTTTTTTTTTGGTTTTTCGAGACAGGGTTTCTCTGTGTAGCTTTGCGCCTTTCCTAGAACTCACTCTGTAGCCCAGGCTGGCCTCGAACTCACAGAGATCCGTCTGCCTCTGCATCCCAAGTGCTGGGATTACAGGTGTGCGCCACCACCGCCCGGCCTGTCTAATCATTTTTATTTGGGACAATTACTATTGAATTGAATCAGGAATTAGGATATTTGCTAAGATCTGTTGTTTTAATTCAGGTACTATTTCTTCTTTTAGTTGGAAGTGTTTTCAGTGTTCAGGAGAGATTAATTTGTAGTACAGTAGTGGTCCAGTAGTTATGCAAATCTGATAATACAGTAGCAAGTAACTACAAAACAGACCCTTGTTAATTATTTCAGTGAGTGAAGAGAACCCAGTAAGTAGCACAGTGTATACTAATGTGTTATTTTATTGTAGATATGAGTGGGGAGGAAAAAAAGAGATAAATAGTGATGCTAGGAGTAAATTATAATCATTTTGTTGTTAGAATGAAAGTAGTGGATGAAGACAAATATAGGAGTATGAATAATAGAGGCAAAGGAACATAGTGAGGGAATATGAGATATAGTAGACTAAGAAGAGGGGATAAAGATATATACCCAGATATTATAAACCAGGAAGGGGCAGTGCTGGCCTGCTGCATTGATTTAGAGTGTTACATAGATAAGGAAGCAATTGTAGGGAGGGAAGAGAACTTATAAGATGATGCAACCACTAACCTAGAACTTGTTTTTCACCGCCTGCACAACCTCTGGGTTGTCTTTCTTGTCCTCCTCCAGGCTGTATTTCTTATTGGTTTTACCAACCCTGTTCTTCCTGTTCTCTTATGGACTGCCAATTCCATTTTGTGTAGAGGTTCTTTGTGATTGTTATTATTTGCTCGTTTTTATAATAATAGCTGATAGCCAGGACTCTGCTCAGGCATTGTTGTTGAGATCCCGTAGAGCCAGCAGCCGGAGGTGAATGTTTGGTGCCCAAAAAGCATTTTTTAAAGCCTGTACTTACTTTACATCATTTCACTATTCCTCACTGGGACATTGACAGTGGTTCTGACTGAAGTCATGGAGGACCCCTTCTACTAAAATCTCCATTTATTCAGCTCTTATAGAGTTCTTGGAAGAGGTCTTTTAGCTTGGTTTGCAGTCCCCTGCCAATCTGCTGATTTCTCTGTTTCTTCCTTTCTATTTAAAATTTTAATAACTTTTTAAATTGTTTTTTGACAACTTTGTAAATGTATATGCTACACTTTGATTATGCTATCCCTTCCCTCTTTTATCTCTTTCATTCCTTGATAAAAGTCTTTTTCCCACATTCATATCTTTTAACACATATTTCACTATTAATTTACAAATTTGTACAGTCTATTTTGATCATAGACATTTTCTTCCTTCAACTTCTTCCAAGTCTATGTCAACATTACATCCCTGCACATCCAACTTCCTGTCTTTTAGTACTTAAACACATCATGTCCAACTTCTGTTGCCCATATATTGTTGAATATGGATATGCGGTCATCCACAGGAGTATGGTCTACTTTCTGGTGTTCATATTCTTTAAAATACCCAACTCTCCTTCTATTAGAAGCCTTTAAATGTTAATAGATCCTCAGCTCATGATGAAGGCACATGATCCCCACTCTCCTTTCATGCTGGATTATTCACCAGCTTGACTTGTGCAGATCTTTCACAGACAACTATAGCTTCTGTGAGTTCATGAGTGCAACATTCATGTTATGTACAGAAGAGGCAGTTTCACTGTGGTCCACATAAACCTCAGTCTCTTAGTCTTTTTTCCTCCTCCCCTTCCTCCTCATCCTCAATAGTCTCTAAATCTTAGGGAAAGGGTGTAATATAAATTCTTCATTTGTGGTTGATTACTCCACAGATACTAATTCTCTACCCTTTGACTAATTGTGAGTTATTTTGCTCAGTGGCCATGCCCTCAATTGCCTTTAAACATTTATATTTATACTCATAGAATTTGGCTGTTCTCAACCTCTGTCAGAGATATTCCATTTTTAGTGGGCAGAAGTCAATGGAGAGATGCATAAGCAGTCAAAGTATTCAGAATAAGAGACTGAATCCTCAGCCCTGAATGAGGTAACTGCGTTAATTCCACTACCATCTAGACTCAGGAAATATCATGGAGGAAGATGAAAAAAGAATGTAAGAACTAGTAGAAAGAGAGAAGTGTTTTGAAATGCTGTCAAATTATACAGCTATTGAAAGTAAAGATCTCAAAGGATCTCTGGTTATTTTCACAAGACCTACATGAGATTAAATCAGCCAAAATCCCAACATAAATGGGATCTTCAGACTCCAGAACATATCTGAGGTACTATTGGCAGTAGAAATTGTTGGGGCAGAGTGGAGGAATCGTTCTTTATTGAGGATATGTCCACTAGTAAGTTTCCCATTCTCTTGTGTATGACCTCAAACCCATATACTTATGGGTAGTACTAACTGGAGTTAGTGGATCATAACAAAAGTAGAGACACAATGTTAGGAGTAGGGCATATTGGGGAGGATATAGGTGGATTGGAGGGAGAATGAGGGGAGATATATTTCATTTTATGTGTGTATGAAATTCTCAAAAATTAAGAAACACTTTAAAAATAATTATTAAGAAGAATTAAAATTAATAATGTTTTAAAGTGTAAATAAAGATTCTTCTTAGGAGAAATAGGATAAAATGGAGAAATGTTTTATTAAAAGCTGATGCAGGATATCCATTACTAAGTGGTCAGTTCTAAAAGCATATACACGCAAGCAACATTAAATAAACTCAGAAAGTTGTATTTATATATTAATTAACATGTAAGTGTGTTTGCAAGAAAAGTAAAGAAAAAAGCTCATGAATTTTAGAAAAATGGAGAGAGAATGTGAAAAGGATTGGAAGGAAAATAGGAAGAATAAAAATGATGTAAATTCAGTATATATATGAAATTAAAAATAAATAAAATAGAAAACTGTGATGCAATTTTCCACTTAAAAATTTATAAAGACATATTAAATTTAAATTGAATTTTTAGAAGTTAATATAAAGCTTTTCAAATTATTAAAACAGATTTATTAAAACATGACTAAGTCCAAACTAACAAACTTGATAAATCTATAAAATTGGGCATCAAATAATATTATTTTTAGTGTTTTATTCCTTACATAGTTGCATACTAGGTTTAAGAAAAATAATTCATACCTAATTCCATTGGAATATTTTTTGGGAAACAAAATGAAGTAGAGATACATACTTTGACTAATCATATATTTGCTATTTCTAAACCTTGTAAAAGAGACTCATTATTTGAAACAATATATTTTCACTCTTCTACTTTTAATCTTTATTATCTATTTCATCTTGATTATACTCCATTTGTCCAATTTCTTTATATATTCTATTATTATTCTGAGATCGAAGTTTTTATCATTTATAAAGGAATGAAAACAACTACTATTTGTCTTTCTATGTCTAGTTCATAAATTATGATGATCCAAAACTGCCCATTTTCTAATTCTGGTCAATGTTGCCATGGTACTTGAAAATATTTTAAGGTCTATAACTTGTTATTACACTTAATGATACTTTTTAGATGTCTGCAAGGTTTCAAGATTGGAAGAAATGCTCTGAAATTCCTCAGTGCCATGCTGACAACTTTGTGTACATCCTCCCTGTGACATAAGAAACTTCACTTCCGTTCCTAAGAAAGAACCAAGTAATTGTTGGGTGTAGTACTTAACTATCAGTCCAACCGCCTACAACTGGAATATCCAGAAAGAAATGGAACAATAACAAAACAAAAACACTTACATATGCTGTCAAACTATTTTCCTCCCTATCTTCTTAAAAACAATCAACCGCGAAATCAGTTTAAAATACTCAACTTGGAAGAACCTAATGATCAAGAAAGTCAAGTTTCTTTTAGTTTACAATCCCCAGAGCAAAGGAAGTTCACAATAATCAATATCAGTGAGTAAAGAGTTTTAATCACTGCCTAGAAAAATGCAACTGTTTCATAAATTCACATAAATTATATAAAATAGGTCAGTGTAGTATGTTTAATTTTCATTTCTTATAAAATCCACAAATTCAACAAATGTGTCATGGTTATTTGTAATTTATTAGCTGTTTCTATATTCATATATTACATAAATGGAGTCTTAACTACTTTCAAAAATCTGTTCCCAAAATTCTGAACAAAAAACTGCATGCCAATACTCCCCAAAAATAAAATAAAAACTACAGATTGAGCTAATCCACCAGAAAATTCAATTACAAACATCTGCATTGCTGCCACTAAAATATTATTGAACTGATATCTTTGCTTAATATGGGATCAAGTAAAAGTTACAGAACTCAAGAGTAACCTACGTGTTGGGCCTGGGAGATGGCTCAGTAGGCACAACCTCCTGCCACAAAGCCTGATGACTTGAGTTTGATGCTTTTGTCCTACATTATAGAAGGAGAAAACCAGCCCTCACAAATTGTGTTTATGAAAATTCGGCTTTCACTTGAATGCTGTTGCACACACATACACATGTGTGCATAAACATACACACATATAATTATATAACTATATATATTTTACATATATTTTGTGGACAGGCAATTCTACACAGAGCAACCATGTTTCAAAAAAGTCTTTAAAGTAATATTCTGCATAATGATACACATCTAAAAAGATATTTAGCAATATACTAGAGCTGAATACAAAAGAATGCCAATATTAAATGTAATACTAGTACATTTAGAAAGAATTAAGGCCAAGAGAAAATTTATGAATTAAAGTTATAGAAAAAGGTAAAAAGGGGAAAAGTTTTTTCTCAAACTATGCATGTAATAATATCACAATAAAAACAATAGTAGATACAAAATAAGAAGAATAATTGGAACTAATGGGAGAAATTGGAGTAAAATACTATGTAAAAAGTACCTGCTGGGAGGTGGTGGCACACTCCTTTAATCCCAGCACTTGGGAGGCAGAGGCAGGTGGATCTCTATGAGTTTGAGGCCAGCCTGGTCTACAAAGTGAGTTCCAGGAAAGGCACAAAGCTACACAGAGAAACCCTGCCTCAAAAAATAAAAACAAAAACAAAAATACCTTATAGGATTTAATAAATGCTATAATGCCCTTAGATGTTTATAAGTCTTAACCAATAATGTGTTCAATAGTAACTAGTTTTTTGACCATAAAGATAAGTATCTAAATAATCATAGAAATAATGATGTGCATTTCTAATGTCTAGGTAAGTCACATACCTAACTCTTATTTGAAAGCCCTGAAAAAGTCTTGAGCATAACTCCATAAACTAGAATGTATACCATATGAAGTCTACAGTATACGTTAAAGATAGACAATAAATCAATGTACAAGATTACTTGCTATTTACCATACCTTATCTTACCTATCCATTTCTACCCAGTCATCACAGGAAGTCTACAGCCATAAACATAATTAATTGAAAATAATATAAGGGTATATAATTCTCATCAAAAAGCAATCATGGATAGTGAATAACATGAAAGGGATGTATAAACTTAATAAAACTATAACCTCCATGAAATACACTCATAAGTGTGTACATAAACATTTCATGATACTTTCAGATAAATGTAGGTAGAGGCCACAACAGTGAGCCAGTGAGAGGAGTCATAAAAAGAAAAAAAAAAGTATTTTATGTTAAAGAGAGGAATAGAGGAAGAAATCTAAAAATCCATGAAGAAATTAAAAGCATGTGAAAACAGGACATTCAACCCCACAGAACACTCTCCAGTATCATTTAGCACAAAAGCAGCGAATGAGAAACTTACCATCCCCAACATTCACCTTTACATCATGGTTTCTTCCAATCACAATCTCATGGCCCCAGAAGAAAGTTGGTGAAGGATGCTACCATTCCTCTCAGCTGTAGCCAAACAAAGACAACTATTGCTACTAGAAACCCAAATTGGAGACCATATTCTGCCACAGATGAGGGAATTGGTCTTCAATAGACCCCAGGCAAACACTAGATAAGTACAGTAATTGAGAAATTATCATCAGTTCTCCATTGTCTAGAGGAGCTGACCTCAAATCGCTGGAATTCACTAACAAAGGCGAATACTTCAAAAACGCATGGGCAGAGCTACAGAGAAAATAAATATATAAAGGGTCAGACCTCTCTGGATCTGAGCCCAGGCACTCACCTCCTGTCCAGATGGGAGGTCCAAGGCAGGATGGGGGCTGGGGGCTGATCTCTAAGTCTCAGGAAGTGGCTGGGGTCTCAGGCAGATGGGCATAGGGGTAGGGCATGAAGATTGCAGGGTCTGCTGGGGATCTTGCAGAAGGGGAGCCTTCCCGGTGAGGATGGAGGGATTTCTGCCTGATGGCCAGAACCTGGGGCCAATTGGGCAGGTCTTCCCCGGAATGGCTGGTGCCCAGGGATGGGATTTAGAGGCAGACCTCTCTGGGTCTGGGCCTAGGCACTCACCTTTTGTCCAGAGGGGAGGAGCCAAACAAATGGAAACACATGAACTATGAACCAAGAGCTGAGAAGCCCCCAAGTGGATCAGACCCTCTGGATAAGAGTGACAGTTGATTAGCTTGATTTGTTTGGGAGGCATCCAGGCAGTGGGACCTGGACCTGTCCTCAGTGCATGTGCTGGCTGTTTGGAACCTGGGGCTTATGCAGGGACACTTGGCTCAGCCTGTGAGGAGGGGACTGGACCTGCCTGGACTGAGTCTACCAGGTTGAACTCAATCCTCAGGGGAGTCTTTGCCATAGAGGAGATGGGAATGGGGGGTGGGCTGGGGAGAAGTGGGGGTGAGAGAAATAAATAAATAAATAGTAAAAAAAAAAATTAAAAAGAAAATAAAGAACCGAAATCTTGGGAAACTCATATTGCACATCATCATCTCACCTCCATCTCTTGCCCCATAGAGCTATATATCTATCAGAATTCAAGAAAATATGACAGAATAATATGGGATGGGATGTTTTATGTATTTGGGAGCAACCGACTTCAAGTCACCTCCCACACCATGGAGATAACAGGTATCTGATAAGGGAGTTTTGAGCTGAGATATTCTGAACTCTCCTACCAGAGAACATAGAATATAGGGCAGTATCAGGATTGAAGCAACAGACCACAAACTTCATAGGTAGTAGGGATATCAGAAGTGTGATAAAGGTGTCTCAGGTTGAGAACTGTCCATAGAAGAGAAAAGTTATCCATATCACTGATGTCTGTTATGAAACTTCTACAGTAACATATGAACTGGACTATGGTAAATAAAGGGATTGCACTCTACCTAAACCAGGAAGAGTCGATGACTGAGAAGATAATACCTGTTTCAATGTATAGACGATAATATTTATTTTGGTTTATAGCTCATTTGGGTTTAAACTTTTTCAAAAACTTTAATTTTACTTTTAAATATTCTATTTCATATATATGCATATATCCTGTTTAATTCCCACACATTTCGATTTAAAAAGATTTTTTCTCTTAATATGCATACTGTTGTATTTTAAATATACAATTGATGTGTGGCAACTTGTATCTTGTTGGAAAAATCCTTATATATGTCTGTCTGCTACAAACTAAATATGTTAATATTTTCTCTGCTGCTTTTAATTTCTCTAATGAATATACTTTCTTTCTCACTCTTACTTTATCTTCTCTTACCCTATAACTCATCCTTTAACTGCTTATATGTACTATATTTTCCCAAAATAAAGTCATAGTACTTGCCTCTAAACCTTATAGATGACACAAGTTAAGAACAAAGTATCTTTCTTTCCAGCTAACAATGAGACTTCTGCCAACCAATTTTAATTGTAGATACATGGGCAGTGATATATTATTCTGTTTTATTCAAGCATAAGAAAAGTAAAGTAGTACAAAATGTTCCAGATGAACTGAAAATTATGAAATTATTACAGCAATGATTGGAACAAACAGCTACTCATGAATCCAACAGATTCCGACCACAGGAAGCTCAAGGGGTACAGTGGAAGAGTGCAGGGGCAACACTTTTATAGAGTGAATGTAGAAGCACTAGAAAATGAAATTATTTGATTTATTAAAATAACAGCTTCAGCTGAAGCATTCAAATGGAAATTCTCCACTTTACATGTTAACTGACAATTTGGGGTTCAGCTGTTTAACTTTATTTTATTTTATTTATTTAATTTTATCATTTATACTGAATTGAGTTTTTGTTTGGTTAGAAATAGATCTAAGACACTGAAGCTGCCTCAGCCTAATGGTCTCCCGATGAATAACTTTTATATATATTCTGAGAAAATTGACAAGAACTGAAAGAATTCTAGAAAAATAAGTCATTAACAAAATGTTACATATATCCTATGAATCCACCTTAATTAACTATATCACATGAATAAACACACAAGCACAAAACATAGAGGGCTGGCTGCTTGAGGCTAGATGAAAAGGAGAATATAGGGCAACTACATAATGAATTGGAGGGTTTTTTGAGGAAGGGATAATAGCAGTTTTTAAAACTGGAAAAGGGGCTTGGTTTTGCAACATTGCTAACATACACAACTGAATTTATTCATTATAATATGATCTGTTTTGCGTTATACAAATTCCACCTCAATATAAAAAATTATGAAGCAGATCAAATTACCATCATGCTATATAACCATATGATTTTTATTGTAAATACTTCATGTCATTCCTTCACATTTTAAACAGAAAACACATAAACTATGTATTGTTAAACAGCCCTAGATAATTGTGAAATTGTGGAGACAAAATTTAATGCTTTGGATAGAAAGTTTTCAAAAATATGTGTCACATAATCATCTTTTTTTTTTTGAGACAGGGTTTCTCTGTGTAGTTTTCTTTAATTAAAAGGAAACTGTTAAAATAGTACATCCCAGTTAGCCATCATTGTTATATGAGAGGCATTATATGGGTACTACAGAACTGTAACTGATCTAAAAAATGGTCTGCAATGGTGAGTTGTTCAAATAACAGATAAAAATCCTACCCACATCTCTATTTTGTGTCTTTAACTACCAATACATCTACCACACCAGAAGGGAAGTCTTATTCTTCTTTCCAGCATTCCTCTTAGTCATTGGACCAAATTTTGAACAAATATTCAAGGTATTTCTAAATTTTCAGAATGACTGTGAATTTATATTTTGAAGTCAAATAAGGTATAATTGTGAGTATTTTCTATAGATGGTGAGAAGTGAAATTTTTATTTTATAGCAATACCTTCCCAACTCCAGAAACAATAAAAAATTATAGTAATGATAACCTGTATCAACTCAACAAAATCTGGGAAAAAAAGGTATAGTGGATAAGGGAGAAGAAAGAATGAGAAAAGATTGGAGAAATGCAAAAAGGAGGGGACAGAGACAGAGTGAGAGAGCATTAAGATGAGACAAGAAGATAAAATATCCACAAAATAGGAAACATAAACACCAGGCACATAAATTCGTATTTGGTGAATTCACCAAATGAATGCCACAATGCAAACATCAAATTATCCTGGTAAAATAAAATAATTGTAATGTGTTTTATAACAGGCAATTACCATAACTCTTGTATTTTTTTTATAAAGAGTAGATAATAGTACTCTTTTGCTGAAGACATCACACATTTCATTTATAGGACATAGAGAAATCAGTCTTAAACAGAGAAGGAAACATACTCCCAGATGACTAGATTTCATAGTGCTGGAATGTTCTGTGCAGACCACTGAGAGAGAAACATCACCAATGGGCTTACCAACACTGGATCTTCTACGCTGCGATACTGACCTTCCAGTTAGGAGTTACTCACTTGTATGATAGTGTCAGGACTAGAAACAGGTAAACAAGAGCTTTCTTGGTGTGCTTGAGGCTTTTTCCACAGGGAGGAGTTCATAACCAGTACTTAACCTGGTCAAGAATCCATGACTGGGTAATTCATAATCCTGAGGGGAGAAACTACTATTTTTGTTTAGCTAAAGAGTCTTACAGTCAAACTGTCTTCTAAATGTTTATGTTTAGAACCAAAGATAAGTACTGCTTTCAGCTTTGCTCAGAGAAGTTTCTATCTGCAGTGGCAGAAGTTATTGTAGAAAATTAACAGTTGGTCAAAATGCCAAGAGAAGGTGACTTTAGAATTCTCAGCTCTAGGAAGAACACGTGTATATAAACCTTCAAATGCTTAGTGAGTATCACACAAGGGGTTGTGGCATTGAAGGAATATAAGAGCCAGAGTTTGGGGAGGAGTGTGCGAAAGCTAACATAGCCATTGCACTTGTGAACTCATAGAACCTGTGGTTATGTGCACAAGATACAAACAAGAATGGAACCTTCATCATTCCATCATGGACAGGAATTGGGTTTATGATGTCTTACCCCTCAAATAGGAGATTTAAGCACTTAATGGTTACTGAGAAATATTCATTTTTTTCCAGTGGTGTAACTACTGTTCAGTTTTCCATGGTCCAGTATATAACCCCCACCACACTCATGTTCATGTAAACAATAATAAATAATCTCAGTAGGACTCCTACATGCATAAAAAGACATGAAAATAGGAGTCAGCTTATTGGGAAGGAGCATTTGAGAGGGGGGATTTACTTGGGAGTAAATAACCAAATATTCATTACTTACATGTAACAAATTGTCAATTGATTAGATGGATGTATTTTAAAATGATACAGAATGATGTGTGTTAATAGTGACATTTAATGATGTACAATATATATGATAGTAGCCTCATGGTCTATAATAGAGCTAAAAGTTTGCAAATACCTCATGACATTGTAGTTCTTCTAATGACATAAAGCTACATATTACTTCCATGTCTCTGGTGATGCTAATAAAAACAAGCATGTTTTACTATCAATTTTGTTATAAATTATATTATCTGATAAACAATAGGAAGAAAAAAATCCATTTAAATTGCTCTCCTAATTAAAAGAAAATCAGACCTGAATTTAGAGTTTATTCAGATATCAACAATAAGATATTCATGCCATATACTATGGATTCTGTCGAGAGAATTATGTTGTTGAGAGAATTATGTATATGGAGAATGCATTATCAATATATTATTTATATTATTATATTATTTATATATGATTTATTATGTAAAATGTATTATAAAATGTACTATGTAACATTATACAATGAATCACACATTGTTCTAAGTGCAGACATAGATTTTAAAATGAATGTTAATCAGTTACAATGCACTCACAGAAAATTGTATAGATTTAGATTTTAAATGTGTTAGGTGCGAGTTGATAAATATATATGCCTATGTAATCATAGCCACACTAATGGTAATATTTCTGTGATAGAGTACAAACAATTTCATCAAGTTTCTCATTCATGCTCTTTAATATTCCTGGGTGTAGGCAACCATGGCTCTGACTTTTAATATCAAAGATGAATATTTTAAGTATTTGACTTTTTATGAATGAAATCTGACAATATCTGCTTTTTGTGTCAGTTTTAATTTTCTAGGCATGTGTGTGAAATTCATCCAGCTTTTGCATGAATCACATATTAAGTACAGAATATATAGCATACAAAAATTCATTACATACATTCACTACAATGTATTTATTCATTTACCTGCTAAAGTACATCTATATTGTTTACAGTTTGTGCTAGTGTCAATAAAGTTGTTAAGAATATTTATATGCAAGTCTCTGAGTCAACACTATGCTTTTATTCCCTTTCCAAATAAAATATTGGAAATAAATGTCAAGTCTAGAAATACATACTTCAATATAATAAGTTCATAGGTAACTTCACATGATATTATCAAAAATTCTTTATCCAAATTGATTATAATGCATCTTCATCACTGTCAACTAGGGAACAAGAATATTTTATAGTAATGAGAAAAGAAAAAAGAATATCTTTTTTTTATACATCTAGGGGCAATATAGCAGTCAAATGGTTGGTGGCCAGGATAGAACAAAGAAACAAAGAAAATAAAAACTCTTCACAATTATTTTCTGTTTTCTCTCCTTCCCACCTATTGAAGGAGGAAAGTGTTTCTTCTGCTCTTTGGCATCTGGACATGCATTTATCTGGCTTTTGTTCTATAGGACTTATACTAGTTGCCCCTTCCTATCCCTTAACTCTTCAGCTTTTGAGACCATTACCATCAGCTTCCTTCATTCAGGTTTTCAGTCTTAACATAAGCCATGACCTGGTATTCCTGGTTCTCCAATCTATCATGAGACATTTCATTCACAGCTGGCATAATTATTTGAGCCAATTCCACTTTTAATCATCCTCTCCACTACCTCCCTCCCTTCCTTCCTCCCTTCCTTCCTCTTTTTCTTCCTCCCCTTTTATTCATTTTCCCCTTTCTTCTTTCTTTGGTTAAAAATTAAAGAGAAAGAAAAGAAAAAGGATAGTGATCCATTGTTAAGACAAATGTATCATTAAATTGAGAAATGATATTAACTTTTAAATAAACATTATTGAGAAGAAACATTAATTAATTCTTTGTTTCTCAGATATATCTGATAATTAAATTTTTTCAATCCAGTCTAGATATGAGGGTTTGTGCCTAGTCATATTGTAACTTGTTATGCTTTGTTCAACTGATATCCCTTTGTGGTCTGCTCATTTCTGAAAGGAAACAGAGGAGAAGTCTAGGGGAGAGGGAAAGTGGGGGGAACGTGGAGGAGTGAAGGAAGAGGAAATTAAGGTAGGGAAATATCTTATAAGGGAAGAATAAATAAAAAAAATCTAATCTAATCTAATAAATTGATTGCCTTTTGTGAGAAGGTAAAGAGGATGTTGATGAGAGCAAAATGAGCTTCTTAAAGGCTAACTAATCTTCCTAGAATGGTTGTCATAGAGTACCAGACAGAATAGAAGCACAGACAAAGAATCCCCCAATATGAAGATGTTTCATTCTCAAACCTTCTGCTGGGTACATTCCAGGTCATGCTTATTAAGAATGCATTCAATTGTATGGAAAATAATGATAGGTAGCAGTGTTTGCTACTCACACAGGGACAATAATAGTTCCTGCTGCTACCACAGGCTGGGAAAATCATTGATTTATGTAACACTGGGCAGAATGTCCAAAGCGTTTTGCTTCAATGGTAGAGAAAAATCTATAGAGTGTGTGTGGTGATTTTCAACCTCGCAAACCCAAAAAGCAAGAAAAGAAAAAATAGCAGTTTCCAAGTTACTTAAGTACATTATAGAGCACACCACCCAAAGGGTATTTATGGACTTATAATTATATCAGAATCCAGCAAATAAAATTCAAAATATTTGAAATTATATCAGCAAGCTTTCTGTTACTATAACAAATATCTGCAATTATAAATATATAAAGATGAAAATTCCCTTCTGCTCAAGGAAGGTACAATTAATAATGACCTAACCCCATTGTTTTTAGGCTTTTGATGAGACAGCACCTTGTCATAAAAGTGTGGTATAACAAAACAGCTTGTTCCATACTAAAGAGAAAAGCAGATGATAAAGGAGTAGCTGTGGTCACACTAGTCCCTTTGTGAGCATGACCTCTGTGACTCCAAGGCCTCTCCTTAGGACTCATTGCTTAAAAGTTCTATCCTTTCCCCAGAGGAACAGAGTTACAACCAAAAATCTAATGTGTGTTCCTTTGGAGAGCATTTATCTAAAGAATACTATTCTGCCTATGAATCTCAAAGGCTCACATCCATCTTACAATGCAAAGTGTACTTTGTACATTTCCAAGGGTCAGATAAAATCTTGTATACCTCAATGTATTCTGAATTATAAAGGCTTATGTGGAAGTTAAGGCAAACTCTTAGCCATAAGCTACTGTAAAACCAACAGACCAAGTTATTTGCTTTTAAGATACGATGGTGGAGCAGATATATGGTCAATGTTCCTAGCAATAAGACAGAGTATTATTATGATCTTCAAATCCATACTATCATATCCTACTCCCTCTCCTACTGTTCATCTTCTTATACCTGCAAGCTCTCCTTCTAATTTCATGTATTATATCTATTGCTTTCTTTTTGTTTTTAACTAAGATTGTTATATGTGTACCTACATATGAATATATAAATAGAGCCAGCTGAGTTCATTCATGATGCCTGTGTGTATATAAGTTTGTATCAAATAATCAAAAAAGGGTTCATTATTAAAGAAGACTGATCCTACTTCTCTTAGCAGTCATTAATCATCTGCTTCTTCATTTAGGGGTGATATGGGCCTGGTTAGTTTTATGCCAACTTGACAAGAGATAGAGTTATCAGAGAAGAGGAGGTTTCAATTGCAAAAATGCCTCCATAAGATGAGGTTATAGGCATGCCTTTGGGACATTTTCTTAGTGACTAATGGGGGAGGGCCCAATACATTGTGGTTGGATCCCTCTTGGGCTGGTGGTTTGAGCTTCCATAAGAAAGCAGACTGATCAAGATCTGAAGAGCAAGCCAGTAAGCAGTACCCGTCTGTCTATGGTCTCTGCATCAGCTTCTGCTTCCAGGTTCCTACCCTGTTTAAGTTCTTGTCCTCACTTCTTTCAGTGATGAACTATGGTTGTAGAAAAAGACAAATAAACCCTTCCTCCCAAACTTACTTTGCATTATGGTATTTTATCACAGCAATAGTAACCCAAACTAAGACAGGCACCTTCTGAGATACCGTCCTTCCACACTGGCATGTTAACTACTATTCCCATTGTTTAGGTCTTGTTCAAGATTGAGGATGATCAAGGTATATATATATATATATATATATATATATATATATATATATATATATATATAATGTCATAATGAAACCTGAGTGTTGCTGGATCCTAACGGCTCCCTCAGGGGAGGGGTGAGAAGGCATGGTGTCAATAACACAGACACCAGGAGTCAGATGAAGGCAAACAACAAACTCATTTATTTAATAACAGGAAAGGCTTTATATACCCTCCTCCCAGCAACCAGTCTATGTCACAATCTGGTGGAATTGTGTGGTCATCCCTCATTGGCTGGGCACAATCAGGAACTCTGACAGCGACCAGGAACTCTGATAGCTCCTGTTAGTAGGCCCTCAGGTAGACTCCAGGTAGGCTCATAAGGAAGTACATTATGTGCATGCCTTGGCAACTTGCTTGAGTCAATTTCCTGGATCCTGTGGACCTGTCCTACTACACTATGAGTTTATATAATTAATATATAACGATAAAATTAAAAATGTAGGGAACAAGAAAGTAATGAGGTATTGTCCAAAGAAATATCAGAATACATCATGGCAAAGCTTAATTTGTACAGCTCCATGACCATCATTTTGATAGCATACAGTGTGTTTTGAGATAAAAAACAAAGAGATTCATCAATGTGACCTATATCTTTGCTGTTTCTAACTGTAATGGACATTCCTTTGAACAGATTTTGCAGGTTGTTTTCATCTCTCAAAGCTTATCTTATTTCTGAGGTAAAACATATAGGTTCAGCCACACTATCATATCTCCAGGTATTGCTTTGTCTAGGGCTGTTTAAAGGATATCCAGCACTGCAATGTGGCTTACTGGTACCTCACATCTTGCTTCTCATGGTGGCAGTGGCAGCTGGCAACATCTGACTCAGCCTTCCTCCTCCTAGAATTATTTTCTCTGCTTGTCTCGTCTATATTTCCTGCAAGGCTACTGGGCAATTAGCATTTTATTTATAAATCAATCAGAGCAACACAATCACAGCATCCCCAGCACTTCCCTTTTTCTTTTTTTTTTTAAAGGGAAGGTTTTAACTTTAACATAGTAAAATTACATATAACAGAACAATTATCAAGCAAGAATTACAGTTATAAGATCTAGTCTATTTATAATATCAAGTCTATTTGTATTTGGCAAAATTAAAGAAGATATCCTATCTATCCTATATTTGTGAGTCTAAGGTTTCATATCTACCCTATCTTTTATCATTACTAAGGAGATTATAACTATCTAGTCTTCAACTACATCAAAGATCTCAGAAGAATATAATACTACCTGAGAAATGGGAGGACACAAGCAACTATCAGGAGTCTTGCAAGAGTATACAGGTTGTGTGATTTCTAATGACTTTCTCTGAAATCTCAATGGAAGCATCTATAGCCTTGTCAGTGTTGGATCTACATATTAGAAAAAATATCTGTGGAAGGCATCTCAATCTCTTACCAGTGAAAATTGACTTTAACCAGTTTGAATCATAGCTATAAGCCTCTTAGAATGCTTTACTGGTTAAGTATAGTGAAATTATTTTCTAAACAGTCCTGGATGAGCAAGGCAATTATATTACCCTCATGTCAAAATAAATAAATTTATATGTTATAAATTATATAGCCCTCGTCAAAATGAATGAGATAAAATTGTACCACATGTATAAGTTAGTTTCTCTAGAAGAACAGACCTAATATAATTAATATATATTTAAATGGATTTATTAGATTGGCTTTCATGATACAGTCTGAGTATTCTAACAATGACCATACACACACTAGAGAAGATGAGGACAGTACCTGCTTAGCCACTGTTGAAAGCCTATACAATTCTTGAAGAGTCCTGATCTTCAGTTTACACTGTAAGTCTGAATATGCTGGGTTTTCCTATCAGTGAAGGAATGCAGTAACAACAGCTGTCGTGGTAACAACTGGATTGATGAACTCTCAAACAGGATAGATAACTCTCCAAAGAGACATAAAGGTAATGAGGCAAAAGAATGCAAAGCTTTTCCCTTAAACTTAATTTTATATGGACAGCTATCTGAAGTTGCAGCTGTCATTTGGATCTTCCCACTTCAAATAACCTCATCAAGAAAATATACCACGGGTGTCCCTAGCATCTTATCTCTTAGTTGATTCCAGATCCAGTCAAGTTTACAACCAAGATTAGCCATCACAAGAGTCTTAAAAGTAACCATATGAAAAGATTTTCAAAACCATAGATTTTATGATGGTTTCATTGGCATTACACCAAAACTATGATAAATAGAAAAATATAATATTAACAAATTAAAACAATAAATGTACACATCAGAGTAGATTATCTGGAAAGTGAGCAACCTAAAAAAGGGGATTACATAGTTCTCATTCATATAATTGATACTATTTTAGTATCCACATATACAAATTGTAAAATTCAATAATCAAAGTGAACAATCAAATACAAATTAAGAAAGCACTTAAATAGAAAGTTTTTTTAAAATGCACAATGAGGTAATAAGCACAGCAGATATAGTTTTAATCTCAATAAACACTATGAACATGCAAATCTGAAACACAATGAATGATTGCTTGCATTCACTTAAATAATGAAAATAACAATAGTATTTGAAAACAGAACATCACATAATTGATGATTAATGAGGACACACAAAACCTTGTGTATTACTGGTGAGAATACAAAATTGTTCATCAGTTATAAATACATTTGTGTGCCAACAATCCCACTCACAAGTGAAAAACCAACCACTACACAATAAAGGGCCGCATGCAATAGTTTGGTACCATGAGACTGTAACAGAAATGACAGTTTCCTATTGCTGATGGTATTGTAGTCATCACAGCACAGCTCTAAGAATAACTTGTGTATTTATGATTGCGTGAATAAGCAAACCTACTATGTTGTGTAACAAAAATACAGCATGTATAACCATGCATAGTATCATATTTGATAATGACATGATAAGTAACTGTTCCTCATTTATTTATTTGCTATCTTATATTTTTTATTATTATTTTGGACCATACTTTTTTTGTTATTTTTTCCTTTTATTTTATTTTACAATACCATTCAGTTCTACATATCAGCCACAGATTCCCTTGTTCTCTCCCTTCCTGCTCCCCTCCCCTTCCCCCCAGCCCAGCCCCCATTCCCACCTCCTTCAGAGCAAGGCCTCCCCTGAGGACTGAGATCAACCTGATAGACTCAGTCCAGGCAGGTTATTTTGGACCATACTTTTGCTACTTGTTAAAACCTATATTGTAAAATAGTATGAAAAAATAAGGGCAAACAGCAAACAGCAGTCTAATACATCTGTATTAGTCCCAGTTCTCTAAAGAATCAGACTTATAGAATGAATTTATGTATGTATGTATGTATGTATGTATGTATGTATGTATGTATATATACATACATACACATAAGTGTGTGTGTGTATGCAATGGGTTTAAAAAACAAAAAGGGAGGTGAGAGTGTATTGGAAGGAGTAGAGAGAAGGCATTAATATAATCACAGTACATTGTATGATGAAATGAATAGCTTATATTTAAAATATAGGTATATATCTATTCATCAGAAGCCATAAATTTGATAGATAGCAAGTAGGGATATATGAATGTGTTTAGAGAAATGTAAGGGGAAGGAAGAAATGTTGTATTTATATTATAATCTCAAAAATAAAATAAAATAAAATCAATACATTGTACAAAATTCTCAAGAAATTAATAACATTATCATTTTTAATGAGACAGCAATTGTCAAATTACTCAAAATGTGTGCTTCAATGAAAAATAATACTGTCTCTCATAGAGAAATCAGTGCATAAAAGACCAATTTCAACATATATTTGTGAGGAGCAATTAGCAACAAGTCACTATGGACCATTAACTGAAGCAATCAGCAGCATCAGGCTAAATTAATATCCAGGGTCACAGCCAGAGAGATGGCTCAGCAGGAAAAATCTCAAGCTAAGAAAGGTGGCAACACAACTTGGATATCCAGAACCACATAAATGTGGAAGGAGAAAACAGTCTTCACAAAGTTGTCCTCTGACCTCTAAATGCTTGTGGCATATGAGAATCCACACATATACACACTATACACATACCCACATGCAAGCCCACAATAATATAATAAAATAAAATAAATTCATATTAATGGGATCCATTATAATGAGGATACATCTTATTTCCAATGTCAATTCTCTTTAAGGTCATAGTAAACTCTAATCTTGCATACGTTTTAAAGGAATCCTGGAGTAGGAATTGAAGAGCTGGTCCAGCTGTGAAGAAAATTTATAGCTCTTGTAGGAGACCAAAGTTCAGTTCCCAGTACTCCCATGGCAGCTCACAACGGAATCTAATTCCGGTTTCAGAGATTGATGCCCTCTTCTGTTATCTGTTTGCTCCTGCACATAAACTTACATACACACATACATATACACAGAAAAAATAAAGAATTTAGGATAATGTATTACTTTATGGTACCTAATACTGAAATAAAGTATGGATGCTTAATTTCTTACATTGAAGCTTAAGAAAATTAATGGGACCGGCTTTTTTTGTCAGGCAAATAGTCTTCTAATGGCTCCCGTACCTCATGGACACAGTCGGAGCATAAGGTTCTACATGAAGGGGAATTCACCAATTTTCCTTGATCATTTTTTTCTAGCTATGCACATATATTGACTGTGCACTATCAGAAGAAGACTCCCTTATTTCAAAAATAAGCATCTCATATGGATAAGCTTGCAAAACTTGGCAGCTCACATGAAGAGTAACGATAAATTGTTCAGCTGCACTGGTAAGAAAACTTTCTGCTCAAATAGAACAAATTAAGCAACCTTAAATTAAAAAGAGGAAAACCTAACAACAACAGAGGTTGTGAAAGGGCAAGAGATTTTAGAACAAGATGAAAAAAAAAAAACAAAAAACAAACACCAATTGAATTCTTTCTAAAGAATTCATTTTCAGCTTGGATAACATCCATGTAAAGATTTTTTCCTCTACAAATTAATTGTATAAAAGTCCCAGGCTGTGATAACTCTAACTTAAAGCTATGTTGTGCTTGCTAAATGAAATATGACAGGGTTCTGAAACTGTGCTATACTACAAAAAATAATGAGTTCAGAATTAACTTGATAAATTTATTACTGAGAATAATGAACAAAAATCAACCTTCACTTTAATTATGAGTAAAGAATAAGTATAATTACCTGCATAGATAGTAATCAGGAAAAATGAAAATACATTTCTTTGTTTTTTGGTGGATAGCAAGTTAGCCTGTTTAAACTGTTTACTCCTTGTATACTAAAGATAACAAATTAGTTATTGTAATTTCATCAAAATCTCACCCTACAGTAAAATACTAGAAGAAAATAATGAACTTTTCTCCAATGGAATATTATAATTTGTTATCTCTGTTGGCATTCAGACAAATTAGGAAAATTTCAGAAAGTTGCTTTTGAAAATTCTTATTATGATATTAAGATAATGGCATCTCAGGGCAAAGTGGCAAATTATTGGAGGCTTCATTCTAGTACAGAAAGCATTAGAGCTGTTAAAATAATATCATGTGTTTTCATCCTGATTTAAGTCCATTGGCTGTTGCCCTTTTAGTGCTGAAGCAATAGGACTTCTCTGGATTTTAGATATCAATATCTACTGTGGATATTTGGAATGGATCTGCACACTAAACAGCAATATTGCATTCACAGAGATTTGTGTCGACCCAATCAGCCACAGTGTGCACACAGCAGCAGAATTGGCAGTAATCCAAGACTACTTAGCTGCCCAAATTGCAGGCTGGTCAGCTCAAATGTAAGCTAAGGTCAAGTTTTTGAGCCATTGATACTTCAAACTGAAAAATCCTACAGTATTTTGTTAAAAGTATCAAAATTTGGATTTCTAAATAAGGGGAGAGGGTGTATACTCCTGTTTCAGAATCTGGCCTTCCAATGTCAAGCAACTGGCACAAATTTCTCCATATCTATATAAAGTGCTCAGGAAAGTTGCTATGTTATGTATGTAGTTCTCTCTTTCTTCCACAAGTCAGTTTTTCAATGAGGAAGCTAAGAGCCTGATGGCCTAGTTGGGTAGTGAAATTGCAAAGTATAAGTTTGTTCAGTTCCTGACACAAAAGTTTGTTTGAAATGTGCTGAGATCATGTTGAATTAATTTAATATTTTTCATCCATATGCTGAACACTTTCAAATCATGAAGACTGATAAATAGAGTGTGAAATGAACTATTAAAATGGTTAGTATTGATTGTCAATCTGATAGGTTCTTAAATCCCTACAGAGATAAGTCTCTCTACATATCTGTAATAGATTATTAAGATTTAAGTTAGTTTGAAGCTCGGTTTAATGAACCCAGGCCCTGGACTAAATAAGAGGGAGAAAGTAGAGTGAATATAAGCATTCATTCTCTGCTTTCTGCCTGTGGATAAAATGTCAACAGTTGTCTCATGTCACTGTCACTATAATTTCTCCACAAGGGTGACCACACCCTAGAAACTATGAAAAAAAAAAGAAATCGTTCTTCCTTAAGTTGCTTTCATCAGTATATTTTTATTAGAGCAAAAGGAAAAAAAACAGCTAATACAACAACATTGAGATGATAAGGAACTATTTCATTCTTCAATGGTTCTTTTTGTTGTTGTTTTTTAATTATGAATTGTGTGGTCTAATGGCTCAGGCTTCTTTCTAGCTAACTCTTACATCTTAAATTAACCCATTTCTATAAATTTATACTTTGTCACATGGCTTGTAGCTTACTGGTACTTTTACATGTTGCTTTTCCTGACAGTGGCTAGCAGTGTCTCCTCTGCTCTCTGTCTTTCTTCTTCCTCTTCTCTAGTTAGAATGTCCTCTCTAACCTTATTCTGCCTTATTGGTGAAATTATTATGGCCACTCCACGCAGTTAAAAGGAACCATCTGTAATGAGATAATAGGATAAATAGGTAGATCATTGAATCTACACTGAAGAAAAAGGGGAAGATATAAAAATGACAAAAGGTAGACTAATGAATCTATTATGAAAAGAAAAGAGAAAGAATATGGATATGATAAGATAAAAAGGGAGATTATGGAATCTACTTTTAAAAAGAAACTACTTGTTTTAAATAAGATAAGTAATGAAAATTTTTTGGTCTGAGTTTATCAGATGTTACTGGACTGGACATTGTTAATATATATATAAAATGGAGTTTTTATCTGAATCTGTCAAATGTTAATGGACTAGACATCATTAATGTAATTTTTGTCTGTATATATTGTATATACTTATTAGATAGTTTTTCTTGTATTAGTTATAAGCTTTCTTTAATTTTAGACAAAAAGAGAGGAGATGTGGTGGTATTGTGTTCCCCAAAATATTGTGTACCTTAATAAACTTATCTGGGGTCAGAGAACAGACAGCCACTAGATACAAAGGCTAGAAAATGGTGGCACTCACACCTTTAATCCTAGCATTCCAGAGACAGAAATCCCTCTGGATCTCTGTGAGTTCAAGGCCACACTGGAAACAGCCAAGCATGGTGACACGCCTTTAATCCCAGAAAGCCAGCCTTTAATCCCAGGGAGTGGTGGTAGAAAGCAAAAAGATATATAAGGCGTGAGGACCAGAAACTAGAAGATTTTGGCTAGTTAAGATTTTGGCTGGTTAAGCTTCAGGCTTTCGAGCAGCAGTTCAGCTGAGACCCATTCCGGATGAGGACTCAGAGGCCTCCAGTCTGAGGAGACAGGACCAGCTGAGAAATTGGCAAGGTGAGATAGCTGTGGCTTATTCTGTCTCTCTGATCTACCAGCATGGACACCAATAACCGGCCTCGGGTTTGATTTTATTAATAAGAACTTTTAAGGATCCTACTACATCTGGCGCCCAACGTTCGTGTTACGAATTCATGAAAAAGCTGTTTGCCTGTGGCCTTGTGAGCCCCAGCTCAGGCCCAAGCTACACTCAGGCGGTTGTGGTGGCGCACACCGGTAGGATTTGCTGAAGGAGACAGAGGCAGGAGGATCCCGAGTTTGAGGCCGGCCTAGGAGGCTTGGGAGAAGCTTTGGCCCGGACTGAACCACAAACAGTGGTGGGACCATGGAAGCAGTGGCTACTGCTCCACGTTGCCAGCTCCTTCTCATCGTGTTGGTGACTGCGGTGATGCTGCTACCTGGGACAAAGGGTTTACTGCTGCTGGTTCAGAGAAGAATTGCCAGGACCATCGTGTTACAAGAAAGCATCGGCAAAGGTCAGTTTGGAAAAATTTGGCAAGACAAATGGTGGGGAGAAATTGTGAAGATTTTCTGTTCTAGGGAAGAATGTTCATGGTTCCGAGAGAGAGACATTTATCAGACTATGATTGCTCCAAACCACAGAGGAGGCAAAAAAAAAAAAAAAAGTCTGCAGGAAACCATGACCATGCCTAACAGTGACTTTGAAATCTTCAAAAAGATGACAGGATCCTACAACGATGATTCCACCTGGACTATGATAAAGCCATTAAGCTGATTAACACCATGGAAAAATCGACTTTGGACTACAAACTGCTTAGGACAATTTTGAGATGGCTAGCTGAGATGATACAGCCTGACAGACTACTCAAACAAGGACTTGAAACAAGCCCCGAACTTTTCTATTATGCAGAGACTGGACAAACGATACAGGACTTGATGATTAACCCCAAAATTTTCTTTTCAGGATTCCCTAAAGATATCTTCACCCCTAGAAACAAGAAGAAAAAGAGAAAATAGATATGAGATAGATCATCGAATCTACTCTGAGAAAAAAGATAAAGAAATAATAGGATAAATAGGTAGATCATTGAATCTACACTGAAGAAAAAGGGGAAGATATAAAAATGACAAAAGGTAGACTAATGAATCTATTATGAAAAGAAAAGAGAAAGAATATGGATATGATAAGATAAAAAGGGAGATTATGGAATCTACTTTTAAAAAGAAACTACTTGTTTTAAATAAGATAAGTAATGAAAATTTTTTGGTCTGAGTTTATCAGATGTTACTGGACTGGACATTGTTAATATATATATAAAATGGAGTTTTTATCTGAATCTGTCAAATGTTAATGGACTAGACATCATTAATGTAATTTTTGTCTGTATATATTGTATATACTTATTAGATAGTTTTTCTTGTATTAGTTATAAGCTTTCTTTAATTTTAGACAAAAAGAGAGGAGATGTGGTGGTATTGTGTTCCCCAAAATATTGTGTACCTTAATAAACTTATCTGGGGTCAGAGAACAGACAGCCACTAGATACAAAGGCTAGAAAATGGTGGCACTCACACCTTTAATCCTAGCATTCCAGAGACAGAAATCCCTCTGGATCTCTGTGAGTTCAAGGCCACACTGGAAACAGCCAAGCATGGTGACACGCCTTTAATCCCAGAAAGCCAGCCTTTAATCCCAGGGAGTGGTGGTAGAAAGCAAAAAGATATATAAGGCGTGAGGACCAGAAACTAGAAGATTTTGGCTAGTTAAGATTTTGGCTGGTTAAGCTTCAGGCTTTCGAGCAGCAGTTCAGCTGAGACCCATTCCGGATGAGGACTCAGAGGCCTCCAGTCTGAGGAGACAGGACCAGCTGAGAAATTGGCAAGGTGAGATAGCTGTGGCTTATTCTGTCTCTCTGATCTACCAGCATGGACACCAATAACTCGCCTCGGGTTTGATTTTATTAATAAGAACTTTTAAGATTCATGCTACAATGAGATCTGGCACCCTTGTCTGTGCACATAATAAATAAATAAATATTTTTTTTTTAAAAAAAAAAGCCCGGCTAGCTCAGTCGGTAGAGCATGGGACTCTTAATCCCAGGGTCGTGTGTTCGTGCCCCACGTTGGGCACCAGATATTGGTGAAATTATTAAGGCCACTCCATGTAGTTAAAAGGAAGATTTCTTTAGTTGGGTGACTTACAAATGAAGGAATAGGTAGATTGCGGGGGGGGGGGGGGTTCTGGGGAAGGTGTATAAGGTGTATCGCAGTCCAGCGGTGTTCTCTGGAGCTCTGGTCAGTCAACCTCCACTGTCTAGGGTCCAGGAACAGAGAGAGCGCTCGTCCATCTAGGTCTCGGGTCTCTAGATGCCTCCCTTGGCCCCACCTCGTAGGCGTGACAGTTGCCAGAGACTCAATGGGGGTTGGAACTTCCAGAGCCAAGCTGGAATGGCTACACACTACACTGCCTCACCATTTGTCAAACAGCTTTACTTAGAAAACAATCAGAGCAACACATATTCACAGCATACAGAATGATTATCACCCATCATTTCCCCTTTTCTTTCCATTCAAAAGGAAGGTTTTAAATTTAACATAGTAAAATTACATAAAACAAAACAGTTATCAAGCAAGAATTATAATATCTAGACTATTTGTATTTGGCAAGGTTAAAGAAGATATTCTATCTATTCTATATTTGTGAGTCTAAGGTTTCATATCTACCTTATCTCTTATCATAACCAAGGAAAACCATAATTATAACTATCTAGATTTCAACTATATCAAAGACCTCAGAATGATACAATATCCTCTAAATAAACAGGAAGAAGATTCTGAGCAACTTCCAAAAATCTATAATGACAAAAACAGCTCTCTGCCTGGACAGTCATCATGGTTCTTTTTGATCTGCCTTGTATGAAAAGTTTTATACATAATAGAGCCATGACATGTGACAAAAACACCTGAAATTTAATGTCACTGACAAAAATGTATTGACCACTAGAATTTCATCATATTTTCACACTAATTAGGTGAATGAGCACTTGGCTTAACCACTTCCTAATTAGGTCCTTCAAAGAATTATCAAGAAACAAAAATAAAAGTCTACAAACCTTATAGCCATAAGGGAAATATTTTTATTCTTGATACAATATAATATCAAAGCCATTTAATACAGAATGTACAAAGAAATGCAAAGGAGCTTATTCAAACAATGACTTGTATGAGGGAACAAAGGAAAGTTGCAAAATAAATATAGCTTCCTGGAATCAAGAAAAATCACAGTGGAAAATATCGCATGACTAAACATGTCATAACCACCTATAAACTTAAAAGAGATGGGAGGGGAGATTATTGCTTTAATCATAGAAACCTGGAGTTTCCTAATGATTTCTTAGAGAAAGAAGAAGTATTCAATGTCAAATGAGATAAGCTTAAACAAAACAAAAAGAAAAATGAAAAGAAAAACTATGAAATCTGAAATTATGCACCATTTTCCCTGTGGTTGATTAAAAAATCTTTTAGATATTAATAAAGCATGAAATAAATTACAGAGGCTTCAGCAAATCAGCAACTTGTCAAAGTACATAGTGAATATTCAGGAACATTCTGGGTCATTTAGAGATTCAGGTGGGAAGCAGAAAATTTTTGAGTTGAAGCAGGTCTAGTTGAAACCAACTCTAGATAGTCACAGAAAAGTACATATTTTCCCCAATTTTCTAGCACAATGAGTGTGTGCAAAGAAAAGTTTTTTCTATATGGGACAATTAAGTACTGAGTAATAGAGGGCACTCAACTCTTCCTACTCTATGTGATTTAGTATTGTATTTGCATTCTCTAGAGTAATGAACTTATAGAATGAATCTCTCTCATATATATATATATATATATATATATATATATATATATATACATGTTGTGGTCTAACTAATCCAACAATGTCTGCCTATGAATGGAAGTTACAAGAATCCAGTAGTTGTTCAGTCCATGAGGCTTAATGTCTTAGCTGGACTTCAGTATACACTGGAATCCTGAAAATGTAGTCTCCATTGACAGTGAAGGAATGGATTTGCTAGCAAAATGAGAACAAGCAGGCAAAGGAGGAATGCCCCCTTCTTCCATGTCTTTCTATATGCTTCCAGCAGAAGGTGGGGCCCAGATTAGAGGCAAGTATTCTCACTTCAAAATATCTGGCTTAAATGTGTGTCTTCCCACCTCAAAGATCTGGATAAGAAGTGTATTCTTCCACTTCAAATTAAGCAAGAATTGCTCAAAGATGTGTCACTCCATTTGGGGTTTTTTAGTTAGTTCCAGATGTAGCCAAGTTGACAACCAAGAATAATCATCACAAGTAGTATGATGTCCAGAAATGTGGTAGATTAGGAGCTACAATCTCAGAAAAGGAAACCAATGAGAGCATCATTAATGCCGATGACATGAAACTTCTTTGTCAGTTATTACCAGAGTTTTGCAGATAAAAAGTCAAAAGAACAAAGTCAAAATTATGTGCTTTACTATGTAGCTATTCATTAGTAATTCCATTCCATGAAATCAGAACTTTTTTCCAAAAAGTATTTTTTTGGAATTTTTTCCTAGAAGTATTGGTTAAGATTTGGAGAAAAAGATATGAATATATTATTTCTATGTCCTTTTATCTGATAGAACTAAGAAATTATGATTACTAATCTATTTTATTCTATCCTCACATAATCCTTGTCCTCATCTATCTCCTTTCTTTCATAACGAAGATTCAAAATCTTACTCCTGAAGGGCATACACTTACACAGAAACATATTTTAGATCACTCCCTCTATTTCCTACCTATCATGAATAAAAAAAAATTGAGTTAATTCCAATTTTTTATAGCTCATATCCCTCTGGATTGGGCCTATATTGTTCTTGCAAAGCATTGAGTGTACTTCCTAGGATCAAAATCAAGTGACTCATAACCACCTGTAAGTCTTCAGGGGAATCATCGACCTCTTCCAGAAAGCCTCAGTGAGTAGTTGCACTTAAAGTCACATAAACACACATACAAATTTTATACTAAAGAAAAATGTATATCCAATATATCATTTAGATATGAATTTAAGAGCTTCAGTTTTATTATGTTACCAAAATGAAATATGTAAGAATACATTGGTTTTTAATTTTCAGTCACTCATTTAAAAATACTTATTTTATGTAATTCTTAAAATTATATGTATGTGTGTGGGTATGTAAACATATGTGGGTACAGATAGACCAGTGTTGTTGAATTACCCTGAAACTCATGTTACAGGAAGTTGTGAACTTCCAAACATGGGTTCTAGGAATTTAACTCTGGTCTTCTACAAGCACAGCATACACAATTACTTCTTACTTAAGATTTTATATAAGATTATGTAATTACATAATTTCAATCCCATCCTATCCTACATTTAACTCATCTGTTTTACTCCTAATCCCTTTTAAATTCAAGATCTCTTATTATTGTTATACATTTTAACCACTGAATCACCTCTCCAAACCCTCATCATTAAGTCTTAAATAATTTTTCTCCTACTCTAATTGGTTTAAATTTATTATTTTTGTATGTAGAACATCAAACTGAATATTACTATATACATATTTCCCACATCTTTTCCTATGTATTTGTCATAATACATATGTGTATACACACACACACACACACACACACACACACACATATATATATATATATATATATATATATATACATACATATATATACATATATATATAAAATACTTGTAAACTATATCAATACAGGTTTTCTATAGACTATGGTAGGTATAAAATGGAAGTCATTGTGTTGTAATTGCTACACTGATATTTGTCCTGAATCATTAGATGGGATTAATATATTGGTTTTCCATACCTATTTGTACATATGATGATATCATATACAAAGTTAAAAGGAGTAGAATAATGTTAGGTCTCAAAAGTATTTGACATGCCTTAGATAATTTATCTGGACTAATCTTCAGATAAACTGAAATAATCACCACGAGTGATAACATATTCTTCTCCTTATAGGCTTGATAGATGTCTTTTTTAGGGTTTCTATTGTTGTAAAGAGACACCATTATCATGACAATTCTTATAAAGAAAAAACATTTAATTGCAGTGCCTTACAGTTTCAGAGGTTCAGTCCATTATCATCATGGACTGCATGGCAACATTCAGGCAAACATTGTGCTGACTACATCTTGATCAGAAGGCAACAAGAAGTGGACTAAGACATTGGGTGTGGCTTGAGCACATATGAGACTTCATAGCCTGCCTCCACAGTGACACATTTCCTCCAAGACCACATCCACTCCAACAAGAACACACCTCCTAATAGTGCTAATCCCTTTGGGGGCCATTTTCTTTCAAACCACCATGACAGACATCTATTATTTTAGCATGTAGTCTATTTCATTGTAGAAGCATAAGAAACTTATGATTCTGTCTTAGGTATACATATACGTAGGGACCATCTGAAAATTCAAGCAGAAAATTGGAATTTAGAGCAGCGTAATGTCAGCAGAATTGCTACTAGGGATGCTTCATAAATTTTCCTCCACAAGAAAATGGTGAGTATGAAGGAAAAGTTGCATTTCAGAAGAATGTTTGACAAAAGAAAAAGAACATGTTAGGCAAATGACATAGAGATAAGTAACATGCTACAGAATGGCCTGATGAAGAAAATAATTACATATTCAGCATCTCCCATCTTAAAATTCTCAAGAAAACCTGAACATTGTGCCAAGAGGGACTTCATATGATATGGAGAGTGGTAAGCATTATGTTGTTCTCAATCTTTTCTAATGCTTTCATATACCTGAATTATTTTTTTCAGGAAAACCTTACAGTCCTCATATATTCAAAGTTTATCTGGGGAAACATTTGTTTAATTCAATATAATTTTCTCCCGAGAAAGTTCTATTCATACTCTTTCCTCCCTTATTCAGGTCAATGGCACAGAGATCTTTTTTGACATTTTATTAGTTAAGTTTTCAATGAAGCACCCATGTGACTGTTCCTAATTGTTTAGCCAACCAAACATTATTTATAATATTGATGGTCACATCCATCCTTTCATAATATCCAAAAGCAGGCAGAATGCATCTTACCACAAGTGGATCTGTCTGTCCAGGTTTTAGGAAAAAAATTTTGTCATGCCTCCTCACCCTCTTTCCCAGGAAATAACTAGATATCACATCACGGGGCACTAAGTGTACCTAGCCCCAATGAAGTAATAAGTTGTCTTCATATTCCCTTCTGTGTTCCCAGGAAGAAGCAAGATAGCATGAATCAAGCATCCAAGAAATTTCCAAGTACCTTGAGAGCCTAATATGAAGAGCTCAGCTCCTAAGTTCTTCAGCAATGTTCTGAAACAACTATCATACACCTACAACACAATCACACATGCTTCAGTGTACTTACCTAGGTCCACTAAAGTACTCTTGCATGCAAATAACATTCAGAAACTCACCAAGGTCCTGCATCCATTGTCATATTATATATACCTTTCCTACACTAAACTAGTAAAGCAGCTATATTTCCCTCATGGCCCACAGGAATCAATCTCTGTTCATAATTCCAGATAGGATCACTATTCATAAAACGACTGATAAACCCAGGCTCTCTAAAAGAGCTGATTACTAGCTAAAAATCCCCTTCCACAATAAAATCCTACAGGTGACATCATTGACCTATCTACTAAAAATAATTACATCTAAATATGTTAAAAGGATGCTATATTGTGTTACTTACTTGGAAATAAAGCCAACACAGCCTATTTACTTGATATAATACAGTTTATGATCAGAAAAATATTTACTACATAGTTCACAGTATAAATATTGCATAGTCAGCTAATATACAACATGGCCAAATAAGAAGAAGCATGGCAACAGAGGAACATTAGGCTTTCCAAGGATCACAGTAACCATCTATCAATAGTTACTGTAAAAAGATCATTAATAAATTGCAGAGAAAGATAAAATAATATTTTAAATGTGATACAAAGAAAAACAACAGGATTTCAGAGAAATAATTTAATAATATTAGGGGAACAAATACTGATAACAGGTAAATTCAGCCAAGCTATAAAGATTATATTAAAAACACAAACAGATTCATTGGGGATAAAGAGCTAAATAAATTATATACATACAGTTCTAAGTCAAAAGATACTACAAATCTTGCAGATAAAAAGGTTTTTTTTTTTTTGAGCTTAAAAGGAACACTTCTCAACCAACATGTTTGGACATAAATACTACTAAGAGGAGTGAAAAATAATATGCAAGGAGCACATCTTTGATTTGTGGATGAAATGCAAAGAGAATGAATGGGAATGTCATAGAACTCCTACAGAAATAAATAACAGCTATAAATTCCCCAAATCCTGGTAAAGAAATTAATATTCAGATTCAGTCATTTTAAAAGGCATCAACTAAACTTCATCAAAACAAGTCTTCTCAAAGTGATATCATGATCAACATGTTAAAATCCCAAGACAGAATTCTCATACAGCAAGATAAAAGGCTCAAGTCACATATAAAGGGTCCATCAGACTGGTAGCAGATTACTCAGCAGAAATCTCACAGGCCAGGAGATAGTGGGATTTGGAATTCCAAGAAAACAATCCTATTAATCAAAATTACTATAAACACTTTCTATGATAAACAGTAAAAAAATCATTAATAGACTTTTGTTTACAAGAAATACTGAAGTATATCTATTTAAAAATTAATGAGTATATGAGACCATTCAATTCATTAAAATAGATACATAAATGCAAGAGAAAATAATCAAATATTATTGATACAGGAACCACAAAACCATAGAGATGGACAAGACAGCAGTATGAAATTATCAAAATATATTACAATAATCAGGAAAATAATTAACATAATGACAAGATGATATTCCCACATATCAATAATAATGTTAAGCAATAAAATAATAGAATTTTAATAGAGTTTAGTTTATATTTTTTAAGACGTAGTTTTTCGTTTGTAGTATCATTAGGAGCAAATGGAAATCATAAGAGATGGGATCTAGTGACTAGCTTATATCCCTGGAGACATACACAAAATATATTGTAGGTCAATGTTCTCTTCCTCTTTCTCTTTTATCAAATTCTAGCTACTAAGTAAGTGGCATTTTGCCCCATGTTCTCTGCCATGGTGTACCACCTTGCCAGAGGTCCAAAAGCAACACAGCCAACCAAATATATGTTAAAACCACTGAAAGAGTGAGTCAAAATGCATCCCTTTCTTGATAGGTTGATTACAGCAGATTTTCTAAAAATATTTTGCGACAATGTAGAAAGCCAACTAACACAGCATGGAAATTTTACAGTGTTCCAGTGTGTCCTGGAGGTATGTAATAAAAATAAACTAGGAAATTTTGTCTATAGTGTAGACAAAATGGGCTGAAACAGTCACAGAACATTTCTTCTAACAACTAAAGAATACCCATTCTTCTATCAGCATATCTAACATTCTCTAAAATAGGTCAAACACTAGGCTACAAAACAATTTTTAAATTTTTTTAGATTGTTCATTTTATGTGTATGAGTGTCTTGCCTCAATGTATGTATCTGAACCATGTGCATGCCTGGTGTCTACAGAGGTCACAAAATGGTGTTCAATGTCCTGGCACTAAAATTATGCATGGTTATAAGATACCCAGCTGGTACTGGAAACCACAACAGGGCCCTCTGCAAGAGCAACAAGCACTCTTAAACACTAAGCCATTTTTTCAGGCCTCAAACCCTCTATTACCTAATGTTTAACTTAAAATGGTTAAATAAAAGCATTAATGAATCATTTTTAGACTTCCAGGTGAACAACAATCCATTAATTATTATTATTATGTTTTAAAGATTTATTTATTTATTATGTATACAGAGGAGGGCTCCAGATCTGATTACGGATGGTTGTGAGCCACCATGTGGTTGCTGGGAATTGAACTCAGGACCTCTGGAAGAGCAGTCAGTGCTCTTAACCTCTGAGCCATCTCTCCAGCCCCCCCATTAATTATTTTAATAGAGTAATTTTAAACATTACAACAGCAAAATACCTCAATATTTCCACAAGTCATAATAACAAAATTGCTTAATAGTTTCCTAAAATCAAAGTAATATATAAGAATAGAATGTCAATCATGTGAGTTCAAATGTTCAAAGTAATTTAATCCCACAGACCATGTATAAGTGTTCTTTATCTTCTGTATCCAACAGTTCTTTGTTTACTTAATGATAGCCACTCTGGTTTGGGTAAAAGAAAATCTCAGTAGTTTTCATTTACCTAATGGACAAAGATATTGAAAACAGTTTAGCTATATGTTGGTCTTTTACTTTTTTAGTATTTTTAAGTCAATGTACAGAATAATAGGTTTCACTACTGCATTTAATTTTCATAATTTGAAAATTTCATGCATCCATATGTGATTTCATCAAATATGGTGCCTGTCCCTCCCCTTGAATTTAGCTTCCCTACTTCATCCTCCCACTTTTCCCTCTCAACTTCATGTGCTCTTTTTAAAAACACAAGTTCACTTTGTTTTGAAAGATTAAAGATGTGTTACATTTGTTTGTGTTGTGGAACATTTGTTTAATGGTGTAAAAATGTGTTGCATTATTTTATGTTGTATTTGTTTAACTCTGTGAAGTTGTGTTACTTTGCCTGTCTAAAACACCTGACTGGTCTAATAAAAAGCTGAACGTCCAGTAGCTAGGCAGGAGAAGGATAGGCAGGGCTGGACGGCCGAGAGAATAAATAGGAGGGGAAATCTGGGAAGAAGGATCAGAGGAGCAAGAGAAGGAAGAGGGGGAAATCAGGAGCCAGCCACCTAGCTACACAACAGCCCATGTAGTAAGAAGTAAAGAAAGGTATATAGACTAGAAACATATAAAATCCCGAGGGAAAAGGTAAGTGGAACACTTTAAGTTAAGAAAAGCTGGCAAGAAAAAAGCCAAGCTAATGCTGGGCATTTATAAGTAAGACTAAGACTCTGTGTAGTTATTGTGGAGCTGAGTGGCAGGCCACCCAAAAGAGTAAAGAGTATAACAAACAACAACACTTAGTGCTGAAAGTATGTTTATGGCTGTAGGACCACATACTGGAGCATTAGTAGTTTCTTAGAGGCAACATCCCGAACTAAAATTAGCTCTCTCCTGAAGAAGCATCTGTTGCCAATAACTCCTCATCTAGAAGTGGGGACTTAATGAGCTGAATTTTTTGTTTGTTTGATGTTGTTCAGGTCTTGTGCATACAATCACAGCTGCTATGAGTTCATGTGTGCACCAGTCACGTAATGTGTGTAAAACAGTTTCCTTTCAGCCATCCATTACTTCTGTCTCTTACAATGTGATGATCCCTGAATGGAGTGTGTGCATGCATAAGTGTGTGTGTGTGTGTGTGTGTGTGTGTGTGTGTGTGTGTGTGTGTAATAAACATGTCCAATTTAGAGCTCAGTATTCTATAGTCTGTTATGCTAGTCAAGATTCAGTGATCTGGAAAGAGAGCCTGTGGGAGCAGGAGATCCCAGCTGGATCAAGAACAGAGAGGGAGAACAAGGAATAGGAGACCATGGTAAATGAAGACCACATGAAAAAAGGAAGAAACAAAGTGCTAGAGAGGTCCACAGAAATCCACAAAGATACCCCCACAATAGACTGCTGGCAATGGTCGAGAGACAGCCCAAACTGACCTACTGTGGTGACGGGATGGCCAAACACCCTAATAGTCGTGCCAGAAACCCCATCCAACGAATGAGGGATCTGGATGCAGAGATCCACGGCTAGGCCCCAGGTGGAGCTCCGGGAGTCCAATTAGCAAGAAAGAGGAGGGTTTGTATGAGCCAGAATTGTTGAAACCAAGGTTGGATAAAGCACAGGGACAAATAGCCAAACAAATGGAGACACATGAACAATGAACCAAAGGCTGAAGGGCCCCCAACTGGATCAGGCCCTCTGAATAGGTGAGACAGTTGATTGGCTTGATCTGTTTAGGAGGCATCTAGGCAGTGGTACCAGGTCCTGTGCTCATTGCATCAGTTGGCTGTTTGAAACCTGGGGCTTATGCAGGGACGCTTGGCTCAGTCTGGGAGGAGGGGACTGGACCTGCCTGGACTGAGTTTACCAGGTTGATCTCAGTCCTCGGGGGGAGGCTTTGCCCTGGAGGAGGTGGGAATGGGGGGTGGACTGGGGGGAAGGGGAGGGGGCAGGAGGGGGGAGATCAAGGGAATCCGTGGCTGATATGTAGAACTGAATGGTATTGTAAAATAAAATAAAAGGAAAAATAAAATATTCAGTGATCTATGAATAGGTGCTTATAGAAGCATCAGTCCATGAGTATAATAAGTCATCAGAAGTTAGTTTAATATTATATTAAATTTTATTTCAAAATAAAATATACAAGAAGATACTTGCATAATGGATAGAAAGAATACTAAATATAAAAACCAATGATATTGTCATGTATATATGTAGTATGGACATGTGGACATGTTTGTGTTTGTTTGGTGATATGTGCATTAGAATATGTATAAGGATATGCATGTCCACGTGGAAACAGAGGTAAACTTTAGTTGTCTTTACCAATCACCATAATTTATTTTGAGACAGTGAGAGACTTGAGGAGACACAGCACTCAGCTGGCCTACCCTAGTGCTTTCAGACCTAGCCCAGAAGTAAACCTTCCTATAGAATGGAGAAAATATGTGAAATGACAAATCCAGGGTCAGAGCTTCAAAGATCACTCAACAACAAACTACACATGGTGTAGAGGCAGCTCTGTAGGCCAAATAATCAGCCAACCATGGACTTGGGGTTGTCAGCCTATGAAGTTATCTACAGGTGTTAGGATTTCTATCCTACATGCAAAGGTCGGGCCACCAATAACTGAACTGTCCACAGTCTATTCTACATGCTGTTTATTAAATGCATTGCCTTCTACAGAACCTGCCCCTCTCCGGTTCTGCTTCTTGTGGCTCTCATCAACATTGTTGATGTGGCAAATTGACCACTGGTTGCCTATTTTGTGGTTGTTCCTTGTGTTCAGATTAAGATCTCCTCTCAAAATGATGCCTAAGTAAAGTAGTCTTTGACATAAAGAACAATAGAATAGATTCCCTCTCCAGTACTAGCCTATGATGCAGTGGAAGTCCATGTCATAGCAAATTCCTACACTGGTTTTGAAGCTATTGAAACCATGGGTTTCTTTTACAGCTACACCTGTTAGTTTGTGGTTAAGAGGCTTAACTTGCAGTGTAGACATTGAGTTTCTCTCCTCTCACAAGCCACCTTGAGAAATTTGGACTTCTTCCACTTTTCAATGCACTACCTTTAACTTTGTCTCTGTTCTTTTACTGTCGGTCAAATGCTTCTTGGTTACTGATCTTCTCCTGCCTCTTTCTTTCCACAGAATATGGCTTTATTATTTTCCAAATGCTTCTCAATAATGATCACATGGAAGAAGATTCTAATCTTCTATTGTCTCCATCTCCGTGTTTCTTGAAGTATTATTCACAATAATCTGTGTAATTTAGATACAACCAAGGTGCTCAACAACAAAACAATATGGTATATAATCATTGGAATATTATTTTGATGTAAAAATAATGAAATCATGTAATTTTCCCCACATAGTTTAAAGTAGAAGTTTGGTGGTATTGTGTTCCCCCAAATATTGTGTACTCTAATAAATTTATCTGGGGTCAGAGAACAGACAGCCACTAAATACAAAGGCTAGAAAATGGTGGCACTCACACCTTTAATCCTAGCATTCCAGAGATAGAAATCCCTCTGGATCTCTGTGAGTTCAAGGCTACATTGGAAATAGCCAAGCATGGTGACACACACCTTTAATCCCAGAAAGCCAGCCTTTAATCCCAGGGAGTGGTGGTAGAAAACAGAAAGATATATAAGGCGTGAGGACCAGAAACTAGAAGCTTTTGGCTGGTTAAGCATTTGGCTGGTTAAGCATTCAAGCTTTCAAGCAGTAATTCATCTGAGACCCATTCTGGATGAGGACTCAGAGGCCTCCAGTCTGAGGAAGCAAGACCAACTGAGGATCCAGCGAGGTGAGATAGCTATGGCTTGTTCTGTCTCTCTGACCTTCCAGTATTCACCCCAATAACTGGCCTCAGGTTTGACTTTATTAATAAGAACTTTTAAGATTCCTGCTACATAGAAGACATTATATTACATGATATATTCAAGATATAGAACTATAAATGCTGAATTTTCCCTTTCTATGTGGTAGTTTAAAATGTGTTTAATTTATAGAAACAAAGAAAAATGGTAGTTACTAGAAATAAACAAATGTATGTAAGTTAGGATAAGGTTAGATAGTGTTCCCAAAGTACAGCAACCTAAGATGAACACAGTCCTATGATTCTCAGTATGATAGAGTAATTATATTAATGATTTAATATATTAAAAGACCTACAAGAATGTGAAATCTCCCAATAAAAGTAATGTTAAACATTTAATGTGTAAATGATAATTACTCTGATTTTATATTTGCATGTTAGATACATATATTGGATTATCAATATTTTTATGAAAAATATACAGCTATTATATATCAGTTGAAAGATAAGAAATAACTAATATGGTCTTAAACCTTATAATTAGAAAATAGGCTTTTACATCCAAATAAATATAAAACTGTTTTAGTAGTCACTAGCACTTTAAAAGTTTTCTTTTATTTTATGAAGTTAGTTATTTGACAATATCATATGTCTATATAATTGATTCTAGTTACTTTATCCCTCCACCCTTTGTTATCTGCCTTCAACCTCTACCAACATCCTTTCTCCTAATGTGTCTCTTTCCAAGATTCATTACTTTCAGTTTTGCTAATTAGGGCCATCTGTGTGACAATTGAATTGAAACTGTCCATTGAAGCCTGGTGGGGCCACTGGTGGATAAACAATTAAAGGCACTGATTCCTTGCCTTTCTCTACTTTTGATATAACAAATTTAAAAATCTCTTCAAGGGTTAACATGAAACAACGGACTGGGAAGGTTAAATTGGGATGGAATTGGGAGGGCAGGGCAAAAGAGGGAATGATGAGAAGAGTAAGTGATGCTATAGGCCTTTGAAATGGCCATATGACCTCAAACTCAGAGATCCATCTGACTCTACCTCTCCAGTAGATTAAAGGCATGTGCTACCACCACTCAGTGAGGCCAGCCTTGTCTACAGAGCAGGACAGGCACCAAAACTACATGGGGAAACCCTGTCTCAAAAAACCAAAAAAAAGAAAAAAAAGAAAAGAAAACAGAAAAAGAAAAAAATAGTCATATGACAACGTAGTATAGTAAAAATTTTCCTGAAATATGTACACATAGCTATAGAGAGTTTTGATAACTGTCCTGCAACAGGGGACAGGGAGAAGTGATCCTACTAGACATCAAAAGCTAACAATTAAACTTCCAAGTGCCAGCCAGGAGGTGGTGGTGCTTGCCTTTAATCCCAGCACTTGGGAGGCAGAGACAGGCGGATCTCTGTGAGTTCAAAGCCAGACTGGGCTACTGAGTGAGTTCCAGGAAAGGCGCAAAGCTACACAGAGAAACCCTGTCTTGAAAAACCAAAAAATAAAATAAAATAAAAAATAATAAAAAAATTCCAAGTGCCAGGAATGGGTTGCCTCCTGTGGAGTTGTAGGAAAGTGAGGATCCATATAACCCTAAATATTACAGGTTATTTCTTATGCTTACAGTTTCCCTTCAGAACTTCAGGGTAAGACACCATTATTCAAGATACCATGTACTTTAATCATAGAGCACAGGGAAATCAAACTGATATTCACCTAAAAGCTTCATTTCTACTGACTGGATTTCATACTGCTGGAAGGTACTGTGATTGTGCCTGTCCTATTTAGAGTTACTTTTGTTATGATGAAACACCTTGACTAAAAGAAAGTGATGAGTAAAGGTTTAATTTGGCTTTGACTTTGACATCATAGTCCATCACTGAAGGAAAGCAGAACAGGAACTCAAACAGAGCAGGAACCTGGAGGCAGGAGCTGATGCAGAGGCCATAGAGGTGTGCTGCTTACTGGCTTGCTCCCCATGGCTCACTTAGTCTGCCTTCTTATAGAACCTAGGACCACCAGATTAGGGATGGCACCACCCACAATGGGCTGGACTATTCCTCATTAATTAAGAAAATGCTCTACAGCTAGATCTTATGGAGGGATTTTCTCAATCAAGGCTTCCTCCTCTCAGATGACTCTAGATTATGACATGTTTGTAAATTGCTAGAAGGAAACATATTTTTTTCTTTTTATACACAGGTTTCTTCACATAATAAATATCTAATACATATTGCTAAGTGAAAATCTCCAAAGTACATTTACTAATCAATAATTATTACTTAATTTTGTGGTAAATTTTACTCATATTGCTATGTTTGTTTTCCATTAATTGGTTTAACTTAAATTTTACTGAAATTACAATTGAATGTTATGTATAAAGTGTCCTATTCTGTAAAAGACATTATAAAATATTCATTTAGCTCTAAAAATTGAAGGAATTAAAAAGGAGACAAGAAAGACAGACTATTTGTTTTTAAAGTAAGTAACAAGAGCCAAGAATCCAAATTCCTAAAAGAAATTCTTCCAACATACATCTTTCAAGCATCAATTATATTTAATTTTAAGTTTTCACTGTATAATACTTTCAGATTTACAAAATTTGCTAACTAATACAAAGATCCCTATATGCCCTCCAACAAACTTCTCTCAGTTTAACATCTTATATAGCAGCAGTACATTTATCAAAATTAGTACTATAATTTTGAAACAATTTTTAATCTATAGAATTCATTAAAATATTACCAATTAGAACTTGTTATATGCTTAAGGATCCCACATTGCATTTGATTTTCATGTCCCCTTAGTTTTCTCCAATATGAGGTAAGTCTTCAAGTTCTCTTGGTGTTTCCTGACAATGGTAGATTGTTACAGATACCATACTAAATGACCACAGACTATGTATTTAAGAAAAACATTTTCTGACAGCTCTAGAGTCTAGAACACAGAGATACAGGTGTCAGAAAACTGGAATATTTTTAAACATTTTCTCTTATCTTACAAATGGTCATTTTATTTTTTTCTAGTTGTAGAAGGCTATCTCCACTTTCTTTCCTCCATGCCCTGTTCTTGTCCCTATATCTTCACCTTTTGTAAAGACATCAGTCATGTAGTTAGAAGCTATTCGTGTGACCATATTTTATTCTAGTAACCTCTTTAATGGTTATTGGTGCAATATTAAAATCATAATCTGAGTTATTAGAAGATGGAACTTCAAAAACATAAATTGAGTAAGAACACACAATTCAGCCTTACAAAGATCATGACATGTCTTTTTTTGCTTGTTTGTTTTCATGCTGGCATGTTAGTTCTTGTGCTTCCCATGATGCCACCCATGTCATGTACTTTGGCAGAAATGCCATACCAATTATGATTGTGATGTGCTCTTCTTAATACATCCACAGAGGGGTGTGTGTGTGTGTGTGTGTGTGTGTGTGTGTGTGTGTGTGTGTGAGAGAGAGAGAGAGGGGGGGGGTAGGGGGAGGGGGAGGGGGAGAGGGAGAGGGAGAGGGAGAGGAAGAGAGAAGGAGAGAGGGGGAGAGAGAGAGAGACAGACAGACAGTTTATTTTCTGTTGCTATAATAAAAATATTGACCATATTGATCTCCAAAGTAGCTGTACAAGTTTTCACTCCCTCCAACAGTGGAAGTGTTCCCCTTACTCCTCATGCTCTCCAACATAAGCTGTTATTAGTGTTTTTGATCTTAGCCATTCTGACAGGTGTAAGATAGAATCTCAGAGTTATTGATGGTGAATAATTCTTTAAGTGTCTCCCAGACATTTGAGATTACTCTCTTGAGAATTATGTTTAGATCTGTACTCCATTTTTTAATTGGATTACTTGGCTTTTTGATGTCCTTGAGTTCTTTATATATTTCGGAGATCAGCCCTCTGTCAGATATGGGGTTGGTGAAGATCTTTTCCCATTCTGTAGGCTGCTGTTTTGTCTTATTGGCAGTATCCTTTTAGATATTTCTCAGAAAATTGGGAATCAATCTACCTCAAGACCCAGCTATACCAATGTAGGCATATACCCATAGGATGTTCAATCATGCCACAAACACCTGCTCAACTATGTTCATAACAGCATTCTTCATAATAGTCAGAACCTGGAAACAACCTAGATATCCCTCAACTGAAGAAAGGATAAAGAAACTGTGGTACATTTACACAATGTAGTATTATTCAGCTCTTAAAACAATAACATCAGAAAATGTGAAGGCAAATGGATGGAACTAGAAAAAAGAATAATCCTGAGTAAGGTAACTCAAAAATACAAACATGGTAGGTACTCACTCAATTGGATATTAACTGTAAAGTAATGAAGAACCATGCTACAATATACAGACCCAGAGTCCCTAGATAACAAGGAGTGCCCAAGGGCAGACACAGGCATCATCCTGGGAGGGGGAAATAGAAGAGATTTCATGGATAAACTGAGGGCAAGTAGGGATGGGAACCTGAAGGATCTAGTTGGGGTGTGGTTGGAAGAGGAGAGTACTAAAAGAGATGACTGAAAAGGAGGTCTCTTCGAGATCATGTAGGAATGTGATGAAAGGGAAACTCTCACGAGTCTACAAGGATGACCCAGCTAAGACTCCTAGCAATAGTTGATTAGTAACCTGAACTAGCCATCTCCTGTGATCAGATTGGTGAATACCCCAATTGTTATCTGACAGTCTTCCCTCTAGTAAATGATGGAAACAGATAAAGAGACCCACATCCAAACATTAGGCCAAGCTCAGAGAATCTTGTTGAAGAGAGGAAGGAAGGATTGTAAGAGCCAGGGGGATCAAGATCATCATAAGGGAATATATAAAGCAACCAGCCTGGCCTCATAGGAGCACACAGACATTGGACTGACAGCTGAGGAGCCCACATGGGACCAACCTTGGCCCTCTACATATGTGTAACAGTTGTATAGCTTAGTCTAGTTGTAAGAGTCCTACCAGTGGGAACAGAGTCTGTCCCTGACACTTTGGAAAGTTTTTGGGAACTTATTCCTCATACTGGCTTACTTTACCAATCCTTAATATGAGGGGAGGAGCTTAGTCCTACCTCAACTTGATATGCCATGCTTTGTTGACACCCTTAGGAAGCCTGACATGTCCTTTTAGATATGTTACATCCATATGACCACTCCCCCAATCAGAGGAGTGGATTGGGGGAGTGGTCAAAGGGGAAGTGGGGAAAGGAAATGGGAAGAGGAGTCCTCCCCACTCCTTCCAGCCCCCCCCAACACATACCTCCCCTCTCCCCAAGATCCATACATCCTCTGTTTCCCTTCAGAAAAGAGCAGGTCTACCAGGGATATCCATTGAACATGGCATAACAAGATATAATAAGTCTAGACACAAACCCTCAAATCAAGGCTGGGTGAGGCAATCCATTAGGAGTAAATGGGTCCCTTGAGCATGCAAAAGGGTCAGAGATACCTCACTCCCACTGTTAGGAGTCTCACAAGAACACCAGGATAACAACCATAGCATATATGCAGAGGACCTAGCTCAGGCCTATACAGTTAGGGTGATTACCACTTCAGTCTCTGTAAGGCCCTGTGAGTCCTACCTTGTTGATGCCTGTGGGCCATGTTCTTCCACTTTCCTCTACCCCTCTGGCTCCCACAATTATTCCTCTCCCTCTTCTGTGGAATTCCTGAAGCTCCAAGGGGCGAGAACCTATGGAGATTTCCAATTTGGGTTCTCTCTCTGCCTAATATTTGTCTGTGGGTCTCTGCATATGCTCTCATCAGTTGCTGGCAGAAGCCTATCTGATGACTATTGAGCTATACACTGATCTATGAGTATATAAGCATAGCATAAGGAATCATTTTATTGATTTTTTTTTCAATCATAGGTCTCTTGGCTATCCAGCCTGCAGTTCCTGGTCATCCTGATAGTGTCGAGCATGGGCTCCCTCTCAAGTCATGAGCCTCAAATGAGGCCAGTCATTGGTTGGCCACTCCCACAAATTCTGTGCTTCCATTGCCCCAGAATATTTTGCAGGCAGGACAGGTTTAGAGCAAAGGTTTTATGGTTAGATTGGTGTCCCAGTCCCACCACTGGAACCTTGCCTGGTTATAGAGGATGGCCAGCTCAGGCTCCGAATCCTCCATTGGAGAATCCTGGCAGTTTCTACTGCACTTGCTTTCCACAATTCCTGTTGTCTCTCCCCAGATTCCCCCTCCACACCTCCCCCAGTCCACTCACAGAATCTATTTCTCCTTCCCAAGGAGCCCTGTGCATCCTCTTTGGAGCCCTCCTTGTTTCTCAGCCCCTTTGGGACTGTGGATTGCAGTATGGTTATCTTTAATTAATAGCTACTATCCACTTATAACTGAGTACACTACTGTGTTTGTCTTTCTTGGTCTGGGTTCCCTCACTCAGGATGATTTTTTTCTAGTCATATCCATTTGCCTACAAATTTCATTTATGTAACAGCTGAGTAGTACGCCTCTGTGCAAATGTGCCAAATCTTCTTTATCCATTCTTAGGCGGAGGGACATTTAGTTTATTTCTAGTTTCTAGCTATTATTAATAAAGCCATTTAATGTAGTTGATCAAATGTCCTTGTGGTAGGATGGAGTGTCTTGGGGTATATGTCCAAGAGTGGTAGAGCTGGTTCTTGAGGTAGATCAATTCCCAGTTTTCCTAGGAACCACCGTATTGATTTCTGTAGTGGTTATAAAAGTTTGCACTCCCATAGGTATTGCAGGAGTGCTCCCCTTGCTTCACATCCACCTGAGCATGAGCTATCTCTTGTGTTTTTGATGTTAGCCATTCTGACAGGTATAAGACAGAATCTCAGAGTTGTTTTGATTTGCATTTCCCTGATGGCTAAGAGTATTGGACATTTCTTTAAGTGTTTCTCATCCATTTGACTTTCTTCTATTGAGAATTCTCATAATAGCCCTCTGTCAGATGTGGAGTTAGGGAGAATCTTTTCTCATTATGTAGGCTGCCATGTTGTCCTATTGACAGTACTCTTTGCCTTACAGAAATTTTTCAATTTCATGAGGTTCCATTTATTAATTGTTAATCTTAGTACTTGTCCTATGAGTGTTCTGTCCAGGAAGTTGTCTCCTGTGCAATGCATTCAAGGCTCTTTTTCTTCTGTCAGGTTCAAAATATCTGGTTTTATGTTGAGGTATTTAATTTACTTGGACTTGCATTTTGTGCAGGGTGATACTGAGGACTTAAATCAATAAAATAGAAACCAAAAGAACAATACAAAGAATCAATGAGGCTAAGAGTTGGTTCTTTAAGAAAATTAACAAGATAGGCAAATCTTTTTCCAAACTAAGAGACAGAGAAAGAATACCTAAATTAAGAAAATCAGAAATGAAAAGGGAGACATAACAACAGATGCTGAGGAAATCCAGAGAATCATTGGTTCATACTTTAAAAACCTGTACTCCACAAAATTGGAAAATCGAAAAGAAATGGACAGTTTTCTGGATAGATATCATTTCCCAAAAACAAATCAAGATCAGATAAAAATGTAATAGCCCTATAACTCCTAGTGAAATAGAAGCACTCATTAAAAATACCCCAAACAAAAGAAGCCCAGGGCCAGATGGTTTTAGTGCAGAATTCTAACAGAATTTAAAAGACGAGCTAACACCAATACTCCTCAAATAATTCAACAAAATAGAAACAGAAGGAACATTCACAAATTCATTTTATGAGACCACAGTCACCCTGATACCCAAACCACACCAAGTATTATCAATATTCTAGGTGATCACTGGAGCATCTTACAACCTGGCTCACTTGTCATTCCAGCAAATTCCCATTGTTGAATATTTCCTACTTTCTTACATAGTAAAAGTATTAATGCGCATCTTGCATGTTTTTTATTCAAACACTGAAAAGTCAAACATATTTTACAAAGGAAGTCATTTTTTTCCTTGTAATAGAGAAATCTACTTAGAGTCCAAGCACTACATTATTTCAATTACGCAAGAGTACATTTCTCTCTGTAATAGCTAGTTTCTAAGGGACTTCTAAAGATTGGGCATTTTAAATAAGAATCATGCTACCTTTCAATTTTCCAAATATTTCATTAATTGAAAATTAAATAATACAGAATATAATCATTTTAAACTAAATTTATTAAACAAACTATTTCATTTTCCAAAACTTTTTAAACGTGTACATCTCTAATCATCAAAGCACTGTTCAAAACTTATTTTTCCCACAGAGGGGGTTTTCTGGCTCATCTAAAATAGACTTGTTATTATGTGCACAACACGCAGTTTAAGGATTTTGAAGAAGGAAGAATAATAAAACTCCAGTGTCTTATTACTTCCTTTGTCACCTGCAGGATTTTCTACATTTTTTTCTTTATGAGAACTAATCCCCAATTCCCTCCTCAGCTCTTTTTACAAGGCATGTTGAGTTCTGCATTACCACAACAAAAGAAAATCAGGGGAAGAAGAAGAAAAATCAGAAAGGAAAATGTTTACAGAAACAAAAAAAAGCACAACAAAAACATTCCTTTGGCCTTATTTGTGGATTTCTGATTATAATCTTAGTTTTGAGGTCACATTATCATCCATTAATTTCTTGATGAATCAGTATGCCACTCATAAACACTTCCAGAAGTGTCTTCATAGTTGTCCGCGAAGTATCTGCCAGCTATTTAAATAAAGACAGATTACTTGGATAGGAAAGACAATCTGGCTTTCAGTACCAGCATCTGGCCACTTACTAATATCTTTATCTCCCTGAAAATCTCAAAGAGATTAAAGTTTTCCTGAAGTGGAGTCTCAGGTGTTCATTTTATAGCCTTGCCCAAATTCCAGCCCTTCACTCTCCCACTGCACAGTAATATAAAAAGGGTTTTTCTGTATTTAATTGAGCTCATTGGACATTCTCACACATAGATGGTACATCAGATGACCATAAACTTCCAGTTTTGTATTAAATTTAATCAATATCTGTTTCATTAAAAGAACAAAACACATCATTTTTCCATAACACCCCACTATGTGGTCTCCAGGCAGACTCTAAACAGTTTTTCTGATGCTTTAAATCATGTGTATTTCTTGCAGAGAATGTCTAAGGAACCCCATTATAATTCTCTTTCATCCAGCTGCACAACATACTATAAAGTTCTGGATCTTATCTTAAGGTATTTGAAAGAGCTACCTTACTTTTAAAAGTGTGTTGGGATTTTAATGTATTGACAATTTATTTTTTTTTTGTCTTTAGCATATTGCAGAGAATGATTTCCTGAACATTATGTTTACAAGGAGAGTTATGCACTAAGATCTTTGTCAAAATTGAAATTTGATTAGACTTGAAACTTTCCATTTTACCTGTCTATTTATGACAATATATGTCCTTGAGTCATTATCTCCCCCACTACAGATGATTACATTAATACAAGCATACTGCTGTAATGACTGATTCAGTCTTTCCTAACTTTCCATATGCTTTGGTCATTATGTAGTTGAGTCAAGAGTACATAGACCAAGAAAATAAAAGATACAATATAATTTTTTCGTTTGGAAGGCATTCATATATATTATAACATCATACTATTTAAACCAGAGCAAATTTCAGTTTGACTGTGGGCTTTCAATTTGTATTATTTAGAACTGATAACATTATACTTTCTTTACTCCTAAAAATGATGTGGTGTTATGAATAGTTATTGATATTATGTTGGGTGGCAAATTAAACATTTTAAAATGATACATGAAAACTAGATTTGTAAGGATAGATGGCTTCTAATTCTAATTAATGGTCTTTATTTCTGTCAGTCTGCAAAAGTACTTGCTAATCAGCAACAACAGGGCACAGATACCTGAAGCAATGGTGTTGAACTTATGAAACCCTTGTTCAAAAGTAATAAACAGAGTGGAAAAGGTGTATGAGCCCTTGAAACCATTTTGTGAGGAGCATTTTTATTATTTATTTCTTTTTTGCCAAACCAAGGGGCTGGACACCAGTACCCCAGGAGGACAGTTATTTCTCTTGTGGAAAATATAACAAGGATTCTTTGTTCTAGTTCATCCTCACAAATAGACACTTCTATAGTAAATTCTTTGTTAGACCAAGTACATATAACAATTTTGGGAAGAGTTCATAATGTTCTTTTATAATAATTTGTTTATTGGTGTGTGTGTGTGTGTGTGTGTGTGTGTGAGAGAGAGAGAGAGAGAGAGAGAGAGAGAGAGAGAGGAGGTGTTACATGCTTTGCATAACACTTGCAAGGTCAGACAACAGTTTGCCTCTGACTAGTTTTTCTCTCCACTATGTGGGTTCTCGGTACTGAACTCAGTTCATTAGGTTTGGCAGCAAGTGTCTTTACACATTGGAACATCTTGCCAGCCCCACTGTAAAGAATTTTAAACTATAGTATATTTCTCATTCAAGCCGAGCAAAGAACAATAAATATGATATTTTAATCTTTTTTAATATTTTAATACTATCAAGTACACTTTCAGGCAAAGCAAAATATGAAGTTTCTGTAGTTAACACAGTGTTTCAGTAGTCAAAAAGGAATATACCATATGGCTGTTGCATTTTTGAGCAGAAAGCAGGTATGGAAAACTATTATGTCCATTCTGAATGCATTCGATTAGTGTGTGTGTGTGTGTTTGTGTGCATGCGTGTGTGTGTGAGTGTGTGTGTCTGTGTCTGTGTCTGTCTGTCTGTCTGTCTGACTGTGCATGTGTGTGGGTGGAAGAGAGAAAAAGAGACAGATCAAGACAAAGGCAGAGAGGTACATAAAATCAAAATAGTATGCAAAGAATATAGGATGGAGATGGACACTGATGGTAGCAAAAACAATTCGCCGTGTTTACAAAGAGCATTCACTTGTTATAGAGTTTTTTTTTAAATATAACATTAATATTGACTAAAGAAATTATGATACTATCTGTAAAGATCACAGAAGTTGAGAAGTACCTAGGAACACACTGTTGATAGTGAGGGACTTCATAAATTCCAACTGTTCTCTCATTTACCATTATAGAACTTAGATTTTCATATTTAACTATATATATATATATATGATTATAAAAATACATGAATTATCTATTTATATATCTAACATTCTATCATCTATCTATCTATATCTATATATTTCTTTAATAATTCCTGGAAATGAACTAAATGACAAGAGCTTTCTCAATCTTCAACAGGTCTCACAATCTATGATATTATGAAATGATTATGAGTTTCTAAAAGTTACATAAATATTCACATATAAGTAAAAAATAAAATTAAGTTCCTTCAATTCTATAACATTCTCTCCTATAGTTTCACTGCTAAGGAATTTTTCCTAAGAGCTGTTTTGTTCTACATTATCCAATTTTGAATATCCCCAGGACTGAGGCACCCAATTTCTCAATATCAACCAAGATTATTTAAAATTATATCCCCCCTAAATTCAGCACATATTTACACCTCTGAATTGTAAGTTTACTTTGATGCTTCCCTAACTATTTTTATTTTTCTTTATAGATCTCTTTCCTTCATATATGTGATGACAATAAAATATCTCAATATTCCTCCTCCCTACACCAAGGCTGAGCCAAATGTCTCAGCATAGGCCCTAGGTTCCAAAAAGCCAGCTCCAGCACTAAGGACAGGTCCCAGTCCCACTGCCTGGGGGCCTCCTAAATAGTTCAAGCTAATCAACTGTCTCACTTATCCAGAGGGACTGGTCCAGTTCCAAGGGGGCTCCTCAGCTATTGGTTCATAGTTCTTGTGTTTCCACTCGTTTGATTATTTGTCCCTGTGCTTTTCCAAATCATGGTCTCAATATCTCTCGCTCATATAATCCCTTCTCTATCTCTCGCCGATTGGATTCCTAAAGATGTCATAAAATGGAAAGATCTCCCATGCTCATAGATAGGTAGGATTAACATAGTAAAAATGGTAGTCTTACCAAAAGCAAGCTACAGATTCAATGCAATCCCCATCAAAATACCAACACAATTCTTCACAGTCATGGAAAGATCAATATTCAACTTCATATGAAAAACAAAACAAAACAAAACAAAACAAAAAACGAGGAGAGCCAAAAGAATCCTGTACAATAAACCAACCTCTGGAGACATCACGATCCCTGACTTCAAGCGCTTCTATAGAGCTACAGTAATAAAAACAGCTTGGTACTGGCATAAAAGCTGACATGTGGACCAATGGAACTGAAATGAAGACCCTGACATTAACCCGCACACCTATGAGCAAATGATTTTCAACAAAGAAGCCAAAACTGTACAATGGAAAAAAGAAAGGATCTTCAACAAATGGTGCTGGCATAACTGGATGTCAACATGTAGAACACTGCAAATAGATCCATAATAGATCCATAGATCTGTCACCATGCACAAAACTTAAGTCCAAGTGGATCAAAGACCTCAACATAAATCCAGTTACTCTGAACCTGATAGAAGAGAAAATAGGAAGTAGTCTTGAATGCATTGGTACTGGACATCACTTTCTAAATATAACACCAGTAGCACAGACACTGAGAGAAACAATTAACAAATGTGACCTCTTGAAACTGAGAAGCTTTTGTAGGGCAAAGGACACGGTCAACAAAACAAAACAACAGCATACAGAATTGAAAAAGATCTTCACCAACCCTACATCTGGCAGAGGGCTGATATCTATAATATACAAAGAACTCAAGAAATTAGACATCAAAATAAACAACAGTCCAAATAAGAAATGGGCTACGGAGCTAAACAGAGAATTCTCAACAGAAGAAGCTCAAATGGCTGAAAGACATTTAAGGAATTACTCAACATCCTTAATCATCAGGGAAATGTAAATCAAAATGATTCTGAGATACCATCTTACACCTATCAGAATGGCTAAGATCAAAAACACTGAAGACAGCTTATGCTGGAGAGGATGTGGAGCTAGGGGAACTCTCCCTCCACTATTGGTGGGAATGCAAGCTTGTACAACCACTTTGGAAATCAATATGGCGCTTTCTTAGAAAATTGGGAATCAATCTCCCCCAAGACCCAGCTATACCACTCTTGGGCATATACCCAAGGAATACTCAATCATACCACAAGGACACATGCTCAACTACGGTTATAGCAGCATTATTCATAATAGCCAGAACCTGGAAACAACCTAGATGCCCTTCAACTGAAGAATGGATAAATAAAATGTGGTACACATACACAATGGAGTATTACTCAGCAGAGAAAATCAATGACATCATGAGTTTTGCAGGCAAATGGATAGAACTAGAAAAAAAATCATCCTGAGTGGGGTAACCCAGACTCAGAAAGACAAACATAGTATGTACTCACTCATAAGTGGATACTAGATATAAAGCAAAGGATAACCAGATTGTAACTCACAACTCCAGGGAGGCTACCTAGTAAAGAGGACCCTAAGAATGACACAGGGATCACCCATTTACAGAGAAGTGGATGAGATCTACATGAGCAAACTGGGGTGAGGGGGGGATAATGGAAGGCAAGGGTCGGGGGAAAGAGAGCTTAAGGGAGCGGAAGGTCCTAGCTGGATCAGGAACAGAGTGGGATAACAAGGAAAGAGATACCATGATAAATGAAGACCCCATTGGAATAGGAAGAAGCAGAGTGATAGAGAGGTCTCCAGAAATCCACAAATATACCTCCACAATAGACTACTGGCAATGGTTGAGAGAAAGCCCGAGCTGACCTACTCTGGTGATCTGATGGCTGAACACCCTAAATGTCATGATAGAACTCTCACCCAGTGACTGATGGAAGCAAATGGTGAGTATTTGACATATACATGTTCATGACAAATTAAAATTCTATCATACTCTTCATCATGGATAAAAGAGAGAATAGAAGTCCTAGAAGGAAATTTTACATAGATGATAAAAATATTATTATTGTTTTATAATATTAGGTATAAATTGTTTATAGAACTATGTGACTAAAATTTTCCACAACTATTCACTAACAGTATACATTATTCAAAATGCCATCTAGACAATATACCAAGAAGAAAAGGGTAGGTTTCAGGTGTATTTGTTTTAGAAATCTATATTCAAATTCCAGCTTTAACATTTGCTTGCTGTGTGATTAAGGACAGAAGACTAGTGCAACCTTCATGATATTGTGATAATTATTTAAGTCATTGAAAACACTCAGCACTAAAGGTGTATCTATTAAAAGTTTAAAATATACAAAGAATTCAAGGAACTAGACATCAAAACACTGAACAATCCAATTAAAAAACAAGCTACAGAGTTAAACAGAGAATTCTCAACAGAAGACTCTCAAATGGCCAAAAGACATTTAAGTAATTGCTCAACATCCTTAGTTATAGGGGAAATGCAAATCAAAATGATTCTGAGTTACCATCTTATACCTGTCAGAATGGCTAAAGTCAAAAACACTGATAACAGCTTATATTGGAGAGGATGTGGAGCAAAGGGAAGACTCCTCCACTGTTGGTGGGAATGCAAACTTGTACAGCTACTTTGGAAATCAGTATGTCAGTTTCTAAGAAAATTGGCAATCTTCCTTAAGACTCAGTTATACCACTCTTGGGCATAAACCCAAGAAATGTTCAATCATACCACAAAGACACATGCTCAACTATGTTCATAGCAGCATTATTCATAATATCCAGAACCTAGGAACAACCTAGATACCCGTCAACCAAAGAATAGATAAAGAAAATGTGGTACATATACACAATGGAGTATTATTCAGCAGTAAAAAAAATGACATCATGAAATATGCAGGCAAATGGATGAAACTAGAAAATGTCATCCTGGGTGTGGTAACCCAGACTCAGAAGGGCAGAAATGGTATATATTCACTCATAACTGGATACTAGAGGTACAGCAAAGGATAAGCAGACTACAACCCACAGCTCCAGAGAAGCCAGCTAACAAGGAGGAACCTAAAAGGGATGGATGGATCATGCTGGGAAAGGGAAATAGATGAGAGATCTCCATGAGTAAACTGGGGATAAGTGGGGGGGGCGCAATAGAGGGTAGGGAATGGGGGATGAGAACATAAGGGAAAGGGATGGTCAAGCTGAAACAGGGACAGAGTGGGAGAAAAATAAAAGAGATACCAAGATAAAGGGAGACATCATGGGGATAGGGAGAAACCTGGTGTTAGGAAAGTTCCCCGGAATCCACAAGGATGTCCTTAGCTTAGACTACTAGCAATAGTAGAGAGGGTGCCTGAGCTAACTTACCCTGGTATTCAGATTGGTGAATACTCTGTCATCATTGAGCCTTCCTCCAGTAACTGATTGAAGCAGATGCAGAGATCCACAGCCAAGCACCAGGCTGAGCTCAGGGAGTCTAGTCAAAGAGAGTGAAGAAAGATTCTATGAGCAAGGAACATCAAGATGGGGAAACCTACACAGACAACGAAACCAAACTAGTGGGAACTCATGAACTTTCGGCCAATAGCTGTGGAGCCTGATTGGTACAAGACTAGGCCCTCTGCATGATTGAGACAGTTGTGTAGCTTTACCTGCTTAAGGGGCCCCCTGGTAGTTGGATCAGGATCCATCTCTGGTGCACGAGCCAGATTTTTGGAGCCCACTACCTTTGGTGGGACAACTTGCACAATCTTGATGCAGGTGGAGGAGCTTGGACCTGCCTCTCCTGAGTGTACCAGGCACTGCTGACTCCCCATGGGAAGCTATACCTTGTTAGAGGCAAGAATGGGGGGTGATTTGAGAGGGAAGGCTGGAAGCGCAGGAGAAGGGAAGAGAGGGGATCTGTGGTTGATGTGTAAAATTAATTAAAAATTCCTTAATAAATGCATTCATGCCAAAGTATTTATGCCAATTTCCTGAAAATATTTGGTTGGTTTTTTGTTGTTGTTGTTGTTGTTGTTGTTGTTCTGTGTTCTTTTACTGTATTAGGCATTACTAACTGCTGTTTAACATTTGATTTAATAATCCCTTGGTTGGTCATCAACTGTAATTTCAAAATTATTGCTCTGTGCAATGCTTTATAATTTCTCTACTTACTCTTTTTACGTATTCTTTTTAAGAACTCATTTCCATATTGAATGAAATTTCCAATATTTTTAGTGCTTGGGGAAAGTCTCACCTTATAGACCTTCCTGGCTTGGTAATATTGACTATATTTTTGCCTCAGACTCCCAAATGATGAACATTTTTTTTGAGCGATGAAAGACTACTACCCCTCATTTTCTTCTTTTGGAAATTATCCCACCCATTGTACATATACACAAAGCCAATGTTCATAAATCAAACAGTGGGCAGGCTAAAGGGCAAATATATCACAGTTTTAATGTTCTTTCCAACATATGCTATGTGCGTCAGTTAATAAACATGGTGTAATCTCAATGGAGTAATAGTAAACCCTACGTAGGTCCAGCAATGGTTAGTAACATCAGAAGTAACTACTGAGTAAACTCAATTTAAATGCCAAACATCATCAATTAGCATAAATGTGCATTTTTCTCTCCTTTGATATTTGTTCCCCATACTTTCACCTAAATTCAACATCCATGGTAGTACTATTATTTAATAACTCTAAGAATTGTTGAAGATGAGAAAGAAGTCCTTGTAACATCTTCTGGACATGACATGCTATTGCACAAATAAACCCAAAGAGGCTATTTTTACCAAGAGAACACCTACACTAGATCAATTCCAGCATGGTTATGGGAGGGGCATCCAATGCCACATCCCTAGTGAAGAAACTGTTGGCATCTGAGGGCTGATGAGTGTTGGGGAATCACTTTTCTTTAATGCTGTGACCACAGATAGGTTGTCCATGCCCCAGGGGATGACCACACATCCTGTGTACATATTGAGACTATTCACTATTCACTGTTATTAATTAAAAATAAGGACATAAGGCCATGATAAAGGGAGGAAGAGCTGGATTGAGATAGTCATATGTGGATATGATAAAAATGCAATGGATACATATTCAAAGAATAGACAAAAGTTTTAAAATGAACTATAGAATAATAAATATGTTCCTGAATTGACAATAAAATTTTAGTTTGTGACCAGTTTTACTATCTTCTTTGTCCTCATTGAAAATTTTCAGGCAAAGAAAACACTGGAAAGAAATTTGTGTCTAAGGTAAAAACTACACATACACATTTGAAATACATTTTGCTTTCCTTCTTTTAGAAAAAAAAATAGAACTCCTGAATCAAAAAGCTGAAACCAAGACTCTCTGTCTTATCTACCAATTCATCACTATTGTGATTATTTTCAGCATTTAGAAATGGAAGATTGGAAGGAAAATCAGGAATCTTCCCTCTCATAGTAGAATAAAGGTTTTTAGCTTCTATGGTTATTGGTTCTTTGGAGTTCTTGGCAATGAAATGCAGTACTTTGTACTGTTTTCGTCTACTTGGAAAAATAGATCAATGGCCATTGTTCATTTTTACTATTTGATTCTAGCTTTTTTTTAAAATTTCTTTTCTATGTTTGGCAAAAATCCAGTCACATTAGAAGATAGTCCTGAGGTACCCACTTACAAATGACATCTCATTAGGTTTTACAGAGGTTTCACCTGAAGTTCAACACATTTCCTTTGAATAGTAAGTGACTTAAACAGTTTCTCTCAATATACATACATACATATATATATATATATATATATATATATATATATATATATATATACAGTTCCAAGGGCTCCAGTGCTGTCTTCTGGTCTCCAGGGGTACCCACAAATATGCGAGAATATTCTCACAAAAACACACAACTACACATAAATAAAAGATAAAAACTCAATTAAATTTAAAAGTCTATTTTAGTATTTAGGTCACACTCTTATGCTGCTTATCCCAAAGATTTCTCATCTAATGTTTTGTGTATTGATTTTTTTTCACTGTACAAAAAGAATCTTTTGAACTTTCTACTTGATGAGTAAGGAAAACTTAAGAAGGCACTCCTTGTGCTAAACCTTAGGTTCTTAAAGAAAAGAGACCTTCTTTCCATCCTAAATGGAAAACATTACCCGATTTTAAAAAATTCAGTCATTACTTTAGACATTTAAATTGATGTAGTTGAAGAGGCACTTAGAAGGAAAGAAGACACAAATTTTATATACATCACGGGATTCTACAACACATCCCCCACTAGACCTGAGTAAAACATATTGTGACATAATTGGTAGTGCTGGAATTCCTTTTGAGGAAGCTTGTAAGTACATACAATGGGGGTAAAACTGAACTGTCACTGTGACAGTCATTTCAGACTATTAATTCCACCACACACAGATGTCTTTGCGGGCCTCTAAAATGTAGAAAAAAATCTGTTCAGAAGGTTTAAGTGTATCAAAGAGCACCGCTTCACAGCTACTGCCAATGTTCACACTGTTAAACACAGGGGGTCTCAAAGGAAACACAGATTGCTTAGAAATAGAATATTCATCAAATCATAATGGTTGATAATTATATTTCCACATTTCCCAGTTGTTTCCTAAAGAAAATGCAAAGCAACACTTACATGTTGGCATCACATCACCACCAACTGCCCAAGAGTGAGTGTTTACTAGGGATATTTACTAGGGGGGAAGAATAATCAACTTTTTAGAAGGAAAACAAACAGGAATAAACAAATGCATCCAATATTTGATAAATTCATGCAGAAGCCAACCAAATGCTCTTCTGGGTTTCCTCTCTCCTGTCCCACTGGCAAGGGGGATTGAATTTTAACAACCTCAAAACTGACAAACCCTGGCAACTGACACTCTTTCTTTTTTTTGAGCCAACCACCATTTGTCAATTTACATTTTATCCTCCACAAATTTTGAATATTGTGTCACTAAATTTCTTCAGTCCTTTATCATTCCTCTCTGAAGGGAATATTTTTATGTATCCATTTACTGACATTAACTTCATGTTCCACTATATTAAAAGAGGCTGCTTTTTCCTAGCATCTGATTGCCTCTCTCTCTCTCTCTCTCTCTCTCTCTCTCTCTCTCTCTCTCTCTCTCTCTCTCTCTCTCTCTCTCACACACACACACACACAGAGAGGCATGTTTCTTCTCTGCTGCCCATGCATATAATATTTACTATTATTTTGTTTTTTTTAAATATTTGACAACATCATGCTATACATTGTATAATGTATTTCATATTCACACTTCACTCCCTGGTACTATACCCAGACCTTCCCTACCACATGCCTCTACCAACTCAAGCCCACTTTTTATAGCCCGCTGAGAATGTGGCCTGTGTGTACATGGGTATAGTATCATCAACTGGATCATAGACAAACTATCAGAGGATGCCACTCTGGTGGAAACTAGTACTTCCTGTCCTGGCAGCCATCAACTGCCAATTGTTGTTCAACTGCAGGTGTGGCTTCACTGGCTTCTCCCCAACTCTTGTTAGAAGTTGACTTGCTTGCAGTCTCATGCAGATAATCATATCTGCTATGAGTTCATGAACATTGTGGCACTATCATATCCAGAAGTTACTATTTCACCCCAATCATCCCTGACCATTGGTTCTTATCATCTTTATGCATCCTCTTTAGTGATAACCCCTGATCCTCATTATTAGAGATGGTTGTGGTGGTGATATGTGTAGCTGGAGTTTTCTCCAGTCCTGCCCAGCCTCACAGAGCCCACAACCGCTTATAAAATAATCACTCAGAAGCTCATATTAATTAAACTGTTCGGCCATTAGCTCAGGTCTACCACTGTCTAGCTCTTACACTTAAACTCAGCCCATTTCTGTTAATCTATATGTCACCACGTGTTCTGTGGCTTTAGCTGCTGCCTTTACATGCTGCTTCCTGGATGGCAGGCTGGTGTCTCCTGATCCAGCCTTCCACTTCCCAGAATTCTCTTCTCTGCTTGCCCCGCCTATCCTATACTTCCTGCCTGGCTACTGGACAATCAGTGTTTTATTTATCAGTCAATCAGAGCAACACATTCACAGCATCCCCAGCAGATATGGGTATACTATTTGTGACTAAGCACTCTGCTGATACTTATTCTCTACATGTGATGATTTGAGTATCCATAGTAGCCATTCTACACTCAACAAAGTAATTTTCAAATAAAGAATGAAATCTGTACTAATCTACATACACAGAAACACACATATAGAGGATGGTTTGATATTATGTATACTTATCAAATAATAGAAGTAAGTTCATCCCTAGGGCCTATGAGATCCAATTCATTATTTCTTTGCAAGTTTTACAGTATCAGGCATGGGAAACAACCTGTGCAGTAGGCCATAAATCCAATGATAGACTGGTTACTACTTTAATATCCATGCCACTAGGCACTAATGAGCATATCTTCCCAGATTAATTAATTAATTAAACATTTCTACCACAGTTTCCCCTCCCTCCACCCCTTCCAGTTCCTCCCCAATACCTCTGCTTTTCCATTCTAAACAGAAAAGGGCAGGCTGTCACAGATATCAACAAAACATTACATATCAAGTTGTAGTAAGACATTGCCTTGTATTAAGGCTGGACAGGGCAACCCAGTATGAGAAATAGAGTCCTAAAAGTCAGCAAAAGTTTCAGAGATAGCCCCTACTCCCACTGTTAGGAGTCCCACAAGAAGACCAAGCTACATGGCTGTCACATATATACAGAGGGCCTAGGTCAGTTCCATGCAGGTTCCCTGGATGTTGGTTTAGTCTCTATGAGTCCAGATTAGTTGATTCTGTGAGTTTGGAAACTATTTTAAGACATGACAATTGAAACTGAAGTCAGACTCATTTTTATTGTAGGTCACAGGGTTACCAGCTGGGTAAGACTTTGATGATACTTCCCCCTTAGTATTCTTCTAGCAACCTCTATTACTATGAAAGCTAGCCAGTAAAGAGGAAGCTTCTATGCTAGTCCCAACTTGATATGTTCATGTCTTATGATGTAAATAAATGATGTCTTTAGTAATAGTACCTAATTAACCAGTTGTTTTGCATAGGCAAGAGCAATGGCAACAATCCACTTTCTTTGGAGGTTTATGGATCCCTTTGCCCCCAAGCAACAGCTTAAATGGGTGTATACCATATCTACTTGGTTTTTGTTTGATAAACTATTGTATACCTGTATAGAGTAATTCCATTTAATTGTGTGTGTGTGTGTGTGTGTGTGTGTGATTATTTCCTTTCCACATTTATAACACCTTTGACCTGCTATCCTATCATCTCATAAAATCCTGCTATCCTGAATGAACTCTTTCAAGTTTCCTTGACTCCACAGGTACTTCAAGGTAATTACATATCTGAATATCCAAGCTTAGATCTGCATATCAGAGAGAACATACATCATTTGTCTTTTAGGGTCTGGGTCACCTCGCTTAATACAAGATTTCCACTAGTATTCATGTAACTATCAATTTCATTTTTCTTTACATCTAAATAAAATTCCCTTTTGCATGCATATCACATTTTCATTATCTATTCATCAGTTAATGGACATCTAAGCTGCTTCTGTGTTCTAGCTGTTATGACTAGAGCAGCAGTGAACTTGGATGAACAAGTTTTTCTGTAGTAAAGTACAAAACCCAGGAGTAGTATATATAGTAAGTCTTATAAGAGATCTATTTCTGGATGTTTGAGGGAGTTTCACACTTGTTTCCATAGAGGCATTGAGTTTATACTCTCAACAATAGTGAATAAGGATTTTACTTCTATACATCCACATTAGTGACTATTGTTATTTTTTGTTTGATCTTAGTCAGTCTGAATGGAGTAAGACAAATCTCAAAATATTTTTATTTAAAGCTTCTCTAATGACTAAAAGTGTTGAACATTATTTAAATAATTTATTACTATTATTATTATTAATTTTACATCCTGACCATAGTTTCCCTGCCTTGCTCTCCTCCAATCCCTTTCTCCTGCCTCCCTTCTGCCTTGCCCCTATCCATTTCTCCTCTGTTTCTGTTCAGAAAAGGACATGTCTCCCACGGATATCAACAAAGCATGGCATATCAAGTTGTAGTAAGACTAAGCATCATGCATTAAGGCTGGACAAGGCAACCAAGTATAAGGAATAGGGTCCCAAAAGCCAGCAAAAGTGTCAAAGACAGCTCCTGCTCCCACTGTTAGGAGTCTCACAAGAAGACCAAGCAACCACTGTCACATATATGCAGAGGGTCTTGGTCAGTCTCATGCAGGCTCCGTGATTGTCAATTCAGTCTGTGTGAGCCCCTGTGAGCCCAGGTTAGTTGATTTTGTGAGTTTTCTTCTGATGTCCTTGATATCTCTCTGGCTCCTCCAATCCTTCATCCCTCTCTTCAGTGGCATTCCCTGGGCTCGAACTAATGTTTGACTGTGGGTCTCTGCAGCTGTTTCCACCATTTCCTAGATGAAGCCTCTCTAAAGACAACTGGGCTAAGTATAGACACTATGTCTATGAGTATAGCAGAATCTTGTTAGGCATCATTACATTTAAAATTGTTACTCTCCAGTCTTGTTTGGTTCTATTTTAGATCTTTGGGCCACCAATCTTCTGGTCCTAGCATTTCAGGTAGTGTAAGGAGTGGGCTCACTCCAGTGGGATGGGTCTCATGCTGGACCAGTCATTGGTTAGCCACTGCCAAAATCTCAGTGCCACCTTTACCCCAGCACATCACATAGACAGGGCAGAATACAAGTCAGAAGTTATGCAGCTGAGTTAGTATCCTAATCCCTTCACTGGTAGTCTTGCCTGATCATAGAGGTCGGCGGGTTAAGGCTACATATCCCCTGTTGCTATGAGTCTTAGATAGGGTCATCCTTGTATAATCCTGGAAGTTTCCCTTATGCCAGGTTTCAACCTTACTATGCAATGACCCCCTTTCCAATTGTCTCTTTCAGTACTCTCCCCCAGCTCACCCCAACCTGATCCCTCATGTTTCTATCCACACCCACTCCCACAAAATCTCTTCTATTTCCCCTTCCCAGGGAGATCCAAGTATCGCCCTTGAGCCCTCCATGTTACCTAGCCTCTCTGGGTATGTGAATTATAGCATGGTTATCCTTTACTTAACAGGAAATATCTACTTATAAGTGAGTATATACCATGTTTGTTTCTGTGTCTGGATTACCTCACTCATGATGAATATTTTCTAGTTCAATCAATTTGCCTTTGAATTTCATGATGTCAATGATTTTAAGATCTGACCAATACTCCATTATGTAAAGGTACTATATTTTCTTTATCCATTCTTCAATTAAGGAGCATCTAGTTTGTTTCCAGTTTCTCGCTATCATGAAACACACTGCTATGAACATAATTGAACAAGTGTCCTTGTGGCATGAATGAACATCCTTTGTGAATATGCCTGAGTATTATAGCTGGGTCTTGAGGTAGGTGAATTGCCAATTTTCTTAGAAACTGCCATATTAATGTACATAGTGGCTGTACAAGTTTGCACTCCCAACAGCAATGGAGGAGTGCTCCCCTTGCTCTACATCCTCACCAGCTTGAGCTGTCATTTGTGATTTTGATCTTAGCCATTTTGACAGGGGTTATATGGAATCTCAGTACTGTTTTGATTTTCATTTCTCTGATGGCTAAGGATTTTGAACATTTCTTTAAGTGATTCTTGGCCATTTGAGATTCCTTTGTTGACATTTCTCTTTTTAGATATGTACACCATGTCATAAATTGGATTATTTGGTTTTTTAATGTCTAGTTTCTTGACTTCTTTATATTTTTTGGAAATCAACCTTCTGCCAGATGTGGGGTTTACGTGAAGATCTTTTCCCATTCTGTCTGCTCTATTGGTGTTCTATTGAGGAAATTATCTCCATTGCATATGTGTTCCAGGCTATCCCCCACTTTCTCTTCTGTCAGGTTGAGTATATCTGGGTTTATGATGAGGTCTTAGATCCACTTGAACTTGAGTTTTGTTCAGGGTGATAGATATGTATCAATTTGCATTCTTCTATATGCAGACATCAAGTTAGACCAGCACCATTTGAAGATGATTTATTTGTTCCATTGTATAATTTTGTCTTCATCCTAGAAAACCAGGTGTCTATAGGTGTGTGGGTATGTATGAGCCTTCAATTCAATTCCATTCATTCTTGTCTATTTTTGTGCCAATACCATGCTGTTTTTTATTATTATTGCTCAATAGTAGAACTTGAAATCAGGGATGATGTTAACTTCAGAAATTCTTTTATTTTACAGGATTTTTTTAGCTTTCCTTTTGTTGTTGTTGTTGTTGTTGTTGTTGTTGTTGTTCTTTATCCATAAGAACTTTAGTTCTTTCACGGTCTGTAAAGAATTGTGTTGGGATTTTAATGGGAATTGCATTGAACCTGTAGATTGCTTTTGTTAACATGGGCATTTTCACTATGTTAATCCTACAAATCCTTAGCAAAGGGCATCTTTCCATCTTCTATCACTTTTTTATATGATAGACTAAACTGAAAAATAATTGTTAAAACATTCCTGCAACTCTGGGATAAGCCTACTTGATCATGTAGGATAATCTTTACAATGTGTTCTTGAATTTGTTTTGTGAGTACTTTATAGCATGTTTTTGCATCTTCTTTCATGAGGGAAATTTGTAATTCTCTTTTTTTGTTGAGACTTTGTGTTTGGGGTACCAGAGTGGCTGTGGCCTCATAAAGAGAATTTGGTAATGTTCCTTTTGTTTCTATCTTGTGGAATAATTTGAGGAGTATTGATATTAGCTCTTCTTTGAAGGTCTGTTAGAATTCTGTGCTGAAACCATCTGGCTTCTTTTGATTGGGAAATTTTTAAGGACTGTTTCTATTTCCATAGGGGTTATAGGTATATTTAAATTGTTATTTTGATCTTGATTTAACTTTGGTAAGTGGCATCTATAGAGAAAATTGTCCATTGCTTTTAGATTTTCCAATTTTTTGGAATACAGGTTTTTGAAGTATGACCTAATGATTCTTTGGATTTCCATTCTATCTGTTGTTAGGTCCTTCTTTTCCTTTCCATAAAGGTACTATGTAGTCTAACTTATCATACATAGAAATGACCAAACTTATTTCCCATATGCATGCATGCATATCAGGAAGAAGTTGTAAAGGATATAGCAATTCAAATTTATTATAACATTAATGTTATTTAAAGTGATAAAAAATGCAAAGCTTCATGATGCTATATGGTAGCCATGTAGTTTTTCTTTTGAACTCCTGGAATGGTGCTGTGAGACTGCTATGTAAATAAAGTGGTGCACTCTGTTGGAGGATAAAAGAAATCATGGAAGAGAACTAAACTGACACAACCACATCCAGGCATCAACTGCCACTTCACAACTATTATAGATGATACGCATATATTACTATTACTATAACTGCTTGAGTAAAAAAGGAAAATACTAGAAAAATAGTCTATGCAGAACTTTTGAATTATAATAAATTGGTATATTTTTAAGCCTGTCATCTCAAGGTAGTTTGTCGAATGGCAAAAATTAATTGGAGAGTCTTTATACATGAGAAGAAGAAAAATAGCAGTGTTAGATGAAGATATTAGGAAAAAATAGAGAAACACATTTTGACATATAATTGGGTGTTAAAATTCATCAAATGCTATAAAAAATGAGTGTGGGAAAATAAGATGGAACTCGTGCAATTCCAATATTTTGTGATTTCATATGTAAGGACATTGTAGCAAAGAATTAGATGTGATCCAAAAAAATGTATAAAGCTGTCCCTTTAACTTTCTCTATTGATACATCTTTTGTCTTTCTCAGACATTCAATTCTTTGTCCATCCTAGTGAATGAATTCAGTGATCTCCTAGTTAGCCATCATCACCCCTGTCACACCCTTATGTTATCAGGTCCAATAAAAAGTGTACAGAAACATTTTAAGTTCAAACTCCTGAAGCTTACTAAGGATTTTTTTCTCCTAATGAATCAATAGATAGTATGGAAAATGATGAAAAAGAAACATAAAATATTTTCAAGGAAACTAATAGATTAATAATACTCCAAAGTACATAATAAAATAAGATTTGTAAAACTCTGTTCATGAGATGGTTTGAATAATTATCACCTAAAGACCCATGTAATAAATACTTCTATATCATCCTGTGGTGATGCTATTGGAGGGGTGTCTAGTGACAGAAGTTAAGTACCTCAGGATGTGTCGTGTTATGAAATATCAGGTCCAATGTGCCGTTATCTTCTTCCTTGCTTCCCAACATCTCTGAGGTAATCAGCTAAGTTCACTGTGCGGTCCAAACATGGTGTACTCCTTCACTATAAAGCTCAAAGAAACTGCCTTATTGATCATGAACTTGAACCTCTGAAATTATGAAACATAATAAAATTTTCCACTTTTGAAGTTTATCATCTCGAATTAATTTTTACACTGATAAAAGCTAACTGACAGTAATGGTAAAATTGAACTGGGGGAGTAGAAGGAAGCAAAATGTGGATCTTATTAAAATCTGCCAGGTAAGTAGCATAGTTAGAGTTATAAAACTAATGATTGCTTGTCTGGCACAAAAGGAAAACTTGGCAAAGGTAGTAATTAAAACTTTGCTGGATTTCTATTAAACATGAAGTCTTGAGAATCCATGAAGATAATTTGAACATAAAATAAGTATGCAGTTTTGTATGAAATTAACTACCAGTATCTTGGGGTTAAAAAAAAATCCAGAAGCTATGATTTTAATTTATTGCATCTAGAAATATACCCATTTATATCCCTTAAACATAGTCTCAGTTTGCTTACTCTTGCTGCAATAAAACACCAGAACCAAAAGCAACATGGGGAGGAATGCATTTATTTGATTTACATGTCCTGATTATAGCCTATAATGAAGAAATATCAGGGTAGAACCTCAAGGGAGGAACCTAAAGGCAAGAACTAAAGCAGAGACAATGGAGGAATGGTGTTTACTAGCTTGCTCTCTCTTGCTTGTTCAACCTGCTTTCCTATAAAACCCAAGACCACAATCCCAGTGTTGGCACTGCCCATAGTAGGATGGGTCCTACCACATTAATCAAAGTGCCTCAAACTTAATTAGATATCAATCCTGTGGAGGCATTTTCATTGACATTTCCTCTTTCCAGATGAATATAGATTGTGTAAAGTTGACAAATTCTTACCCAAAGAGCCATAAAGATAAATATATTATTGTTGAGGTCATTTTCTTTCTTCTTTGTACACACTTCCTAAATAGACTTATCTAAGGAAGAGTTGAGTAAAATAATTCAATTATAGTTTCAGCTCTAACATATGGATTGCTTAAAATTATTACTAATATCAATGTTTTAAAAATTTAACATATGGTGTGTAGGAAATGTCATGTATCTGAGTTTGATTTACCATAAAGGGAGGTAAACTTCTGATGGCTGAAGATTTTTAGGTATATTCATGCTCTAGTCAATTCTATTTCCAGGAATTCTGCATTACAATTTCATTGCAAAGAGTCATTAAATATTCTTCTTGCACATGGAAAGGAGAAGAAACAAGTAATCACCTTGTTACTCAGAGTTTCTCTGTAACCCACTCCACCCAAACTTCAGTAGGGTCTTATTATGACTAGATGAAGAGCATTTCTCCCATTTCTGTATTATCTATGCTTCCTTACTCAACTACATTATGAAAACTCAAAGAGATAGTTGGGAACATCATAGTCTATGGAAATGGATCTCCAAAAGACCAAGAATTAGTCAAAGTATCAGAGAAAACACCCTCTCACCTACCACTTACCAACATATTACAAGGCTCAAGTACGCTGACTTATTACTAGAACTAGATAATGCAAAATGTCTTTGAGGAACAGTACTTAAAGAAGACCTCTCTCAAGAGGAAGGAGAAAAACAAGAACTCTAAAGGAATTTGAAATCTAGACACCTCTAGTTATAGCAAACATTTATAAAACTCCAACTCGGGCAGATTAGCATAAATTTTAACACATATATCTATTTAACATCAATTAAACTTATCTGATATAGGTTTGACTTTAAACAAAAACAGTCAAGGCATATCAAAATGTAAGAGTAAACCACACTCTCCAGCTTAATACAACATAATATTTAACAAATTATACTAAGAAAACTGGATATCCATATGCAGAAGAATGAAATCAAATCCACATTTATCACTAATGGGTCAAAGATCTAAACTTGAAATCTGAAACATTGAAGCTGCTAGAAGGAAACCCAGGCAGTACTGTATATAACATAGGTGTAGAAAAGGACTTTTTGAATAGGACTCATTTTGATAGAGAATTAAGTTCAACATTTGACAAGTTGATGCTCATAAAATTAAAAAGCTTCTGCACAGCTAAAGAAACACTCAACTGAGTGATAAGAAAGTCCACAGAATGGGAGACCGTCTCTGATATATATATATATATATATATATATATATATATATATATATATTCAAAAAGCAGAGTCAAATAAACAAATCACCCATTTGAAAAATGGTTGTTCTACTTGAACACAGAGCTTTTAAAAGAAGAAAAAATGGCTAAGAATATCTTTTTAAATGTTCAACATCCCTAGCAGTTAGGGATATTTTAAGCATCCTTTCTTATACTCTAAGGAATAACCAATATATGTGACTTTACAAGATTCTTTCTTTATACCTTTACTGTCTGCCATATAAATTGTGCAACATGTAAATATAAAAGAGTTGACACCAATTAGGGTCACAATTTAAACTATAGAAAAGAGAGGGCAGAGGCCAAATCTTATCCTACCTTTCTTTTCAAGAAAACTCATCTGATATGCATTCAATAAGGTTTCTCAGAAGGCCCTTGAATATAGAAAACTATTTCACAGGCAATGACAACAAACTTGATAAATTAGTCCTCGTAATCTCTTCCTCTTCCCCCATCTCAGTTCTCTCATCTCTCACCTGTGCTATCTTGAACTGCACTGGTTAATAGAGTAATACTATTTGTAGGGAACAGGGTTAAGAGCATTGATTTTGATATCACAGTTTTCTCTAGGATATAAGCTTTAGGATGGATTATTATACAAGTAAATGTAGCACGGATCTTAAAAGGTCTTATTAATAAAGACAAACCTGGAGCCAGGTACTGGGGTCAGCACTGGAAGATCAGAGAAGCAGAACAAGCCACAGCTTCCTCACCTCACCAATTCCTCAGCTGATCTTGTTTCCTCAGACTGGAAGCTTCTGAGTCCTCAACCAGAATGAATCTCAGCTGAACTGCTGCTCAAAAGTCTAAAAGCTTAACTAGTTCTAGTTTCTGGTTTTCATGCCTTATATACTTTTCTACTTTCTGCCATCAGTTCCTGGGATTAAAGGCTCTTGTTACCATGCCCAGCTGTTTCCAGTGTGGCTTTGAACTCACATCTCTGCCTCTGGAATGCTAGGATTAAAGGTGTGTGTGCCACCATTTTCTGCCCTCTATATCTAGTGGCTGTTCTGTTCTCTGTCCCCAGATAAGTGTATTAGGGTGCACAATATTTTGGGGAACACAATATCACCACAAGGAAACAGCAATGTACAGATATTTTAATATAATATGGAGAGTACATCACACCTATCATGTAGTCTCACATACATTTCTAACCCTTCCACTTGTGGCGGTCTACTACAAAGGACAATTGTAAGATGTCATTGCAAAATACAAGCAGCATATTAATGTACAAGGGATATAGCGACTTTTAAAAATGTATAATGTCCTGACGTATGTCAAAAGATTTGGAAGCATTCCTAAACATGAAGACTATGTTAAGATGGCCAACTCTCAATTCAAAAAATTGTGTGAAATTCATATGCTACCTGTAGAAGATATGAAATGGAATTTTATGTCCTGAAGTTATAAAACAAACTTTTAAATAATTGGCCTGGTACAACAAGATGGTTCTGTGGGTAAAGGAATCTGCCACCCAGACTTAAAAAACTGAGTTCTAACCCTAGGACCACATGATCAAAGGAGAATACCAACTCTTCTGAACTCCACATTTGTACAGTGGTATATATATATGCCACCCCTACAAAACACACAAAATAAATAAAAGTGAAAAGTGCTTATATTTGGCTATGATACTATGAGTACTCTCAGAGAAAGTGTAAATAGAACTTCAATTGTTTTGTGGTAAATTTGGGAGTTTTACTGAAGGGTTACAAGGAGAGTTATGGTATTAACAACTGAGTGTGCAAAGCATAGTGGCTCATAATCTATTCAGTTTTACTTGAGCCTTCCAATTTTGTCATATGAGAGCAGCCTACCCTTGCCTTCAGAATGATTTGATACAGTATCAAACAGAGGAATCCTTCATACTCTCCCTCCATTTTGTATTTAATTGTTTTCAGTCCTGTAACCATATACAGGTGTAAGGATATCTACTATTTGATCCACAGGGAAAAAACTTATAGATACTCCCAGGCATTAATATCATGTACTAACAGAAAATGAAGGACTCATGGCAAAGGGTGCCTTAATGATGGGCCTAAGTAGGCAGGATATAAAGATAAATGGGATGAAATCTGTTGATTTGTAGCACTTTCAGGCATTGATCCTAAGTTGCGATTGTATGTTCTATCAAAAGCATTTTAAATCAGAGCTATTTTCTGAGGAAATAACGCCTTGAAACTTGGACTTAATAAATCTGTGGAAAGTAATTGAAGATGTATAGGGTATGTATGGATGCTAAATCTTAATGATTTATATGTAAGGATTCGGTCCTTAATTACGTCATCAGCCTGCGATGGCGTCCAAGCCTAAAAAGCGGGTGGGCCCTCTGTGCGTCCCTCTCTTTCCTTTCTGCTCCTTCCTTCTGTCTGTCCCCCCTCCCTCTCTCTCTCCCTCTCCTCACTTCTCTCCCAATAAAGCTCTAAAAAGGTAGCCATGGCTGTGATTCTTCCAATCAGCACTCTCCTCCACTGGTATGGCTGTCGTGGGCGGCGGCCAGCCACGAGGAGCAGCGCCATTATGTAACCCACATTATAAATCCTAAAATTAATCCATCACATGATATTTCATACGACTTTTGGGAAAATGGAAAGCTAAAAGGGGCCCCCCAACTGGATCAGGCCCTCTGAATAGGTGAGACAGTTGATTGACTTGATCTGTTTGGGAGGCATCTAGGCAGTGGTACCAGGTCCTGGGCTCATTGCATGAGTTAGCTGTTTGAAACCTGGGACTTACAGGGATGCTTGGCTCAATCTGGGAGGAGGGGACTGGACCTGCCTGGACTGAGTCTATCAGGTCTATCTCAACCCTCAGGGGAGGCCTTGATATGGAGGTGGTGGGAATAGGGGGTGGGCTGGGGGGAAGAGGAAGGGGGCAGGAAGGGGGAGAACAAGGAAATCTGTGGCTGTTATGTAGAACTGAATAGTATTGTAAAAGAAAAATAAATAAATAATAATAATAAAAAAACTCAATGTGGAAAACACTGATTCAAGAGAACTTTAGTATCTTTGAATGCAGTGATGGTTTGATATAAGGCCACAGTTAGCATTGTAATGTGCTATCGATTCCCCAGGGTCCAAGGGGGCTTTGCTATGTCTGGTGTGGGATATCAGCAGAAAAAAAAAAAAAAACTACGTACACTGTGTTCTTGTGTCTGTCTGTTAACTTTATTCCTCTAGGACAAAATTACATCAATTCAGCTATAGCTCCACCAGGCATTCAAGGCAGGAATAACTCTAGACATAACAAGCTCTATATCCGTCTACTTTATTTCGCTAGGATGAAATCCTGTCTCCATAACTGCAGTTCCGTCCAGCTCCCTAGCTCATAGTCCAGCTAATGACTAACTCCTATGCTTTCAGCCTCATCTTCATCCTCTGTATCCTCTTTCTCCATCTCTGCTGCTCTCTATTCCTGGCACTCAGAAAACTCTACTCGAGATCTGCTTACCCTCTGTGGAACCTCTGTCATCCTCTCTTCTCTCTTGCCATGCTGTTCTGTCCTTATCTACAGAAAATGCCTGCCCTTTCTTTCCCTGGGCCCCTAGTCCCCTGCCTCCTCAGGAATGCCCTTTTATCTCTCACCTTGATATGTAAAAATCTCTTTTGTTGGCCGGGCGGTGGTGGCGCACGCCTTTAATCCCAGCACTCGGGAGGCAGAGGCAGGCGGATCTCTGTGAGTTTGAGGCCAGCCTGGATTACCAAGTGAGTCCCAGGAAAGGCGCAAAGCTACACAGAGAAACCCTGTCTTGAAAAACCAAAAAAAAAAATCTCTTTTGTTCTTAGCCAAAGTGCTCTGGAGAACCACTAGGCCTCCTCAAGGCTAGTGGATGGTCTGAGCTTCATTAGCACTGGAAACAAAGCTAGGTCTCCCGCCAGCTTATCTGCTAAGCTCAGCAGGGGAGTTAGTAACTTAGTAGGTTCAGCAGGTCTGGGGAGCTGAACTGTTTACCAATAGGTCTGGGCACACAAGGATTTCATAGCAGAAGACAGCTGAAATATTAAAAGCTGGGTAACAACAAATATTCATAATAAATGGCTTTGCCTTTTGACAGACCCTTGGCTGGTCAAATTTCAGCTTTAATAAACAGCTAAATCTCTATGATATATTATTGTGGCCCACAAGAATATGCAGCCATGTATGTGAGGTTCAAAGTGTCCTTAGAGATGATGGAATCCTTGCAAAACACAAGAAAAGTAACCCTATCAGTGAGGTGCATATAATGGAAGCCTTTAGTATCAATTAGGGTGAGTGGAGTCACAGTCATCTTTGACAATGATTAATATACAGATTGTGGTGTTTCCAGGAGTAAATATATGAGAAGTTGAACAGGTTGTGTCAATTTATAAAGAAGACAAGGAAGAAGAAAGATGGAGGAGAAGGAAGGAGGAAGGTGTTTAAAAAGAGGAGACACACACACACACACAAAGACACATAGGAAGAATACAGAGACAGATAGACAGACAGACACACACATACACACACACACACACACACACACACACACACACACACACACACACAAACAGGGGAAAAGAGAGAGAGAGAGCACTAATAATATCCATTCCAGTCGAAACACGGGCGCCTTTTACTCAGTTTGAAGATCCCATAGAGGTCATAGTTCTAGAAAGCACTGATTTAAAGAGCAAATTATTCACATACCACCACACCAAACATATACAACACACCTATCCTATTCCTGCTGAATGCTGAATATTCAGAATTTTCAAAATTTATTAGCCATAGACTTTCTAACAAGTGTGTTAGAGTGATAACATCTACTCTGTATTTATACATGTCTGTAAGCATATAATTGAAACATAAACACATACATATCATATACAATATTCCGTTGGTATAATGAAATTATGGTAGGAAAGAGTAGGTAGACATTGCTGAAATTCCTTTCATACCACTCCTGCCAAGACTGTAAATCAGAAGTACTTCAACCTAGAAGTGTTTGCAGAATTTGATGTTACTGTCAAATGTCTGTGTGATTCAGAGATGGTATTCACCGTCTTAATTCCATTCAATTCACTTGCATGGCTAGGAAATAACAGATGGATCTTGAAAACTGACAATGGATTACCATAAACTTAAGCAAGTCATAGCTCTAACTGAAGCTGATATGCCAGATATAGTAACTTCACTGGAGCATATCCACACAGCTTCTGGCACTTGTTTTCTGCCTATCATCTTATGTCTTTGTCTTGATCCTCATCAGTAGGACTTATCAAAGGAGTTCAACATCACACGTCAAGGAAAGCATTATACATTAATTGTCTTGCCTCAAGGCTATGCTAACTTTCCAGGTTTCTGTCACACATTGTACATGGGAACTTCAATTTCCTTGACATTCTGTAGAAACATCTCACTTGTCCATTATAGTGATATAGCAGTAGTGAATGTGAGGTTGAAAATAATCTGAATGTCCTAGAACAGTAACTGCCTAACATAGGATGGGAAGGATAAAGGATTAGGGTTCTGCCATAAAACTGAACTCTTTACAGATTAAGTAGTTTAGAGGCTATCAGAATACATACTCTACATAAGAGATGAAGCTACACTTCCAGCACTAACAAAGTGTTACAGGCTAAATCAATAGCTTCATCATCTGATGAAGCTTCACACTGCACCTAGCCATATTGTTACTGGCAACTGTGCAGTGACTCTTAAAAGTAAATACATGTGCCAGGCAGTGGTGGCATATGTCTTTAATCTCAGCACTTGTGAGGCAGAGACAGATGGATCTCTCTGAGTTTGAGGCCACCCTGTTCAATAGAGCTAGTTCCAGGACAGCCAATTCTACTCAGTGAAACCTTGTCTTGAAAAAAATACTAAATACATACTACATGAATCTGAAAACAAAAGAGTGTTCCACAATGAATTCTCCATGAGCATATCTTTGGGCCTTGTTTTGACCAGGTTTCTAGAAAGCAGGATAGATTACAGGGGAGATTTCATATTTTCTGGATACACATTTCACACCAGAGAGGAGCTGTCACTTTTAAGGTAATCACTGAAATAGGGTAAAATAATAGAGCAAAGAGATGTTTCATTCACATACACAACAAACATAAAATAGTTAATTCATACATAGGAATAGAGTAATTATCTTTATCAGTGAAAATTAACTTCATACAATATAGTATGAAAGTGTTGTGCTTCAAAATAAAGAAATATGCTCTAGAAGAAAAATAGATTCACATAGAAGGAAAGTAGCCAAAATTGTTGCTAAAAACTAAAATTAATGATAAACAATTAAATAGGATTAATTTCCCAATGCCCACATTAGACATCTTATAACCAGCTGCAGTTCTATCCCAGAGATTGCATATCTATAGCCTCTATAGGCACTTGCACCCATTTGTGCACACATGCATGCTTAAAGTAAATCTTATAAAAATAATAAAGAACACTTCAAATGTAGTGACATCCAAGAAAATATGTTTTAAATCAATCAGTTCCTTTCTAACATGCATAGAAATCTAAGATGCTAAGAATAAGTCTATGAAAACTGGCTCTGGTAACACAGACATATAATTACAGGATACTGAAGTAGGAGGACCACAGATTTAAGGCCTTCCTTGGATACAGAGTATTTAATGCCAATCTGGAAATTTTAGTTAGACTCCATCCCAAAGTACAGAGTTAAAAAGAGGGAGATTGAGTATAGCTCAGTTGCAGAGTTCTTGCTTAGCTGGCATGGGGCTCTATATTCAATTCCTAAAATAATCCATACAAAAAGAAAATAGACCAGGAAAAGATGAAATAAGAAGTCTGGATGGTTATACTACAGACATGGCAATTATCATAAAGTAGTAATGATTTGAAGGTCAAACAATTCTATAGAGCAAAATATAAAGTTCAGAAACAGAATAATTTGTACCACACATACTTTCATGCCAATTCTTTGCCAATGAAACACCAAATGGTACTAAACACATACTTCTCTCTCTCTCTCTCTCTCTCTCTCTCTCTCTCTCTCTCTCTCTCTCTCTCTCTCTCTCTCTCTCTCTCTCTCTCTCACACACACACACACACACACACACACATACAAATCTTCATAATAGTATAAAGGAGTGGAAATACACACACTTAACAAAGGCACTGATCAGAAAGAGAAAAATGAAAAGTTTTACTAAAGACTATAAAATTCTTTTCTTCAAAAACTGTCATTATCAGTATAAAAATTAAGCAATATAACAAGAATTTTCACACTAAAACCAGCAAAGTATTCATTTCCAGAAAACAGCATGCCTTACTTCTCTTAACTCCAACATCCAAACCATGTCTAACAAATACAAAAACACATATATGTACCAAAGAATATGTATAATAATCATTTATAATATCATTATTACTCTAGTCAACAACATATATATCTATTAGTTGTATTATGTTTTATGCATAATATAGAGAACATATTTTTCATATTTTGATCTCCTCCAGTTCTCCCAGACCTACCTCCTTAACCATTCAACTTCAGTTTCTCTCTTTCTCTTTCTCCTTCACTGTCTTTTTTTGCCTCTCTGTATTTATCAATATATTCATCTGTCTATCTATCTATCTATCTATCTATCTATCTATCTATCTATCTATCTATCTATCTACCTATCTATCTACCTGTCTATCGATCTACCTATCTATCTATCTACTTTTCTTTCTCTTTCCCAATTCAGTACTATTTATATTGTGGTAATGGAGACTGTCCTGGAGTGTGACTGATATTCCAGGCATCACACTATTAAAGAAAACTGGCTTTCTCTACCAGCAGCAATCAAATAACAATAGCTCCTAGGCAAGGAGTAAGGCTTAGTGTCCACCTCTCCTCCTCCATGCTAAGAGTTTGTCTGGTTTGAAATTGTGCAGGTCTTGTCCATGCTTAAACAATTGTGAGACCATATCTGTGTCTGCCCTTTTGTGAATGGAAGATAGTTTTCTTGAATTCATCCATAACCTTTGGCTCTTACAATCTTTCTGCAACCTCTTCAATATAGAACCCCGAGTCATAAAGTGAGGAGTGTGATAGAAAAATCTCATTCAGAGCTGAGTATTCTGAAATCTCTTCTTATTCCTCTGCATTTTGACCAACTGTAGGTCTCTGGGTTACTTGCCATGTACTGCAAGAAGAAATTTCTCTGATGAGAATTGACCAACGTTTTGATCTATGGATATAGCAATAAGTTACTAGGAGTTGTTTTATTGCTGTAGAATAATAATAATAATAATAATAATAATAATAATAATAATGAAAGTATTCCCATAGGGCCCATGACTTATCTAGCAACAGGTTTTTAGCCTCGTTTATAGTGTCAGGTATGGGTTCCATCTCATAGAGCAGCGTTTAAATCCAATAGAAAGTGCATGGCTATTCCCACAATATTTATGACTCTATTGCAACAGTGGGCACATCTTGACTTACTGTAGCTCACAGGGTTCACAGCTAGGTGAAATTATTATCTTTCTCTAGTAATGTGTGCAGCACCTTTCTGCACACTGTAAGTTAGCCAGTATTGATGAAGCCTCCAATTGAGTACCTACTAGATTTATCCATGTCTCAAGTGTGTGATATCTTCAGCAACAGGATCTTACCATAAATTTCTGGAGGGGAACCAACAGCACTGGTAATGGCTTATTGGTCCACAACCTCAAACTAGGTATCATATTTTTCACTGCCAAGAGTTTTTTTGTCAACTTGCCACAAGATAGGGTCATCTGATAAGAGGGAACCTCAACTGAGAAAAAATGCCTCCATTAGATGTGCCTGCAAGCAAATCTTTGGGGTCGCTTTCTTGATTATGATTGCTGTGAGAGAGTCAAACCCACTGTGGGTTGTAACACCCATGAATATTTGGTCCTGTGTTGTATAAGAGAGCAGGTAGAACAAGCCATGTAGAGCAAGTCAGTAAACTGGCATTCCTCCAGGGCCTCTGCTTCAGCTCATGCCATGAGTTCTTGTCATGCTTCTTCATGATAGACAACAACTGTAAATTGAAATAAATTCTTTCAACTCAAGTTGCTTTTGGTCATGGCATTTATCAAAGCAATAGAACCTTAACTAAAATAGCATTTGTAGTACTAGGGTTTTATTTGGTAATACATGGTATCTAGTTAGGTTATTGATACCCAACCCCATCAGAATATAACTCATTTAAACTTTTTATATATGTATATGTGCTTATTTTAGGAAGCTTCTACAGTAGTAGTTTTCCATATTTTTTTTCAAAAGGCTTTTAGTGTTTGTTGTCCCTTGCTCCACTCACTCCACTTCCTTTTGCTCACATTCTCTTCCTCCCTGTAACCCACCCTCTACCCTGCCCTCCTACCCCCATTCTGTTTAATCCTTCCTGTTCCAATTTTAAAAGTTATTACACCATTATTATATATTATCTTTCAAAATGAAAAAATTGTATCTAGAAATACAATAATTAAACATTGAAAACATCTTGATCATCTATGACAGTTCTATAACCACAATAACAATATGCCAAACTATGAAGGTATTTCTTAAGTGCTGATGTGGAATTATTTCCTAGAAATATATTATATAAGGAAAACAAAGTAGAGATCATTCATCTAATAAATTCTCATGTATATAAAAGAAGATAAATACATACATATATATATATATATATATTCTTTTTTGTTGTTGTTGTTTTCGAGACAGAGTTTCTCTGTGTAGCTTTGCGCCTTTCCTGGAACTCACTCGGTAGTCCAGGCTGGCCTCGAACTCACAATGATCCACCTGGCCCTTCCGAGTGCTGGGATTAAAGGCGTGCACCACCACTGCCCAGCAAAATATATATATATTCTTATTGATGTATTTAACATAAAATTTGTTTCTTCTTACCTAAGCAAAGGAACTGATAGTTAAAACACACAGTCATAGCTTGTATGTAAAGAATTGTTTACAAATTCCCTCCAAAAGGGCAAATGAAAAGAAAGCACTGTACATATATCTCTATAAAATCATAAATTTCCTGTAAAAGGATTATAATAAACCTCAAACAATGATTACATCTATATAGGACTTGCTGGGTATGGAATAGTGGAAAAATAATGCCATGTTGCTCTATCTTTTCCCACCTTCCGGATTTAGTATAAGATGCATGAGTTGTCCATGAAAATGTGTTGAATGTGAGAGCTTCTGGGCAAAAACAAATGGAACATGTTTCCTATACTTTGACTCCAGGTCCTGACTAAAGATTTTGATTAGTCTTTATTTTATGTAATAGACCAGCCTAAAAACAGTTGAAACTGATTCCCTATCCCTGATTTTGACAGAAAAAGCTGATCATTATGAAAATGACTAATATTGATGTGCAACACACTAAATATTTCAATATTCAATTTTAGATCACTTTGAAGTATATGCATAAGCTGTTCGATCTGTTTTGTGAAAGCTCATTGTTACCTTAGGTCTTCATTTCCCAAGGTACTGCAAATCTGCAGCTTGTCTTTAATATGATTGCTAGAGGTTTATGCTTACAGCAATCTTAAGGTATGATTCTATGTCTGTGTAGCATTTGGTCTTGCACTATTTTTTCCTAATCCTGTTCATTTCTGATGAGCTTTTAAATAATTTTAAATTGTGAAGATGAATTCATTAAAGCCCAGTTTCATAAGTGTTAAATATTACCCTTAGTGTTAGTGAAGCTAAACTGGGGAAGATCCCATTTTACATTTATGTCAATGTATGCTTCAATAATACTATGTATTTTTAGTCTAAGTTACAAAGCTAATCAGAACAGGCTTACTGGTGTAAATACTGGGGGAACATCTCTTAGTGTTACACAAATTTACATTAGGAGATACGAATGTGGTAAAATCTGATGATTTAATCTATCCCAAATATGACAGATGTTATGTTTATGTTTCACAATACATTTTGAAGCTTTTTAAATTGAGTAAATATATTTGATCACCTCAAATAGTAAAATGGACCAATATGTTTCAATAAAACTAATGTATTTTTAATTAATAATAAAAGTTGCAAAGTTTGTATTCATCTTCAAATTTCCCAAGTTGATGATCCCTTTAGGATTCTTCTTTCCCTTCTCTCTAGCTGTTCTCAATTGCATCTTAGGATGAGGAAAGCTTCAATGCCTTTTCCTCCTGTAAGTTCTTCAGGAGCATGCATTTTTCTTTTTTAGCCCGTTCAGATACTCCTCATCATATTCTAAGCAGGCTTTCCCACCACTTGGTGCAGAACAAAAGGGGTTTATAACATGGGATCCAACCCTAAAGGAAATGAATGTAGTGAAAAACAAGTTTTAGGTGCCAATTTGGAGACTTCTCTCTGAATTTTGGTCTCAACATGAGAGTAATGATTACAAAATAATTTCTCTCTCACATTTCTCTTTGTAAGGAAAAGATAGTACTTATTCTTAAAAGGCAAAGATTATAGAAATTTATTTTTATATTCGAAGACTGGATATTATAAATACAAATGAGAATGACATTTCTGAAAACTGATGGAATTGACAAAAAAGGGTTTCTTATGCCTGTATGAGTAACAGTGAGCCTTATATTGATTGAAACTGAGCAATATATTTCTAGATGTCATGAAAATAGTTGTTTAACTGCTTTTCTCTGGGTGTGCTTCTGAACAATATTCATTCTATATACTATATCTTTCACTTCTCTGTGTCACATTCAGAAATCACTCAATTATTTTTCCTCATGACTGCCCAAATGAATTAGTAACTTTCTAACTTGAAAATGAACTAGTTCTGGAAAAGTGCACCATTAACTCTGGGAAAAATTACTTTTGAAAAGTAAGCATACATTTCAACATTAAAAAAAAATCCAATTTATTCACTAACAGGTTTCAAACATGTTTAAGAAACACATCGTGTAACTCAATAACCTTCTGATCATGATAGATGAATAGGATTCTCTTTGTTTTCTAGTTTAATTTATTATCAGTTATTTTAAAATCTGTGTGGTCCATGGACACCTGAGTGCTTCAACTTTAATAGATTTTAATTTCATTTTTTCTCCTGAGTTATTATGCAGCTGCACTTCCACCCACACTCCATTATCTCCCACAGCTCTTTAAAAATATTCAAACCAAATTCACTGACAAATAGTCCCTAGCCAAAACTCATTTCAATTATTTTAATACAAGCTATGGACATTAACCTCCAGCTCTTAAATTTTTAAGAAGTAAACAATTGAATGAAAAAGATTCAATATTATAATTATGTTTATACTCACTGGAATAATATAAATTTGGGGCAATGTGATCATTTCACCAACAAAGTAAAACATTTAATCATTTATGAAATGGTCAAAATGATTCTAAACTTCATGTGTAAGAACAAACACATGAGACTAGCCAGGTAATTGGATGAAACTAAAGAAATTGAGCAAGAATTTCCTCTTCAGATTAATATAACAGAAAGTCATAACAACCAAAAAAATGTGGAATAACCACCAGAAAAAAAGATATAATGAAATTAATGTGCTAATGAAAAAGATATGCATCAGTAAAAATATGGATAAATATCAGGAAAATATATACAAAAAGTGTCCAAAATAATATGAAGAAAATGTCTGAAGTGAGAAGCAATAGTCAAGTAATATATAAAACATGAAGCTATATTTTTTTTCTCAAATAGCTAATATTGCTCTCTATCAGAAATTTAAAGCCACAAAAGCAGAAAGATATTATACAGTGCTTGCATAGCAAATATTCTCATGTAGAGTTGATAAGAATATAAATAGAAACCCAGGCAGTGGTGCCATATGCCTTTAATCCCAGCACTCGGGAGGCAGGGGCAGGTGAATCTCTGTGAGTTTGAGGCCAGCCTGGTCTACAGAGTGAGTTCCAGGAAAAGGCACGAAAGCTAAACAGAGAAACCCTGTCTCAAAAAATCATACAAAAAAATACAAATAGACACATTCCTAGGTACAATTTGTGTTGTCAATTTCTTTGACCTAGCATCACATGTCTAAGAAATTGCATGAAAACTACATCAAGATATATGTTTATGTATGTTTTTGGTAAATTTATAGTAATGCAGTGCACAAATCAAATTAAATATACACAAAAATAGTTTTAGTTAAATAAATTTTGTTCTATTTTGTAAAAATAAGCAATAAAGTAAAATTAGTGATGCACAAGGTAGAAAGATCAGATTTTTATTTGTATTATTTTCCCATTTATTAAACAAGTTTCTATTCTCATATAATCTTAATATTGTTTCCCCTCCTTCTACTCCTTCAAGTTCTCCCCCACCTCCTTTCCCATCTACATCTAGTCCCTTTCTGCCTCTTATCAGACAAGAACAGGGTTCTAGAAGATAACAAAATATAAAAAATAAAATATAAAAAGATAAATGTGAGACCAAAATGAGCCATCTTAGAAATAAGACCAAAATGCTTTCACTGAAAAACTAAGGCCAAATATTTCTCCTTCTAGGAATAGGTCAATAGTTACTGAATCAAGTCAGTCCAGCTTCCAGAAACCAGGAAGTGTAAAAGTACAGAGTCACAAGGTAGTCACGAGGTAATGACTGCCAGACTATAGAATGTTCCAACCCTGGTTTCCAGGGTAACTGACCACAGAAATGCCCCCACCTGAGGGCAGCCAATGAGAAATGGTGGCAGGTAACCACTCCCTTAGAAGTAAGATTAAGCCATGATTTCTAGAAAGCCCCTAGAAGCGAGCCAATCAGAATTGTACCCATACTAGCACCCCTAAATGATGTAACCTTGTGATTTTTCCCTTTAAAAACTGAGCTTACAGACAGGCGGGCACTTCCTTCAGCCTCCACTGCATTGGATGTATTGGACGAAGTCCCTGCCTAGGCTTGTATTGCTTTTGGATATCCAGAATTAAACCTTGCTTTTGCATTCCGGCTTGTTCGTCTTTGGTGGTCTCTCTGGGGATCACGATCTGGGCACAACAATAAACAAAAACCATCGTATCAAGTTTGGACAAGTCTAAGTATGTCTCTGTATAATCTAGAAAACATGCCTAACATATCTACAAATTTGATTGTTATAAATGACTAACTACTAACCTATATTTCTTGATTATCCCAAATAGTTCACAATAGCTTTCAAAAACTAGAACCTCAGCCGGCGGCGGTGGCACATGGCTTTGATCCCAGCACTTGGGAGGCAGACCTAGATGGATCTCTGTGAGTTCGAGGCCAGCAGTTCTACAAGCCAGATCCAGTACAGGAACCAAAACTACACGGAGAAACCCTGTCTTGAAAAAAAACCCCTAGAACACACCCTATATTTCCAAATGAACTGTGTAAGCACAATACCACAAACAAAACATAGAAACATACATACAATATGTTGTAATAAAAAATAATCTTAATTTTTTATCAATATACAAAAATCCCCCAAATAAGAACAGAAGCATATATACAGTGAGTTGCAAAATATTACCTTAAATTTGTTTCAATATACAAAAACAAAATATTTGAGATCATTAATTGCCCCTTATTTTATAGTACATTCAATAATCTACCCTACTATTTAAAGTATCTGCCCTTCTATCTTATCATTTTGTATTCCCTTAAACAATCACAAACTTCTGTAACCCACCAAATAACAAAAGACCACCCACCCCATCTCTTAGGAATGGGGGCATAGTATTCTCCAGACTGCTTCTTGTTGTCTGTGGACAAAGTATCTTTAAGGTCCCAGAGAGAAAATTTGAGATAATGGCCAAGTCCTGGGAAGACCAGCTATAATCTCTGTGATAGTTATCACCTGTCAAGGTTCAGGAGGTCTCGCCTGATCACACTTGATCCATATTAATCCTGAAGGATCCACAGCCTCTCATCTCCTATGGGAACAAAACTCCAAAGCATTTTTGATTTCCATTTGACAAATATATTTTTTGACTTTTTAAAAATAAAGCATTCCTAAAGTATGTGGGACCAAAATAAGACCAAAATGCTTTCACCCCAAAACTAAGGCCTAAGACTTCTCCATTTAGCTACAGGCTATAAGTTACTGGAACAGGCCAAAAGTTACTGAAACCAGATTCCAGAAACCAGGAAGAGTAAAAGTACAGAGTCACAAGGTAGTCAGGAGGTAATGGCTGCCGGACTATGGAATGTCCTCTCTCTGGCCCCCTAGGTAACTGTTTGACCATAGAATGTCCCAACCCTAGTTTCCATAGTGACTGTGTAATCACCAGATGCCCCCATCTGGGAGCAGCCAATGAGAAATGGTGACAGGCAACTACCTACTTAGAAGGAAAATTGAATCGTGATTTCTGGAATTCCTAGAGACAAGCCAATCAGAATTGTACCCGTACTAGCACCCCTAAATGATGTAACCTTGTGATTTTTCCCTTTAAAAACTGAGCTTGTATACAGCCTCCACGGCATTGAATCTGTTGGATGAAGTTCCTGCCTAGGCTTGTATTGCTTTTGGATATCCGGAAATTAAACCTTGCTTTTGCATTTTGGTACTCGTCTGGGCACAACAAGTATATAGACTGATTTGTTTCAACAGTCCCTCTTTTGATTCCAGGCTTCTTTGCAACTGTCCTTTGCTTTTTTTAAACACTATTTTTATTTTATAATTAACTTAATTTCACATATCAGCCACGGATTCCCCTATCCTCCCTCCTCCCACACCCCAGCCCTCCCCCCAATCTACCCCCCATTCCCACCTCCTCCAAGGCAAGGTCTCCCCTGGAGAGTCAGCCCAGCCTGGTAGACTCAGCCAAGGCGGTTCCAGTCCCCTCCTCCCTACACCAAGGCTGAGCAAAGTATCCCAGCATAGGCTCCAGGCTCCAAAAAGCCAGCCCATGCACCAAGGACAGGTCCTGGCTCTACTGCCTGGGGGCCTCCCAAACAGTTCAACTTATCTCACTTATCAAGAGGGCCTGATCCAGTTCCATGGGGGTTCCTCTGCCATTGGTTCACAGTTCATGCGTTTCCACTAGTTGGGTATTTGTCCCTGTGCTTTTTTCCAACATGGTCTCAATATATCTCGCTCTTTAACAATCAAAAAATTCAAAATCAACACAATAATATACAGGATTCAGACTCCCTATGTATTTCTCATCTTATGTGGCTTTTTAAAATACTGCATTTACTCTTTCTTTAAAGACTTTATTATTATTTTTGAACTATTCATTTCTTTCTATGACTATACCCTTTTTGTCTTCTTAAGCCTACACACATTGTTAAACACACTGTAACCTCTTTAGAGGTTTTTCTGTCTGGATCTCTTTTATTGCATATCTTTTAACCTTTTTGACTGCATGAACAAACTTTAAATGGCTAAATGGCAAGGACCTCTGCCTGAGGCTTTGGTGGCTGGCTCCACCCACTTCTCAGGTCTGGAAATCCACGTTGAAAGCACAGGAGACTGGTTGGAGGTTCATGCTGAGAAATGCATTCAGCCTTTCTAGAGCTCTAGACTGCCAGTGCTAGGTGCTGTGACAGGCATTTTTACTTAGATTTTTTTTGTTGTTGTTGTTGTTCCTACTTAATGTACTGGTTGCTCAAGGGCTTGCCAGTAGGCAGAAACTCTTATAGGAGCCATATTCTCTTTTTCCCCCTCAGCTTTCTTAAGCCCTAAGTGGAAATTTGGACCATGTTGGGCACCAAATTGTTGCTTTTGCTCTTTTGCCTCATTCCCACCATACTGTATAGTCCAGTACACCCGCCAGGAACCCGTCATAGTAGCTCAAACACGCAGGCTGCCACTAGCTTGAGAGAAACAACTAGGAACTGTTTTTAGATCCATTTTAGAATCTTTTTTCAGGTTTTAGGTGGAAACTCTTGCCAACTTGTTGGGCGCCATTAATGAGGCCTCTGCAAGTGGCACATTAAGCTGTGTGGTAGATTTAGCCTTTGCTAGTACAAAACAAAAAAAGAGGCTTCTGGGCTGCATGCTGCTTTGATAGAAGCATAGACCCACTATTTCTGAGAGTTGATGGCTCCCAGAGCTGGCGGAAAACGTACCACTGCCATGTTGGGAAGCTAAAGTGGGCAGAGCCAACAGCCACAGGCTCAGAAGGCTGCAGTTTAAAGCAATAGGCTCAAGTTAATATAAAAAATAAGCCACGTAAAGTTGGCTACCACACAGAGAATCTGGATTATGTTCTCTTTGATATTCGTAACTGAAGAAAAACATTTGATTAAAAAAGCTGTTGAGTTATGCCAAAATGTGTATTTTAAAGGTACCTTAACTTCAAAATTTGGATATAAGGATATGTTGCTTTGGAAAGGAGGCTCTGCTTTTGTTTCTACAGAAAGCCAGAGGCTATGGATTTGTTCCAGATTAAGATACATCAGGTTTCACCAGCCATGACCCCCTAAAAGGTGTCCGATGACACCATGGCCCAGATGATTCAACATCCAAAATTGTTTCAAGGCAACTGGCTCAGACGATACAGTCTCACAGACTACTCTATGATCCTAAAATTTTCTTTGTGTCCCCATAAGATACAGCGCCCCCCTCCAGCAGAAAGTAGTAAGAGATGCTACGCCCAAATTCCCAAATATACCAAGCTGGCTTTGGAGATGTGTAAAAGTTAAAACCTTCCTCTTTAAAAAAAGAAAAGGGGAAGTGTTGTGGGATGGTCTATATGTCAAATTGCTCTGATTGGTCAATAAATAAAACACTGATTGGCCAGTGGCCAGGCAGGAAGTAGGTGGGACAAGGAGAGAGGAGAATTCTGGGAAACAGAAGGCTGAGGCAGAGAGACACTGCAGCCACTGCCAGGACAAGCAGCATGTAAAGATGCCAGTAAGCCACCAGCCATGTGGCAAGGTATAGATTAAGGCTGAGGCAGAGAGACACTGCAGCCACTGCCAGGAAGAAGCAGCATGTAACGATGCCAGTAAGCCACCAGCCATGTGGCAAGGTATAGATTTATAAAAATGGGTTAATTTAAGATATAAGAACAGTTAGCAATAAGCCTGCCACGGCCATACAGTTTATAAGTAATATAAGTGTCTGAGTCATTATTTTATACGTGGATTGTTGGACTGTGGGGCTTGGTGGAGCCTGGAGAGAAGCCCTCCAGCAACATAGATATGTATACACTGACTGGTAAGCCAACTGGGTTCTGTTGTATAGTGTCTTATCTATAATCATGAAGGTGGGCCTAGTTAAATTCAATGGGTCACAGAACAAAACAAAAGACATAAATTTGTAAAAGGGATTTATAGGTAAGATGTGAGGTTGACAAGGCTTGAAAGGAGAAGTAAATAATATGGAAATAAATGTATCTATGAAATTATCAAAGAATACAGTTTACTAATAAACAATTCTCCAGCGGGAATGAAATTTTTTAGAATTTTTTAATAACATGTTATCTGAGGTTTGTTTTGAAATAATTACAAAGAGGTAAAGTGAATGTATTGTACAATTAAGAATGTATTAGTTATATGTTGATATTTGCAGGAGTAGAGCAATTAATACCAGAAGGAGCAAATAATATTATGATATATATTTTCATTTGCATAAAAAATTCAATTCATTATTGTCTGTGGTGATATTTTGTGTATGCTCTACTTGCCAGAAGATCAGAGGGCAAAGCAAGCCACTAGTTAGCCATAGAAGCCAGGCAGTGGTGGCACACACTTTTAATCTCAGCACTAAGGAGGTTGAGACAGGAAGTGATATGGTTGGGTGGAGAAAGGAATATAAGGTGGGAGGAAAAAGGAGCTCAGTCCTTTTGGCTGAGGAGTTGGTGAGGTGAGAGGTGGCTGTGGCTTGTTCTTTTGTCTCTCTGATCTTTCAGTGTTTACCCTGATATCTGGCTCCAGGTTTTTATTAAGACCAACTAGGATTCATGCTACATTTATGTGCTTTATCCTGGATAGTTGCTACTGCTCTGCCTTTACTTTCCAGTTTACTTATTGCATGTTTAATTAGTTATTAATTCCATTCAATTAATTTGTAATTTAATATATTGCATTTTTTATTTTTATTTTCAGCTGAGAAGTCCTAGAGGTAAGAAGTCTTTCTAGTGGCTGGCTGCTCTGCTTTTCTGATCTTTCAGTTTTCACCCTGATATCTGACTCCAGGGTTTTTTTTAAGACCAATTAGGATTCGTGCAACAATTGTCTTAACAATTTTAGTGCTGTAATTTCATATACTATATGTAGAAAAATATACTTTTTCTACAAAAGTATGATTATATAACTAAAATTTATATGACATAAATATTAACATATAATTGATATAATTGCTGTTATCAGATTGAAATTGTTTATTTCCATTCATAAAAAAAATAAGTTATTGAAATTCTAAAGGTAGTCTTCCTTATATTTCACTATTGAACACATTTAAAAAATACATTTCTAGGACATTCTTCCTGTTTTCTATCTCTCAAAGACTATTCCAAATTTAATAGCTTTTAGTATTCTAGCATCTTTACCAACTCTATCTTGTGCTTATTTTTTCATCACTGTACATTGCTTAGTTTGAAATAACAATCGACTGAATCCTCAGAACACTACCTTTCATTTTATATTATGGCATTCACTTCTAAAGATTGACATCCAACATCCTTCTTGATATAACTCAAACCAACCTTTCAAGACTTGCATACTACAGTAGAGTAAAGAGACAGAGGGGAGGGGATGGAGGATGAGAACACGAGGGAATGGGATGGTCGAGCTGGAACAGTGATGGAGTGGGAGAGCAATGAAAAAGATATCTTGATAAAGAGAGTCAACATGGGAATAGGGAGGAACTGGGTGCTAGTGAAGTTCCCAGGAATCCACAAGGACGACCCCAGATTAGACTACTAGCAATAGTGGAGAGGGTGCCTGAACTGGCCTACCCCAGTAATCAGATTGGTGAAAACCTAACTGTGATCATAGAGCCTTCATCCAGTAACTGATGGAAGCAGATGCAGAGATCCACAGCCAAGCACCAGGCTGAGCTCCTCCAGGAGTCCAGTTGAAAAGAGGGAAGAGGGATTGTATGAGCAAGTGGGTCAAGATCATGATGGGGAAATCTACAGAGACAATTGAACCAGTTCATAGGAATTCACAAACTTTAGACTGACAGCTGTAGAACCTGCATGGGACTGGACTAGGCCCTCCGCATAGGAGAGACAGTTGTGTAGTTTGGTCTGTTTGAGGGGCCCCTGACAGTGGGATTAGGCTCTATCCCTGGTACATGAGCTGGCTTTCTGGAGCCCATTATCTATGGTGGGATGCCTTGCTCTGCCTTAATGCAGCGGGGCAGGGCTCGGTTCTGCCTCAGCTGAATGTACCAAGCTTTGCGGACTTCCCATGGGAGTTCATACCCTTTTAGAGGAGGGGATGGGGGGGTCAGTAGGGAGAGAAGGCTGGGGAGGAGTGGAAGTGAAATGAATAAAAATTTCTTAAATTAAAAAAGGAATAAAGGTTACAATGCAGTTATTTGCAATAAAGAAAAAATATCTTTTTCTTTAAAAACAAACGAACAAAAAGAGAATTTCATATTGGTATGATACCATGTCTCAAAAAACCTATTAAAAAGAAATCAGTCAAAATCCCACCAAGTTTTTCTTTTAAATGTCTGATGAGCTGAAATTAAAATTTACATAGAAATGCAAATAGCAAAGGATAGCTAAGGAAGTCCTGAATAATGAAGTAGGATGGTTTATATTATGAGAGTCCTAACCCCTTATTGACATTCTGATAGTGTGATATTGACATAAGAAGTAGAAAAAGGAGCATAAACGAGGGTCTACAAATAATAATGTACTTATAGAAATCACCTACTATGTGGTAAAGTTGAAATCACATAGCAGTATGTAAGGTATGTCATTTTTGTAGATGATATAGGTCAGTATAATAATAAATGTGAGGATAAATACTTTTCTTATACTTTGTCATATCTAAAACAATTCATATAAAATGGTAGACTTCCTTTAGTATCACCAATGCAATATGTACAGGAATCTGTGTAAGACTATCTTCATAACCTTTCAATAGGCGGACATTTTCATGTCGAATTGTAGAATTATAAATTGTAGGAAGAAACAGACAGCTTGGACTATGAAATCTCTTATAATTATTATGTAACCAAAGACACCATTACAAAGCTCAATGTTTTTAAAAAAGGAGCATCAGAAATGATAGAAGGGATTATACAACAGCTAATATAGCCATAGAAAGTAAAGGGGGCAAAAGGCACAGCAACCAGAAAGTAAAAGATATGAAAAGAAAGCTAGGGAGAGAAAGAAAGAAAGAAAGAGAGAGAGAGAGAGAGAGAGAGAGAGAGAGAGAGAGAGAGAGAGAGAGAGAGAGAGAAAGAAAGAAAGAAAGAAAGAAAGAAAGAAAGAAAGAAAGAAAGAAAGAAAGAAAGAAAGAAAGAAAGAAAGAAAAAGAAAGAAGCCTCTTTCACAAGGTAAGCCAGGCAAATCTGACTTAAAAAGACTGGCCACCATTCCTAACTATATAAGGCAAACCTCACAATTCTTAAATCAAGATGAGGAATTTACAGGCATAGTGACTCATTCATAATACATCAGCATTGGAGAGGTGTGTTTTGCCTCTTTCCACATTTCAAGTGCTGCCTTGAAAGAGAATAACTGAAATTAAGATAATGTGACAAATCCATAATCTGGGGCACTCCAAGCTATATCTCCTGAGGGAGAGACAGCTAAATAAGGCAGTTGTTGATGGGGAAGGATTTCTGGGCATGCTGAGATGCTCACCTATGGAAAGGCCAAGCATCTATAGGTCAGATGATTGTTATTTCCACTGTTTTGGGGGTGATAATCTAGATAATCAGAGGAAACTGAAAGCTCCCTAACACAATTTAGCAATTACCTCCACTTCTATGGCTTAGTCTCTGTCTTGTGATTTTCTGCTAATGGAAGTATAAAGCCTAAATCCTAGGTCCAGGAAACACTCCCAAGAGCATCTTCCTCCCTACATGGTGTTTAATAGATAGCTAGATCATAAAACATTGAAATGAATTCTGTGGAGACATATCTCAATGTTCCATCTGCATCAACTGTACCCCAACACAGTTGAGAGAAACACCTTAGCTTAGACATTAGCTACCCAAAGATGTGAAAACTAGGAAGTCTCTGGAGTGAATGAGAACCTGTGAACTTAAAGACTACAAAGCTGATGATGGTCAAAAGTACTTTCTGGTGTGCAAAAAAGGAAAGACACTACAGTGACCGGTGCATTGTTAAGCAACAGACATTGGATTAAGACTAGTGCAAGTCTCCAACATCAATTCACAATTCCTTCTATCTGTTAACCTCTAATATTTAAAAAAAATCTTGTAAGGGAGCTGCTCTAGTATATTGCTTTCTGGTTAGTGTTTTATTGTTTGTTTGCTTCCTTTGCTTCTGTGTTTTCTCATTTAATTCTATTCTTAATATTTGTAATGGAGAAAACTGATCCCCCCTGTCTTGGAAGCTATCAATTGCCTGTAGCTTTTCATTTAGTGAAGACTTATTAAATCCCCAAGTACACATCATTGTAACATCAAATTGTTTGTCCTGCAGATCTTGTTTAGACAACACATATTTGAGATTTCATAGGTGTGGCTTTTCTGTCATGTCTAGAAGGCATTATATCTCAGCATGTATCCTTGTCCTCTGGCTCCTACAATCTTTCCATCTCCTCTTCTGCATATTTTCCTAATACTATCTAACCCCAAGTGATTATCCACAAATGATCAACACTATAAAGACTCAGTAGGTTGTATAAATGACATTCTTTCATCATCAATGTGACTAAATTTATAATTATATAGGAGGCACACTTCTGGCCATGTCTATATGAGCTTTAACAGAAATAAATGACTATTGAAGAAAGCTAACCCTGAATATAGGTGATACCATCCCATAAGCAGATTCAATATTTTCTTCATTCTGATCCACCCAGATGTTAGAAAGCCCTTGCTACCACAGCTGTGATACATTCCTTTTGCCTTCCCTTCCTTGCAATGATGGATATGCATTCAAACCTCAAATAAATCCACCCTTGCTAAGTTGCTTCTTGTCAGGTATATGTTCATGGAAATAAGAAAGATAGCTAAGAGGGAAAATTGGTACTGATGATTGTGTTTCTGTGATAAACCTTTCTTTTGGATAACTTCCAAAAGAAGTTGGAACTGGATGGGAACATGAGCGTTGAATCGCCATTTTAAAAAGCCCAAGAATGTTGCAAGAAGAGTGTAATGGATAATTCCAGTCTGAGTTTAGAAGATCAAAATACTGATGGGAATATAGAAAATAGAAGCAAGATTCATGAAATTTAAAAGAGAGAAAGATACTCTATCAGTGTTAGAATTTCCTTTTACTGATTCACTGAAAATTATTTTCTGTACTATGCAATTCAACCACTTTAACTCAGTCTTACCCCACTACCAGAGAGCATAAATTTTCTTGAACCTAGGTCCTTGAATAAAGTAAATTTAAGTTGTCTACTTTTCTTTGTAGTATAAATAACTGCTTCTGACATTGGATACTAATTATTGACATTGACATAATAAAAATATGATAGTATTATACATCACTTCCTTCCAGAAATCTGTAGAGTAAAATAATTCTGTTGTTTCTGTTTATTCTTATATAAGATTGCATGTATGAGTCTGTGTCTGTGTCAAAATGATTTTTTCTCCAACGACATTGTCAAACCAACTTTTATATAGCAGAACTATTTATATAATTCTGATTTGATAGTGTCAAGGTTAATCTTAATTTTCAACTTGATCATATTTAGAATCAACTAAGAGCATGTCTTTGGGCAAGTCTGTAAAGATTTTTCTTGAAGGACTACTTCAGGGGAGAAGACCTACCCACAGAGTTGGCAGTACCTTTTGGTGGAAGCCAAGACATGAATGTCTTGAGGAAAAAGCAGTACATCTTGCTTTTCTGCATTGGATATTTGCTAATGAGTATTTCCCTGAAATTTAAGCCAACATCCTTTGATATAAGAGCCCAGTGTCTTCACCCTTCTAGTGTGGTCTGAAAAACAGAGACTCTCACAAAATTCTCCAGGCCAATCTGAGGGATCCAAATTTATAGATTGAGTTGTTACCATGTTATAAACCTGGACAGTTGCAGGTGGCCATTGTTTAATATCTATTGTTAGCCACACAGCCCAAATCTTGAAAACTAATCTAACAAACCCCTCTTTTATAAAATATATTCATTCTATAAGTTCTGTACATCTAGAGAATCCTGACTAATATAGATTGGATATAGAAAAATTGGAAAACTGGGTCTGAAGCTCGAATTACATACCTAGATTTGAAAGACTCACTTGGCTCAATTTAGTTAAGAAATACTCTGAGCCTAATACGCCATCCAATGCATTTCATTAAAAGTCAAAATAGCTATACTTTGAAACTCTGGCTAGGAAACAGGAAGCAGTGTGGATAAACTAATGGAAGGATAGCAGGTAAGAGGGGCAATACTCAGAACTACAGACCAGATATCCCCAGGTTAGGTACCATGCAAAGCAACTGAAATAATATGACTTTTAAATTTCATTTAATTAAATAAGTGAGATTTATATGCCTTCCTAAATGAACCAGAATCACAGAAAGTTACTACAACTTTAAAGAGGATTCTGATAAAGATATAAAAAAATAATAGTTTTTCTTTTATATGGGATGTAAATGTTTTCAGTAAATTTAATATTAGTCAACAATTGAGTGTCTATTAATGGTAACTGTCTCAAGAAAATTAGGAAAAGGAGGATGCTTCTTTAATGTGATCATTGCCTACTGAAATGTATAGCTATCAATTTTCATGATGATTGGTTAAACATTACTTATAAGGTTATGACTAGTCAAAGATGGTCATCATTATTGCCATTATTTGTTATTGAAAAAATATTTTATCCAATGAAATATATATTAGAATTTTAATATATAATCATTCACAGAGAACTTCTCTGTATACATATAAGATCTACAAATACCTAGAAATTATACGAAATAAAAATATTTAGAAATGTTGGTGAGTAAAACTATCAATGTAAATATCAATACTAAGTTTTGGTCATAGGAATTATTCCAGGTTGATGATCCCAAATGTAACACAAATCCAGACAGTGGAGTTTGAGGTATATTACATAGCTGTATGATCTGAGGCCAAGCATAAACACTAAACAATGCACCTAGAATTGATCAAAGTAGAGCAATATAATTTTAGGTATAGGTAACCTGATACTTGGTGGCAAAATATTGAATGCCATCTACTTGAACACGTCTTCTAGTTTTAATTGATTCTAGAAAAGTTCATGAGTGAAATAAAAGTGTTAAGAGTGAAAATAAAGAACAGCTAACTTTTAAAGACAGAATTCAGTAAGATTTTTCTGTAATGGATTAAAAAGCAACTATTTATCCTTGAGAACAATACCATTACAATTATTTTGCTCTCATTTAAATGGCAAAGGATCCTTAGATATTAACAAATGATTAAGACTGTATTAAAAAATAAGTGGCAGACTGGTTTTCATTGGTTAATTATGCTATGGGCAAAGAATATTTAATGATTTCAGGTGAAGGGGGGGATAAAGTTAAGAAAAGCAAGGCAAAAGCTAGACCAGATAGTCTGTTCATTTTAAGGAAGAAATTGGACTTGCTACTAGAGTCATCATTTCTACTTCTGATCATCTTCTTGCCATAATCTTAGGAATACTCTCCAATGTTGTAGAATATTATTTTAAGGTGTGTTACTTTTGTTAATATTGCATTTGTTTAACTCTGTGAAGCTGTGTTACTATGCCTTTCTAAAAAACCTCATGGTCTAATAAAGAGCTGAATGGCCAATAGCAAGGCAGGAAAGAGAAATAGGCGAGGCTGGCAGGCAGAGTGTATGAATAGAAGGAGAAATCTTGGAGAATAAACGAGTAGCCAGAGAAGGAGGAGGACCCAGGGGCCAGCCACCCAGCTACACAGCAAGCCACAGAGTAAGAGTAAGATTTACAAAAGTAAGAGAACAGGAAAAACCCAGAGGAAAAAGATGGGATAAATTAAAGTTAAGGAAAGCTGGCAAGAAATAAGCCAAGCTATGGCCAGACTTTCATAAGTAAGAATAAGCTTCCGTGTGTGATTTATTTAGCAACATTTCAAGTGGGCCCCTCAAAAAAGTAAAAAACAAACAACAACACTCCAATACTTCAGTAGCACTTTCTAGTAGAATACAGTTTTTCACTTATACAATTCTTAGAGAAATATGACCAAGTCCAGATCACATTATCTAAGAAAATTGTTGAACAAATAAGCAAAAATAATGCCTGTATCTGCTGATATTTAATCTCCTCTCTGCATGTACCTGTTTTTCTGTTTATTTTTTTATGACTGTAGCTCAGGGAAATCCTTTCTCAAAGATGTTGCATAACCTTCTCCTATAAATTCTAGATGACTGCTTAAGTAGGAAAATGTTCCCATAGAAAATTAAAGCTACTTCTTATTTTGAAGCTTTGAGTAATGCAGGTCAGAAGACATGGGTCAGTAATGGAGATACAGACACTGAGAATTCTCAGAGAGCCTAAACTGTTTTCTGAATAATTTATTTTCCTGAATTCATGTGGTGACCTTTAGGCTGCAAAAATATAGATCATATGACCGAAGTGTACTATCCCTGGGTTCAGCTTAAATGTAGGAAATTCCAACTTGTGCAACATAAACTGATAAAAAATATTAAACATCCCAGAAGAAAAGATAATAATGTTGCTAAGGCTAAGAAGTACTGAAAACATGTATTTTTTATTTCCAAACATTATCCAGATTGTGAAACAAGTCAGCCCATACTATTCTATTATCTCAATTACTTCTGACTCAGAGTCAGGACTTTCAAATGAACTAGTCCTACAACAACAAGAATCCATCCTATGCTTTAAACGAGACAGCTATTTGTGGTATAAAGTCCACTGAAGGATTCTAACTGCAATGTTCAATAATGCTAATGTATTTTCACATTTTACAAAGTGTATTTAAGACAGAACAATAACTGCAAAAAATTACACATGGGGGCTATATATTATTTTATTGAAATAATTCCCATGTAAAATTTGCTCTGTTTACAAGTTAAAGGACATATTATTAAACATAACTCTATTTATTAGTAGTTCTTATGCTGCATATCATGAATTACAGCAATAGCAACCAGAGTTGCAGTTTATAGTGTTATACCAGGACATGTGATTGAAACTTCTCAAAATATCTATGGAAAATTGCTAGACCAGAATTATCAACATCATTGAATCACATTATGTTGGTCATAAAAGAAGAAGCAGAGTGGATACACTGGTTACTGAAATATGGTAAGTTAAAGGGAAAAGTAAATGTAATTCTTGCAATTTGCTGTTGATCAAAAAAATACAGAGATATTTTCACAAATATATAAAGATTAACAATAAAAATGATCCATGAAATTTTAAAACACTAGTCCAGCCATCTTGCAGAAAAGGGCCACTTCACATAATAAAATAAAGACCATGTGAAGTACAGATGCCTAATAAACACCAATACACTAATTGTCCACTCTATATAATAAGTCACTCCACATTTAGGTTAGAAGTGTGGCGCCATATAATGAGTTTTCTTAGTTTAGGCTCTCACAAGGCTTAAATATAAATGGTAGCTAAGTGATTTCTTATCCTGAGGGTATGGCAGAAAATTGTCTACTGAGTTCATTCTTGCACACCAAATTCAATTCTGTGCATTTGTAGACTGGGATCCCTGTTGCCTTACTAGTTGTCAAATGAGTGCCAGTCTCAGCTCACTAAAGCTTACCTTCATTCCTTACAAAATGCAGACTCCCAGTGTAAGAGCAAAACTAGCAACAATTTCATGTTTCAAACTTCTGACATTCCCTTCTTCAACAAGCCAACATTATTTTTTGAATGATGATTTTGTTAGGAGTCCCACAAGAAGACCAAGCTATATAACTGTGACATATTTAGAGAGGTCTTAGGTCAGTCCCATGCAGACTCTCTCATTGGCAAATCAGTCCCTGTGAGCCCCTATGAGCCCAAGTTATTTGATTCTGTGGGTTTGCTTGTGGTGTCATTGCAAAGAAGGAAGGGAGGGTTGAGGGGAGAGACTGAGAGAAGAGGAAGGAGGGAGGGGAAACTGTAATCGGTCTGGGGAAATTAATTAAATTAATTAATTAAAAATGATGCTCTTGAAAGATTTAAGTTATCATGTTAGTCACATATATTATTTTCTTATCTAAATATTAATTGATATATAGTAACCCAATAGTGGGGTAAATTCTATAATTTGATTATATCTAAAATTCCAGGTATCATGTGGGATATATTTTGAGATGTTTTGTATGGTAGTAAATCATGGGTACCATTCTTAAATTATCTTATATTTGAAGAGTTTAATTCATCATCAATACATTTAACAGTTTTTGAGCACCTACTATATATCGGGGTTTATTAATATTTGAGCAGTTCCTATTTCCAATTAGAAATTAGTGACAACTTTATATTTTAAACCACCGACCATGAATTACACTGGTTTAGAAAAATTCCTTATGAATAAATAGATTAAAGTTAAATTCTACTTAATTTAGTTACTGTATGCATAATATTGGTTAATTTCAATAATTTCCATGAGATTCAAGTTCTTTACAAAAGGATAAAGAGAGAATAGTAACATCATATGCTCCACAGAGCTGCTATGTGAATTGAGTGAAATGATATGATTGACATACATATAACATTTGCAGCATTCATCAATCAATGAATGAGAATATATAAGATACTATCCACCATTTAAAGCACATTAGGTTGATACGAACATGGAGGTTTTATATTTTTTCCTTCTATGCTAGACACCGTGACATAAAGTTTGTATTCCTCTAGCTTGTTTTAATCATGCAGAGAAAGAAATGTGATGTCTGTGTCTATAGCAACACTTTCAGCCCTTAGTTACTGTAATGTACATCAAGCTTACCATTAACTAAGGCCAATAACACTGACCCCTTATCCAGAGAGTATGGCAGCTATGCAGTGCTTGAACAATCTCAGTTGAGATTTTCTTCAGCTAAGTGGTCTCAGAAGGCTCATTCTTCCACTTAATATAATAGAAATTAATAAATATACACAACGATCCTCACTGCTCCTACCATTGCCTCAAGATCAAAGAAGCAGTCATGGGAATCTAACCGCAATAGTGTCTGTCTGCTGCTTTAGCTAACAGATTAGAAAAAGTTTTAATAAGTTTTGCCAATGACTGCTTTCTAGTATTAGGCAAAATCTCCAAGTGTAAACAAATCCACCAAAAATTAAATCCAATAAAGTTTACATTTGACAAAGTACAGAAAATGTACAAAAGTAAAGGCTGGGCAAAGTTTTGCAGATATTTCACAAATGACTCATTAGTCTAAGCAAAAATCTTTGTTATATTTTTCCATGATCTCTATACATGTAAACTACAAACAATGACTACATTTCAAATTTGTGGGGTTTTTTTACATTTCTAAATTCTTAAAAACTAAATTGTTCCTGTATGGTTTTAAAGAAGTACTGTTGCTAGATAAATTAAGGTGGATGATGCTTAATTTGTATCCAGAAATTTAATACTACAAGGTGTTAATCATCTCAAAAAGAAAAAAAAATGTTGGTAAAGAGAATGAATCACATCATTCTCCTCATTTCCAGGGTAATTTTTACTTGCAGCTGAGGCTATAATGGATTATACCCTGCTGATTTTTATTGCTATCGAGGCTTATAGTTATCTTGAATTGCTGATAAAATACATTTATAACAGTGTTATTCTAAGAAATATTTTTATAAATCCATCGAGAATGGTGTATTGTCCACAAAGATTCATAGATAGTGGTAGTGTATCAAGATGCTATACCCATAAAATGGCATTAAGTACACCTACTCATGTGTTCACTAGTGTAAGATCTTTGAAACTTTGATATTATATTGATCAAGGCCAATCTGTACCACAATATTCTCCAGCTACTAATAGCCTACTATCCATTCCCCAAATAGGAACACAGATAGTCAACTCCATATCTGGGTCATCAAATTAAAGGCTTGAATAACAACTGCACTGCAAGCCATTTCTCGAGATACTCCATAGAATCTGAAGTAGTTCAAAGTGGCCCCTACACAGTGGGTTAGCAATCTAATTAAACACTTCAATTTGAAAATTGAGCCCTTGATGTTATCACTTACTAAGCAGATGGCTGATTACAAGATAGGAGTGGAAGGAGGTGAGAATGAGAATTTAAAAATTCAGTAGATGTTACCTAATAAGTCAATCTGATAGAGGAAACTAGTAGATATCAGGTAATAGCCTGAACTACACTGTAATGGTGACCTTTGAGAATCCTTTCTCTCCAAACTGGGTCATTATGATTTAAAACAACTTGATAAACATCATAGTTTTCTAATCTAAGCATAAGTGAGAATCTTCAAGGTCAATAAGCTATGGTAAATTTTAATGTTCAACATATATTCTAAAGAACAATTAATCATTATTAATTCTGGGTTAAGGATATCCCATAACGCACAGAAGGATTTCAATAGATATTTGTCAAAGAAACAATGTATCTACCATGATGATTTAGAAGAAAGGGAATATGGCATGATTAGTTTTATATATATTAGGAGACAGGGTTTCACTATGAAGCTCTGGCTGTCCCAGAACTCCCTATGAAGACCAGGTGAGCCTTGAAGTCATGGAGATTAGCCTGCTTCCATCTCCCAAGTGCTGGGATTAAAAACATGTGTCTCTTTTATATTTTTTAGATTTAGCTTTTAGACTAGAATACAAACCAATGGGTTTTATCATGGTATCTTCATATACAGCTATCATTATACTTTGTTCTTATTTGTTCCCTACCCCACTTTCCTTCTTCATTTTTCCCTACTCAAGTCAGTATTTTTTCTTCCTCCAGTTAGTCTAATACTGCATTTCCATTATACATTAAATTATTTTCTTTATTCCCTCCTCCCTTAAGACATCTTCCTCCCCTCCAATGATACTTTATTTGAAATCTGTGATCTAAAATGCACATATGTAAATACACACATGTATAAATTTAAATTTAGGTTCTACAGATGACAAAAAATGTGTTTTTTTAAAATGTGAATCTGACTTATTTTATGTAACAATGAATTCCAGTTCCATTCATTTTCCTACAAATGTCCTGATATCCTGTTTTTTGCAACTGTACAAACATCCTTTGCCTATATGAAAATATTTTCTTTACGTTGCTGTCTGCTGATAAATATGTAGACTAATTCCACTTCTTAACTATTTTGACTAGAATATCTACAAATAAGGATGTGCAAGTGTCTCTGCAATATGTTATCTTACAATCCTTTGGGAAACATTCAAGTGATATAGCCTGGTCATGTGGTAGTTTTTGAGACAATGGCCATGCTGATGCTTATAATGGCTGTACAAGTTTACATTTCCACCAATAATAAATAAGGACTCACTTTTCCAAACATTTTCACTAGCATTTTTCCTTGATAATAACCATTTTGATAAAAATGAGACAGAATCTCAAATAGATTATTTTTCCTCTATCTCTTTGGAGTTAAATATTGGCTATGAGACTTGATTGGATTATCAAATTTTGAGGAAAAACTGACCTATATCAGTTTCAAATGGGCATTAAGTTAAAAGTTAAGGTGTATTTATTTACTTTTTTTCCTTCTTTTTTAAACCAGCGACTTGCAATTCACTAGATTCCTGGACTCAAGTATCCCACGAAAATGAAAAATAAGCTTTTACATTTAATGTTCTTGAATACTTGGGGTTGTTTCCACAATATAACATTGCTTGCTTATCCAGGTGTTGTGGGTACCATATTCTCCATATTCCCCATTGCTGAGCAAGAGAAGAATGACAACCTAATTAAAATAAAACTCTAGTTTTGTTTTAGAAGGATATTTTCAGAGTATCCAGTTCTTAATTGACCAAGTAAAAATGTAATACAACTTGAACCAAAGAAAGCCTGTAGATTAGAATCCAAAATTGTTGTATATATTTTCATAAGTTTATTGTGTTTAACAGTTTAGTCTTTTATGTAAGATCTACATTAGAGAATTTCAAATAAAATATACAGCAAATTAAGAATTATCCTGAAACATCATAGTACAAAAGACATGCAAATAGCTGTTTTGATTGTATCCAACAACTATTGATTTTTTTGGCAGTTGGCATTACTGAGCAGACAAAAGAATCTTCCCTCTTGAATAATCAACAATGTCTTTGGATAGTAACATCATTAGTGTCATACATTGTCTTAGGGTTTGACCTCATTTAATGTATCAATTGTAGCTCTGAAAAGGTCTTGGAAAGTACTTGTATATGTTAAACCATATTTCTTTATTGCTTCTGTTATAATTTTAGAATCATTTTCCTGTTACAAATGAAGAACGATTGCCTGAACATGGAGTGTAACTTGCATTTTTATAGCCTAACATTCACTTCAAGAAATATTTCATTGGTGTTTATTAAAAAGTCTTGCAGTATTCCACAGTAAGTTTGCCAAATGGAAGTATCTGTGGTTCGTTCATTGCTTCTTCAAGCAATATCCTCCTGAGAATGGGGCCTTGTGTAGATTATAAGAGATTCCGAGATAAATAAAGTATGACTGTTTATGAGAAATACTGCCTTAGACTGTATATTGAATATTAAAACTCTTCATATTTTGATGATGCCCTTGGATAGTCTCATTCTGTCAAACTCAAGTTTAAAATCAAGTCACCACATTGACCCTTCATAGAGTCAAAGTAGTTCACTAACTTTAAAAAAACTGTTAAGAACATAAGAAACATATCAAATTCAGAAATCATCAAGTGTTTGTTTATTGGTGTTAGTAATAACCCTCATATAATACATAATAGTTGACAAATATAAACCTGTTGCTGTTCCATTTTTCTTCAATAATTTTTACTATGTGACCACAAACAAATATTTCTAGTACTGAGCAACAAGCAGACATTTTTTCAACTGCTTCCCATTGCATTATATAATAAGACAATCAAACTATTAGTATACAGAATCAATCAGATAAGAGGTTAATTTAAGATAAGTGGTATAGACAGTAAGAATAAAATTATCAAGTATATTGGCATTCAAATTCTGAAGAGCATGTCATATGAGTTAAGAAATATTTAACTAAGCCAGGTGGTGGTGGCACACACCTTTAATCGCAGCACTCTGAGTTCGAGGCCAACCTGGTCTACAGATCGAATTCCAGGACAGCCAGGGCTACACAGAAAAAAATCTGTCTTGAAAAACCAAAAAAGAAAAAAAGAAAAGAAAAGAAAAAAGAAACATTTAACTAGAAAACAAGCATAATAGTTAAATATGGCCCTGACACATTGGTTGTTCAGTGTCCAACCACTCCTTACTCTTGTTTGCTTCTCACTACTTTGTATTTATAGTATTGAGGGAAATTAAAACTAATAAGCATTCCTTTAAATCTCTAGCTATTAAAGTAAAATTGAAAGAGGAGTGAGAACTGTGGCCAAGTTTCCAATGATCAGTCTTAAGGAGAGTGTATTCCAATGTTCTCTCTAATTAATGGAGGTATGCTGCTTTCCCCTACAAAAGAGATACAATAAGTATCATTTCTTCATGCATATGAAAACTTCTTGGTTTAAAAGAGTGACAAAAATCCATATATGTACCTCCAAATATAGGATAACCCTTTGTGAACTATCAAGCGGGCTGGCTGGATACCAGTCTGCTTGAAATGAAACCAATTTATGACTTACTTCATTAACTTTTTTTTTTTTTTTTGGTTTGTCGAGACAGGGTTTCTCTGTGTTGTTTTGGTGCCTGTCCTGGAGCTTGCTCTGTAGACCAGGCTGGCCTCAAACTCACAGAGATCTGCCTGGCTCTGCCTTCTGAGTGCTGTGATTAAAGGTGTGTGCCATAGCCACCCGGTTTCATTAATTTTTTAACGATACAGAAATTATGAATATATTGAGGCATGTACCACTTTCTTTTATGTAAGTCTATATTTTTAATGTGAATTATATCAGAAATAATTAAAATAAGTAATTCAATGTAGAAGAGGCAACTAGAGCATAAAAATATAGGAATCCATGTCTGTAACTGGTAAGGGCAAAAATCCTGAGATGAACTCCAAAAGTAAAACTGTTTCTAAGAGGCTATTCTCTTTCTCCCATTTTAACTCCCTGTTGTGTCGAGTTAGGCAGGTTTTCAGCCAGTGTTTATAGCCAGCAGGAGGGGCAGGACCCTGCAGGTGCCACTATCTACTGTTTAAGCTAAGGGCAAAGGCACCTAGCCTTTTGGTGGTACTTACATCAGTCTTTAAAAGATCTTTGCTACTTTGGTGGCTCCTTTGAAGACAGGCTCCTTTGATGCTGCAGGGAAAATGTCATCTGGTGGAAAATTCTGAACTTGAGCACATGTGAAAAAAACAGATAACTCATCTAATTGTATAAACTCAACTCACCATTGAATCAATGCAAAACTCATGGTATACTTGTATTTCTGATATTATGTTTATTGTCTTGTTAATATTGACAGTATTTGTTGATTATTAGAACATTAATTTTATATGTATGGGAAAGGCATTCAAATTGTCTGAACATGTTCATTTCACACTCCTGATAGACTAATATTCGATATTTTCTAAGTTTACTCAGCTAAAATTCAAATGCCTACATTTCTACCATGAAAGTGAATGAGCTAAAGGCATTTTAAAAACTACTGTGACTCTATAAGGTCCTTTAGTATCTGCTAAATCCTGCTCATCCTAATCAGAGTGAGCTTTGAGACTCCTACACTGATTCATAGTTATAGTCCTTGCTAAATAACAGATCAAAGGAAGAGCAGATCAATTATTGCCATTGGGTAGTTGCATTGGAAACCATCTCTATAATCTTAAAATCTATTTTCAGGTTGAAAGAACAAAATGAGGTGCAGATCGGTGTTATTTAATTCTATTCTTTAACATGTATTATATAAACAATTAAACTGGATTTAAAAAGCAAGAATTCTAGTTTATAGGATTGTAAGCTCATTAGCTATTGTGAAAGTTCAAATGAACCTGCTCATCAGATAATAAGCAATACTATAATAGTTACAATAGTGAATAAGATGTCATTTTACAATGAAGTAATATATATATATATATATATATATATATATATATATATATATATATACTGAATGGAAACGCATCATGGAATTAGAGTAATGGTGATTCAGTGGCCGCTTTGAAGGAAAAAAACAAAGGAAAAAGTAATTGATATTAAACAGAAAAAGGAATGAATCTGTATCTCTTTGTGTTTGTCTTGCTAAATAAAGGGCTTGTGAACTAGAGAAGGAATTCAGGAAGCAGAGCATTTAAGGATTATAATAAAAACATTTCATTATATCCCCGGCCTCCTGTTCACTTGCTTTGTGAGCATTATGTTATGTTGTTTCTTTCGCAGTTTGAAGATAAGAGATGAAAGATTTAAGGAAGTCTGATCACAGGCAGATTATTCAGGGAAGTGGTAGGGACAGTGTTTGAAATAAGGTTTCTGAAAGTACTTTCCACGTGTATAAGCTGTGGGAAGGAGTTCTAACAACAGCATCATGCTGCCCAGTTTCCTGAGACAAAAAGAATAACCATATGGTATTTATACAACCTAAGAAGGTGCCTAATTTCTACCACCTCAGTAGGTATACTTTCAAGAGCATTTCTTAAGCTGCGAAAATACTAATTTCTGTGTGAAAATACTAGCTGAATGGATTTTTAATATGCTAATTACTTTTTTCAAAGTTAACTCTGTGGTAAGAAAGTTGCTTTCATATTTTATATATTCCCATGAGTGCTGGGAAAGGAGAAAAGGCCAGCAAAGGCCATATTCTCATGAACCACACAGCAATTCCCACTGGCAATGAAGCACTAAAATTTGTCACAATGTTCTGTTACATAGGGGGTATACTATTTTGGAATGCTCTGATTGTCAAGGAAATGGAACACTGAATTAAAAGGGCAAGTGTGTCTTTTAGGGAGGCTAAAAGGAGGACTGTTGCCCTAATATGAAAGCACTAAATCTCAAACCCAAAATATTTATAGAGCAAAACCATGATTGCCTTCTACCATCAAATTCCAGTGTCTTAAAAAATGTCAATTGTTTGATTATCCTCATTGCCACAAATGTCATAACTTAAGTTTTTATTTAACACAACATAATCGTAACTATTTTTGTTTATATAACATAAAGATAAGACAATATCATAATATAAGCACAACTAATCCCTATATTATATTAAGCTGCATAAGTATGATAATTCATTTAATCTTCCCAATATACTATATGATAAGCACTAACATATTAATCAATTGACAATTAAAGGAACAATGGCTTTCATAGATTAAATTTCTTTTCTTTGCTCCCAAAGCTAGTAAAGTCATATCCAGCATTCTCAACCAAGGCAGTCCAACTGTGGACTCTTCCTTTTTAAATTACTGTACCGTACCATTCAAAAGTGAAGTACAGACAAAATTCTCATTACTTGGAGATTTGGAAAATTTCAATATTAAAATAATATTCATAGTTAAATATTTCTATTAGCCTATATGTCAGTAAGGTATGCTAGGCAGCTGCTTTGCCACAAACGGTAGATGCACCGAAGAAAGGAAGGTATTGACACTGTGTGCATACCAAATTAATCTCTCAAAAGAACTACCATTCTACTCTGACTGCTTCATGCTCAAGTGCTCTTGCCAGTTCCTCTGCTGTCTTAGCTAAGGAATCAAGAGAACTACAAATGAAGGGGAAGAGCTGCAAAAATAATCATACTGCAAACAACAGCTAGAACCTTAATCTAAAATATCACATATACATCTTCTATGAAAGTGACTGTTTGCTATACATAAATCAAATAAATCAATTCTACTATCTGTATTCATATGTTTTTTGATATAAAACCTAAATCAGAGGTAATTCTCTGAGTCTATTTTAACTAATTTGGAATTATGACATTGATCCTTGAAAGGTATTCAATTTCTACTATAACCTAGGTGGTATGCACTTCTGAACAAATTACTTCCTTTAATCTGTGTTTTATAAAATACGGAAAAATATAACAAGTGCATGTTTATTCTTTCAGAAAAGAAAACTTAGAGCAAGAAAATTATTTTTCCATACATCATAGTAAGAGAAATGGGAGTAGGGAAGTGAAGAAGGTTTCTGATTCTTTGCATATTGCATGCCAGGAATTGATCTAGTCAATTCACGTACATTGTCGCATTTACGTCTGATACATGTTCAGAGGAGGGATATGAATAATGTATCCCAGTGGATAGGGATAGTAGCTGTCTGTCTGTTACTTGCTGAAAGAGCTTTATGGTCAGGTGAAATTGTGAAATAAGCAAATTCTACTCTCTGAGACCTTCCTTCTCGTTTTCTTTGGTCAGACTGAGCAAATGAATACTGACAGCTCCTGAACCAGCAAGTAGAATCTCAGGCCATGCTTAGGAATCAGCAATGTGGTATACATGAAGCCACAGCTTTGTGTTTGATAGGCTAGATTTTTGAGCCAAGTAGGCACATAGTTCAGAAAGACACTGACTGATGCTCAAATCATGTTTCCCAAAATATAACTACATACAGTAAAGAAAGGCTAGAACACGTCTAGCCAATAATGCGGATTTTAGTCCTATCCCAAGAGACAAGGGTTAGAGTTTCTATAAAATATTAATAGTTTTGCACATTTATGACCTAACACCAAAAATATCTTTTCTCTCATTTTTTTTCAGGGAACAGCTAAAGTAATTCACCTAAGGTTGCAAAGCAACGGATCGAATAAGCCCCTGGGACTGTCATACTTCAGAAATGTTTTTTTTTTTTTATTAAATTTGGATATCTTGTAAAAATGAGTTTACTTTTTATTCTTTTTGCAATGTACAACTTTTTTTTTCTTTATTTTTATAGCAAGCTTAAGGGACCATTGAAAAACTTGTTGTTAGTGACTTTAAAATAGACCTGTTTCTGGTCATTGAGAAACCTAGGTGTTCACATGATTTGGCTGTGATTATTTGCTATTTTTGTGGCAATAAAAGGTTGAAATCCTTTTTTTTTTCCAGGAAGGAACCCCGCAGAGCTCTGACTAAAGAGGGCTTCCTAATATATAGCTTCTGAAACTGCTGCTCAAGGATATACAAAGCACTTTGAATGCCACAGTGTTTGAACTATAGCTAAATGAAACAAAACAATGACATTCATATCACTGTTTCAATTTTTTATATTATTTTAAATTTCGTGTGTGTGTGTGTGTGTGTGTGTGTGTGTGTGTGTGTGTGTGTGTGTGTGTGTGTACATGAGGCCAAAGGTGATGGTTTCCCCTGGAGCCTGATTTCTGGATTTATAGATTGTGAGCAACCTAATATAAATGTTTGAATTTGAACTCAGCTTCTCTGAAAGTAAAGTACATATTCTTAGCCCCCGAACCATCTCAGCTCCCTTTCCCTTTGTTTACATCGTAATCTCAGGATGAACTCAGAAGACAGACTTGGTTGCCCCAATCTCTTTCCCTTTGGCTTTACATGCATAAAATATTTCTGCTCTTCTTACCTTTAGTTTTCCATATCCATTCCTTGTCTCTAATTGGTGGATAATCTCTAAGCATTGTAACTCACAACATTGTCTATAGAATGACAATATTATTCCCACCTAGAAGTTAGAAATTTAAGAATCACTGTACCTACTTCAGTCCTATGAAATCAGAATTTACATTTTAGCAAGATTCCCAAGTGAATTATCTTCACATTAAAATTTGGTAAGCAATTCTATATAAGAGAATATCTGAACTATAGTTCAAAAAAATGCCTTTTCTTTCTCTTCTCTCTCAATCCCTCTGCCAGAAATTCAGTTTTTAGTAGTTTCATGTAGGATACTGTGACTTCAATATGTATGGCACAAAATGTTCCCCCCACCTCTGTGTGTGTGTGCATGCATGCGCACATTTGAAAGAGCGTGCCAGTATCTATGTGTGCATGTGTGTATGTTTTTATATATATATTCATATATTTCAATTTTTTGCCCTTTAATATAGATAATTCAATGTTGTTCTATTTCCATTCACCCTGTCTGGTAACAAGCTGTTATTTTTTTAGTTGTTAATGAATACTAATGTCCTTGAAAATGAACGTTTTCTTGTTAACTTGTTATTTGACATAACTATCTTTAATTTCTATTCTTAATTAATTTATACAAATGTTTTTATCTTATCTCTGAATTTTGGCAACATAAATCAGTGGGGTCCTCTCAGGATGTATCACAAAATAGGAAACTAAATAATATCTTATGTGAGAATAACTTTAAACTACTTATTAAAAGTTGAATATCTGATTATACATCAACATGGAAGGTTTGCTATTAGTTTTATTATTTTATTATTTAAAGGCACTGATGACTGAGGTCATATTTACAAATACATTTGTTTAAACTGGTATATATGTATCATTTAATATTGCTGGATAACCAGTAAAGCTTTGTTTGAAAATTTACATACCCTCTTTTAAATAAAATACTTACCACAAGTTTTTTTTTTGTAATTTGTGCTGGTATAATAGATAGTTCCAAAGGAATTATGAATAAAGAGAGGTTTTAGATCATAACACTTAATTTTCTATGAAGTTACCATGTTCATTATGCAAAATTTAGTGCTAACTATATTTCTTAGTCACATTAAATAAGCAAGATTACAAAAAGATCAAAATTTCATGGAAATGACTGAAGTGATATTTTTACCTCAAATAAAGCCAGAACAATGCATTGATAAATTTCATTGTGACCACTGAATCACTTCTTAATGAATTGGAAATAACTTTCAAATCTATGAGCTTATAACTTTTGAAGCAGGATGTAATGTGATGTGATGTGTGTGTGTGTATGTGTGTGTGTTTATTTTTCACTATTATGTTGAAGAGAAAATATTAGGTAATTCTTATAACTGCTAGTATTATTTTGAAAACCCAATAGTTCCATATCTTTTATATGATTGGTACCATATTTAAATGGGCTTTTCTCTTTCTTTTATTCTAATTTTGTTTCACTTAGGTGTTGTATCACAACCTAACATACATCTTCATGCTAGGAGAAATCACATTTATAAATATTACTCATTTATCCTACTAGATATGGAATTTGTATATCAAAGGTGAAATGATAAGAGACCAGAACTTTTAGGTCACTGTAAGAGGAACTTCAAAGAAGTCTTTTAAATATTTTTTCTTCTCTAAGCCATGGAATCTGTGATTTCATCCAGTTCTCCTCCTGAGCACCTTATAAACAAAGTACATAGAACTCTGGGGTTGTACACAAATAAATTTCTGTCTACAGGATGTTTTTGGTAACTGATAATCCACTGTGAAATTGCCACCTTAATGCCCTGAAGTACTCTGCTTGGACTGGAACAACTAGTTCAAGCAGTCACAAACGACTTGAATAAGTTGAATGTGAACAAACAAAGGCTTGCTTAGACCCATATACCTTGGAAATATATTGCTTAAACTTTGAATGTAAATAGTAGTTTTACAAGTAATGTAGAGATTACACATTACCTTGGGTTCCTTTGTCACTCCCAAGGAAACTGGAGAGAACAGTTTTGGGCCACCAATGTCTCTGCCAGATGGGGTGATTTTGTCTTCTCCTTCTTATTCTTTTGAGTATTTCAAAATAGTAATCATCTGTTGTGAATGTTAAGCAAACACAACCTAAAGAGAACGCTTGAAGGCACAAGAGTATCCATGATGGTGGGGAAGTTGTAGTGTATGATGTCTCTTTTCAGTCAGGTTGCTCTAGAAGAAATATGTAAGTCACAAGGGTATACCAGATGGAGAAACAGAGGTTTCCTGCACCAAAATAGTGCTATCTTTATTAAAAACTCAGCCATTATTAAATACCAGAAGAAGACAAGAAAACTAGCTCTGAGCAAGAATGTCCACATTTAGCCTCCAACATGGCACCTGTTCCTTCCATAGAACAAAGCACAGTGGACTACCAGCCTCCCTGGAGAACTCAATGAAGAATAACTCGTGCAGGACAAGGTGGCCATCATGACTGGACCTATTGGCCTGCACCTCAGGAGGCCAGCTTTTTTTGTTTTTCCAGACAGGGTTTCTCTGTGTAGCCCTGGCTGTTCTGGAACTCACTCTGTAGACCAGGCTGGCCTCCAAAGGCTGGGATTAAAAGCGTGTGCTGCCACCACCTAGCTGATCTATCTTTTCTTTAAACACACCCCTCTCCAAAACCCATCAGAAGTTCTTAGCCTAGAACCTTCTGACTCACTTGTATCCATTGGACTGGATTCTAGCATCAAAATACTAGAAAAGTGATGCCTCCAAGGATTCTCAGTCTTCTCTCCTCCTATTTTCATGTTTTTTTTTCCCTGTGTGGCCCACTGAGTATAGTTAGCATTTCTTGCCCAAGCTTTGGTGAGATGTTATTTCCTAGGGAAAGGACGACATATCAATGAATACACCATGAAAGAAAATGACAAACTTTCTTTCAACAACATTTAACACTCAGTAGTATCTCTGAGACGGGTGGGTCTTAATTGCCCTCCTTCTCCAACCATGATGAAATACTGAAAACCCCAATTTGACCTGTATTTGTTCCCTGGAACCAATGTAAAGATGGAAGGAGAAAACCCCACTCTGCAATGTTGTTTTCTGAAATTCACAAGTGTATAGTGGCATGTGTATGCATGCATGAATGAATGCAAGTGCATTTCCCCCCATCCACCCTCCCACACACAGAAGACATATATACATCTTCATCATTGTCATTGTGTTTTTTAAATGAATGTGTTCTACATCATGCAATATGTACCACTCTGTGATGGGGATTCAATAACATGGAAATGAGCCTAATTATGCATTAAATTCACTCTTTTCATATTTCCTGCTGCTAATAATAACCCCTGGAAGGATGAAAATTTCAGAGAAATCCACCTTTTTCATTAGTCTCAATGCAATGAATGATTTTTTACTATTATCTTCCAAATGATTCAGCTGCTCTGTATAACACAGTCTCTCCTTTCTCTGTAAAATGGGAATACAAATACTAACTCAATCACAATCTCATGGTAGTAAAATGGGTTAATATTGACAAAACACTTTGTAGTTTTAAAGGTCCATTCCAGGACTAATGAACATTATTAAAGAATGGCACTAGGGATTAATGATGTGATGACTCAATAGACATTTGGTTTTGTATCCCAATAAAACACTTCTAAACCCAATAAATTTGACACCTCAGATTTTTATTTTTTTCTCTGTCAAAAGTAATATTTATTTAAATTCATATGCTTTTAAGTACTTTTCCTAACTATAAGTACAAAAGAAATATGAGAGCTGCAAAAATATGTTATCTACTTTTCTCCTTTTTTATTAAGATATTTTCTATTCATTTTACATATCAACCACAGATTCCCCTGTCTTCCCTCCTCCCACCCCCCAGCATCCCTCCCCCAACCCACCCCCCCATTCCCACCTCCTCCAAGGCAAGGTCTCCCATGGGGAGTCAGCAGAGCCTGGTACATTCAGTTGAGGCAGGTCCAAGCCCCTCCTTCCTGCACCAAGGTTGCACAAAGTGTCTCAGCATAGGCACTAGGCTCCAAAAAGCCAGCTCATGCATGAGGGACAGGTCCCGATCCCACTGCCTGGGGGCCCCCTAAACAGTTAAAGCTAAACAACTGTCTTGCTTATCCAGAGGGGCTAGTCCAGTACCATGGGGGCTCCTCAGCTGTTGGTCTACAGTTCATGTGTTTCCACTAGTTTGGCTAGTTGACTCTGTACTTTTTCATTCATGGTCTCCATATATCTCTTGCTCGTAGAATCCCTTCTCTCTCTCATAGATTGGAGTCCTGGAGCTCTGCCTGGGACCTAGCCATAGATCTCTGTATCTGCTTCCATCAGTCACTGGATGAGGGTTCTCTGATGGCAGTTAAGGTATTCAGCCATCCGATCACCAGAGTAGATCATCTCAGGCACCCTCTTGACCATTACCAGTAGTCTATGCTGGAGTCATCCTTGACTCCTGGGGATTCCCGGGGACCTCCCTAACTCTGCTTATCCCTATTCCCGTGGTACCTTCATTTATCATGGTATCTCTTTCCTTGTTCTCCCACTCTGTTCCTGATCCAGCTCGAACCTCAATATGTTATCTTATTAATGCCCTCACTCTACTTTTAGAAATATCTATTTAAAGCATTAAATAATATTTCATAAAGAAATAGACAGTATAACAACATTAAGTATTATCTGTAATATGAATTTATATATTTTAGCCCTATTTTTTTACTGCTTGACTTTTCATTATAAAACTACATATTTGTTTCTCTGCTTTCCAAAATGGTCTCAAAACATACTAATAATATTTTAAGATATAGCAATACCTTAAAAAGATAAGTACGAAGGAAAATTTTCATTTTAATGGGAAATAATACAATACTACATTTAGGACACATTAAATGTGTTTAGAGAATATAATGCAAGTTAATCAATGTTGACATTATAGTATTAATATTAAAACTAACAGAAATTAAATATTGAAAAGAGTAAAAGTTAATTTATTCCTCTCATACTAGATGAATTATGCTGTAAGTTTGTCTCCTTTAATCTTGTCTCATTACTTCACCTTGTGTGATATTTTGCTGTATTCCTCTTCCCTAGCTTTAGAATTAAAAATAGAAAAAATAACATTCAAAGGAGAAGAACAGATTTAGTAGAGGAAAAAATCCTATGCTAATACTGAAATTCACTCCCCAAAACAGAAGAGACAGAGTTGAATTTATGCTTGACATGACATCTTAAAAATTCAAAACAGAACAAAATTTTAAATGAAATGGACTCATGTGACTGGAGTAAAAAGTATTTTAACATGTATTAGTGTCTGGTCCTTATCCATAACCTCTAGTAGGAGAGCACATATATCCTAGCTCCCAGCAGATACTGTTACTGGGTAACAGATTCTTATTTTGGGAAAGTGAATATGTTGATCTAAAATGAAGCAAGGCTAGATAAAAATAGATTTATCCAAACAGTTCTAATTCAAGTGAAGCTACAAGGAAATAAACAAGATTATGCTAACCAAAAAGGCAAATTGACTTGAAAAATATCTTAGAAATATAACCAACTACTCATTATGTACATCTCTTAACCTACTATAGGGCACTAAAGAAACAATACCGTCATCAGAATGACTAATGAAGCTAGTGGAAATCCATATATTCTTCACAGCCCAATACTGTGACACCATAGGGAACATGGTGTCATAGTACTATTACTACTGCTCTGCTGCTGCTTCTACTACTATTTCTAACAATAATAACCAAAATAATACACAACAACCTTAGCACCACAAGGAGGTAAGCCTATTGATATTAGAACTTGGACATTGTTGAATTAAGAAGGCAACCACTCAAATATTCTTTAATGCAAATCCAAGACAATATTTACAATTCCATCGACTAAAATGGAAGACATTACACTTGAACATCACACACTACTACATTCATTTGAATAATTCTATGCCTCTGAGATTAGTTAAGAAATATCATTGAAAGAGACATCAATATTACTACATCTTGATTGAAAAAAACCTACACTTTGATTCTTTTCTACTGTTAAGCATCTCCATTCAAACAGTTAGATCAATTAGCTCTACTATCATGAGGCTTTAATATGAAAGTCATTAATTAGTGCTATGGAAACGTATGTATATGTATGTGTGAGATCGAGAGAGAGAGAGAGAGAGAGATGACAGATATGGATAGATTTATCCTTAATATAACTTACTGCAAAAGGGAAATGAAAGGAAGAAAAACACTGAAGATGTTATATTTGGTCAAATCCAGGTTTCAAGAAATTCTTCAAAATTTTAGGTTCAAATAGCATTTTAAAAACTTAGGATAATATGTTGTCTTCTAGAGCTACTGATTAGGTGAGAATTTCCATAAATCCTATGTTCTGGGTTTAAAATCTTATAGACTTGCCTAAGATATTCAGATTCTAGCTACAAAATTCATTTCTCATGGGCATTTGTTAGGTTCATTCCCAAGAGGAAACATGTTCCCAAACATTTCCCCAATCTGATATAGTCAATTGTGACAAAAGATTAGAAGCTGTACCAAAAATTACAGGATATGCATTTGGCCTGTCTTAAAACAGTGTTCACTGTGGCTCTAAGTTTTCAGCTATTTCCTTTCCAACTATGGTTCAAAGACCGACTAAAGCAACTGAGCATTTAAGAGTGGGGGATGAGGTCCTACAGAATGTTGCCATCTCTGGAGCAGTGACTTACTTGTACAGTGGGAATGCATAATGTTATGCTTTTATCTCTAGAGATTCTAACTCAGCTAGAGAAAAATCTCCAAATGTAAGAGGATAAGATCAGTAGTGAAAGTGTTACTCAAAACTACTTTAGAGATCTCTATGAGAACATAATTAAAACTGGTTACCTTTTTCACATTTAAAACAATACTCAGCCAGGTGGTGGTGGCGCACGCCTTTAATCCCAGCACTTGGGAGGCAGAGGCAGGTGGATCTCTGTGAGTTCGAGCCAGCCTGGGCTACCAAGTGAGTTCCAGGAGAGGCGCAAAGCTACACAGAGAAACCCTGTCTTGAAAAACCTAATTAATTAATTAATTAATTAATTAGTTAATTAAAAAAATAAAACAATACTCTACAGGCTTCAGTCAACTGGACTCCTGAGGTCTACCCAAGAAAACCAGGTAATTATATATCACAGTAAATCTGTAAAAATAATGTATCTGGATTATATATGTGTGTGTGTGTGTGTGTGTGTGTGTGTGTGTGTGTGTGTGTGTATGAAATTGGCAGTTTTACAATACAATGGAACTATCATCAACTTTGACATTTTACCAATAAAATAACTGATTATACAACATATTTTCTGCTTTTCCCAAAGAAAGACACTTTTATCTTCTAATTTATCTTAACTCCATAAATATATTGAGGCTGCCAGCTCATGTTCCCTACTTTGAAGGTTTGGATTCATACTTCCTTCATACTGCAAATGTTAGCCTACCACAAATTTCTGCAGAGCACTGATACACCTATTTATTTCATATCCTCTGTATTCTTTGTTGGTTGGTTTTATTAACATGACACAAGCTAAGATTATCTCAGAATAGGGAAGTTCAATTGAGAAAACACTTTCCTCAGATTGGCCTATGAGCATGTGCATATGGTATTTTCTTAATTATTGATTGATGTGGGAGGGCTCATCTCACTGTGGGCAGTGGTACCGTGGGCACTGGTCCTGGGTACTATAGTAAAGCATAATGAACAAGCTATGAGAATTGAGACAGTAAGTAGTTGTTCCCCTACAAGTTGCTTTTGGTCATGGTGCTTATCACAGCAATAGAAAGCAAACTAGGACAATGTCTTTATGTTTTAACCTCTGTGACTAAGATTAAAATACTCTCAATAAACATCCATGTTTGGATTGATTTGTTATTTCCTTAACTATAATAATACTGCATATAAACAAAGTTAAAAAAGCCTAATGAATGTCAACTACCATCTTTTGCAAATTATTGCTTAAAATATATTTTCAAAATAAGTTAGCCCCCCTTTTAGTTCCAACTCTGTTCCCCAAAGATGGTGGTTGCTAATCTTTAATCTGATTTTCTATTCTTGTTCACACATAAATGTATACCTATGTATCTCCACATCTATATCCTTTTATAAGAAATGGTATTGTACTATTTTGCTTTTGCATAAATAGCTCTACTCATCAACTAAACTATTGTGAATGCTTTCTGAAGTTAGTGTAGCAGATATACTTCATTTGTTTCAATTTATCAGAAGCAGAGTTCCTTATAGGGATTTTCCACCCGGTGGTGTTGGCATACATCTCTAATTCCAGCACTTGGGAGTCAGAGTCAGGCCGATCTCTGTTATTTCAAATCCAGTTTGGTCTACAGATTGAGTTCCAGGACATTCAATGCTACACAGAGAAACCCTGCCGGGAAACAACCACCATCTCCCCCACACAAAAGGATATTTGAACATATAAATTAATCAGCTGACTAGGTTTGGTTAACAATTAACTTTTGCCTAACATGTTATCACATTAATTTATATACTATTCAGATTGTTATTCCTTCTTATAAGATGACAGAATTCCAGAGTTATGATGAACTATCCCTTATATTTGAAACCTCCCAAACCAAGATCAGTTTCCTAAGATCAGCAAGTAAACTTGATTTATGTCTTTTATTACAAGTAAATAGATGTAATAGTCTTTTCAACTAATGGCAATTCTCACACTTCATTTTGTCAGGTCAACAGACTGAGACTAACTAAAAAATGTTCTGAGACTTCAAGGAGTCTGAACCTGTACTTTTTTTGAACAGTAGGGCACTGATTCCCACTGTTATCACAGGAACTGCCCCGGCTGAGAAGCATAGTGGTCAGGTTTTAATGGCACCACTTAATTCTCTGCAAGATGACTAATGGTGAAGAATCTCAAAGTCAACAGTGTTTACTTTGAGGAGGACCCAGCAATAGACCTGAACTGTCCTTCAAGTGTATGCAGCATCTCTTTCTGCTCTGACTGCAGTTAACACAGTTTTATCTTCTTTCCCCCTGTCTTAGTATTATATATGAAGCAAAGCAATTCTAGTCCCAGAAAAGGGATAGCCCTTGATAATAACATATCAAGCTTGTGTTCAAAGTCAAGGTTATAAGAAAGTAGACAAGATCACATCTTAACAATTTTCCCATAGATTTGGGATGAGAATTTGGGCCAATAAATTTTGTTTCAAATAGAAAAAAAGGCAAAGCCTCAAGACCCCTTAGTGAAATTTTGAAATTATGGAATAGATTATAAAAGTGGCTTGGAGCAAAACAGGATTTGGTTGAGGGTATCTACTGTCTCTAGGGATTACATATAAAAATAGGTATCTTAGAATAAACAAAAGCAAAGCTATTTTAATGTAAGAAGCAATAGAGTTTTGAATAAATTCTTCAGGACAGCAATTAAGCATCATTGTAACCAGGTCATTTTCACACACCAAAATAAAATAAAATAAAGTAAAATAAATAAAATGATCCAAAATGCATAAGAAAGAAGCAAGTCTGAATTAAGACTAAACTGTGTGTAGGAACAAAAGACCAGATGGCCTAAAAATTCCATATAGTTAACGTTCCAGTTTTTTTTTAAGTCAATTAAATATCTCAGAATATATTTCATACATTTTTAAAATTTATTCTTATGTATCTATCCCATATTTCTCTGAGTGGACATGAGACTCTATCTCTCCTCTTTTTTCCTGTGTGTGTGTGTGTGTGTGTGTGTGTGTGTGTGTGTGTGTGTGTGTGTGTGTGTTTCCTTTAGGGAGGATTAAGATTATTCTTTAGTTGTTAAAGATAAACCTATAGACACTATATCATCACAAACTATCAAAGAAGAAAAACACCTTAGAGTTTCATCTCTTTATTTGGATAAGATAGTTTTCGAAGTTAAATATAAAAATCAAAAGCTACCCAACTAGTTGGTGGAACAGCTAACCTAGTTTTTCAAAATGGTAAGTTATGAGAATTACTACAAGATCCTATGCTCTGGAGTATTTCCGGCACAGCTTTCTGAAGAATTTGATGTTCCAAAGGTCAGAATCTTTCATCTGCAATATTAATATTCTGTTGTCCCAAATATTACTCTTGGAGAACTATTTTGACTTTTTTCTAAGGTCAGTCCTTCCTTTTCTACTGGATCTATTCCCCTCTCACATACTCTGGAACTTTGCTCCAACAATTAATCATCTAAATTTTATGTTGTCAACTTTTCTCTGTCTGATGGATAATTTCTATCATCATGCTTTATTTATTCCCTGATTATGCTTTGGTTAATCTTTTCGGGAAAGTACATTGTATTTTTTTGAAACCTCTGTTGATACTATATTCATTTCCACTTATAGTCCCAATTAATATTTATCCATCTACCTACCAAATGTCTTCATTTTCATGTCTACTATGTGGTGATACTTTGTGTTTTAACAAATAAAGCTTGCCTGGAGAATCAGAGGAAAAGCAAAGCCATTTTAAGTAAACAAAGAAGTCAGGCAATGGTAGCACACACCTTTAATCCTATCATTTATCAGACAGGATCTCTGTGTGTGTTCAAGGCCATACTGGAAACAGAGCCAGGTGTGGTGACACACACCTTAATTCCAACACTAGTTAAACATAGAAGTCTAGAGGTCTGTACAGACAGACAGGAAGTGACAGAGCTGTATCGGAAGAAGAAGTGAGGTAGCTGAACAAAGAACAAATCAGATGACAAAACAAGAAGATATATGCGCATGGGTACACAGGAAGTAACTCGCATTTGGAAGCTGCAGAGTTGGAGAGGTAAGGTTTGCTGGTGGCTTTCCCTATTTCCCTGATCTCTCTAAGGCTTTCATCCCATTATTTGGCTCCATGTTGTTTATTTAATAAGACTATTTAGACTACACTACTATCCAGTTTAGATTCCAAATTCAACTCTATCATGTTCTGCCCTACATTTTTTAGATATAATTAGCATTCTACTACCCAATAAAGGCAACTTTTTCCTTTCTGCTGCTGAGCTAAAAGCTTGAATCATCATTTGCCCACACACTTCACATGTTTCCAGCCATATAGGCCAATTAGATCTACTTTCAAAATATTTTCTGGATTCTGATGACTTTTTATCACTACATTTTAAGTCATTTTATACTGAAAAATATTTTTTCATATGTTATCTTCTGGTAATGGATTCTCCTCCCTTTTACTCCTAACACTGTCTTTCTTCATCAGAGTTTCTATATTAACCTCCTAACTCCTGTGTCTTTGCCCTCTATGGTAAACTTCAGCCTTCATATATTAGAGACCACCATAGTTATGAAAAATCTTATAAATATGTCTAATTTTGCAATAATGATATAGGACAAAATTGATTTTTGCAGTTTTACAAATGTGGAAAATGTAGTTAACAGATAATAGCTCTGTGTCCTAAAGGCCTCTAGTAAAACGAGGTGTGTTTCCAGGAAAATATAACAAATTAACAATTTGCAGCCATTAATCAGTTAGTAGAACTTACTTTATCAGTAATAATAATCGAGATTCTGAGAAAATGAATCCAAGTCAATATTGATGAGTAAAATTGCAGAGTATAGTTCTGAAGCAATTGCCTTGAGCAATAGGAGAAAACTGAGTCTTGGGTTGGTATACAAATATTTCATATATCTCAAAATATAATTTATATGACTTAATAACTTTCATGTTCATTTTTTACACTGAGCTTGTTATATAATTAAGCAATAGAATCGAATTCTTTTTTTTTACTTTGTAGATTGTTATAATTATATTTTTTTTACATTTTTAATTGGAAATAATCTTTCATGTAATATATTCTGATCATGGTTTCTCCTCCTCCAACTCCCCTCAGTTCCTTTCTACCTCCTCACATACTCAACACTATGCTGTTTCTCTCTCTCTCTCTCTCTCTCTCTCTCTCTCTCTCTCTCTCTCTCTCTCTCTCTCTCTCTCTCTCCCTTGCAAATAGACAAACCAGAATTCATTTAAACAAAAAAGAAAAAAAACCAAAAAACCTACACTCATCCACATACACAAAACTCAAAATCTGAAACCATAATATGCAAGCAAAAGACTAATAAAAAATTCCCAACCAAAGCTATATGAGACAAAGTCTACAAAAAATACCATTGAATTTGTTTTGTGTTTGCCATTTGGGCTTGAAGGCTACCCTGGAGTGTGGTTAATATACCCACTGAGATTCCAATGGGGAAAACTAAGTTTTCCTTTGCAAATGGATGTCAATTGCAGATAGTGACTTTATTAGTGATGGGAGCCCATGTCTTCTTCCCTATCTTAGCACTGGGACTCTGCCCAGCTTGAATCTGTGCAGGCCCCATGAATGCTGCCACAGTCTCTGTGAGTCCAGTTATAATTGAATCTCATGTGATTGTTAATCTTTAGGAAGTGTGGTATGTGTGTATATTATTTTGTATTTCTATGTATGTTAATTCTTTCTAGATTCTTGTAGAAATTTACCTTTATTATTACAGTTCAAAATGTTCAGATATGGACAATTTTATATTTAATATAGATATTTGCAATCTCTAAATTGTATCCTACTATTTGAAACTAAATATGATCAGAAGAAAGCCCCAATATAGAAACTTGCCTTCTAGAATTTGAGTTTTTCCAGTCTGCCAGGTGAAAACATTTTGACCTGGGGAGTCAAAATTCCACATGAGAGCAAGGGAAAAACGGTATCTTCATCATGCCAATTATAACTTATAGAGGGTTAACTTGAGGCCAAAAATTAGTAAATGCTTTTCATGGAATAATTCATTGAGCTCCCATTTTTGTGTATGACTTAAATGGCCATGTTCATCTCACAGAGCATGGAATAGAGACATAGAGAAGTTTAATAACTTTCTTAATTGAAATTATTGCCATTATGGAATCAACATCTCAAGTTTTTTTTTCTTTTTTATATATTTTATTTTTTTTATTTTAAAATACTATTCAGTTCTACATAATAGCCACAGATTCCCTTGTTCTCTCCCTTCCTGCCCCACTCCCCTTCCCCCCAGCACAACCCCCATTCCCACCTCCTCCAGATTAAGGTCTCCCCCGAGGACTGGGATCGACCTGATAGACTCAGTCCAGGCAGGTCCAGTCCCCTCCTCCCAGACTGAGCCAAGCGTCCCTGCATAAGTCCCAGGTTTCAAACAGCTATCTCATGCAGCAAGCCCAGGACCTGGTACCACTGCCTAGATGCCTCCCAAACAGATCAAGCCAATCAACTATCTCACCTATTCAGAGGGCTTGATCCAGTTGGGGGCCCCTCAGCCTTTGGTTTATAGTTCCAACATCTCAAGTTTTAACAGTTCTAAGTGACTAAAGTAGCATAAACTCAATAATTTTTTCTAATAGTTCTGATTAATTTTTTCCTAGAAAATATTGACAATCAAAAATGTAGTGTCTTGAATGTGAATATTGTGTATGCATGAAGATACCTATACTCTACAAAGGTCAATGTCTACTTAATATTCTTCATATTAATACTCCATTATTCCTAAAGATGACTCATAGGAAATGAAACACTGATTCAATCGAAATAAAATAATTCAAACACATGGACCTTATTTTATAGTTGAATTCAATTCCCAAGCACTCTTCTGTTTCAACAGTTAAATTGAATCTTCTAGTTTTCTAGGCATAAGCAGGAAACTTCATGTTAATTTTCTATTGAAGTGTACCAATGTAATGCACTAAGTCACTCATGCCTCGTTATTCTTGCACTCTTTTTAAAATGTACTTTTTATTTACTTTCCCATCTTTAAGACATTGACTTCATTAATTTCCTTGCTCGCTGTCTTTCATTTCCTATTCTTGTTTCTTTATAGTAGGCACACCTTCAAAATAGGCATTTTTCTAGAATATATTGCTTGGACAAAATATAAATAAATAAATAAAACATTCTGGCATATGCACTTGCTTCTATTGATATTTTGTCCTGATAAAAGTGTTTTATTAAATTATGATCAAAGTAAAGATCATAGGATGGCAAGATACTTTGAAAATAAATGTGGTCTGATTTATTTATACTCTGAGAGACAAAGGTGATCTCTAAAGTTATTCAGATTAAATATTTGTCCATCTAACATCAAAATCCTTCTGTCACATGCCAGTCATAAAATCAGCTAACTTCAGTTAAATCATGTACAGGGGTGAAAAATCTTATATGAGATGAAAAGTACAATGTTTCACTACTGAATTTTAGAAAGTTTTATTTATACTCAGCTGATACCTATTTTTTCAACTTCCAAGATTCCACCTCTTTGTCTATGCTGCCATGTCTTAAAATACAGAATGAAATGGTGATATGCTTTCTGAGAAATAGATGTTATATTTTCTTGTCAAAATTTCTCTTCTCAAAGATGGAGTTCTTCCATTCCTTTAAGTTCATCAAACATCATCCTATTTTCAGCAGTATGTTGCTCATCTTCCTCCACACTTAAGATGTTTCTAAAATATGCCATATAAATGCTGAAGTTGAAATATTATCTTTCTCTATGTATGTGAAACTTAGATTTTTTTCATTAAGGATTTATTTCATTAAAATTGTTTCAGATTTATTTATTTTATTTTATATGTATGTCTGTTTGCCTGAATGTGTTTCTGTGCACCATGAAGGTCAGAAGAGGATGCTGAATTCTTCTAACTGAAATTATGTATGGTTTTGAGATACCATATGAACACTCAGAACCAAAACTGGGTCCTCTCCAAGAGCAACAAGTGATCTTAACCACTGAGCAATTTTCCAGCCAAAGCCTTTTTATTTTAATATTAAACCTAATTCTGACAAATACAAAGCACTGAAGAATCACTTCTAGGTTAAAAGGTTTCAGATTAACAATAATCCATTAATTATTTTAACAGCGTAGTTATCAATATTATCACAACCAAGAACCTCATTATTTCCACCAAGTTGTAATAGTAAATATTGTTCAATATATTTTTAATATCAAAGTAGCATATAAAAATAGAATATCCTTCATAAAATGATATGCTATAATGTCAGCATGTTATTTCCTAAATTGGTCCACATTGTTTCTAGCAATCATTGTCTTGTAATAAACTAATTCTAAAATCTGGGAGTGGAAATCAATACTACACAGGGGATCTGCTTTTCTTCCTTTTATGTCATGACAGCAATTCTTTTTTTTAGACAGAATCACTCTATAGCCCAGGGATATATTATGTACTCCAGGATGTCTTTAGCTTTGTGTCTTTGTTCCTCTGCCTGCCAAGTGCTGGGAAGAAAAAAAGTTTATTTAAATCCTCACTTCTTATATTTCTGTATGATGAAGACCCTAAAATATATCACCCTTATACTGTAAGAAATCACATTATATAGATATACCTCATTCATGTTAAAGTGGACATGGAAAATTCCATGAGGCTTCAGTCCTACAAAAAGAAGTATGGGCAAATGAGAAAAACTGGGAGCAGGAGAAGTGGTCTTCACCAGGAAAGAGCACATAGAATAGTTATCCAATGACAAATGAGTCCTGAAAACATGCATGTAAGTAACAATATATGGACTCAATATTTTATATTTAGGAATTTATAGGTATATAAAATGCATATATGTATTTAATAGCAATTAAAAGAAGACATGAGTTTGAAAGAGAACACAAAAGTGTATGGGAGGGTTTGGAGGGAGGAAAGGGAACGGAGAAATGTTGTAATTATATTCTAATCTCAAAAATAAAAGTAATTTAAAAGACTGTTGTCAAGACAGCAATAACAACAAATATAAAAATAAAAACCGTAAGCCACTGCTCTAAACACTCCAGTTCAGCAGCTTGATGTGCCTTGCAGAATGTTTGTCCTGTACTTTTGGTTTATCTTTGAATAAAACTCCTTGCTACTTTGCAAAACCGACCAACAAACAAAAAGTGAATACATATCTGTTTTTTTAAAGTCAAACTCAATGTAAGACCAACTAAATATAACTGTGTTGCTAACAATGCTGCAGTTCATAGCATAAAAGTTCAAGATTTCATGGTAAAAGCAAGACGCATATTGTAAATAGGAGTCAATATAGAAGTGATACAGAAAATTGCATCTAATTACCAAATTAGTTTCTTATTGGATTGTCAAGTTCAGGGCTTAGACACAAAATTCTGCAACAAGAACAACCCACAGTAGTTGTATCAAATAATTCTGTGGAAATTCTTCTTCAGGCTTTCTCAATGAAACATGACTCCAGAGAGAGTCCTACAACACTCCAATAAGACAAGTATGTTTGCTGATTTGTTTATCTACTTTCCCTATTTGGATAATACACTTTATCAACACATAAGATTTGAATGTTGAGATTTCATAATCAATTATAAATACTTCTAACTGCTTCTAATAGACTGAAAATACAGTCATTGTTTGGTAATTTAAAATATGTTAGTTCTCTGTTTAAGACTACAATAAAAAATACCATTTGCTTTTAGATTATTGTTGTATTCCTTTTCCTGTGGAGACATGAACAATTGTGTGTTCATCTCACATAGGGCACTGGTACACGGAATAAATGACTCTATCTGAGTGTATCTTGATGAACCAATGAGTTTAATGGGATTCCTTATCGGAACATTTGTGAGTGGTTACTTGAGAAAGGCTGGATAACACAAGTGCAGCTGCAATGACATGGAAAGCCCCCATTAGCTATAGTGAAGATTCATGAACATGACATCCCCAGAGTTCCCTGCATACCTTGTAGCCTCCGGCAGTCTACTCTCTCCAGCAAATGTTTACAGATCATATAATCTCAGGAATGTACCTTTAGAAACTTACGACCCTTGGAATCCTCCTAATCTTTCGATTTTTCTGAGCTTCCTGAACCTTGTTAGTGTTAGTGTAGTAGATTCCCAGGTCTTATGAGCTGTTCTTCTGTCCCTCAGGATAGAGTGTTTTAATCTTCAAGAAATGGCTAAAGAACAATCACTGCAGTATGCTATAAACATGTTGATGTTAAAATGCCAAAGTAAGTCAAAATTGAGTGGCAGGCATGGTGTTACTCACCAGCTACAAGAATCTTTCTCATTTTACTTGTTAGACCTCATTTGTTGCAGGTAGCAGCAAACAATATTTGTTAACTGATCACAAATTCAGCTGGTTAAAGGAAGCTTTCCAACAAACTTCTCTGCAAATGAAAGACAGTATAGTATCACATCACGTCAGTCAATTAGCTGTTTAAAAATATAGTCATCTTTCCATAATATGCTTCAAAAGCACATAATGCACATGGTCCTGAAGGCATGTGCTACTCAAATGGAGGGAAGCCATTAAGTAACTTAAGCCACACTGTCAATGAAGTTATTACAAAGAGTGATATAGTTATACACAAAACATCAAGAACCAGCACAAGCCAGAGTTCTATAAATTGTAGACGCTTCATAATCAAATATTTATAGCTCTTCCTGCAGTGTTTGAAAAATTAAATTATTAAAAGCAGATATTGTAACAAATAGGTTAGCATCAATCTCTATCAAAGTTACATTTCACTATCACTGCCACAGTCTTCCTTTTGCTTTCAGTCTTTCAAGATTGAAGAGAAAACTAACAAATTCTGGTAACAAATCAAAGCTTTGTGCTATAATTTACTTTGTGAGTAATTTCTAATTGATTCAGACTGATGGGACTGCACAGTTTGATGTATTGCAGAGGCAGGAGATACTTTGGACCAAGTAAATTTACAAGCTCCTATTCTTGAGAGAAAAATGGCTGCTATATTTCATGCTGTCATTTTTTTTTATTTGTAACAGCGTAGTCGTATACCTATGTGGATTCTTAAAAACAAATACCAAACAATATGTACACCTGTAACTGTCTCAACCACTTATCAGTATTATGTTTGGTAGACTCGCCTTCTATTTGCTCAAAATAAAGATTTAAGCAAAAATACAGGAATTAACACAAAAGTTGCAATTTCTTGTATGAAAAAATAAAGTTGCCTAGCAACATCACTGAGCCACCTGCAGTTCAGAGTTCATATCTTGTTAACATCACTAAAATTAGAACAATGCAATGGCTTCGTTGTTGTGTATTTTAGTTGAATCATTTTGTTGAGATTTGCTTTGTTCTGTGCTTAAAAAGCCTGAGTGTTGTTTTTCCAAAACATTATTCTGGATAAGTTTCCAGTACTTAAAATGTGTGTGTGTGTGTGTGTGTGTGTGTGTGTGTGTGTGTGTGTGTGTGTGTGTGTGTAGACTGTGCTTGTATCTCTTGTCTGTTCAAAGGTCAGAAGTACTTCACCTCAATTCAGTGACAAATTGCCTTATTTTACAGCAGATGTAACACTGGAATTCGAAAACAGCTATATCTGACATGCCTTTGGATTTTAACTAAAGATCCTCATCCAATGTGTGTGTCCCTTGGCTGACAGAATTTGTTTCTTCTTTTTAGTATGGGAAAAGGGATAAAACAACAAACACTTTTTTTTTTCATCTTTTTCTCATATCATGCATTTGAGGATGGAATATCCTCAGAGGTCTGAGTCTGAAGGGCTCTTTTCAAATTTCACAACATAATGAAGACCCCTTTGTGGAGCTTTGTCCCCCTTCAGTTAGGCATTATGCCACCTGGCTGACAAGTTACCCATCGTCTCTGCTGTTCCCTGATATGTTAGGAACAAGCGGTGTCAATAGGGCTAGACAAAGGCTGGGGATGCCCTCAGCATTTCTAAAGCAGAAACAAATCTAGCATGGTAGGATTTCAAGATTCTCACGTGATGCAGCTCTTTGTAATTCCAAAACCTTCTTACTAAAAGTAGTTCTAACCTCGGTTTATGGGCTATCCAGACTTGATTTCCTGGCCATCCAGGCAGTGTAAGACATGGGTTCCCTCTCAAGTTGTGGGCCTCAGTTTAAATCAGACATTGGTTCATCCCATTATGGCAGCACATCTTGCAGGCAGGTCAGATTGTATGTCATGGGTTTTTGTGCCTGGGTTTGTGTCCATGTTTTCTTTTTTCATAGCCTACAGAGTACCTCCCACTGCCAAAGCCACTAGAAATGATTCCTAATGATATTCTTCTAAACTCATAGATTAGTGCCTTATCCAGTCATCATCAAAGAGGCTTCCTTGGACAACAGATGGGAACCAGTGCAGAGATTCAAGCCACACATGTGGAGAGAGAGTTTAAACTGGAGTTTTCCATTGGGTTCTTCCCCTAGGAGCTCTGGGAAACCCACAGAAGAGTAGGAGGAAGGATTGTAGGAATCAGAGGAGATGGAGGACACCAGCCTCAGAGCATGGCCCTATGAATCAGCTAAGTTGGGCTCAAATGGCCTCACAGAGACTGAAGCAACAATCATGGAGTCTGCCTGGGTCCACACTAGGTTCTCTACATATATGTTATGGCTGTTAGCTTGGTGTTTTTTTGGGACTCCTAACAGTGGGAGCAGGTATGCCTCTGACTCTTTTGTCTGTTCTTGGGACTCCTTTCCTCCTATTGGGTTGTCTTGATATGAAGACTTTTGCTTTGCCTCATTGTATCATATTTTGTCATGTTTGTTTGGTACTCTGATCATGTTGATATAGAAGTCCTGGTTTTCTTTGTGTCCTTTATCCCCTTTGGCTCTTACACTCTTTTTGCCTCCTCTTCCACAGTGTTCTCTGAGCCCTGAGGAAGAGACTTGATGGAGACATCCCTGTAGCTAGAGTGTTCCTGCCTTGCCCACAGTCAGGACAAATCTTTGTCACCCGCCAGTCCCACAGCCACTCAGACCCAACCAAGTAAACACAGAGACTTATATTGCATACAAACTGTATGGCCATGGCACATGTCAGGTGTCTTGCTAACTGTTCTTTTTTTTTTTTTTTTTTTTTTTTTCTTTTTGGTTTTTGGTTTTTTCGAGACAGGGTTTCTCTGTGTAGTTTTGTGCCTTTCCGGGAACTCATTTTGTAGACCAGGCGGGCCTCGAACTCACAGAGATCCGCCTGCCTCTGCCTCCCAAGTGCTGGGATTAAAGGCGTGCGCCACCACCGCCCAGCGCTAACTGTTCTTTTATCTTAAATTAACCCATTTCTATAAATCTATACCTTGCCACATGGCTGGTGGCTTACCGGCGTCTTTACATGCTGCTTGTCCTGCTGGTGGCTGCAGTGTCTCCCCTCCTTCTTCCTGTTTCCCCAATTCTCCTCTCTCTTTGTCCCGCCTATACTTCCTGCCTGGTCACTGGCCATCAGTGTTTTATTTATATAGAGTGATATCCACAGCACATCCCATTCAGGCTGAGTGTTTCAAGATCTCTCACTTCTGCATAATGTCCAGCTGAGAGTTTTTATCTGTTTCTGTCTGCTGCAAAGAGAAGTGTAGCAGGAGTTCTAATTGGCCTTAATAATAAAATCCTGGAGTCAGACATCAGGTTAAAAGCTGAAAGATCAGAGTAGCAGAGCAGCCAGGCACTAGAAAGTCTTCTTACCTCTAAGAATCCTTAGACTGAAAGGGGGTTGATCTCCTGTCTCTACCCCACCTTAACACTTTGTCTCTCTGCCCAGCCATATCACTTCCAGTTTCTTTCTCCAAAGTGCTGGGATTAAAGACCTGTGATCACAAGTGCTGGGATTAAAGGTGTGTGCCACCACTGCCTGGCCTCTAGTGGCTAGCTCTGCACTCTGACTTCCAAACAAGTTTTATTTGTTAGAGCACAAACAAAATGTCAAGACATTTTTCCTTTTTTGTCTAAAATAAAAAAGGTTTTAATTGATATAAGAAAAAATTGTGTACAAAATATCACCACAGAGAAGCTTCTCTGATGACAGCTGAGCAAAGCATTAATCTCCAAGTAGAGAAGAATGTCATTAGAAGTCATTTTATTGCTATATTTTTTTTTAGAAAATAGCATTTGCTTTCCTCCTATGTCCCTAGTATCATATTCTTGGTTATCCAAGCAGTAGCAGGCATGGGTTCCATCTCAACGAGGGGCTTTAAGTCAAATCTGATATTTGTTGGTTACTCTCACAAGCTTTGTGCCACCGTTGGTCCTTGTGGAACAGGACACCATTGAAAATCAAAGTGTTTTTGGCTTATTTAGTGTTTGTTTCTCTCTTTTGGTAGCATGAAGAATGTCTTCTGTACCAAAGATGCTAGAACATAGAGGTAGATTCTCTATGTAAGCACCAGCCAGACTTCTCCACATTCAATGAGTTGTTGTGTATGTGTTGTCTTCATCAAAGGGGCCCTGATGTCAGTTTGTGGAGAGCAACCTATAGTTATGGAAAAAGCCTGTATTGGGGTCACAAGTGACCCCTTTGGCAAAATACTCAGATTAGGCCAAGAAGATGGCTTTGTGCATAAAAATAACTGCTGCCTCACCTGAAGACCTCATTTCTATCTCTAGGACCTCATGGTGGCAGGAGAGAATCGCCTATTGCAAGTTGTCTTCCAACCTCCACAGACATATGTAAGCCACAGATACCTCCTCAAACACAATGAGTCCATGAATTAAAATGTAATAAAAATTAGTAGAACATCTTTGTGCCATTCTTTTCCTCCATTTCACTGTCAGACTTTTCATCAAACCATTCTATTTCTTCCTCTCAATTCTTGCTATGCTAAGCCAGAAAGTCCTGCAAAGTCATATCTGAATTACTACCAGTTCCAACTCACTACCTTGCTGGAATCAAAACTCTCTCCCCAACAACCTATTTTGTTTAATACTTTTAAAATATATTCCCTAATATATCTACCAACATGAATATGCTACACATTGACTTCTATATCAAGGCCATTTCTAACTGTGAATTGCTTTACAATATGGCTCCAGCTTACCTTATTTTGCTTAGCTATAGCTTTCTTCTATTGTAGCTATTGCCCACAGTCAGGACAAATCTTTGTCACCCGCCAGTCCCACAGCCGCTCAGACCCAATCAAGTAAACACAGAGACTTATATTGCTTACAAACTGTATGGCCGTGGCAGGTTTCTTGCTAACTGTTCTTTTATCTTAAATTAACCATTTCCATAAATCTATTCCTTGCCACGTGGCTGGTGGCTTACCGGCGTCTTCACATGCTGCTGGTCATGGCGGCGGCTGCAGTGTCTCTCTGCCTCAGCCTTCCGCTTCCCAGAATTCTCCTCTCTCCTTGTCCCACCTACTTCCTGCCTGGCCACTGGCCAATCAGTGTTTTATTTATTGACCAATCAGAGCAATTTGACATACAGACCGTCCCACAGCATTCTATAGTCATCAAATTTATTTCTATACTTTCTTTTCATTCTGCTTTCCTCAATTGAAATATCTTAATTTAAGCCTCTGCCTTGAATTTACTTTTTAAAAGGTCATACTTTACAGTCCAGGCTTCTCTGAAATGCAAAATCCTCCTCCTACCTACCTACCAAATACTTAATACAAGAAGTTGCCGTCATGCTTGTCTTTCTCTAATGCCTTTCTTTGTATAACAACTTCATTTAATTTGTTGACATCTCATGTTCTTTGTAAACTGTGTCTAGTGTGCATACAGTAAAAATATTTGTATAATAATTTTGCAATGATATGCATATATGTAAGTATTTTAACAAATTTATTTAATTTGTTCTCTAACAATTTCATACATGATTAACAGTTATTCAAGGTATAGTCGATCCTCACTTACAAAAATGCTTATGCTCCCTACTAGATTCCCCAAACATAATCCACACAAAGATTTACCCATCTTCAACTTTTCAATAATATTTTTATTATATGTTCAAGACCCTTTGTTACTAAAGTTCACATTGCAATTGTCAGTGCAGATGCCTATAGCTAAGTGAATTTAAGTATAGCTTTCAGAAGAGAGGGGATGAATTAACTGAGAAATGCAACGTTCATAAAAGAATATATATGAATACAATGAATTCATACTATGTATCTTGAATATACTCAGCCCCTTATCCCAACTCCTTCCCTATCTACCCACTCTATCTCTTATCCATACAACTTTAAGTTATCTTTTTCTCTTCTTTTTCTTTCACTATAGAGTTCAGTTTGTTTTGTTCAGCTAGTTTTGGTAGTGGGGTCTGCACTGGCATGCAGTCAGCCTTTCAGAGGTCTCCTTATGAAAGAGAAGTGACTCTTCCTCTCCTGGTAGCTCTCAACCATAAAACTTTATTCAAATGCATAGCAAACAGAAAGAAATGATAACCACTTCTAATCATAAACAGTTGCTGGCTTCAGAAACAAGAATAAGACTAATAAGAAACCTCAGTGTTCAGTGAAGAAGGTCCTTCAAATTCCATTCTAAATATATCTATGCTGCTAAATATTTTCCAAGAGAATTCTTGCCTTGCATGCTTAAGGTTCAGACTTTAAGCCCAAATACCACAAAACTTTACATGGTTTGTTTTTCTCACAGGAAATATATTTGGTTTTTACTTTGTTAAATTAAAAACAAAATGACTGAAAAATAAGTTAATCAAACAGGTCACCACATAGGCTTAAGAACTGTATTCCATGACTGTTGTTACTCTATGTGGACACAGGTTTACATTCTCCTTTAACTCAAATGTGCTACATCCTGAAACAGCATCTTTAAACAGTCTCCCACCTATGAACTTCCAACATTTCTCTTTGTCTTCAGCCCTTATCAACTTGTTCAGTACTCAAAGTCAGTATAACACACAGAGCCTTAGAAACACCACTTAAACACCTAAATGCTCCATTATTTTGGTTGAAACCTCAGGCAGTAGATGAAAGAAAATCAGGTAATTCTCAATCCAATGAGTTCCCAGTTTCCAGATAGAGGATTGTCTATCATTTTATTCAGCTGCATGTTTGTGTTTTCTTGAGCATCATTCAGATATTTATTGCTACTTTCATTAAGTTCTTTGAGCTGTTTGTTCTTGTCTTCTTTAAACTGCACACATTATTTGATAGAGGTTGTGATTGTTCTTTTAAGTTCTGTGTTTGTGAATTCATTTAGGCAATTCATATAGGAGAATATTTCTATAATACTGGTGGATTTAAGGGGAGATGTACTGTCTTCGTCTTTCATATTGTTTGTGTTTTTCTGAGACCTGGGCATGTCAACTTATTTCACTGTTTTGTACCTGATGTGAGAGTCTAGCCAGCCTTGGGTTAGGTCAATTAAAAGTCTATACAAAGAAAGGCATGAGGGTTGGAGGTAGTGAAGGCAGGAGAGGTTCCAGAGATTCACCAGCCTGTATCCATAAACAGATGTGCACGCCTGGCTATGCCTGAAGCTTGGATATGATGTAGGCAGATTAGGGTCTGATGGACACACTAGATTGGGCTGGCACACAGGGCCTGAGCCAAACCTGGAAGTTGGGAACAATATAGGTAGGACTGATCAGAGTGGGCTTGCATATAGTATGTGTGACCTGGGATAAATCTAGGAATTAAGGAGGTTACTGACAGGCTAGGGTTTGAGAACCTTACCAAACTGAACCTGGCCATCAGATGTAGGACCTAGGCAAGGCCTGGAGGTTTGATGTGGTGTGAACAACTGGGGTAGGGTAAGAGGGAAGGAAGATCATGGGTATCCTACAGCACATATGGTGGCTACAGGGTTCCGTTCCTGATAGCAAGAGGAGCTAGAGAAAGGATCGGCTGAGTTCCAAAGAAAGGGAGATGAGTAAATCTTCCTCTAAACTTAATGGCTGTCAAATACCAAAATATTAAAAATAGTTGCACATTCTGTCTTTATATTCATAATTACATTTGTAGTGTATTACTTTTCAACTCTCATTGGCTTTTCATTAAATATGATTTTAAAATATTTTCTCTTCTTCCTCCTTGGGATAAAATTCTGTTGTTTTAATCTGCTTTCTACTTTTTTATACTTCATTTACAATAGAAGGTAAAATTTCATTTCAAGACATTTTATTTTACCCACCACAATTTATGAACACAAGTTATACATATATAAAGATATCTAAAAGAAAGATATTTATTGTCCAAAGTATATATGCTGTGTTTTCTGGAATCATGCAAGCCCATTTCCCTAAAAGACTAACTTAATATTAATATCTAAAATTCTTATTTTTTCCTCAAGGTAAATAATTTCTCACTTTATGGATGAATTATATCCCTGAACATTATTTCTTGAGCTGCAAGAGTGAATTCATGTTAGACAAAATGTTATCCATAGTGAACATGTGAAACTTCTAAACAAATGTAAAATAAATTAAAAACCTATTTACCTCCTTTTGTTCCTGAAGGCAAACATAAATGATTCTGTTTAATCTAAGAACCATTTATGTCAATGTATTTTATAGAAGTTAGGGCTTTTTTTCATTTAAAATATATATCTAGATTTTAAGGGACTTCATTTATGTTTTAGGATGGGAGGGGAGACATTCACCTAACTCGGTGCCACCTACAGTAACCATTTTGTCTTAAACATATCCTTGGAAATGTTAAGGTTGTTTGCTCATTTCTTCAGCAACTATTTGCAACAGATGTCCTCAGATATGGAAATAGAACTGTGATTTTAAGTGACGAATTGTCTGTTTTTATGTGGAATGTTTAGTGCAGAAACCTAAGACAGGTTAATATTTGAAACATGAAGCTGTTAGAGGAGGGCAACTTCAAGGCAGATGAAAGAAGAAAGTGTCTGGCATACCTAAAGAACAAGCTGTTTTTTAGGTCAGTATTTCTAGAATGCCAGTGAAAGAAGAGTCACTTCATAAAACATTAAATAAATGAAGATGACAACAGTGCCTTAGAGGCCATTCTTAAGTCGGGGCTTTTCACTTTCAATACTAATTGAAAGAATAGACTAGTGAGACAATGAGTTTTCCATTTTAATCTTATCGCTGTTGTTGCTACAGATTTTTTTAAAGTAGGGAAAAAGTGCAAACAAAGAAATGAATTAGAGCTGTTTTGCCGAGATCCTGCTAGGAGAAAAGAGTGATGTAAGCCATGAAGTAACAGTGGAAATGGAAAGAAGAAATCAATGTTTACAAATATTTGTAATTACAGCTGGTAGGTTTTACTGATAGAATGTAAGCTATGAAAAAGTGATAAGGCAATGATGGCCCCAGGGGTTTTTTCCCCAGGAAACTGGAAGAAATGTCCATGTCACTAATAGCCATTGGAAAAAAAGAAAAAAGCTAGCTTGACAGCATGCTAATTTCTAGCTGAGTGTTAACTTCTCCATAGGATATGTCAACTAGGTAGTTAGATAATAAGTCTGGAATTGGACAAGGAGGACAGGGTAAATGTTAAGAACCAAGGAATCATAGATATATGACTAATATTGGAAACCATGACATTTGATGTTCATGTGCCTTAATGTAATACAAAAGAGGATGACTCCTATGGTATAAATGTATTAGAGGATATGACAATGTAAACTATCTCACAGTGGTAGAAAGATTGGAGAAAAGTTGACAACTTGAGAAGAAATAGAATACAAGAAATAGCTAGATGAAATGGTTATGGAAAGAGTATTACAGGAGTTTTTAATGGCCTACAGGCAAAGTTCATCATGGTGAAGTAGGAAAATGCAGAAAACAATATAATTGAGCAACCTTATAGACTGCAGGAAATGAAACTACTGAAGGCAAGGAAAGAAGAGTGGTGTAAAACGAAACTGGAAAGAAAGAAGATGTATCCTTTTAACAGCTTGTAAGATAAATAGACAATTCAATTCCAGACTAGGATTAAAAGACTGAAGAGAACATACATAAGCTACATTTTCCTGCCAGTTGTCCCACTGCCTGGGTGCCTCCCAAACAGTTCATGCTAATCAACTGTCTCACTTTTCCAGTGAACCTGATCCAGTTGGGGGCTCCTCAGCCATTGGTTCATAGTTCATGTATTTCCATTCGTTTGGCTATTTGTCCCTGTACTTTTCGCAGTCTTGGTCTCAACAATTCTCGCTCATATAAACCCTCCTCTTTCTCGCCAATTGAACTCCTGGAGCTCCACCTGGGGCCTGGCTGTTGATCTTTGCATCCGCTTCCATCAGTGATTGGATGAGATTTCTAGCATGACAGTTAGGGTGTTTGGCCATCCTATCACCAGAGTAGGTCAGTTCGGGCTTTCTCTTGACCATTGCCAGTAGTCTATTGTGGAGGTATCTTTGTGGATTTCTGGGGGACCTCTCTAGCAGTTTGCTTCTTCCTATTCTCATGTGGTCTTCATTTATCATGGTCACTTGTTCCTTGTTTTCCCTCTCTGTTCTTGATCCAGCTGGTAAATAAAATGTGGTACATATACACAATGGAGTACTACTCAGCAGAAAAACAATGACATCATGAGGTTTGCATGCAAATGGATGGATCTAGAAAAAAATCATCCTGAATGAGGTAACCCAGACTCAGAAAGACAAACATAGTGTGCACTCACTCATAGGAGAATACTAGATGTAAAACAAAGATGACTAGACTGCTACTCACAACTCCAGGGTGGCTACCTAGAAAACAGGACCCTAAGAAAGACACAGGGATCACCCAATGACGGAGAAATGGATGAGATCTACATGAACAATCTGGACGTGAGTGGGGGTAATAAAGGGCAAGGTTTGAGGGAAAGAGAGCTTCTGGGAGTGGGAGATCCCAAATGTCCTTCTTTGTAACCTCTAACCCAAGTTTTAGGAACTGTGAAGAGACAGGCAAGCAACTGTGGTCAATTGTTTTCATAGCTTCCTATTCTTTATCAGCTTTGTTATCCCAATGTGATAAGTTCCATTGCTCATCAGTCATTTTGGTAATATGAAGGTTAAAAGAGAGAGTAAGAAAGAAATGGGGTTAGGGTCCAGAAAACTATCATTTAATTAATAAGGAATGCATAGCATCATTTTTCAAATCAATGAAAATTTATAAATGTCAGACTGAAGTGCAAAACTTTTCTCTGGTACATTTGTCAGTAAATGTTATGAAGGTCTGGATAAAAATAAAAGCAAGAGATTATTTTTGATATGTTTTGTCAAGATAAAATGATGTAAAATTTGGGGTAAAAATGTCAAGTTTATTGGATCACAGATCCAATAAAGATAGAATGAATATAAAGATGCCACAATCCATTATTTTCACCTATTCATTTCTGAGATAGACAAAGTGAGGCACCAGAATTTTGGAAAATTTTGGTTTCAGGCCTTCACACAATTGTACTTTCTGATTTTCCCCTGATTTTCTCTTTTATGATTGTATTTGAGGAGACACAAACCAAACTTTCAAATTATTCTACTGAAAGTGACTATTAATAGATGGTTTTTATTGTACTCAAATGTAATGCCTAGAAAGTTAATTTACTAAAAAAATAAAAGGGCTCATCTGTGTGGGTTATTACTATTGTTTATGTTCTGCTTGTCATAGCTTCATTTTGAGTTTGTTGATAATAGGCTTCAGAACTGTTGGTGATATGCTACCTACTCCATCACAAGAAGCCTCAGCAAAAGCTCTTAGGTGAAAGGTGCTGTCTTTAATAATGTAAGTTCTCACTGTTGAGCTCTTATTGCCCCATCCACAAAATTCTGAATTTATAAAGTGCCATTGCTTGGTCCTATTAGAGTGTTCATGCTATGGTAGTAACTCATTGTTCTTGTTTTCCTCTTTCTGGCATGTTGGTGAGGAGATGTTTAAGATAGGCAACACTTTAGAAAGCTTCCAGAGTAGGTCAGTCCCGGCTGTCTCTCAACCATTGCCAGCAGTCTTTTGTGGGGGTATCTTTGTGGATTTCTGTGGGCCTCTTTAGCTCTTTGTTTCTTCCTTTTCCCATGTGGTCTTCATTTACCATGGTCTCCTATTCCTTGTTATCCCTCTATTTTCTTGATCCAGCTAGGATCTCCCACTCTCTTTCCCTCGACCCTCGCCCTTCATTGCTCCCACTCATGTCCAGGCTGTTCATATAGATCTCATCCATTTCTCCGTGTCTTTCTTGGGGTCCCGTTTTCCAGGTAGCCTCACTGGTGATGTGAGTAGCAGTCCAGTCATCCTTGTTCCACATCTAGCATCTTCCTATGAGTGAGTACATACCATATTTGTCTTTCTGAGTCTGGGTTACCTCACTCAGGATGATTTTTTCTAGATCCATCCATTTGCCTGCAAACCTCATGATGTCATTGTTTCTCTCTGTTGAGTAGTATTCCATTGTGTATATGTGCCACAATTTATTTATCCAGTCTTCAGTTGAAGGGCATCTAGGCTGACCTACTCTGGTGATGGGATGGCCAAAAACCCTAATAGTTGTGCCATAAACCCCATCCAAGGACTGAGGAATCTGGATGCAGACATCCACGGCTAGGCCCCTGGTGGAGCACTGGGAGTCTAATTAGTGAGAAAGAGGAGGATTTATATGAGCGAAAATTGTTAAAACCAAGGTTGGATAAAGCACAGGGACAAATAACCAAATGAATGGAAACACATGAACCTTGAACCAAAGGCTGAGGGGCCCCCAACTGGATCAGGCCCTCTGAATAGGTGAGACAGTTGATTGGCTTGATCTGTTTGGGAGGCATCTAGGCAGTGGTACCAGGTCCTGGGCTAGTTGCATGAGTTAGCTGTTTGAAACCTGGGACTTATGCAGGGATGCTTGGCTCAATCTGGGAGGAGGGGACTGAACCTGCCTGGACTGAGTCTATCAGGTCGATCCCAGTCCTGGGGGGAGACCTTGATCTGGAGGAGGTGGGAATAGGGGGTGGGCTGGGGGGAAGGGGAGGGGGCCAGGAAGGGAGAGAACAAGAGAATCTGTGGCTGTTATGTAGAACTGAATAGTACTGTAAAATAAAAAAAAAGCCACAAAAAATAAATAAAGAGGAGGAAAAAAAGAAACATGAACTTGGGTGGATTTGGAGGTGAGGAGGATCTTGGAGGCATTGGGGGATGGGAAATATGAATAAAATGTACTGCATGACAGAAAATTTTTAAATAAAAACCAACAAAACAAAAAAAAGAAAGCTTCCAGTATTCTCTGATACTGAGGGATGAAAAAAATTATCATAACACTACAGTCACTTTAAGTGTGAGTATTCAGTGGAGAATATCATATATGGTATATAGAAACAAAGAGAGAAGGAGAGGGTGAGAGAGAGAGAATGAGAAAGGGTGTGTGTATGTGTATGTGTGTGAGGGAGAGAGAGAATGCTTGAACATTGATAAAACATCATATTTAAAGGGAAATACTACCATCAATATGTTGATATCTGAGTGGTATAAAAGTCTAGAGAATTATATATAATTATCTGCCTTTTCTGTTCCATTTTCCTAAAGTTAAATCCAGAAAAGGAAGTTCTCTGAAAGGATTAGATTGCAGTTAACCTGATAACATTTGACAAGTACCAGCTAGATGTTTTTGTTGAGCAAGAAATATTCCCATATATATATATATATATATATATATATATATATATATATATATATACTAAAGAGGAAATCATGATAAAAAACAATAATTTATGATGGTGAGATATATTGATACTCACAGTTAATAAACCCTTTGTCAGCTTTCCAAAGCATTATGAGGAAAGTAACAGGGGCTTCTAGTCTTTCTCTTGCATACACACTGTTATTGCATGGAAATCATATGAAGATTAAAAATAGTAACTTCTGAAATCACGTTGTAAGAGTGCCGTTATTATGTAAAATGAAAATAATGTTTCCTATTTCTACATTGAGAAACAAACTCAATAAAATGTTACCCAGATACTAAATGAATACCTATCTCAGGAACATATAGCTTAATGATTTACAGCCATCATGTGCTCATCCTAAAGAGCCCAATGTAAGAGAAAAACAACAGAAAACATTTCAAGAAATGTACTGAATTTAATGTTTATTCATTTGACTGATAGTAATATTTTATCTTCTGATCCTTTGGCCACTTAGGTATTTCCATTACAAAAAAAATACCTCTGCAATCTTTCACATCTTAGCAAACGCCATTTTTAATTGCACATTTTTTTTTTGTAAAATGTCCAATTAATCTTGAAACCAAAGGAGCTGCTTCATGGACATGAAATGTGTACACTACATAATTTCATTCTCTTTTTTACAAGATTTATTCTTTAAAGCAAAACAGTTTTCAGTCACTAAGAATGGCATGTAGCAGATGATGAAAATATGAGACTGGGAAGTAAATTGAAAATGAAATCAGGAGACACTTATTTTTCAAGTTATGCACGAGTCAAAAATATTTGAAGGTATTTTCTTGAAAGGTCTGAAAAAGACATTAAAGTGTTTGGTACAAGGTGTCACTTGATGATCATTCTTGCCTAATCTGTTCTAATCTGCACTTAAATATAGAGTCACAATCAGCCTCCTATAAAATTTTGTGGCTTAATGAGATCTTGGTGCATTACTACTGGAAACGGAGATCTGCATTTGATACTCACCCAACAGCTTTCTTTAAAAAAAAAAAATGAAAACCTAAAAAGCTTGTCAATCAGAATTGCAAACACTCTTTACAAAAAAGAGGAGCTTAAATAGAAAACAGGAGCAACAACAGGTGGCACGGATTCCGGAATGGGCTTGCACCCAAGAGGAGAAGCAACACTGATTCATGAGCATAGCTACAGGGCCTGGTGCAGAGCCAGCTCTGATTCCCTCTGCTTTTAGAGCAGCTTTTAATTTTTTATCATCTTATGAAATGGGAGTGAATTAGATGCTGAACACTGGCAGCAATGGTGGTTTGCTCACCTTTGCCACAGGATGTTTATCCAGGTATGTCAGCAGCGCCTATGGGCACATGCTTAAAATTTAATCTGGAGAAATAACCTCTGGGATCCTTTATCTTGCCTGGATTTAAAATGAAATCAGAGATGATAGGGCTTTCATGAAAGCAGTTGGTCACTCATGAATGACCCTAGAGCACATCAGCTTTGTTTCAAAGTTTCCAGTGGAGTACCATTTCACATTCTATTGATCTGTGTTGAATTAACTTTGGAGGAGGAGGTATAAACAACTGTGTATTCATTCCAGGTAGTGCACCAATGACTGACAAAAATAAGGATTCCACCAAAAGTCTAACTTGGCAAACCAGTGAGTCTACTGAGCTTACTTACAGAGCATACATGAGTAGTTACTTTCAGGAGAATGTGTGATGCCCGAAGAGTTTCACTGATGCAAAGTCCTACCCTATTATGCATGATGATCTTTTGGGAGCTGCATCATGGAGTTCCTTTTTCAGCTGATTTTCCATTTTCCACTTTGTGTATACTACAGCATTTCAAGATTACTTGAAGTTAGAGATGGGGCAGAGGGGCACTATAACTTCTCTGGCACAGTTTTTGTCCTGATTTACAGTACTAAATGTGGAGCATCCTTAAATCCAGTCAGAAAGTTCACATTTGCTCATAAAATAGTTATATTACTACACACCTTCAGGCATATCATGACTGAGATATTGATAGTGTAGCACAGTGTTCACAGCTGAGTGTTGGTGACAATTCTCTTCTAGAAGTTTGTGTAACAACTTCTAGCACCATGAAAGCCACAAAGAAGGGAGAGACTTCAAACTCAGCCCCAGCCTGATTTCTCTGTCATGTACATAGTATGTATAGTGTCTCCAGAAATAAAGTCTTTTTTAAGCTTTTTTTTTTTTGCTATTGATTTCACATTCATCGTGCCTCAGTTTTTTTTGTTTTTTTTAAATACTGGGATTACAGGCATGTGCTAGCATTCCTGACTCATGTAGTGCCACTTAAAGAACCAAAGAGAGACAAAGGATGTACTATTTATTAGCTTTAATCCTTAAATATTATAATATATGAGTGAACAGCTTTTGTAGGGAGCCCAGGATCTCTATTTCAGAGTATGTCTTGTTTACTTTTCTATTGCTATGAAGAGACTCCATGACCAAGACAATCTGAGATTGATGAAGGCTCTGACGCAGGTGGGCTGCAAATGGTGAGGAGCCAGTATTCAAACTGGAATCCATCTTTTGAAATCAGTCAGCACATTTCGGAGGTCTTTTCCCATCACCTGCTGTTGTCTGATGTCCAGAAGTCATGGGTTCTTCGTCATTCAGAAGTGGCAGCTGACAACTGAATGGACTCCTATTCAGAGAGCCTGATCCAGTTGGGGGCCCCTCAGCCTTTGGTTCATAGTTCATGTGTTTCCATTTGTTTGGCTATTTGTCCTTGTGCTTTATCCAGCCTTGGTTTCAACAATTCTCGCTCATATTAACCCTCCTCTTTCTCGATAATTAGACTCCAAGTGCTCCACACGGGGCCTAGGCGAAGATGTCTGCATCCAGATTCCTCAGTACTTGGATGGGGTTTCTGGCACAACTATTAGGGTGTTTGGCCATCCCATCACCAGAGTAGGTCAGTCCCGGCTGTCTCTCGGCCATTGCAGGCAGTCCTTTGTGGGGGTATCTTTGTGGATTTCTGTGGGCCTCCTTAGCACTTTGTTTCTTCCTTTTCTCATGTGGTCTTCATTTACCATGGTCTCCTATTCCTTGTTCTCCCTCTCTGTTCTTGATCCAGGTGGGATCTCCCGCTCTCTTTCCCTCGACCCTCACCGTTCATTGCTCCCACTCATGCCCAGGCTGTTCATGTAGATCTCAGCCATTTCTCCGTCATTGGGTGATCCCCGTGTCTTTCTTGGGGTACTGTTTTCCAGGTAGCCTCACTGGTGATGTGAGTAGCAGTCCAGTCATCCTTGTTCCACATCTAGTATCCTCCTATGAGTGAGCACATACCATATTTGTCTTTCTGAGTCTAGGTTATTTTTTCTAGATCTATCCATTTGCCTACAAACCTCATGATGTCATTGTTTTTCTCTGCTGAATAGTATTCCATTGTGTATATGTGCCACAATTTATTTATCCATTCTTCAGTTGAAGGGCATCTAGGTTGTTTCAAGGTTTTGGCTATTACAAACAATGCTGATATGAACATAGCTGAGCAAGTTCTCTTGTGGTATGATTGAGCATTTCTTGGGTATATGCCCAGGAGTGGTATAGCTGGATCTTGGGGGAGATTGATTCCCAATTTTCTAAGAAAGCGCCATATTGATTTCCAAAGTGGTTGTACAAGCTTGCATTCCCACCAACAGTGGAGGAGAGTTCGAGTTCCACATCCTCTCCAGCATAAAGTGTCCTCAGTGTTTTTGATCTTAGCCAATCTGACAGGCGTAAGGTGCTATCTCAGAGTTGTTTTGATTTGCATTTCCTCTGTTGAGAATTCTCTGTTTAGTTCTATAGCCCATTTCTTAATTGGACTGTTGGTCGTTTTGATGTCTAATTTCTTGAGTTCCTTATATATTCTGGATATCAGTCCTCTGTCACATGTGGGGTTGGTGAAGATCTTTTCCCATTCTGTAGTCTGTCGCTTTGCCTTGTTGACTGTATCCTTTGCTCTACAAAAGCTTCTCAGTTTCAAGAGGTCCCATTGATTGATTGTTTGTCTCAGTGCCTATGCTACTGGTGTTATATTTAGGAAGTGATCTGCTATGCCAATGCGTTCAAGACTACTTCCTACTTTCTCTTCTAGCAAGTTCAGAGTAGCTGGATTTATGTTGAGGTCCTTGATCCACTTGGACTTAAGTTTTGTGCACGGTGACAGATATGGATCTATTTGCCGCCTTCTACATATTGATATCCAATTATGCCAGCACCATTTGTTGAAGATGCTTTCTTTTTTCCATTGTACACTTTTGGCTTCTTTGTCAAAAATTACATGTTCATAGGTGTGTGGGTTAATGTCAGAGTCTTCAATTCGATTCCATTGGTCTACATGTCGGTTTTTATGCCAGTACCAAGCTGTTTTTATTACTGTAGCTCTATAGCAGAGCTTGAAGTCAGGGATCATGATGCCTCCAGAGGTTGTTTTATTGCACAGGATTCTTTTGGCTATCCTGGGTTTTTTGTTTTTCCATATGAAGTTGAGTACTATTCTTTCCAGGTCTGTGAAAAATCGTTTTGGTATTTTGATGGGGACTGCATTGAATCTGTAGTTTGCTTTTGGTAAAATTGCCATTTTTACTATGTTGGTCCTGTCTATCCATGAGCATGGGAGATCTTTCCATTTTCTGACATCTTCTTCAATTTCTTTTTTCAGGGACTTAAAGTTCTTGTCATATAGGTCCTTCACTTGCTTGGTTAGTGTTACCCCAAGGTATTTTATGTCATTTGTGGCTATTGTAAAGGGTGATGTATCTCTGATTTCCTTGTCAGATTCTTTGTCCATTGTATATAGGAGGGCTACTCATTTTTTTTTTGAGTTGATCTTGTATCCTGCTATGTTGCTGAAGTTGTTTATAAGCTTCATCATTTCCTAGGTGGAATCTTTGTGATCACTCAAGTATACTACCATGTCATCTGCAAATAGGGAAAGATTGACTTCTTCCTTTCTAATTTGTATCCCCTTAATCTCCTTATGTTGTCTTATTGCTCTGGCTAGAACTTCAAGTACTATATTGAATAAGTATGAGGAGAGTAGACAGCCTTGCCTCATTCCTGATTTTAGTGGATTTGCTTTGAGTTTCTCTCCATTTAATTTGATGTTGGCTGTTGAATTGCTGTAAATTGCCTTTATTAGGTTTAGGTATGTTCCCTGTATTCCTGATCGCTCCAAGACTTTTATCATGAAGGGGTGTTGGATTTTGTCAAATGCCTTTTCTGCATCTAGTGAGATGATCATGTGGGTTTTTTCCTTTGAGTTTGTTTATATGGCGTATTACATTGATGGACTTTCGTATGTTGAACCACCCTTGCATCCCTGGGATGAAGCCTACATGATCATGGTGGATAATTGTTCTGATGTGTTCTTGGAGTCTGTTTGCCAGTATTTTATTGAGTATTTTTGCATCAATGTTCATGAGGGAGATCGGTCTGTAGTTCTCTTTCTTTGTTGTGTCCTTGTTTGGTTTAGGAATCAGGGTAATTGTAGCCTCATAAAAGGAGTTTGGTAATGTCCCTTCTGTTTCTATTATGTGGAACAATTTAGAGAGTATTGGTATTAACTCTTCTTTGAAGATCTGGTAGAATCCTGTGCTGAAACCATCTGGTCCTGGGCTTTTTTCGGTTGGGAGACTTTTAATGACTGTTTCTATTTCCTTAGGGGTTATTGGACTATTTAAATAGTTCATCTGGTCTTGATTTAACTTAGGTATGTGGTACCTATCCAGAAAAATGTCCATTTCTTTTAGGTTTTCCAGTTTTGTGGAGTAGAGGTTTTTGAAATATGACCTGATAATCCTCTGGATTTCCTCAATGTCTGTTGTTATGTCCCCCTTTTCATTTCTGATTTTGTTGATTTGGATTCTCTCTCTCTGTCTTTTGGTTAGTTTGGATAAGGGCTTGTCTATCTTGTTGATTTTCTCAAAGAACCAACTCTTTGTTTCATTAATTTTTTGTATTATTCTCTTAGTTTCTATTTTATTAATTTCACCTCTCACTTTGATAATTTCCTGGCATCTATTCTTTCTGGGAGACTTTGCTTCTTCTTGTTCTAGAGCTTTCAGGTGTGCTGTTAAGTCACTAGTGTGAGATTTCTCCAACTTCTTTATGTGGGCATTTAGTGCTATGAATTTCCCTCTTAGCACTGCTTTCATAGTGTCCCATAAATTTGGCTATGTGGTGTCTTCATTTTCGTTGATCTCTAGGAAGTCTTTAATTTCCTTTTTTATTTCTTCCTTAACCCAATCATGATTCAGGTGAGCATTATTCAGTTTCCATGAGATTGTAGGTTTTCTGTAGTTTTTGTTGTTGTTGAAATCTAACTTTAAAACATGGTGGTCTGATAGAACACAGGAGGTTATTCCAATTGTTTTGTATCTGTTGAGATTTTCTTTGTGGCCAAGTATGTGGTCAATTTTAGAGAAAGTTCCATGGGGTGCTGAGAAGAAGGTATATTCTTTTATGTTAGGATGGAATGTTCTGTAGATATCTATTAGGTCCATTTGGGTCATGACATCAGTTAAGTCCTTTATTTCTCTGTTAAGTTTCAATTTGGGAGATCTGTCCAGTGGTGAAAGTGGGGTGTTGAGATCTCCCACTATTAATGTGTGAGGTTTTATATGTGGTTTAAGCTTTAGTAATGTTTCTTTTACATATGTGGGTGCCCTTGTGTTTGAGGCATAAATGTTCAGAATTGAAACTTCATCTTGGTGGATCTTTCCTGTGATGAGTATGTAATGCCCTTCTTGATCTCTTTTGATTGATTTTAGTTTGAAGTCTCTTTTGTTGGATATCAGGATGGCTACCCCTGCTTGTTTCTTAAGACCATTTGATTGAAAAGTCTTTTCCCAGCCTTTTATTCTTAGGTAGTGTCTGTCTTTGAATTTGAGATGTATTTCCTGTATGCAGCAGAAAGATGGGTCCTGCTTTCTTATCCATTCTGTAAGCCTATGTCTTTTTATAGGTGAATTAAGTCCGTTGATATTAAGGGATATTAATGACCAGTGATTGTTCATCCCTGTTATTTTTGGTGGTAGCGTGTGTGTACTTCTCTTCTTTGTGGTTTACTGCTGGGGCTTTATCTATTGCCTGTGTTTTTGAGTGTGTATCTGACTTCCTTCAGTTGGAATTTTCCTTCTAGTGCTTTCTGTAGGGTTGGGTTTGTGGATAAGTATTGTTTGAATCTGGCTTTTTCTTGGAATGACTTGTTCATTCCATCTATGATGATTGACAGTTTTGCTGGGTATATTAGTCTGGGCTGACATCCATGGTCTCTTAGTGTCTGCATTACATCTGTCCAGGTCCTTCTGGCTTTCAAAGTCTCCATTGAGAAATCAGGTGTTATTCTGATGGGTTTGCCTTTATAGGTCACTTGGACTTTTTCCTTTGCTGCTCTTAATATTCTTTCTTTATTCTGTACATTTAGTTGTTTAATTATTATGTGTCAAGGGGACTTTTTTTGGATGTCTAGTCTGTTTGGTATTCTATAGGCTTCTTGTATCTTCATAGGCATTTCCTTCTTTAAGTTGGGATAGTTTTCTTCTATGATTTTGTTGAATATATTTTCTGTGCCTTTGAGTTGGTATTCTTCACCTTCTTCTATCCCTATAATTCATAGGTTTGGTCTTTTCATGGTGTCCCAAATTTCTTGGACATTTTGGTTCATGACTTTGTTGGCTTTAGTGTTTTCTTTGACTGATGAATCTATTTCTTCTACTGTATCTTCAATGCCAGAGATCCTCTCTTCCATCTCTTGTATTCTGTTGGTTATACTTGCATCTGAAGTTCCCAATCTTTTACTTAGATTTTCTATTTCCAGCATTCACTCTGTTTGTGTCTTCTTCATTTTTTCAATTTCCCTTTTCAGGTCTTGGACTATTTCCTTTATTTGTTTCATTGCTTTTTCATGATTTTCTTTCAGTACTTTATTGTTTTCCTCCAGTACTTTATTGTTTTCTTCCAGGACTTTATTGTTTTCTTCTAATTTGTTTGCCCCTTCCTCTAGTTGTTTACAGCGTTCTTCCCATTTTTTTTTTCCTCTACACAAGCCTCTAACTTCTTCATGATGTTATTCCTCAGGCTGTTTTCTTCTGCTTCTTCCAATTTTTGATGTTCAGATCTAGATGTTGGAGGCAGGCTAGGTTCTGGTGATGCTGTATTGCCCATCTCCTTATGGTTCGTTCTTGGCCTTATCTGTGCACTTGGCCTTATCTGTGCACTTGTTTCAGACAGAGCTGACAGATTCAGGAATTCTCTCTCTCTTGTCCAGATGGGAGCTCCCTTGTCCAAATGGGAACTCTGGGGCAGGATGGAAGCTCTTATCTGGATGGGAAACTGGGGCAGGATGGGAGCTTTTGTCCAGACAGGAAGTCAGTGGTAGGATGGGCGCTCTTGTCCAGAAGGGAAGTCCAGGGCAGAATGTGAGCTCTTGTCCAGAAGGGAAGTCCCAGGCAGGATGGGAGCCCTCTCTGGTCCAGAAGGGAAGTCGGGGGCAGGATGGGAGCTGGGGGCCGGTCTCTAAGTCTCAGGAAGCGGCTGGGGTCTAGGGCAGATGGGCATGGGGGCAGGGCGTGGAGATCGCAGGGGCTTCCGGGGGCTTGGAGAAGGGGATCCTTCCCGGTGGGGCTAGAAGGGGACCTGCCCAGTGGCCAGAACCTGGGGCCAAGTTGGGCAGGTGTTCCCAGGAGTGGCTGGAGCCCAGGGATGGGGTCTGGGATGGGCCCAGATACTCACCTCTGGTCCAGAAGGGAAGTCGGGGGCAGGATCTAGATAAGGTTTTTAATATTCTCTCTCTCTCTATCTCTCTCTTCTTTTCTCTCCATCTCTCCCTCTCTTATCCCACACAGACAAATAATTTCATGATTAAGTATACAGAAAAACTTCTGATTTTTGTAACCTCCTACCTTTTACAGAGAAATTAGCATGATCAAGGACTAGCAAAGCACTATGTATTTCCAAAATTCACACATATCCCATTTCTCTGCCTAGTAAGCTAGTAATACTTGGCCCTGATATTCACATGCCTTGATAATAAAAAATAATTTAAAAAAAAGAAGAAGAAGAGGATAAGGAGCAGGAGAAGGAGCCACATACTAAACATTAATGATCATAGACTGGACATGATATTAAGCAGTATGTGTCAATAATATCTCACTTTATGCAGATAATAAATCTACCAAGACAGAACAAATAAATATAATAGCTTGTCATTTGAAACTAATAAATCAGATAGGCTGGAAGATAACTTACTATGAAAAAAACTTAGGCATAAGTATGTGAATAAATAGCTTAACTCAGTATTAAAGTGCTTGCCCAACAATTGCAAGGCCCCAGGTTTTGTCCCTGACACTGAAATAAAAACCATCTCTATAACAAAATGATCCAAAGTATTTAGAGTGCTTTGGTGTACGCTCTGGCAAACATACACATCAGGAAGCAAACCCACATTTGTACTGGGATTTTCATTAAATGGTCACTGGATTCTGTGAGTGCCTTTTCCATAGCATAACTTCCTTTGCATCCTTTAGCTGATAATTTTTATTGTTCTTTCAGATGATTTTTTTTCAAATCTGTGGGCTAGCTCTGAGTTGACATTCCTTCATGATTTAATGAAATCTTTTCATAGAATGTAGGCAAGGTATCTGAACACCCACCACCATCGATTCTGATCAGATATCAACTGGTCTCCAGAGCTAGCAGTTGAGAGGAGGAAGGTCTAATACAATATTAGTATGGAAAGATTCTCCTGTTCCTGTCAGTTATTTCCTCCAAAGAGTAATGTTTGTTAGAGTAGAATGTATGGGAGACCAGTTTATTTAGATCACTATAATCCATAATCGTTGCTCCATAAGTCATCCCATTCTCACTCTCAAATACTTCTATGAAGCTTTGGATCATTTGCCAAATCTCAGTAGTTTGGGTGGAATTAGAATAAAGTGCTTGGCCCAAGCCAGGGTCAATGGAGAACAGAGTCATGCTTGGTATGGCACCCCAGGTCTGAAATATCGAAGTTGGTAATGCAGCTGCAGCTGCTGTCATTGCCATTGGCTCCTCCTTTGCCACAGGTTACTGCTGAGAGGCCTGAGATCTTTGTGAACAGTCTCTGTCCCTTACAAGAATGAAATGAACACTGCACATACTTTGTGGGGATGATTGTCCATCCACGGGACAAGCTCATGCCTATTATTTTATTTGTTTGTTTGTTTGTTTGTTTGTTTATTGTTTTTTCCAAGACAAGGTTTTTCTGTGTAACAGTCTTGGCTGTCCTGGAACTCTCTGTTTAGACCAGGCTGGCCTTGAACTCACAGAGATCCACCTGCCTCTGCCTCCCAAGTGCTGGAAGCGTGAGCCACCACAACTTGACCTCCTTTTAATCTGTACAGTTTTATAATGTATGATATTCCAAAGTGTTGGTAGGGTTTTTAAGCCTTCTGGAGACTCACTGACACAGCACTTTGCTTTCTCTTCATTGTAGATGTAACCAACTATCTTATTAAATAAGAAACACAAAACCAATGCAAAGAAAGCTAAGTGATCAGAGCTAAGAGCCTTACCCGCCTGCTGCAGCTAGCCAAGAGTAGGCCCTTTCCGAAAGGGGCCTACTTCCAGTGTGTTTATCTTTATATAGTCTTTCTGTTCTGCCTTCTCATTGGTTGTAAACCCAAACACATGACTGCCTCGTCACGGCCTGTTTGTACAGCCCTCCAGGTCTTCTATGGTATTGAGATTAAAGGCGTGTGTCTCCAATGCTGGCTGTATCCTTGACCACACAGAGATCTACCTAGCTCTTCTACCAAGTGCTGGGATTAAAGGCATGCACCACGAACGGCCAGCTCTGCTATGGATTGCTATTAGCTCTGATCCCCAAGCAACTTTATTTATTAACATACAAATAAAATCAATTTCAGTACAAATAAAATACCCCCATACTTTATCCTTCCTCTAATAATTCTGGAGCAAAACAAATCTTACTGATTTTGGCCTCCAGTGACCAGGACACACCTAGTTATCTGTTTTACTCCTTTCTTGTCTCTTTCTGGTTACCTTGGTACTTTAGGAACCCAATTTACATGCTACTCTGTTATTCACATCATTCAAATGTCTCGTTAACTCATAAAAATCACATCCCACAGTGGGGTATACCAAAGCCCCATACTAATACTGGGATCCTTGCTGACATAACTTCTCTCTTCACATTTTAGTGAGCACAGTCCTGTCTCACTCAGTGAACTAGTCATCAAACATGACATCTTGTGTGTCTAATTCTCCTGTCACTCCTCTATTGCCTTACAGCCTCTGATAGACATGGGGGGTTGTGCCATTTTAGCAAGGACTGGATTCCCTTATATTTTCTTATATTAGTCAGCCTTTGTCTCAAGGAGCTATCTGTACTTATAATTCCTTTTCTCTGCTTCCAGAGCATTCAGATTGATCTTATTTGCCTCCACTTCCTAGCGTTCACAAGCTAGGCCAGGAGAGATTTATTTCCTGCTTAAAAGTCTGTCCTAATTTTTTGAATGGTTCTACCAGAGTACTTTTATATTAATTAAATTTATTCATATATTTTACATCTCAACCACAGTATCCTCTCCTCTTCTCTCCCCCCCCCCCGTTCCTTCCATCCTGACTCCCATCTACCTCCCAATCCACTACTCCTCTGTTTCTGTTCAGAAAAGGGCAGACCTCCCATGGATGTCAACAAAGCATGGCATATCAAGTTGAGGTAGACTATGCTTCTTCCCTTGTATTAAGGCTGGGCAAAGCAACCCAGTGTGGGGAATAGGTTCCCAAAAGCCTGCCAAAGCATTAGGGACAGGCACTACCTCCACCACTCTCCACCACTAGGAAGTCCCACAAGTAGATAAAGCTACACAACTATCACACATATGTAGAGGGCATATATCAGTCCCATGCAGGCTCCCTAGTTGTTAGTCCAGAGTCTGTGAGCTCCTGTGAGCCCAGGTAAGTTGTTTTTTTGGGTTCACTAAAGTCTTTCCTAATTTAAGCATCTTAGAGGCAGGATACTCCTGGAGTACCTTGTTTTTTTTCTACACTGGGCTATTAAGAAAGTCCTCATATGCATGCTGAACCACAAGAAAGCATACTACCATATTTCACATGGGGAAGGAAAGTCCTATTAACACTACGCTCACAGATGTTCCACTCTGATATTTCAACCTCAGTTTTTTGCATTGCTACCCATCACATGGCCCATGCAATCACCCCTCCCTAAGTCATGTTTGATTTTGCCATGCCTCATTATTAGGTGCCAACTTGTTGTATTAAGATTCTTAGAGGAGACATGAACAAATAACTATTCACCCCCAGATAAGGCACCAATGACAAATCCAAATAAGAATTCTTTCAAGCCCAACTTCCTGAACCAATGAGTTTATTTTATATACAGATTATGGCTGAAAAGTCACTTAAAGGAGTATATGTAATTCCCAACCACATGTACCATCTCAAGCCCAAACCTTCATGAATAATGACTTCATAAAAGCTACATAATAGATTCCTACTTTCAGTTACTTCCCACTACCTGTGGACTCTATCACATCCTGTGATCATACTTGCAACTGGAAGATGAGGGAAAAAGTAATGGCTGGAATCTCAGGTGAGTCCTGTGGCAATCCCTCCATCCTTCTATTATTGACTGCTAATAAGCATAAAAATCAATATTCTTGTACTATTTTGCTTTTTTGTTGTCACTACTATCATACCAGGGTAATCTAAAAATGGTAAGTATTCTTCAGAAGCATGGGGTGATTTTCCCAATGAAAGGGTGTATATGAGTATTTATATTTATCCATGGAAAGACAATAACAAATGTAATGTAATTTATTATATCCCAACACCCAGTGTTTTGGTCTCCTAATCTCCTGTATCAATCATTTATTTATTTTTAATAATATAGAGATGGATGCACAAGCAGAATATTCTTGAAATTGAATCTGTAGCTGTATGGTTTAAATATTCTTTGACAAAGATAATAGTGAACTTAAGTACTGTACCCTCTATGCCTGTTGTATTAAAGTAATGTTTCCTAAATTTTAATATGCTCAAAAAATTACTTTAAAAATCTTTATAAAATGGAGATTTGAAAGAATTTAAATAAATTTAAGTGGTAAGGAAAAATTAGAAAAATATACATATTAGGGGATAATGTGCATGCTTTAATACATATATACATTGGATAACATTTAACTTAGTGTAAGCAAATCTGTCTCCTTAAACATTTAGCATTTTTCATGATGAAACATTTAAAATCTTTCTTTTGGCTTATTTAAATATATAGCACCTAATTGTTAACTCTAGGTGTTCTAGTTTGGAATGGCAAGTTAGAAATTCTTATTTTTTGACCTGTAACTAACAGCCAACCCTTTTTTCCACTGTTGTCTTTGCTATACCATCCTGACACTTCAATCTACTTCTCAGTCTACTCTCAACCCGCATGGTATTTAGTTTATTAGTTTCCTCATATGGTTAATACTACAAGATAAGTCTTTCCTTAATTAGTATGGCTTATTTCACTTAATATAATGACCTCCACATTTATTCATGGTGCCACAAATTACAAGATTTCATTCTCTTACAACTAAAAAATATTGTAATTCATGTACCTTGTTTTCTTTATCCATAGTTTATAAACACTTTAGTTGTTTCTATTTCTTGGCTACTGTAAGGATGGAATTATTGTATATCCCTGAGCAAAATTTTAACTGTCCTGCGCTTCAGTTTCCTTTTCCATTACCTTTAGTATTGGGATGTAAGCAGTACTTACTTCAAAGTTTCATTTTGAAGATCATCTATACTTTCACCACAAAAAGAAATCTATAGTTTACAGTTCTGCCTTTTTCTAAGCATTCTGTAAATGTTGAAGCATACTTATTATTACTGAATAATAATTCATAAGATCATCAGTAAGATTTATGATTATTATAACACCCTTTCTGCTTATCACAATAAACATATATGTCATATTGCTCTAACAAAAGTCCTCTCATAACAGATGGTGAGACTTAAGTGACTTAACCTCAGACACAAGTAGTAAGAAGCAGAGTCAAAATTAAACCAGGACTGGGATGTAGATCATTTGGTAGAGTGCTTGCCTAGCAAGTGTGAAACCAAGCACTCTATCCTCTGCTCCAGTTAAACCAACTAGGTGTAATTCCCCCCTATGGCTTAGATGCAGGAGTATCAAAATTCAAGGTAATCCTGAGCCACATAGTGAGTTCCAGGCATGTTGGTGATATATGAGGTCTTCTCAAATGAATAGGGATAAAAGAAGGAAGGAAGGGTAAGTAAAAAAAGTGTACCTTGTTTTACTTTTGTTTTGACCCACTGAGTTTAATTATTATTGTTTTCATGAACATAATCAGAGGGCTACTTACTGAAAGATGTGGAATTTATCAGTGCCTACATCACTGATGAAAATGATATCCTTTCCCCAAGAACCCACAATCTATCCCTAGTCTTTCAGTAAATGGTAGGGCCTTATGAGCCTTTTTGTCAGTACACAAAGAAATGGTGACAGCTTGAATCTTAAGCAGGTCTTGTATAGGTAACCATAGCTGTTGTGTGATCACGACTGTAACAGCCATGGCATGTTCAGGAGACAGGGTTTCTCAACACTCCTCTCCATCCTCCAGTTCTTGCATTCTTTCTGCCTTCTCTTTCACTACGTTCCCTGAGTCTTTTCTGAAGGTGGAGAGAGTATAAACGCCCTGTACATGGCTAGGTAAAACACTCACTTATTCTTAGCACTTTGTCCATTGTGATTCTCCCACTGCAAAGGAAAGTGTCTGTGCCAAAGGCTAAAGTCCTCAATAATCCATCAGTGTTAATATAAGTATTTCTATGCAGTTAGCAAAAGAACAGTAGTGTGTTTTATGGGAGGGCCTATTAACTCCCAAGCACATATGTGTGGTATTGTATTCCCCCAAATATTGTACATTCTAATAAACTTATCTGGGGTCAGACACAGAGCAGCCACAATATTAAATATAAAGGATAGGCAATAGTAGCACATGCCTTTAATCCTAGCATTCCAGAGGCAGAAATTCATGTGTTCAAGGATACAGACAGGCATGGTGACTCATCATGCCTTTATTCCCAGAAAGCAAGCCTTTAATCCCAGGGAGTGGTGGTAGAAAGAAGAAAGGTATATAAGGCATGAGGACCAGAAACTAGAAGCATTTGGCTGGTTAAGAATTTGGCTGGTTAAGCATTCAGGCTTTTGAGCAGCAATTCAGCTGAGACCCATTCTGGATGAGGACTCAGAGCCCTCCAGTCTGAGGAGACAAGACCAGCTGAGGATCTGGCGAGGTGAGGTAGCTGTGACTTGTTCTGTCTCTCTGATCTACCATCATTGACCCCAATAACTGGCCTTAGGTTTGATTTTATTAATAAGAACTTTTAAGATTCCTGTTACACATATGGGCTTTTGATCAGGTATACAGTACAAATTATAATTATCATTATCTATTTCACTGGTAAACATCTTGCCAGAAAGGACATTATTTTAGCTTGTGGATCCCACAGATAGATAGAACTGCTGATGAATTTTCTTGCCTATTAGCTTATTATAACAACTTCTGTCATTATGATACCTAGCCAGCTCAGATCCATCTTGATTTCCAATGTTCAACATACATCCCAAGTGTGTGGTGCCTTTAGCAGTAGGTTCTTAGGATCTAGTTCTGGTGGACAACCAAGGATATGACTTGTATTATATTGGGGACTCTGGAGCCATAAACAGCAATTTGTACTAGATTTTTTATTTAATAACTTTTGACTTCTGGAAAGAACATTATCTGCCTACATTCAAACTATATTTTTAATTGTGATTTTTAAAAATAGACTTACAAAACAGTAAGTTTCCGTAGGGATTTTTAAAGCATCTTCAGTTTTGGTTAAACCTCCCCTCACTCTCTCCTCCTACCTATCTCCCACCCACCATTCCTATTTGAACATTTTCACTTCCAGTATTACCCAGTATTACTCTTTCTGCTTATATATCATATGGGTTCTGCAATCACCTCTCCCCTTTTCTTGTCCCCAACCCCGGCAATGGTCCCTTTCTCACTTGGCTTTTACAGGTACTACAAGTTAAGCAAAGAAGTCTAAGAATGAGAAGTTAGAACCTGCATGTACAATAGATCATAAGGGGCTTATTTGAGAGAGAAAAAGTGAAGTGAGAGACAGGAGCGATGAGAGATGATAATGGCAGATGAAAATGCCCCCAATACTGGATGTGTATGTGTGAACCTATTACAGAATGCAAAAATAATAAAATAAGATAAAATCTGATAAATACAGTCATCAGGACACAGTTGGGAAATTCTCATGAGACCTTTAGTTGTTATAACTAGTAGAATATATATATATGTCTGTATTTGTCTGAATTTTTATCTACATACATTTAAATATAAGCAAATGACTCAAGAAAAATTGAGTCCTTAAAAAATTAAATCCTAAAGCAATGTAATTTCTAAGCTCATGATATCTGCATCAAGCTATAACTACTACTACCTGCCATGTTCTTACTACATTATATTCTTTTCTGTGGAAAGAACATGATCTATTTTCCAAAACAGAAATAATGATACTGTTTGGGGAAATTTTTATTTCCACAGTGGGTTTATTATGTTCAATATATGATAGGTTTCTGAGATCTTCAGAAGACATAATAAACAACTTGTTAAGCATTAGTACTGCAAGGATATTGAGCAGCATTGTATGGAATATATCATTAATCTTAAATTGTAGTAATAGTAATAAATTATATATACTCTAGAAAATTAATACAGACTCATTAAAATGTTATACTGGGCCCTATTAAAATGTCTAGGCATATAGACTTCTGCATGTAAGTGAACTTTGATAGACAATAATCTATAATTCATAAAAATATGTCCATGATGGAATTACCACCTTCTTAGAAAATAAGTGCTACTTCCTCTGTCATTAACTTTAGGTTCAAGAGTGGAATAACTTAATTTACATACCCATTATCTAGTGGTCAGGAAGAAAGGAAGGAATCTACAACTTAGAATTTGGGTTGGTAATTCCAGGTAGTACATTACACAATTATTCCTTGGATGATGAGAAGCCAAAAATACAGCAATTTTCTTGTATATCCATTCAGGTGATTATGAATCATTTCTTTCGGTGGTCTTTAAATGTAAAGGTTGGTTGCTTTATGCATTCCAAGATAAGATTATAAAATAGACCATATACCACTTTGTATATAATTCTTCCTGTAGTGGTTTCCTGGAATGACTTTTTAATCAAAGAAACAAATTGATTTAGAATATGTATTTATAATATTTTGCATGTACATGCACTCTTCAAAAATAAGACAAAAGATGATATTTAATGTTTATACCTATGCTGTGGGATGGTCTGTATGTCAAATTGCTCTGATTGGTCAATTAATAAAACACTGATTGGCCAGTGGCCAGGCAGGAAGTAGGTGGGACAGAGAGAGAGGAGAATTCTGGGAAGCAGAAGGCTGAGGCAGAGAGACACTGCCAGCCGCCGCCATGACAAGCCGCATGTGAAGACACTGGTAAGCCACAAGCCACGTGGCAAGGTATAGATTTATGGAAATGGATTAATTAAGCTATAAGAACAGTTAGCAAGAAGCCTGTCATGGCCATACAGTTTGTAAGCAATATAAGTCTCTGTGTTTACTTGGTTGGGTCTGAGCGGCTGTGGGACTGGCAGATGACAGAGATTTGTCCTGACTGTGGGCCAGGCAGGAGAACTCTAGCTACATACCTATACTAAACATTTCATGTTACCTTTTGTTCTTATATTAATTGAACATTAATAACAATCTACCATTTCAGAAGCTTTTATCTTAAATAGCTGTTATTGTTCACATTTCTGAGAATATTTTAAAGTCTGTAATTGGCAACTTTTATGTTTTTCATATTTACCATTGTCTATATGAAGTGAAGGAAGTACTCTTATGTTACTTGAACCCCTATATGTTTCTATGACCTCTTCACAAAATGATAACAATATTTACAGAGATGAATTGAAATAATTTGTCTACAGCTATCTAAGTGTCCATGAAACAAAAGCAGGAATGGTAGCATGTAGAATATTAGTACTATATTTAATAGTGATTTAAGTACTTGTATGAAGGGCCTAAAGCTATCAATTATCAGTTGCAATATACACTTCACTATTAGATTCAAAAAGTAAAGAATTTTTGAAACTATTTATTATTTGTTGATAATGTGGTTGAACTGTAAATAATAGAAGTACTGTGACCAAGACAGTCAACCAAGTTAAATAGTACTTTAAATAATGAACAGTGAGAATGGTGAAGTGCTCAATTTTGCTAATTCACTTATTAAAATAATACCATACAATGTCCTGGGGATTGCACCAAATACTACAATTATGCTAAATAGATTGAAATTCTATTGCCTACTCACTACCTGTCAATCGCTGATGGATTTGATTAGCACAGATGAACTGCCAAACTGGCAAAGAGGACTACTGAGAGGAAAAGAGACATTCAGGGGCTTGGAATTGGCTCCACTGTACTCCCCTTTGCTCTCTCTATGCCAAGAGCCACTGAAAACCAAACTGGTATTTGCATCCAGAATTATTTACAAACATCAAAATCAACTTGAATGCAAATCTAATTTGCTTACACCTCTTCTATTTGTCTGTATTCCTTTGTTAATGAAAAGTATTAATAAAATGGGTATATAAAACATATCAAAGGACAGTTTCTCAGGGCAATTTAGCCCTTATTTCTAAGTGCTATAGAAATGAAGCATTCAGAAAGACAAACATAGTATGTACTCACTCATAGGAGGATACTAGATGTGGAACAAGGATGACTGAACTGCTATTCACATCACCAGGGAGGCTACCTGGAAAACAGGACCCCAAGAAAGACATGGGGATCACCCAATGACGGAGGAATGGATGAGATCTACATGAACAGCCTGGACATGAGTGGGGGGAATGAAGGGCGAGGGTCGAGGGAAAGAGAGTTTGGGGGAGTGGGAGATCCCAGCTGGATCAAGAACAGAGAGAGAGAACAAGGAATAGGAGATCATAGTATATGAAGACCACATGAGAATAGGATGAAGCAAAGTGCTAGAGAGGTCCCCAGAAATCCACAAAGATATCCCCACAATAGACTGCTGGCAATGGTCGAGAGACAGCCCGAACTGACCTACTCTGGTGATGGGATGGCCAAACACCCTGATTGTCGTGCTAGAAACTCCATCCAACGACTGAGGGATCTGGTTGGAGAGATCCACAGCTAGCCCCCCCCCCCCAGGTGGAGCTTTGGGAGTCTAATTAGCGAGAAAGAGAAGGGTTTATATGAGCGAGAATTGTTGAGACCAAGGTTGGATAAAGCACAGGGACAAATAGCCAAAGGAATGGAAACACATGAACTATGAACCAATGGCTGAGGGACCCCCAACTGGATCAGGCCCTCTGAATGGGTGAGACAGTTGATTGGCTTGATCTGTTTTGGGAGGCATCCAGGCAGTCGGACCGGGTCCTGTTGCTCATTACATGAGTTGACTGAATCCTGGGGCTTATGCAGGGTCGCTTGGCTCCGCCTGGGAGGAGGAGACGGAACCTGTCTGGACTGAATCTACCAGGTTGATCTCAATCCTCAGGGGAGGCTTTGCCCTGGAGGAGGTAGGAATGGGGGATAGGCTGGGGGGGGGGGAAGAGGGGGGCGGGAGGGTAGAGAACAAAAGAATCCGTGGCTGATATGTAGAACTGAATGGTATTGTAAAATAAAATTTAAAAAAAAAATTAAAAAAGAAATGAAACATTCTGTATTCACTAATAGGTGTACAATTAGACTCAGAAATAACTTTAAGAAGCTAGAGCCCTATAGTGTCTCAGATATAAAACCATTTTTTTTAGAATTTCTTTTTCATTATCCTGCACCACAAGCATATCCTCACCAAAGGATCTTAAAGAAGAAAAGAGAAGGTAATGATGGTAAATATAGGACAGCTTTTTCAGTTTGATAAGAAAAACAGCATTTTAAAAAAGTGGATGATTACTCTATTTTTTTTAAATACTAAATTATATATTACTGAAGAGTATCCTGGGGACTGTGTGACATTTAATTTAGTTTTATTTATTCTTAGCTCGTACAATATAAAAGTTGACTTTTCCCACAAGACATAGAGAGTAGATTCATTGAATTTTTTAAAGATAGTACATATAAAAGCAAGGATACCACTTCAGATCCCAAATAGGGGTAAATGAAAACCTAAATGAGACCAAGAAATAAATGACATACATAATACATTTGTTAAGATATATGATAATGCTAAACAGAACATATTTATAGGTAAAGGATGCTTTTTAAAATGGAGCTTTTAGGTACTACTCGACCAAAAAATTAAGAGCTATTTTTCTGTCCTAAAATCATGGAGCTTTATAGATCTGACTCTCATCACAGATGCATAGAAATTTTTTAAAGGGCATTTGGTAAAGCAAAAGCACATTAGAAGGAATCTGTGCACCTGCTTTTCCTTATTATATGGATTTGTGTGATGCCTAACAGAAATGCACACAAAAATCTAGATTTTTAAAAATGTAGCTTAGAAAAATGTAATTATAAGGTATTTGTGAATCATTGCAAACACTGAAATGTGAGCAATTAGGCCACAAAGAAGAGCAATCTTTGTGTATAGTATATTGACATCTGCCAAAATTTGAAAAGGTGACCACTTTCATGAGAACTGTGAAGTGGCATAGTCATCATGATTATATTTCAGGTGTGAAACTCTTTGTGATAAATATCAATCATGCAAGAAGGAACATTTTACCAGAGCCATTTATTTATACATCTAACATATATCAAATGAGAATCTCTGACTCATCAAGCCATGTAAGAACACAGGGTACAATGGATCTCTCACCTTCCAGTACTCAATGTGAGAGGAATGACATGTTAATAATAACACTTTTTTTCTGTGTTATTAGTTCTTTGAGAATTTCATACAATAAATTTTGATCATATTCATGTTCCTTCTTGCAACTCTTCCTAGATCCAACCCCATTCCCTTCCCACTTTTTTATGTATTTTTTTTTTTGTGTGTGTGTGTCTTTTTTTCTCCACCAAGGCAAATTTGTGTTGCCTAAATATTCTTGGATATATGGCCTTCCATTTGGGGTGTAGTTGACTAATTAGATGCTACTCTCTTAGAGAAAACTGACCCTACTTTTCTTAACAACTAACAATTGACAGTGGCTCCTTCACTAGGGTTGATGCAACTTGGTGTCCAACTCCCCTCTCCATTCAGAGATTTGGTCAGTCTTTGGCTTGTACAAGTCTTCTGTATGCTGTCATAAACTATGTAAAATCACATCTGCAGTCACCATGCTATGTCCAGAAGAACCTGTTTTTTTTTCTTTCTTTTTTTTTTGTGTGTGTTTTTGAGACAGGGTTTCTCTGTGTAGCTTTGTGCGTTTCCTGGAACTCGCTTTGTAGACCAGGCTGGCCTTGAACTCACAGAGATCGCTTGCCTCTTCCTCCCAAGTGCTGGGATTAAAGGTATGCGCCACCACCGCCCAGCGATATTGTTTTCATATAGCAATCCACCATGTTTGGATCTAACACTTTTTTCCCTTTTCTACAATGATTATTGAGCCTTTGGAGGATGGGGTACAATATATATTTCCCTTTGAGAATGAATTTCTACATTTGCTTATTCTCTGCACCTTGGTAAATTGTGACTCTTTGCATTGGTCAACATGTTATGCAACAGTGTTGCTAATGAGAATTGAGATGTGCATTAATCTATGGACATAATTATCTCATTAGGACTTGTTTTAATATCCTTTCCATTTAGCAGCATATAATAGTAATAGTTTCCCTCCTAGGTCTTACAATCTTTGTAATCATAGGTATTTTGGCCCCAATAATTTTGCCAGTTATGGGTTTCATCTCATGAAGTAGGACTTAAATACAATTTTAAAAAGAGGTTTATAGCTACTATCATGATTTTTGTGCTACTATTGAATAGTTGGCATGTCTTATCAGGTCTGTAATTACTTCTCTCCTTTGGTAGCTTGAATAGAATTATAAAAGCTAGCCAGGGGGAATGAAGGCTCAAAATGGGTACCAGCTTAATGTCTATGTCCTATGACTAAAGCATATGTTGTCTTCAGAAACATGTTCTTGTTGTCAAGTTATGGAAAGTAACCAGGAACACTGACAATAACCTGTAATGCTTGAGGGTCTGTAGAAACTTGTCTGCCAACAATTCCAAAAGAGGTAACTCATTCCTGGCACTGGGCTTCTTATTTGCTAGCTATTGGTGTCAAGTAGGAGCATCATTGACTCCTTTAGTATAAATCCATTTTAACTCTTTTCATGTAAGTATTTTTATTATTTCAGGTAGCATCTACATCCTCATCACTTCCTGTTAATCCTTTAGAAATAATAGATTAATAAATAACATCAGAAACATCTTGTATATATTTGTAGCTATATGAATGGTACTGGTCTAATAATTTTTAAAGGACTACATAATCCACCTGATTCCAGAGCTAGTCTCCCATCAGTATCATCAATTTTAGTTGAGGAAATACATAAAGTGTCATTTTCTTTTTGAAAAGTAATAGGACTCTGGAGTCATGGTCATATTTTCATTTCTTTCTTCTTTTTAGTTCTTTTGACAGAATATTCTGTCAGGTTGCATTTTAAAATAGAATTCAATAGATTCAGATTTGGTATAAATTAAGGAATATAAATATACAAATGTAAAGAAGAATAAAAATAAATCATGGACAATGTAAAAGAAATAGATGCCAAAAACCAGTAGGAATTTTTTTATATATCCAATCATTAGCAACATCCTGTCAGTTACAAACAGAAGGGGCTACCTATAGAAGAGCTGAATCAGACATCAGGAAGAGGATTGAAACCATCAAGCGCATATTAAATAATGCGTGGTGGCAACCCCAGGGGACTGGCATCTGGAAGCAGTGAGAATGAGTTTTTAAATCACTTTTATTGGAACTCTTCAGCTGCAGGTAATGGCTTAAGGGCTGCAGAATATGCAGATTTGAAAGAAATGCAATCTTCCTGTTTCACAGCTTTCTCTCCCCTGACTCCCTGCAAGAAATCCTTGAGAATGTTTCTGCCACCTGCATGCCCAGCACATTTTCTTATTTTTCACACGTTTTCTCCATTCATTCCCAGTATCACTACATCGTGGCAATGAAAACTTCTACTTATGGTTTTCCTATGCTGTTTTTCTTAACTTCACACAAAATTTTGCAATTTAAAAAAATAACACTCCAACAATGTAGAGTCCATAGAAATTTCCTGTTATTTAATTTTGTTTGAAAAAAAATTACCTTATCTATAAATAGCTTTAAGCCTATAATAATCAGTGTTGTTGTTGTTTATCAACCATCACTATCTTGCTCTCATAATTATCTTCAGTCATAAAAATTTAGCTTACATTCAAGCCTAGGATACAAAGTAATCACAGATATATAGTATTTTTACATACTATAAGAGCTACTTTTTATGGAAATTATCTTTAATTGAAAAGTAACAATTTGACTATTTACACAATAATGAAAAAAATCTATGTAATTAAAACACAGAAACAAAGACAAACAAAATAATGAAAAAATGCCAATCTAAATATAAAGGCCTATGCCTTTCTTGATTATTATTATGAAAATATTAAACTGATCTTGTTTTCTGTCATTAATTTTTTAATATCTTACATTTTCTTTTTTTATAGCTACCTATATTTAAAACCTTGATTTTGTAACATCTATGAAGAGGTTTGAGGATCTATTGAAAAGAAGTCAAGCGTGATAACAACATGAAGAGACCTTCTCATAAGAGTCATTGGACAATCCCAATGACACTAGCCATTTCCAGGAAAAGGGCATTTTCAGCATTTTCATTGTCTGGGCATTTGAAGATAATTTTCAAATGCTTGAGAAATTTTGCAAAACTGTGTTCCAACCTGAAATCTCATTCATTCATGAATAAGGAAAAAGAGTTTATTAAAATATGAAGAACAATGCGGAAATGAGGACTCCAGTAACTACATGTAATATGTACATAATCTCACCTAGAAATTCACAACTGATTAGAAATTACTTAACCTTAGAACATTTTTGGTCTTGTAAAAAACAAACTTGACATAGTGTTATTTTTTTATTATTAAGAATTTTGTGAGGTATTTAAGATGACAATTCGGTATACAACCTTGTATTTCTGGATGTTGTCTTCCCACCTAGAACTTAAAATTTTGTGAATTGAGATGGAAAGTGTTATGTTTATCATTTTAGCAATAAATCTCAAATGAGGTACACACATAAAATTTAGCTTTTCCCATCAACATTTAATTCATAAGCAAGTACACATGAATTATATGTAATGACAAATGTACTTTGGAGAAAAATGTTAAATTGGTGACTTTGTGCCTGCATATAATATGATAGGAAGTCCATAGAAACTAAGATCATCTTGTTAAATCTCACAGTTGCTTCCAGTAAAAGTCAGTTCTAATTTTCCATGAAGAAAGTAGAAGCCCCATCTTTGAGCCTCTTTGCTCATACCACCTGCAGCCAAGCAATCCATTTCTTTAGTTAGGAAAATCTTTTTTCATCATTTCAAGGAGTAAAGCTGATACAACATGGAGAAGAGACTTAGCAGGTAAAGTAATTATTTGGACCTTAGGTATTTGTACCTTAAATATTTACTTAGCTCTACAAGCAAGAAATGCTCTTGGATACCTCTTCATACCCTCTTGTGGTTTGAGTAAGGAATGTCTTTCATTGGGTCAGGTATTTGAACACTTAGTCTCCAGTTGGTGGTGCTGTTTGGGAAAGCAGTGACCTTGCTAGAGGAACTACACCACTAGGGGCAAGCTCTAAGAATACATAGCCTTGCCTTACTTCACTTGTTCTTTGTTTCATCTTTGGGGTTGAAGATGTGATCTTTCAGCTTCATGCTCCTGCTGCAGTGCATCCGTACAATGACAGACACTTATCCCTTCAGAACCATAAGCCCAAATAAACTCTTCCTTCAGTAAGTTGCCATGGTCTTTGTGTTTTATTGCAACAACAGAAAAGTGATTAATGCACAAATGATGTAGCAATATATGTGAAATGATTAATGTACAAAGAAAGAAGTTAATTTTGGTTCAGTTCTGCAAGTATCCTTATTCAGTTAATGCTGTTGTTTTGAGTTTGAGGTGAGGCCTGTCATTATATATGGTCAGAGCATAAGAAAAAAATCACCACATAGCTAGGATGTGGTAGAGGGAAAAATATGCCATGGCTTTATTATCTCCTTTAGGGACATACATTGACCATAAGATAGCCCACTATCCCTTAACTCTTTCACCATCTCCCAAAAGAGGAACAGCCTGGATTCTAAGACTTTAATCCATGAATCTCTGACACATACTTATCTGAACAATAGGAAATTAACCTGAAATAGCAAACTTTCTTCGAACTAAATTTCTGCTTTGTCCTACTTATTATTGTATACATGATATGGTGTGGATGTTTGTGTGTGTGTGTGTGTGTGTGTGTGTGTGTGTGTGTGTGTGTTCACACTCCATGAGTACTTGTGGAAGTCAGAGGATAAATTTGTAGAGCTGGTACTCTCCTTTGTATAGGTTATAGAGATTGAATGCTGGTTATCAGGTTTATGTGGGTAGCACTTTACTCACTGAGACATGTCACAAGCCCAATAAATTCCTTCAACCATAGGATTTATAAATCCACAAAGATACAGGTGCATTGCATTCATCAATCTCTAGGTATCTTAGTCAATGTTCTGTTTCTCTGAAGAGACACCATGATCACTGCAAATCTTATAAAAGCAAGCATTTAATTTGGGATTGCTTATAGTTTCATAGGTTTAGTCCATTCTCATCACGGCAAGGAGTATGACTGCATACAGACTGACATGGTACTGGAGAGGTAGCTGAGAGTTCTACATCTGGATCCATAGGCAGCAGGAGAAGAAAAGAACTGCTGGGCTTGGGTTGGGCTTCTGAACCTTCAAAACCCACCCCCAATGACCTACTTTCTCCCATAAGACAACACCTACTCCAATAAGACCACACCTCCTAATCTTTACAGTAGTAGCATGAGTCTATGGAGGCCATTCTTATTCAAACCACCACACTAGGCATAAAAGTCATCATCACAATGAGTATTCTGGGAAATTTAAAAAAAATATTTCTGAAGATATAGACATATTATAAGAATAATTTAAGAAGGTACAAGGTATAATATTTTGGCTAGTAAGGGATAAAGAGAGTCACAGAAGTGAAACACAGAAGTTGATTGTGACTGCCACCTTGAAATGGAGTTAATTATGTGGCCTCTTACTGAAATGTCCATGTTGACTACAGAGAGAAGCAGGATAAAAAAATATCACTTAATTTGTGGTCTTTCTTTTGTCCAATTAATCTTCCAGTCACCAACATTGTCATAATCTGAAATTAATCCAGAAAATGCATAATGTCAATCTTTCAAAACATAACAAAAGAAGAGAAAGATAACATGAAAATGTGGTGATAAAAATGAAGGTACACAGTACATAAAAGTTAGGAAGTAACAATGAAAGAGGATAGCCAAAAACAGCCAGATCAACAATTTTAACTGCAGAAGATAAGGTCAGTCCTACTAAGTTAATGCAAAGCCTGAGATCAGAAGCACAGTGTGTTTTTAAATGTTAACTCTTCTTTCAATAGATTTCTAAACTTAGCTAACTCAAAGGTGAGTAATGAAAATTTAAATACTTCATGAATCCTCATGGGACAAGTATTAAAATAGAAATCATAGCTATGTATATAAATATACAAGAAACAACTCTTAAAGTTAACATTAATATCATGTTTCCAAATATTTATCACATTATAAAATGCAATAAATTTGCTCAGAGATACCTTAGTAAACTGACCAAATGATATTTTAATTCATAATGTCCAGCAAATACTATACTTACTATTGAAACAATTATTCATTAAAAGGATATATTTTAGAAGCTAACATATCTGAAATCAATATCTTACTTAACCATTAAATTACAATTCCACTTTCCACAAGTTCCCTAAATTATGTAAGGACCATTTCTACATCTCTGAATTACATATACTGACGGTAACCATTTGTTAGAACTGTGATGGTTAAATAAATTACTTCAGATAGAGTTTCTAATAATTCTCAGTAGCATTGTGGATAGCAACTCAACTGTCACCAGAAAGTTTTTCTGTGTGTGGCATTTCATTTTGGGTTTACTTTTTATCATTCGTAAATAAAAATAATTATATATTTGGCATAGGGTAATTTGGGCTGGATATTGATTAATAACAACAAAACAGTAAATATAAGCATTTATATATGAAATATTCATACTTGTTACCAACCAAACATGAATTCCAGTTATAAATATAAGCATGGTCTCTCCAAGATTCAGTATTTTACAGAGCTCATATTTAATCCTGGTTAGTTTTACAGTAAAACTACCACATTTTTTCCCACTGTTTGCAAAGAAATACCAATTCTTGTTTACCCAAGAGGACTGATTAATATTAATATTATTATCTGATTTTTTTTCTTATTAAGACGGTGTTTCAAAATGTTTAGCTACTGCATTTCTCATTAAAAGTTGCGTCAAAGAACATACAAAGAACAGGAATGAATGGAATAGTAACCAATCTGGTAAACTACATTTTACCACTTTGGTAAATGGTATAAGAGATTTGAAAATGGTAACCTCTGAGTAAAATTGAATTTGTAGAATTTCTATTGTCTTTGCCATAATACCTTAATTAGTAAACCCAAAGCTAGCTTTTAAACAACCATGTCAAAATACTCATATTTAGTAATGATACCCTTCTCTTGGTTTGAAATTATCATACATTTTGAGGCAAGATTGGGAATCTAGGACCCCTGCACTGAGTAAATGAATGAATAAGTAAATAAGTTAAAGTCATTAATAGTGAAAACTAAAAAAAAAAATGAGTTAAAACTAACTATAGTCATCTATATGTATATATGTATGTATGTAAGTATGTAAGCAGGTATTATGTGCCTACATATATATACATGGTTGGAAGTATATGTGTGTGAAACTATGATTGTTACAATTCCATCACTAACATTTTTACTACAAAGGGAGAAAAACAATGTGTCATGTTTCCTTTTTGTCTTCTCTGTTTTTCCTTATGATTTTGTGAACCGAGTATAATTATATTAGCAATAATATCAATATAGGGATATTTTGTAATAAATACTAAAGAATACATGTTTTGCTTATAAAACTAGGTTAATATAATATTTTACTCTCAGTTAACAATAAAACATAAGCAACTTTTCAGACCAGCACAATTAGTACTTCTAAATGCTTTTGTAATGTATAAGAGTAGCTCACTGAATATTTACATCAATCTCCTATAAACAGACAATTTATATTCTCAGCAGTTTCTATGTTTGGTTTTGTTTTGCAGATAATATGCTGACAGATATCCATGTATACAATTTTCTTTCTGTTTTAACTTTGCTTTGTCTATGAATAGAACCTTAATAGATGAAACCACTAGGTTATCGCACAGTAAATGTTAATAATGGTTTCCCACTGACTTTCAAAGAACTCACAGCAAAGTACACTTCCTCTTTTCCAAGAGTGTATAAAAGTACTCTGGCACTTGTACATTACAGGAATAGAAAACATTCCATTTTTAAATGTCAGATATTATATCAATAAAAATGTTAAATCTATGGACAATCACTGTGTTTTTGTGTATTTGTGTGTGCATACATGTGCACATGTATATGTACATATGTATGTATATTCTACTGCATTTTCATAGTTATACAATGCTCAGGTTTTTACAATCCCGTTTTCAATGTGGTGGTAATATGCTCTATGTCTGACACAAATGATGTAAACCCCATAGTGACAAGTATTCTGTGCTGCCATGCATGCTATGGACAGTTCAGCAACTGTTTGCCTTGATTTTGAGAAATGTGTTCTTCCAGAGTCTGCACTGACTGACAACATTAGTCATCCAGTCTGTGTTTGTTGAAATAAGCAAATAGGAGTAATAAAACAATGTAAAATGTTTTTCTTGAGTTTGCTAATGTTAAATAAACATGGACCCTATCAAGACCTGCTGCTTCCTTGTACTTATGGGTGGTAGCAAGGCCAATTACCTTTTCCTACTCATGGCAAGTTGGCAATATTATCCCACTTTAAGAAGTTACATGGCATTACATTGGCTTTTTAAAAAGGCATTTTTCATTCTGTATTGTCCATAGAAATTCTTGCAAAAATCCCAGTTCACACTTTCATTGTACTAAAGGTATTTCTTAACAGCTTACCTTTCATGTAGGTGCCCCCAGAAGACTTGTCAACCCAATTAGTTGTCTCGCTATATATGAAGACCATACAAAAATAATTTGTGGCTCTTGGAGATCAGACAAAAATAGAATCAAATATTATCATCCTCTTTAAAATTATACAAAACATGTATGACATCATTTAGTATCATTTGTCAGCATCCTTTAAAAAATAAAAAAAAAATTGTTATACCTGAAATGCTCAAAAGTCATTTAATGATTGAATAATTTATGACACAGTCTTAAAATGGAATATTTAGCACTTTTTGTAGTAAAAAGTGAAGCCGGGCAATGGCGGCGCATGCCTTTAATCCCAGCACTCGGGAGGCAGAGCCAGGCGGATCTCTGTGAGTTCGAGGCCAGCCTGGGCTACCAAGTGAGTTCCAGGAAAGGCACACGCACACAAAAAGTGATAGTTTAGGAAATTATCTTATGAAAAAAGATTATTATTCATTATTGGTTCTTTATTTAACAAAAGACACATGTTGAAATAATATATATATATATATATGATATATCAGTATCTTATTTTATTCAATAAATGTATTTAAGTACAAAGAAATATGACTATAGGTTAGTAGTATATAAAACTAGGATATAATAGTATGAGAGGTGGATATTTTCACATTTAATTTTTTCCACAGCATTCAAGTTACTAATTCAAATTGTATTGATAAGTTACATAACAAAAATATTTTAATTATCAAATGATGAAAAGTGGGATAGACTATGAAAGAAACTTTAAAGTTTCTATGCTAGTGATGGGTTGTAAAAGGATAATAGAGCTACATATATGTTACTAACATTGAACTTTAAAAGGGCATTTCATTCTACTATATGAACCATTAGAATTGTTCGATTTCTTTATTAAAACCACTAGTCTTACCTTTGTTAATAAGGAGGTTGATAAGTGATCACTATACTCTCCATTAACATTTCTTCTAATGCTAAAATATTCATATTTAAAAAGAATTTGAAATTCATAGGAATGAGGTGGGGATTGAGATCAAAATATGAAAGTTATTGATGAGAAAGCAAGAACATGATGTGTGCTAACTGGCATGACAACCTTTTCTCTGTAATAAAACTAGAACTCAGAGAAAAGAAAAATCATAGGGAAATATGTTATAATGAAGCAAATGCCTCAGAGAAAATATATGATACTATTGTTATATCCATTCTGAAGTCAGAAAAAATCCATTCACAATAGAAAAGCTGGCATACAAGTTCCAAAAATATCATCTAGGTGATGTTATCCAGCTTGAATACACGACCTTTTTCCTTTCTGTAAAATGTGCCATCATACTGTTGCAAAATTCTACTGTGGGTCTTTGCTCAAAATTAGCTATCAACTCAAAGGCATGGCTAAGTGTGGTCTTGAAATAACCTGAAGACTCGATTGTTGAAATAAGATGCCTTTCATGTAGAAGTAAGGAATTTCAACAGAAGTAATAGTTTGTAAAATCATTTGAGATGCAAACCCCCTTGTAGTTGTCATATGTTCTTTAGATTATTAACAAAGGATCAGGATAAAAATTCTTCCAAATGCTGCAAATCTCTAAAGACACTGGCAGTACACTATTAAAAAAAAGTTGCAATGAGCCATACAAACTTTCAGCTATAAGGCTTACAGAAAAAGTTCAGATTTTGTTTGTCCTCTTGTAAAGTCTTATTCTTATTTATCCATGTGTTGTATCCCTGAAGTTAGTATATAATGTTCAGATTTGGGGAATCAAAACTACTTTTTAAACTTTGGTAAAAATGTCTGATTTTAGACACTTAAAGTGTATATTTCCAAATTCCATAAGATTGATGTTTGTAATTACATTACTGTATAATAAATGCAGTGGTGAGTTGAGATGGAACAGGCATTAAGAGTCCAAGAATTATAGTACATAATGATACATGCTGTTATGCAGTTGAAAAGGAGATACAATATATTACAAATTTTGATAATCTACATTGCAGGAAGAAAAAAAAGCCTCAAGAAATAGACTGATGGAATGAGTAGTAACAAAAATATTATCAAATTCTGTACTTAATATGAGCAGCACCATCCCCAAACAGGGTCAAAAGTTTAAGGGGAACATTATATGAAATTAGATACCACAGAAAGTTATTACTAACTAGGTTGGAAGTGTTCAGAGTGTCAAAACTGAAAATGTCTATGGAAGGGCAGGAAAATGTCAAGAGTCAAAAAAAAGCAAGTGGTGACTCCATAAAGTTTGATTATTCTAAAAGATGTGATTGTTGAGAGCAAGCAAGAAAATTATTCCTGGCATTTAAAATATGGAAACAAAGAACTTACCTGCACTAGAGGTTTACCAAAAATTATACCCTAAATAATTTAAAGCAATTATCAGACCAGTGACTGGAAACATTGTGCTAAAGAAGTATTTCAACTCCATTTTTACTACATGCAAGATCTCCAACTTTCTCTTATGAAATTTCTACATATTTCTATTTCAACATTTATTTGTGATATGTTGATGTTTGGTAATTTAGTGCTTTTGAGTTATTAACTGAATATACATCTCAGTTTTGAAAAGAAACTATTTCATAGAATAAACTTCTTTAAAAACATGTAATAAATTTCTTTTGCCACTATCTGCTCATATACCTGAAGAAATAAGCATATGTGATAATTTTGAAAGAGAAATATAGGATTTAACTAAAATATGGAATATTCTTTTATTTATGAAGTTTAACCTGGTGTCCTTTATCAGCCAAAAGCTATGCTGGGGCCCCAATGGGTGACCCAAATAAATAGCATCCATTTTAGTACTTTAATTCATTTCAAAGTGTACTTTGGCAACTACAAATTACTTTAAAAGCTTAATGTCTATCTAAAACTGCATCTGAGCATTAATCATTTTACTTACCACATGCTGAAACTTTAACCTGCTGTGGACTAGAAATGGCCCACATGATATCAGAGACTAATGCATTCACTTTTCTGAAGACCCATCTACCAAAGCGAAAGAGAAACTGAGTAGACTTGGTTCATTTTATTGTTTATAAATTTACCACTTTAAAGTATACTCCAAAAACTTGGATGGTGTTTCATTCAGCATCCTGATATGGAACACAATTCATCTATATGGCTTAAGTAAGAATCTTTAATAAACCTAAAACATACAAATGCAAGAACAGGGTTGAAGGAACAAAAGGCAAATATAGGGACACCACAGTGCAAATAAGAATTGGAAGCTAGTACCAGCTTTAGGTCTGTAGAAAATAATACCAATAATAAGAGATTAGAAGTCAGAAGGATAGAGAACTACAGGCTTTCCTTCTCTCTCCTTGCTTCTGTTATATATTACCTATACATCTCAATCCTTGTTGACTTCCATGAATGAAATTCATGAGATGAATTGTGTTCCATATCAAAAGCATGATGGCAGGAGCTTGAGTCAGCTGGCCATATAGTATCTCTAATCAAAAAGCAATGCTGATGAGTGCCAACATTCAAATAAATCTCTTTCTTCTTTTTATTCAATATGGAACCTCAGCCCATCAAATGACATCCTCATGTTCTGAGTGTGTCTTCCATGCTCAGTTAAACCTCTCTGGAAACACCCTCATAGGCATGCTGGATTATGCTAAACGCTTTGAGGTTTACAATGAAGAGGAACTATATGGTGAGCATCTGGAAGTAATTACAGATATTTATAAATATTCTGGATTTTCTTATTCTTTTTTAAATACTGAATGATACATTTAATTTATCCAATACCTTTTAAATTAAAATATAAACACATCACTTCCTCTCTTGCTTTTATTCCCTCTAGACCTTTCCATGTACCCTCAATCTGACCTCTTCTCAAGTTAATAGCCTCTATTTCTTTAGTAATTATTGATACATGCATGCATGTGTATTTGTGTGTGTGTGTGTGTGTGTGTGTGTGAGAGAGAGAGAGAGAGAGAGAGAGAGAGAGAGAGAGAGAGAGAGAGAGAGAGAGAGAGAGAGAATATGTGTTTGGTTTGATTTTGTTGTTTGTGTATATATGGTCTTATGGAGGTATAGGCTAATTCTTCCTCTATCAGCAGTCATTATTTGTCTGTGTTCTTTGTCTAGGAGGTGTAACCCTATGAGACTTTTCACCTTGTGCATTACATGTCTATTGATATTTTAATTGTTCGAATCTAGTTTATGCAGAAATTTATGAAAGCCAGTCTCATAGCATAATTTCTGTTATTCTGACTTTTATAACACACACACACACACACACACACACACACATTTCTGCAATGTTCTCTGAGCCATAGTACAGAAGCTCTGCTTCAGATGATCCATTGATCTCTGTATTGTGTCCAGTTGTGGTTTTCTGAAATAGTCTCATTTTGTTGTAAAAAAATATTCTTTGATGAGGGGTGATAACTATACTTATCTGTGAATGTAAGAATAAGATTTAGAATATAGTCATGGAGTTAAACTGGTGTAGCAAAGTATAGTTTGTAGATTCTCTTTTAAGTTTATTACCTCACTTTCCCCGTATAGTTGGTTAGGCTTCTAGGAGCAGCCATAATTTTTGTCTTATTTAGTTGACTGTAATTCCACTTGAACAGCTGTTAGTTACCACCAACATGTGGGTGCCACTACTGCGTGTTTATGTGTATTTGGCTTTGTTGATTATTGGTGTGGTTCAAAGCTGGGAAGGAATAGTAATTGCTATTGGAAGCTTATGTAGGACTTTCTGGTACTGAGGAAACTAGATGACATAGAGGAGGCTTTTAGATTGGATGTGGTTCAAATAATACAAGTTCTGTCCTAAATGTGTAGTATGTTCAGTGACAGTGTGTTAACTTCTAAGGCAAGAGGAGAAAGGAGCTCAGCCCTTTCAGCTGAGGAGTTGGTGAGGTGAGAGGTGGATGTTACCTGTTCTTTTGTCTCTCTGTTCTTTCAGAATTTACCATAATATCTGCCTCCGGGTTTTTATTAGGACTAATGTTACATCTGGCATCCAACCTTGGGGTATGAATTCACAAAAAATCCACTTGGCTGTGGCTTTGCAGCCACTTGCACAGGCTGGGGCTGCATGCAGCCAGAGACACTATCCTGCCAGTTGTGTTCTTGTTGAGGCCTCTCTGCAACAAACCACACAGTCGTTTGTGTTCCAAACACCACAGGAGTTAGCTGATTTTGATGTTCCCCTGTGCAGATGGCTGGCTCTTTGATTTCTTCTCTCTGGATGGGTTGTGGGCTCTCCCTGGACCTCCACCTCAGGCCACTATCACACTAGGTATCTGCTTTGAAACCCACTGAAGCTTCTACTGTTGTGTGCAGAAGCAGACAGCCTCATATCTGTATCCTCATCATCAGCAGATTTGGTGAGACAATTGGGAATTCTTAAAGGGAGGAATCAATTAAAAGAGAGAGTTTTTTCCCATGTTAAAAAAATGGGAAACAGTATTATGATGGAGACAGACAGGTATCTGTATGATTACAAGATGCATGGTTGAAAATAGAACAATTAGATGAGAGGAAAATTAATTTACATGGGATTTACATAACATCAATTGTAAATATTATCTGTTTGATCATTTTTGTTTTATCATTTAAAAAGTTGGTTAATATGAGTGCCAAGATAAAAATTTTAGAAAAATCTTATTAAAACAGATCATAGAGATATTCAGATTCAGATCAAGAAAAAGGAATTGAAAGGAGAATCAATCTCAGCATTGAATTATAAGGTTACAGAGGAACAACCCAAGGTTTTCAAGCAGCCAACCATAATTTATCCAGTAACCTTACAGAAACTGCCAAATGATAGATATCCTCAAGGCTGTATAGGACTCCTGAATAGACTCCTGTGCAAATGTTAGATTTGAGGAGATTCAAGGAAGCAATAGTCTCATATGGCATGCATTCACGTTTTTTGAAGCAGATGTTAAACAAATGGCCAACTTTAATAGAATTATCTTTCAAGACTAGAGTGACTTTGTTACAGCAGTCTTGGCAACTGGTCCTCAGTTATAGTGGAGGACTTGGTGGAAAGATGAGACTAAGACCATTGAACAACAAAGTAGGGACAGAGGTATGGAAATCACCCAAGACCAACTTCTTGGAAAGGGAGATTATGCTAATGTATAAAGGTAATCTTTATATGATGAACACAACATGGCTTTATGCTACTCAGGAGCCTTGATTGCCTGGGACCGAATTGAAGAAGTAGGAAAGAAAATTGAGTCATTTACTAAAGCAATGCAGGACCCAAAAGAAAGCTTCACTGATTTCATACAAAGATTGACTTCAGCAGTAAATAGAATGATACCAAATTCAGAAGCTAGACAAATAATAATTGAATATCTTGCTTTTGAAAATGCTAATATGCAATGCAAATGAGTAATTAGGCCATTAAAGGCAAGATCAGCATCCTTAGAGGAATTGATCTGAGATAAAATCAATATTGAATCTCATGACCATGATAATGCTTGGATAGGAGAGGTGATTTCCAGAGGTTTGAAGAAAAATAGTAATGTCAAATGTTTCAAATTTGGGAAACAAGGTCACCTAAAAAGGGCCTCTAAACAGGGAATTCCTAGAAACAATGTTTTTTCAAGGAATAATTCCAACAGAATGCCCCTTCCTTCTGGATTATGCAGAAAGTGTGGCAAAGGCAGGCATTGGACTAATGAATGTAGATCAATAAGGGATAGTCAAGGTAACTTTTTGCTGTTGGAAAATGCCTCAACGGGGGCTTCTCATGGAGGTCCCCATGTCAAATTTGGTTCAGTCATTCCCTGTCATCCTGGAGGAAACTCCTTCTCAGAGCAAGTAAAGAACCTAATGCCTATTGTAAGAAACCATACTGCTCTGGATGATAGAACAGCTTTAGAAGATAAAATAAAAAATTTCATGAGAAACAATATATCAAAACTGATAAAGGTTAGATTTGAACAAAAGAGATATCTTGATTAGAAGAGATGATAGTTAATCAACCAGCATAGCCTTTCATTATTTAACTATAAAACGAACAAACACTTTTCAATTGGTCAGATATAACTTACCAAAAGGGAACCTCCCAAAAGTTAGGCTTGGGGAAGGGTTTTTGTTTTTGTCTTTCAGAAGAATGAAGGCTAAGGAATCTGAATACCACTGAACAAATGAGACATCTGAATAAAAAGGACAAATCAACCACAAAAATAATGTCTCAAGAAAAAGAGTAATTTGGCTTATTGGTATATCTCATCTCCAACAGGATAAAAATTCATAAATCTTCCCAAATGTTTGTTTCTGCTGTTCTCTGCAGACATATAATACAAATGGTCTTTTGTAGTCCCAGTTCAATTAAAAATTAAGCTGGCTTTGGAGTTGGAGTGTGACTATCTCCTTCTCTAAATCCAAGTATGCTTGTTAAAGTAAAATCTAAAATCTCTGTCTCATGTTAGAAGAGCCACCTGATATGGGACAGAAGAAAAACAAAAATTAGGGACTATTTTATCCCCACTAATTTTATAATCCTTTGATTTTACTTTAACTCTTTAGATTTTCTCTTAAAGTATTAATATTATCCCAAAAGTTATAAGATTAATATATATATGTTATTATATATTAATATATAATATAAATAATATATTATAAATATAATATAAATATAAAATAAATTATATATATATAATTTTTGTCATATTAATGGTCATATAGAGTACTAATTCTAGAAAATTGCTTCATCTAGCTTTCTGTACATGAATTAAGATTTGAGTGTCCATCAGGTAACTAAGAATTAAGTTTTTGTACTATGGATGTACATAACAAATATTGATCCTTTTAACTCTTTGAGATCTCAGGCACATGACATTTAAAATGTTTAAGTTTTCTGCAATGAACTATGACCATGCCTAACAGCAACCTTTGAAGTCTCCAGAAGGATAATGGGGCCCCTCAACAGTGATTCCACATACACTATAACACTGCTAAGCTGAAAAACACCACCTAAAGATTGGCTTTTGACTATAAACTGCTCAGGACAATCTTGAGGTGACTAGCTGAGATGATGCAGCCTCACAGACTATTCTAGCCAGGACTTGAGACAAATCCTGTACTAATCCATTATGCAGAGATTGGACAACAAATGATACAGCTACCTCTTCCAGGAGTTGACAATAAACCAAAATGTTTCTTTTCAGGATCCCCTAAAGATGCTGTTATCCCCAAACAGCAGGAAGTAAACTTAAGAACATGATACTCACATTCCCAAAGGGTGGGGTGGGTGGTTTTTTTGGTCGTTCAATGGGTTATGGATATTTATCATTGTTTAGGATTATTGGTTACAACTTGTTATTGGTAATGATTTTATAAAAGCTGAACAAAGGAGATTCAGGGCTCTTGTTTTGAAAAAAATAAAAGAAAAAAGATGATATAGAAATAGGATAAAGAGGTAGATTATTAAATCAACTCTGAAAAGAAAAAAGGAGGATATAGATCTGATCTATACCCTAAAGGTAAAAGTCTAAATTGTTGAATCTACTTTTAAAAGCAACTTCTTGTTTTAAATATTTTACATTGATATGGATTTTTGTATATTGATACAAAGTTGAGATTATTTTTGTTAGAATATACTATAGATACATTTCTAATTTTGTTCAAGGTATTTAACATTGCAATGCAAATTTCTAGTCCTTGAAAGTTATTATTACTAACTATTTAGGATAATAAAGAAATGCAGGTTAGTAATTAGTACCAGATTACAATCAAACTTGTAGTCATATTAGTTATGTTTTCAAGGTCAAACAGGGATATATTTTAGATAGACAAGTCATCTTCAAACACTTCAGAGATCTACAGAATATGATATTTAAGATGTCTTAATAACATAGGTTCTTCTGTTAATGACAATGAGACATGTCTACTCATGGCAGCACCATTCAACTTCAGAGAAGATAATGGACATTTAAGAAACTTCATATGGAATTTTATTTTCTTTGTGGCAAATGTTAGCCACTGGGCAAGAAAGTGCTCTTGCCTTGACTGCTGACAGTATACTGTCAAAATTAGACAAGCAGGACACAAAAGAAAGAATTATCAAACATTGCTAAGACAAGACAGCCCTTCAGAATATCCTGCTTCACAGAAAAGTCTGTCAGATATGCTAGGCCTATAGGCCAAAGATGGATGCCCCAACATCACAGAGTAACCTTGGGTGACTGTCCAGGCAGCCAGCTGTTTCTGTCATTTCTCCAATTTTTGGAAGTCATCTGCTTGTAATTCCTACTTACTCAGTTAATATTATTTCCTTCTCAGGTCTCTGGAGTTTGAAGACTAGATAGTTATAATTATAGTTTTCCTTGCTAACAAATTCAGAAAAGAAACTCACTAAAGAGATGTACAGTGTGCAAATTTGAGAGACATCAAATCATCATTTTCAGTTGGTAATACAAGTTAGGATAGAAAGTGAATTAGGTACAACACTTCGGACTCACCAGAATGGGATAAATAATGGAGTATTTTCTCCAAATTTGTCAAGTATTAATGGACTAGGCATTATTGTATATAGTTATTTTACTTATTGTATATAATTTTTCTTATATTAGTTATAATCTTTTTTATTTCAGATAAAAAGGGGAAATGTGGTGATATTTTATGTATGCTCTAACAAATAAGCTTTCCTCAAGATCAGAGGGCAAAGCCAGCCACTAGTTAGGCATGGAATCTATACAGTGGTGGCACACACCTTTAATCTTTAATCTCAGGAATTGAGAACTCATGACTTTGCTCCCAGTACTTAGGAAGCACATGCCTTTAATCTTAGCACTAGGGAGTGATATGGCTGGGTGGGGAAAAGGAACAAAGCAGGAGGAGACAGGATCTCAACCTCTTTTGGCTGAGGAGTTGGTACGATGAGAGGTGGCTTGTTCCTTTGTCTCTCTGATCTTTCAGCATTTAACCCAATATCCCGCTCTGGGTTTTTATTAAAACCAATTAGGATTGTGTAACAAAGGACTTGAAAGGAGGTTTCTAGTGCCTGGAATTGTGAAGTGTTGTCATCATATGTTCCACAATTTCATTTGAGATATAATTTTGGGTAAGTATAAAATGAAGTGATTCTTTGAGGCTTTATCAGATGACTTTATTGTTATTTGTAACTACTTCCTCCTAATATTTTCATTTTTGATGCATGGTAGCATTGTGCTTCCCAGACTCCTTGAATGTAAAAAGGGACATTTAGTTCTTCCTAAGAAAACGCAAGCATAAATTCAAGTTTCTGATTAAGGTGGAGACTTTAATAGCTAATGGATACTTTTCCAAATTCCCTTCTCCCATTATGTTGAATGACACTAAAAATCACACCTTCTTTTTGACATAAAGAGGGCTTATGGAAAAAAGAAAATAAAGCATACCTACTATGTTAGGCCCTAGAACTTTTAGGATAGTTCTTTCCTCACTGTTCACACCACTGATAGAGTGGCTTCTTTCCTCAAATTAGAGGGCAAATGGCATTACTTTTAAAAACATAATACCTCATTTTCTAGGAATGTACCTCTCTAAATTACCACTTCTGTGATTTATTTTGACTTTTTTTTTAACAACCTTGGCAAATACAAGTTTATGCTATTTAAACTATTTCCATGTATGTATCAACCAAAGAACACTAGAATATTGTATGCAACAAAGAATATTTTCTCAATCACTCTGAAATAGGTTTCTAAACCGCTCTGTATTCCTTGACAAATTATTGACATTAAAACCTCCATTAAAATAAAACACAAAATTAGATTGTTTCAGGACATGTCTTGATTTTCAATAGCAAGAAAACTTATAGGGTAAAAGCATATGTAATAAAAACAATTTCTTCAGATGATGAAACTGTCAGATAGATCTCATGAGTGCATTCAGATGAGTGAAAGTCATTTTTACAGACAATGAAATGAATAAAAAGCTGCCGTTGGTGGGAGTATTGGTCCCACTTAAAAATCTTATAATGAAAAGCTCAAAGAATATAAAATAAGATTTCATATCTTCCTTTAGTTAAGCACTTGCCTTACCCCAAATTCATTGGTGCTGGCATTCATTTTGGGCTCACTTTTCATTAATAAGATTTATATTTAAACACATTTGTCTTCATTGTTCCTCCTTATCACCTGCTTTTAGCCTCTATCCAGTTCAAGAGTGCCCTAACATTTAGATAAAGAAAGCTTACATCATGTTTACCATGATCAAACATCTACTCTATCCACTTTTTAATTTTCACAGACACCATTATGTGCTAAAATCTTTTTATTCTCACTTAAATTCATGGACACTGAGGCTCAGATATCTTGAGATTTTGGTCAAGCTCATAGTTAAGTTATCTTTTTCTTTGGCTCCCTACAGCCTTCAAGACTACCTCGCTTTTTTTGTGACTTCTGCCAAACTGACAAACATCTCTGTACCAGGGACCCTAGAGTTGCCACACTTGGCTGGGACCCAGGTACCTTATCTGTACCCATCTTTCCTTCCTCCATTGTGATATCTTCAGAGTTTTTTTTTTTTTTTTTGGTTTTTTTTTTGTTTTTTTTTTTGGTTTTTTCGAGACAGGGTTTCTTTGTGTAGCTTTGAGCCTTTCCTGGAACTCACTTGGTAGACCAGGCTAGCCTCGAACTCACAGAGATCCACCTGTCTCTGCCTCCCGAGTGCTGGGATTAAAGGCGGGCGCCACCACCGCCCGGCTCAGAGTACTTTTATACATACTGTCTACCAGCATCAGCCCCACATGCTAGCCAACCTCTACTCCCTTTAAACTCCTTTACATTCTTGGCCAAAACAAAAGTAACCCTAGTTCTGCCTCTACCACCTTTAGTGGAGCTAGACTCCATGTACTGCTTCAGAGAACTCCAGAATCAGCTCCTGCCATCATTTTAGCCTATCAATACCCCGAACTTCCAACTCATCACACTAAACTAAAACAGCTTTCATCTGAAGCCAGAGCTTCAACCAGAACTTCAGATCTAGGATTAGTCAGAGTATGAACCCTAAAACTCAGAGTGATCCTGAGACTGAAAAATAAGCATAGTTCTCCCAGTCTACAACTTGTCATATTGGGGCAACAGCAACCAAAGAACTGAACACCCACCGAAGAATGTCAAGACCTGATATCTCCACCAACAAAATCACAGATGTCACAACTCAAGATGCTTAGATCCCAATGCAAAGACACAAACATGAACAAACAAGAGAATATGCCTTCTTCAGAAGCCATCAAACCTACTGTAATATACCATGAGAAAAGCGATTTAGTTAAAGCATAATACAAGGACATCAAAACAGCAATTATGAATATAATTAAATAGGGTATAAACATATGCCTTAATGAAGATCATTTAAAACAATCAGCTGATGAAATAAGAAAATAATACAAGACATTAATGTAGAATTGAACAAAGAATAACTAAATAAAAATTCAAACTTAAATAAATATAAAAATGAAAAATTCACAAAAACAAACAAAAACGCAGAAGTAAGTGTCACCAACAGAAAAATAGACATGGAAGACAGAATTTCAGGTCTTCACAATAAGATAGAAGAAATGCATAGCTCAGTCAAAAAATGTAGAAGCTTACTAAAAATATACATATTTAAAATGGGTTTAAATGGAGTTACCATATAATAGGAATGGCAATATTCAAACTAGACATCTTGTGTTACCAAATAAAATCACAGAAATAGGTTCCCTACTTTTGAGTTGCTGGGTAAAAGTGTTCTATATTCCCATCAAATATTATAGGCAATTGTCTATATAATTTGTTACTCTTCATAGCCTGAAGGTCAGAACCTGTTGCTGAGAATACTACATACTCATGTCCTTGAATATTAGTAAATTGAGCTTGTGCTCAACTTGAAGCTCCACCCTTACCTTACTAGCATTTATCATAATTGGAAATACTCATTCAGCTACAAACCTTATGAGCTGTAATAGTGACCTGTCTGTAAGATATTTCCACTGGTGCAACAGTGGCACAAATATTGTGGCAGTAACTATCCACATTTGTTATTGGACCATTCATGAGATAGAACCTGTACCCTTAATTATCAATGGAGTCAAGAACCTGAGACTAGATTGGCTATGGGCCATGGGGGAAACCTACTGCTATTATTGTGCTAAGTGAACATAGCAATTAAATTACTCCTAATGGCATATTGCTAAAACCATACATCAGTACATTGAAGAAGGATCATCAGAGAGGTTATTATTTCAACAAATGATAATTAACATAGAGACCCACAACTGGACAATAGAATCATTTTATTCACAAATGTTAGTTATACATATAAATGAAAGATCATATATTTCCATGTAAGGACTTGATCAAATCCAGATATCCTTTTGCCATAAGTTTTATTTGTTGAATCGCACAGCCTTTACATTTATAAGAATATTCAACTTTATAGACAACTTTTATAGATGCCAAATAGCACAGAGAGCATGTAGTATTTCTTTTTTCTGTATCTACCTTCTTTTACTTGACAATATCTTTTAATTCTGTTTATTTGGCAACATATGACAGCATTTAATTAGTTTTGGTGGATAATATACCAAATTTTATCTGTCCATCTTTTGATGGACTAGTAAGATGATTAGGCAACAATTTTCAAGATTAATTGTAACAGGAATCTTAAAAGTTCTTATTAATAGCCAGGCGGTGGTGGCGCAAGCCTTTAATTCCAGCACTTGGGAGGCAGAGCCAGGTGGATCTCTGTGAGTTTGAGGCCAGCCTGGGCTACCAAGTGAGTTACAGGAAAGGCACAAAGCTACACAGAGAAACCCTGTCTCGAAAAACCACACACACACACACACACACACACACACACACACACACACACACACACGTTCTTATTAATAAAAATCAAACCCAAGGCCTGTTATTGGGGTGAATGCTGGAAGGTCAGAGCAGACCAAGCCACAGCTAACCTCACCTGGCCAACTTCTTAGCTGATCCTGTTTCCTCAGACTGGAAGCTTCTGTGTCCTCATCCCAATGGCTCTCAGCTGAACTGCTGCTAGAAGCCTGAAAGCTTAACCAGGCCAAATGCTTAACCAGCCAAATGCTTCTAGTTTCTGGTCTCCACACCTTATATATCTTTCTGCTTTCTACCACCACTCCCTGGGATTAAAGGCTTGCTTTCTGGGATTAAAGGTGTGATGAGTCACCATGCCTGTCTGTATCCTTGAACACATGGATTTCTGCCTCTGGAATGCTAGGATTAAAGGCATGTGCTACCACTACCTATCCTTTATATTTAATATTGTGGCTGCTCTGTCTCTGACCCCAGATAAGTTTATTGGCATGCACAATATTTGGAGGAATACAATACCACATTTAATTATTTTGTTTATATATGTATATATCTATAAATACACATATCTACCTATATCTATATAGACATACAATATCATAAGTTGTCCATTGATGGACAATTATACTAATTTCTTAGCTATTGTGAATACTACAGCAATAAATATGAAGATACAGATATCAATTTGCCATGTTAATTTTGTTTCCTTTTGATATATATTCAGAAGTAAGGTAGGTATTTAATTTTAGAGATTTTCTTGTACCCTTTCACTTTTGAGAATATCTGTACTGTTATCCATAAGGGCTGGACTTTTTAACATTTTTACCAACCAAGTACATAGTTCATTCTTGCTACGTTGTTGCTTAGTGTTTGTTATGATTGTTAATAACCATCCTAACTGGGGGTAAATGGCACATCAATGTAGTTTGGGTTTAGATTTTGTGATGGTTAGTGCTATTAAAAATTTTCGTCTATTTGTCACCATATATATTTCTTCTTTTGAGAAGTGTCTATTCAGATCATTTGTCCATTTTTTACAATTAGATTACTTGGGTTTTATTGTTAAGCTTTTAATTTTTTTTCTTTTTTATTATTTGCTGACAGATATAGGTGACAAATACTTTGGTTCATCATTTAGGCTGTTTCCTCCTTCTGTGGATTATTTTCTTCACTGTACAGTGTGGCAGACCGGCCCCCACCATTACTTACCCCAGGGACTCTTGAGGAATGACGGATAAGAGACTTAGTTAGAAATAAAGAGGGGAGAGAAAACAGGATAGAATCAAGTGGGCCTGGATCCTTATCCACCGGCCCAGAACTTTATTTCAAAGTTCTATTTATAACAATGCCAAGAGGTGGAGCAAAAGACTTCCTCCTTCCTAGTTAGACCCTTACAAACACCTGATACTTACATCTCCTCTCCAATCAACCTCTTATGCAGTTCTGCTGGGTACAGGCACTAGGAAACCTAGTGGGCTCCAATAGTAAGGAAGTTGTCAGTTCGATGTAATCCATTTGTTAAATTTCACTTTTGTTTCTTTTTCTGTTGGTGTTCTTTCCAGAAATTCACTGCTTCTACCAAAGTCTCTCCTGTGCTTCCTGCTAATAGTTTCCAAGTTTCAGATGCTACATTTCAGCCTTTGATCCATTTTCAGTTGAGTTTGCACAGGGTGAGCAATAAAGGTCAAGTTTTCTTATTCTGTGTGTGAATATCTATCTAGCTTTTGCAGCATCATTTATTGAAGGGGCTGTCCTTTCCCCAGTGCATGTTTTTTTGGTGCTTTTGTTGGCTGTAGATACATGGATTTATTTCTGGGATCTCTATTCTGTTCTGTTGGTTGGTATGTCTCTTTTTATGCCAATATCATGCTGTTTTGGTTACCATGACTCTATGTATCTTGAAATCATATATTTGTGAGACTTCCAGCTTGGTTCTTTTTATCCAAGATTGTTTCAACTACTTGAGATCGTTTCTACTTCTATGTGAATTTTAGGATTTTGCTTTTTCTAGGTTTGGGACAAGTGTTATTGGTATATTGTTGGATTTTGAATTGAAGCAAGGTAGTTAAAATGAAAAGAGTATTGATGTGTAAATATGAGCCTTTCATTATGTCTAACTTGCCACAGTCAGTAGGGATAAAGTGGATATTTTCAAAAATTTCCCAATATGAAATTAAGCAGATGTATAGTGATCACAATAGTATACTTGGTGGCAAAATGATGAGAACTGACATCCAGGGCACAAACCCTCCCCAAGTTCAAGCTTTACTATTTCATAAAATGCCATTTTTAGAAAATGATGTCACTGAGAAGCTCTTCATTGGCTTTGCTCTCCTTTAATGTTGAAAATTTCATTTGAGCATAACTCAACTCATTCCTCCCTTTAGTGAGAAAGGTTTTTTTTTAATACTTAAAAGTATAATTTCTCATTAAGTCTGGCAAATACTTTCACTAGTTAAAGAAAAAACCTTGTTTTCTTTCTTTCTGTGATCAGACAGCTGGTAGACAAAGAAAGGGAGAATAATAAGTTTTAATTATACCTTTCAAAGCCCAACAGATATGAAAGCTGTTCAGAAATTATATATGGGTTTTCTCAGCATTAACTTATCAGCATTTAAGAGATACTAGCTCTTGTTCATTAAGGTGAGGTGGCCAGACTTGTTAATTGAGCTACAGTACTAAAGTTTCAAAATTCATAAGTGTTAATAATGTTTATTTTTTCCATCAGGAATTTTTTGCATCTTTTTTTCTAATTCTTTTCCATATTTAAGAAAGTCTTAAGTAAGAATCCAACATTTTAAATAATCCTGCAGTTTTTCTTCTTCAACTACATAAAGTAGCATCAGATGCCAAAATAGAACATACAAAAAGCAAAAATATGGGGTTATAATATCTCCTACTTGAGACAAAGAGTCAGGAAGAACAACCAATGAAACAAGCATCGATGATCTAAAGAATCTTTTGTAAACTCAGTCCTTGACTTTTAGGGGAAAATATATTGCACCCATTGATTCTAAAGTTTAAGATTCTGATCTGAAGGCAGACGTCAGCAAGATGACAGAACAGGTCATTCTAATATTGTTCATACATATTTAAGTTGCTAATGACACAATACTACTTACTAAGAAAAACAGCTTTACTTCTGCTTACAATGTTGGAGAGTCACATGTTCTGGTAAGCTTCTTGCTTGGAGAGTCCTTATGTGATACGTGGCATATATTATAAAAGACAGAAAACAATTACTAGTATGTGTGTTTCATCTTTGTTTCTCTTATTAAGCCAACAGAATTCACAATGGGACTCCCCATCATAATGACTTTATTCTTCAAAAGCTTACAGAAGCACATCTCTAAATGTTATAGTAGGAATAGAGTATCAACTTGTTAATATCTGAAAATGGGAATTAAATTATAGCACATGAAGCCTCAGTGAACACCCAAATTACCCAAATTGTATAAACTATGGTGCAAATACCCAAATGAAATATCAATATTGACCCTTGTCCATACATAAGAATACCTTTATAAAAGCTAATGAAACCAGATTAAAGATGGTAGTACCTGACTGTAGAACATAAATAAGAAAAGCTACCCTGAAGATGGTAATAAGGACAGTTTAGTGTTACTCTTTTCAACCTTTTATCAATCCCAAGAAGAGGAGCATAAAAATAAATGTCTTCCATTTTGGAAAAGGAAGTGAAATCATTATCCACTTGCCTAGAGCTACAAAAGCAGGACCACCCTAACAAAATTCAAGGTGAGTAAATCCATATTGCTTTGGAATCTATCCAAGTACAAATGGACTGGCATCCATGACTGCCTTTGAGCAAGGAAAACCCAGGTATCACAAGCTTTCAAACCAACCCAATATTAGACATACTTTTTACAATTTTTTTATTTATTTTTTATTTTATTTTACAATACCATTCAGTTCTATATAACAGCCACAGATTCCCTTGTTCTCCCCCTTCCTGCCCCCCTCCTCTTTCCCCCAGCCCACCCCCCATTCCCACCTCCTCCAGGGCAAAACCTCCCCTGAGGACTGAGATTGACCTGGTAGACTCAGTCCAGGCCAGTCCAGTCCCCTCCTCCCAGATTGAGCCAAGCGTCCCTGCTTAGTCCCAGGTTTCAAACAGCTAACTCAAGCAATGAGCCCAAGACCTGGTACCACTGCCTAGATGCCTCCCAAACAGATCAAGCTAATCAACATCTTACCTATTCAGAGGGCCTGATCCAGTTGGTTCAGCCTTTGGTTCATAGTTCATGTGTTTCCATTCATTTGGTTATTTGTCCCTGTGCTTTATCCAACATTGGTTACAACAATTCTAGCTCATATAAACCCTCCTCTTTCTTGCTAATTAGACTCCTAGCACTCCACCCGGGGCCTAGCCATGGATGTCTGCATCCAGATTCCTCAGTCCTTGGATGGGGTTTCTGGCACAACTATTAGGGTATTTGGCCATCCCATCACCAGAGTAGGTCAGTCCCGGCCTTCTCTCGACCATTGCCAGTAGTCTTTTGTGGGGGTATCTTTGTGGATTTCTGTGGGCCTCTTTAGCACTTTGTTTCTTCCTTTTCTCATGTGGTCTTCATTTACCATGGTCTCCTATTTCCTCACCCCAAGATCTTTCCATTAAATGTCCAAGTCTCCAAAATTTTAACCATTTCCTTCATCTTAGTATGCATCCTCTCATAGTAAGTTTTGACACCTTTGTTGACAACTTTCTCTGTCATTTTTTGTTGAAATATTCAAAATAATCTAATTTCATACAAATTGAAAAATGCATATTATTGAACCCACTTTCTAAGATTTTGCTATTTTAGGAGACTTTCTCAGAAATTTAGACACTAAACTACTTTAATCAAAAGTTAGAAAGCCAGGCAAAATCCTTAAGCAACAATATATTGATTCTTAGATATGGTGAATAAGGTTCACAATTATTGCAAGATTCACAACCCATAATCCAAAGTACATTGATATAAAAGGAAATAATGAGTACATATATATTTTAGGTAACTAGCTGAAGATTTCTTATGTGGAAGAATAATAACCAAGAGAAATGTTTGATAAGCCTGGGTCCTCCATTCTATATATGTACTGCTGGTCTATATTTGCCACACAAGGCCCACTTTTCCTAAGCATTTAGTATTATTATATACATATATTGTTTTTATGCCCTCCCCAAATCACCTATTTTCCTTAATTATGCAATAATAGAAGAGCAAAAGTTAAATCCTAGGTATAGACTGGGGAGCTTAGAGGAAGTTGAGGAGCTATGAAGTGATCTTCTGAAGTACTATTTGTAGTTTCATAAGTTTCAAAAGACAGGGAGTCAGAAAAGTTTAATTTAGAGGATTAAAACTACGGTGGTAGATGCAATGCTAAGTCAAGAATTGGAAGCATGGAAGAAAATCCTGTAATCAATCTCTATAAACTGACACTGTGTTTTTCTAATGGTTTGGTCTCTCAGAGATCTGAGATATTTTGTCAAGAAAGGAAATACCAACTGTATTATTGGACTTAATGTCACTTTTATTAAATAGAAATCAAGAAAGACTGTGAACTGAAAATACTTATAAAGTATCAAGTGTTATCAAAATAGAATGTCACTTGATTTATTGACATCATAATTTAAAATGGCTTCACAGAGCTTATTATATCTTTTCCTTTTAATTTTTCTATCTTTCCCTCTTCCTCCTACCTTCCCTTCCTCCTCCTTTCTTCTCCCTTTCAACTTACTCATTAACAGAAAACCAAGTAATTTTATGCATTGGCAACCTGGACTAATTCCCAAGAAAGAGGAATGAAAATGAGAAAATATTTTAATTAACTTTATTATTTTAAAAAACTTGTAAATAAAAAACACGACACACCAAAATTAACCCGATTCAAAATCTATACATCACAACAAACCACTATTCTGTTAAAATAGGCATTATAAAACTGTGGAGCATTACATTGGATTTTGCACTTTCACTATCAAACATATTTTACGTGCTTCTCCAATACCAGAAATAAACAAAAACATAGGACAAAGTTAGAAATAGAAAATTTGTTAGCTTTGTTTACTTGTTCTTTGGAGAAGTATTTAAAGAGGCTAAGAGCCAGGTGTTTCTATATTTCTCAGGCAGAGTGTGTGTTCTGGCTTGGTCATTTGCTATCTCTGTAACTTAGACACTTTTCTTAATCTCTCTGAACTCCAGTTTCCTAAAATGTCAGTACGTTTCTGGGTTGTTACAAAGACAAAATAATTATGTAAAGCAATAGTGTTGGGTGGGACTAGCATATTTTAAAAATGGCTTTCTTTCCACTTCCCTTTACTCTTTCATCTCCATCAGATTTTTCTTTGCAATGATGTATTAAAATACCCATGTACTTATAATTAATAACTAACCTCATTTCAAATGGTAGAGTTTGTAAAAGTTGGGTTTTATGTCAAACATATCTTGTTTCTATTTCCAGTTTCTCTACTTAGTTCTTTAACTTTCAGTTAGTTCTTTAACCTTTATCACTACAGCTTCCTTATCTATAAATGGAAATGAAAATAACACTTATCTTAAGAAGCTGTTGTTTAATGGGACAAGCAAGTAGATGACACTCACTAACCTGAGAGCTTTGAGTGATCAATAAATATTAACTTTTTATACTATACCTCTGTTTCCAGTAATAACATTATGTTTATAATAAGCCAAGATTATTCTACACCAGTGAATCCTAACTTCATCTTGAGCATTAAAAAGCAATGAATTTTCCTTAAATAACATTAAATATAGTAAGGTAAAAACAAATCAAAAGAGAGCAAATCAAACAAACAGAAGGAAAGGAGCCTAAGAGAAGGCATAAGAAATAGATATAGGGCCCACTAGTTCCCACACTTAGGAGACCCATAAAAACAAAACAAAACAAAAAACTGGAATTTATAATATATACTCAAAGAACCTGTAGTGTAAAAAGAAATAAATTAAATAAAAAAGTCTTGACATAACATTGTGTGATAAGGAACTCCAAACATGACTTGAATTAATTTTCTGTTGGCCATCTACTGTTGGGCATCCAGCCTAGACTTAAGAGTAGTTTGTTTCCCCAGCAAGACTTCCTTAGAGAACATTAAATTTCCATGTACAAGTGGTTATCAATTGTAGATAGCTTCTGGCTTAGGAATAGGGACATATGTCCACTTGTCCTTTAAGCTCTAGGACCGCATCTAGAATAGACCCCTTCAGGCCCTGTGAATTTTGCTTCAATCTCTGTGAGTTCATGTGTGTATTGGTCCAATCGTGTTTACAAACTTTTGTTTACTTGGTGTTATCCAACCCCGTTGGCTCTTATACTTTTTTTTTTTTTTTGCCTACTCTTTAGCAGGGTTACCCAAACTCTTAGGGGGAGAGATTTGATGAAGACACTCCATAGAGGACTGAGTGTTCCATGGTCTCTCTTTCTCCTTGAAGTGTCTGGCCATGGGTATTTGTATTTGTTTCCATCTATGGCAGATAGCAGCTTCTCTGATGATGGCTGAGGAAGACATTGATCTATAAGTACAGCAGAATGTCATTAGGAATCTTTTTCTACTATGTTCTTTTTCTAAAACATTAGTATTCATTTTTCCTCTAGGTAGCTTGTAGCTGGGCTATCTAGTCTCAGGTTCTTGGTCACCCAGTCAATATTGGGTATGGCTTCCATCTAATGGAGGAGGCCTTAAGTAAAAAAGGTATTGGTTGGTATCTTTGTCACTGTTCTATTGCTGTGACCATGACCAAGGGAACTTTTATACACACACACAAAAGGTATTTAATTGAGGGCTTGTTTACAGTTTCAGAGGCTTAGTCCATTATCATCATGAGTGAGAGCATGGAGCAAGAAGGTGTGGTTCCAGAGAAGCAGCTGAGTGCTACATCCTTATCTGCAAATGGGAGGGCAGGCGGGGAGACAGAGAGAGAGGAGAGAGAGAGAGAGAGAGAGAGAGAGAGAGAGAGAGAGAGAGAGAGAGAGAGAGAGAGATGGTGTCAAGCACGGGCTTCTTTGGTAGTATATACCAAAAACAAGTTTCTTTTCATCTGTTCTTTTATGAACAGTGGTTACATCTCTATTTTATCCCCTCTGTCTCCTTCCACACTCATTGCTAGGATGGAAAATAGAGAGTGCAAGTGATATGAGTAAGGAAATAGCTTAGAATGACTTAAATTTGTGTAAAATATAAGTGACTTATGAAAACATGTCTTTAATAATTACAGGTCTTTCCTATGACCTTTTCTTGGAGCAGATAAACAGAATATAGTTTTGTAGTTGCTTATTCTTTAATGAATAACAAAAGTAAATTATGATTAATAGGAGATAGAAATAGACTACTACACTACAATCATAGCCCCCTATACCTACCACTAAAAACAGGATGGGTAGCTAGACTAAGGAAGATATAAATGTTGGCATCAATGGGCAGACTTACTACTGCTTGACACTCTTATCAGTTATGTTTGGAGCTGGGCACTGCCAATAGAACTAATGTCTCTTAATTGTTTTAGATTATAGTCAGCTAAAAATAAACCAACTAGTTCTATACTAGATAATTTTGAATATTTATGGGTTATTTTTATGGAGTTCCCATATCTCTCTTTCCTGACAATATCTTCTGCTTTCCCAGGCTCTATGGGCTTCAGTAATACTAAAACTCCCTTCTCTCCTTAATCTGTATATTACCTTCTTTTGTCTTTCTAAACTTCTACATTCTTTATTTCTTCTCTGCCTTAGTCATTGAGTAAAGGGTATTAAAATTCATTTTGTTTGGGATTGCAGCATCAATGAGCTTGCCAATTAAACAAGGCTACTATAATTCCTCTTTTGAATGAAGGAAAATATTTTACTTGATCTTGTCAACTTAAATAGCTAAGTACATATAGCCCTTTCAGTAGAAGCTAAATATATGATATAACAAAAGAGAGAAATGGACGTGAATGCACGTTGTTAGATACCACAGCTAACACCTAATATGGACATGCGTCATTCATGGTTGATAAGAACAAAGCACTAAATAAAATAACCCATTGAACAGGTAGAGAGTGGAGAAGATGATAGGCATCTTTGAACTGGACTGTGAAATAGGTGGTAGTTGCTTGTTGTTAGTGAATATACAGAAAGGAATTTACAACTCAGAGAATACAGGGCAAGCTGCTCAGTCAGCCACGGAATATTTTAGCAGTAGAAATACAGAACAACTGTTGTACAGTTTTCATTGTTAACAGGACCTGCTCTTCATAAACAAAATTATTCAAGCCCAGAAGTTCACTTACTCATGGTTCATCTAGGAAATCCCTAGTTATGTTTTGGCTTTTCCTTCTTGTAGACTGACTGCAACTAAAACCATGAATTAAGGTAGAGGGGATTATCAAATTATGTCCAGACAAATAGGGCATTCAGAAAATTCCAGTCCTCTTTAAAGATTATAGGGAAATTCAAAGCTCTATTTGGCTAAGTTAAGAGCATTTGTTGATATGACAAGAAGTAAAAGGAAAATAAAAAGTGTTAGTGATCTGTTGTTGAGGGAAAAAGAGAATACAAATTTATTTAAGAGGCATAGAACTAGCTACTTGTTTGTGTTATATACTTAATGTTTTACAATTAAAAGTAAAACCCCCTAATGTTATTTTTAATATTTATTGTTGCTTAGAATGATTACATAATCCCTTCTTTCAGCATTTTTCTACAAAACAATAGAGCTTGGCCTCTGAAGTTGTTTTGTCTATTTAGTACATAATAATATAGCAAATACAATAATTAACTATTTTAAAGACAACAAGTTATACTTGAGAAAAACAATCTTTAAACAATATCATTAGAATATGAAGGAAATTTTGACTTTCCTAAGTGGCAGTCATTTGTTGCTCTTTTGGATTTAAGAGCGAATTTGTCTAGATACTATCTCTTAACTATGTCTAGAGAATACTGCTGAGTATTTTACAGTAGAAAAAGGACAACTTATTTAACAGTCTAACATACTGCAGGAAAGTAAACTAAATTATAATGATTTCTATGGGAAATAATAACTTTTGGTAAGCACAGCTCTTTTGCCCTGAATATCACTCTGAATCCTATTTCTACTTTGTCATTCATTTCATTCCCATTGCCACAATACTGATACAGACTGATATTGCAACAATCAACTGACTTCAAAAGGATCCTCAGTGGAACGCACTGTGGATATAGTTCCTTATTTTGTTTATGACTGTCTATTTTACCTTTCATAGGATGTAAATTTTACTTTGTTCAAACAGAAATAAGCTTCCAATGCTATTACATTTTTTTCTATAGAAATTTACTAGTAAGCTCAAAATTTACTCTCGATGAACTACCTTCCTAATGCAATCACTAATCTCTCTCTACTTCAATAGCATCTTATTTGTACCATTTTATAAACCTTCACACACTCTGAATTTTATTAGAGTTACTCATTTACTCAAACTGTACTTTAAACTTCACCAGTGATCATTAAATAGTTATTGATTTAATAAATGAGTGAATATTTTCCAGAGGCCATTAACTAGGCTTATATTTAGACTAGGTTTCTAGAAGAGATCAACCACTCTAATTCAGAGAGGAATGACATCAGTTTCACTAAATAAAGACAGGATATTTTTTCCAGGATCAGACATCAATTTGCAAAAAATTATTTATAGTAAAATTGAATCTATGTGTGGTGGTTTGAATGTCTATGGCCTACAAAGGCTCATCATATATATGAAAGATTTGTCCTGGATATAGAATATACCACTGGATATTTTACTACAGCAGAATAAAGACAACTTATCCAACAATCTAACATATTGCAGAGAGGTAAACTAAATTATAAAGAGTTCTATCTGAGCCAGGCAGTGGTGGCGCACGCCTTTAATCCCAGCACTTGGGAGGCAGAGCCAGGTGGATTTCTGTGAGTTTGAGGCCAGCCTGCCCTACAGAGCGAGATCCAGGACAGGCATCAAAACTACACAGAGAAACCCTGTCTCGAAAAAAAAAAAAAGTTCTATTAGAAATAAGAGTAACATTTGATAAATGCACATAAGATCACTGTGGCCTTGTGGAAGGAAGTGTGCAGCAAGGAAGGGGTAAACTTTAAAGTTCCCAAGTGCACACCATTCCCAGTGCCTCACTGTCTCTCAGCTCTTAGCTACTGCTCCAGCTCCAGGCCTTCCTGTTTCCTCCTATGCTCCCTGCCGAGATAGTCATGCACTCACTCTCTGAAATTGGAAGCTACCAATAAATTATTTCTTCTGTTAGCTACCTTGATCGTAGTGGCTTATCACAGCAATCTAACAAATAACTAAGACAATATAATATAACTTTAATAATAGTTGATAAGAATTGTAAAATCACAATATTATTTGAATACAGTTGTACCACCCTTATTTTTCTACATTTTTGTAATAATACATATAAAAGTTTCATTGTGAGGAATTAGTAGCTGAAGTAGGTCACTTGTGACCTGTGCAACCTGTACAAAGTATTTAGATTTTTGTCATTTGATATACACACAAATAACCTTAGAGACAGATGTTTAATTTTTTCCATTTCTGATCCTTGTACTTTGAAAATCTATAAATAAACTATAGGGAGACTCTTCTGAAGGTAGGCACCTTATAATTTTTATTTTTATTATTCTTTTTAAGGTTTTTTTTTAATTTTCAAATAACATTTCTCTTGAACCTGGTTGTTCTTACAGGATATATTCCAATAAAAAACAAGAAACAAAACATAAATGTGCTCCAAAATTTAAAAATAAAAATGATTTCAGTTCCTAATGTATACTCTTCCTAAAACAAAAGATTGCCATACATGTGAGTGAAAAATAGCATCAATAGAGATAACACAGCTTTAATGTTTTAACTAGTTCAGAAATTTGGGGAGGATTAAGGGTGTGTTATATTTCATCAAAACAAACGTAGAATTTCTCATTCAGATTGAATTACTTAATATAATATGTGGATGCTAGCTTTAAAAAAATAACCTGTATTGATCAAGAGTGATGAGCCCCTTTTTTATAGCATAATAAAGTGATCTTTTTTCTGTCTTTATATTTATTCTATGTGTCTTTTACATCATGCATATTGATCCTATTCATTTCCCAGTCCCTTTGCATCTGCCCTCTGCCCTTGTACCCCTCCCCAAAAATAAGACAAATTTTAAGAGAAAAAAAAAGAAAAAAAGGAGGGGTATTAAAAATCTCATCATGGGAGCTGCTGTGTGACACTGATTCACACAGCAAACCCCTTTGTCCATGTGTCTTTACTTGCAAGTGTTCACTGCAAAGAGTCATTGGTCTAGTTTGAGGCCTTTGGTTTCTGCTATACTGTGGATGCTGGACCCTCACTGTAACTCTTCTTGGGTATCTTATTGTCCTGTGTTGTGGAGATCCTGCATCTTTGGTCTGTGGGTCAGGTTACTTCATGTGTTCCTGTTGTTCACAGAGTGGATAGGTGTTGGGGTGAGCCAGGTCATAACCCTGGTTCTGGGCCTCGGCAGCACCAGAGTTGATCTGCCCACCAGTTCTCCCCTGTCCTCACTACAAGGGTGAGCTCTCCAGCATTTCCCTGGAGAGTTAACCCCTTACAGCAATGAACAAGGAGTGGAGCCAGTTCTGCTTTCATACCTCAGGGTTGGCTCTCCCACCTACACCATGAGAGCCAGCTCTATTCTGTTGTTCCCACAAGGTACATGGACCACTCTGAGTGTTGTAGCTAATAAGAGGCAAGAAGAGCCCTCCTGCTCTTTTGACTGCATGGCCAGCTCTTCCTCCTGTCTTAGGCATTGATGGGATGTGGGTTAGGGGAAAAGGTATGTCCCTTCCAACCATGCCACCACATGTCAGATGAGTAATGGTTCACCCTCACCCCCGACAAATACTGGGCCACGTCTGCTATGATGTCTAGGAGAGGAACAGGGCCCACTTTCCTGAGTGCTGCAGCTGGTAAGGGGGTTGTAATACAAATTGCTAAATGATCTTATTAATAAAAACCCCAGAGCCAGATATAGGTGTGAAAGCTGAAAGATAAGAGGAACAGAATAATCCAGCCACAAGTTCTTACCACTAGGATATCCTCAGCCCAAGAGAGCTACTTCTATCACTTTCTGTCTGTCTGTACAGACCTCCAGACCTTTAGGGATAACTAGCACTGGGATTAAAGGTGTGTGCCACCATGTCTGGCTTTGTTTCCAGTGTGGCCTTGAACTCACAGAGATCTGGATGAAACCCTGCCTCCCAAATGCTAGGTTGAAAGGTATGTGCTACCACTGTCTGACCTCTATGTTTAATATAGTGGCTGACTTTGTCCTCTGATCCGGAGGCAAGCTTTATTTGTTAGGGCACAAACAAAATATTACCACAGTCATCTTTCTTGTCTGTTGCGGGTGATATAGGGAGAAGGGTTGGGGGGGACATCTCTCCCCCACCCACAACATTGCATGATAAATGAGTAATAGGGACAGCTCTCCCACCCTTGCAACTTGAGGGATGGCCCACCCACACCTCTGCCAACAAGGTTGGCTCTAATGTGTTACCCAGGGGAGGTGCAGTGCCTGCTCTCCAAGTGTTGCAGCTGGTGGTAAAGTGATCTTGTTAAAACGTCAATACTGTTATCATCATATCACCTACTGAATAGCCGTGATATATATAATAGCATACTCAGAAGCAAAGAGGTAAGAATGAGGGCAAATTAACTCTACTTAAAATAGTTTTTGTATCTCATATATCTGAGGGAACAAAAATTAGAGTGACTTGAACATTAAGAAACAAATTTAAATTTCCAAATAGAATCCTTACCTTCAGTGAACACTATTGTTGTCACAAAATAATGTATATATTGAAGGAATAAATTAGGGAATACAACAAATATATATTCCTTAATGTATAATCTCACTCACTCTTAGTACCGCAATTATGCATCTAGTCTCAAATAGCTCTTTCATGTTTGAATTCAAAACTCTCATTTTTAACACCTTAAAATTGCCACAAATTACTTCAAATTTACACAATATAAATAAAAATCTTTCCATGACAAACTTCCCTTTTATACTGTCTTATCTCATTATGATATAAACATAGATTTAACTATAGATATAAGTACACAGTAGTTTCATATATTCAGTTTATCTGTCACAATTAGAGCTATCTTAAACATATTTTACCAGCCAATCATCAGATGTTATAAAATTTATATTTTTATATATCTATAAGTAATCTTCCATGTATTTACCGCCTGTATAAGTAAGGTATCATACTGTATGCTGGAACAGAAAATGTAGAAAACAAAATATTAAAAATGAAAATTGTATCGGGCATTCTCAATATAATGTTTAAAATTTAACATATTTTGCAACCATCATTTCAACTCACAGACAAGTATCTCCCTTTTACAATGTTTCTGATCCAGTTTATACTATAACACTATAGCCATCCTTGCTAGCATGTAAGTTAAAGAAATTGGAGTCTGTGTCATTTTGAGAATATAATATATTATTCTATATGCAATAGACAGACTCAAAAATGAAAAGGACAATGTTTGGTATTTTAAACCATTACTCTAATGAGTAATGTATTCAAAGAAAGAAAAAAAAGATTAAAGAATAAGAAACCACTATGGTGCTGGAACAGTTGTCTTGGGTAATGATAACAGAGAACTGAATTGCGTTAGAACTGAAAGCAAAGTATTCCCAATGAAGAATCTGAATATTCAGCTTATATGCTATATTGCCACATCAAGGACATTTTTTTTTCTTTTAAGGATTTGAGATCAAGTTTTTAGAAAGTTGAAGATGCTACAATGCTAAGGAAAATAACTTGTGCTAATCAAATTAAGCCTTAAAATGACAGGAGATAAATGCTTTCATGATTCTAGTAAAATCTGTTCTTAATTATTGTCATCATCATCATCATCATTATCCTCAGTCTTCCTCCTCCTTTTTCTCCTCCTCTTCCTCCCCCTCTGCTTTGTCCTCCTACTCTACCTATTCCTTCAGCCCTCACTACTGCTCAATTGCTTTTTATTATATTTTGAGATAGTCTCATTATATAGCCTAGATTGGCCATGGACACACCATGTAGCCTTAGCATGCCTTTAACTCAAAGCAATTGATGTGTCCACATAAGAGAATACTAGCATGAGCCACGAGGTCCATCATGATCCATTCATTCGTTCACAAATACTTGAGGACCACTCAGTGGTTCCACAGTTGCCACATATATACTGGACTGGAGATGTTAAATAAGTGTCAGACAGAAAACTTGCAATTTGAGTAAAGATCATACACTTCAGAATAAAAATTCTCTATGAGGTATGTTATATAAAATTTGGAAGAATTTAAGGAAATGAGAAGGCAGATCTCCTAGAAAACAATAATTTCCCATGTTAATGGAGAATGGTTAGTTTGGCTTGTTCATGGAACTTTAAAGCTTATCTTGAAGAATAATTTATAATCATTTTCTTAGTACATTCACAAACTGGTTCAAGACAATTTACACACATTAACTATTTGTTTTTCTAGAACAAAACTGTTAAGTAGTTGTAAGTATTTTTATTTTACAGAGACTCTAAGACAAGACATTCTGCTAAACAATTTGTATGGATTCTCTCATTTATCACTGCAACAACTCTGTGGGATATTTGTTCTGTTTTCATCTTATTTTACAGATAAGATAATAAAATCATCAAGAACCTAATAAACTTTCCCCAAGATCACAGAGGTAGTAAATGTACTACCAACAAATCAAATCCCAGTGTGTTCAGGGCTCTCCCTCGCATCTGATAAGTAGCATCTCCTAGTAGTAAGCAATGGTTCAAAGGACTGAGAATCTGACTGGCTGAGCTGCTAACAATACAGAGATTCTGAAGATGAAACTAGTCACCTATTATGGAAATGATTCTGAGATCAGTAGGAAGTTTTATAAAATAAGCATAAAGGTAGAACTATTCTGAGAAGATACCCCAAGGCTACATTCTTCCTTTAATTTACAGAGAACCACTTTGCTTTCAGGATAACCAACACAGGCAAAATCCAGCCCAAAGGCAATCTTGGTAGTCCACTGATTTATAATAGCAGAACAATTTAACATTTACCTGGCCCATTCTTCTTCAACACTCTCCAGAAACGATTACCTTTAGTGTTTAATGCAGCAGCATTAGATAAGCAATTACTGCAAAACAAAAGGAACAAGAAAATAAATGGTTTGTGCCTTTCATCTCGGTACTTGAAAAGCTTGTTACAAATATCACCTAATGCTTACATCCATTCATAGGTAAAAGCATCTTCAGATGTACTTTACAGAGGGGTAAACCAGAAGACAAAAATCACCTAATTAGTGATTACTCAAGACACAGGCCCAAGGGCTGAAGATGTCTTGGGTCCCAGTCATGTTCTAGCCCTATGTACAACCAACATATTTGATAAATATCACAATTCTACTACTAGTATTGTCCTCCTTGCTAAATAAATGGATATTTAGTAAACATTTGTAGCACGAATCTTAAAAGGTCTTATTAATAAAAACACACCTGAAGCCAGGTATTGGGGTGAATGCTCGAAGATCAGAGAAGCAGTATAAGTCACAGCTATCTCACCTCACCAATTCCTCAGCTGATCCTGTTTCCTCAGACTGGAAGCCTCTGTGTCCTCATTCAAATGATCTCAGCTGAACTGCTGCTAAAAGCCTAAAAGCTTAACCAGCCAGAAGCTTCTAGTTTCTGGTTCTCATGCCTTATATACCTTTCTGCTTTCTGTCATCACTTCCTGGGACTAAAGGCTCACTTCCTGGGATTAAAGGTGTGAGTCCCCATGCCTGGCTGTTTCCAGTGTGGCCTTGAACTCACAGAGATCCAGTTGGATCTCTGCCTCTGGAATGCTAGGATTAAAGGCGTGTGCTACCACTGTCTAACCTCTGTTTAATATTGTGGCTGTTCTGTTCTCTGACCCCGGATAAGTTTATTAGAGTGCACAATATTTTGGGGAACACAATACCACCACAAACATTATAAAGTAATACATGAGAAGGATGATTCCAACATATCAACCATCAGAAATTATACTTTATCAACAATTTTGTAAATGCTCAACTGAGTTTAATGTTTAAGATTATCACACACCTGCTTATTTTATTTTGTGGGTTTGGGATAGAGAAGATGAAACAAAGACATTTATTCTTGGATTATTCTATGTGTATAATAGTTGTCTAATCTGTGTGTGTGTGTGTGTGTGTGTGTGTGGATGTGTGCATCACACAAAGCACTGGTATCTATCTACAGTATTTCATGATAAAAGGTTTAACTTAAAATGAATGATGGCAATATGGAAAAGTGATTATAAACATTTACTACATTTACTAGGAGTAACCAAATTTGTAAAATCCTCTAACATTATTGGAAATATGCTACCATAACAATTATCCCAATCTTTTGTTACACCTAACAGCTTTTATGATAACATTAAAAGAATGCAGCACTCTTCTTGTATTTGCAGGCATCATTTCACATTCCAAATGCTAAGCTGGATCTTTTTTTTTAAGATTTTTAAAAATTGCCCATTGCAAAGTATCTTAGAAACTATGAGCATTACCAAAGAAATTATGAAGCAATGTATTTAATTCATAATAAAACAGAGCTTCAAAGGGCTCTTTGTTGAAGACTGAACAAAATAATTCATTTGCAAGAGCCTGATAGGGACTAGAATGAGATATGCACTAAAAACAAATGAGTTTGTTTTCTGGCTTCAAAATGAGATAGAGCCGAGGCTGTTATCAACATTTTTTTTTGAGACAGGGTTTCTCTGTGTAGCTTTGGAGTCTTTCCTGGAACTCACTCTGTAGCCCAGGCTGGCCTCAAACTCAGGCTGGCCTCGAACTCACAGAGATCCACATGTCTCTGCCTCCCAAGTGCTGGAATTAAAGGCATGCACCAACACAGCTTGGCTATTATCAACCTTTTGAAAGTCGACGTCATGGAAGGGCAAATTTCTGATACTTTCTACAATGGACCAGCTCTTAAGAAGCTGTTTTATTTCATTCTTATAATACGAAGACTGAGCCCCATGATCTTCTGAATAACACTACTATGAGAGAAAGCAGGGAGTACTATGCTTTTTTCCAGTTATATGCATTCTTCATCTTAGGAACTGAAGTATCTGCCTTAGCTGTGGTACATTACTGAATAAGTCTATGAAGTTCCAGTTTAAGATAGAAGTCAAGCGAACAAGTTATGGCAGTAAACTTGTGTCTCTGTGGGCAAACTTGGTGTCTTAACAAGTGTAAGCATATTGATGCACAGTTTGCACAGTTAAGACTTTTACTGTTTTTCACTATACTAATCTTGTCATTCGCCTTAACTGTAGCAAAACTCAATACTTTATATCAATTCCTTTTTCACAATTTATTAATATTCTATAGATTATTTACAGCGATTTAACAAATTGCTTGTGTATTTTCACAACTATCATCCTAGAGTTTAGTTTTTTAACTTTCTTTTATTTAGTCTTTGTTTCTTTCACAACATGCATCTCGATCCCATTCATTTCCCATCCCTGAATATCCACTCTCTGCCTTTGCATTCTCATAAAATTGAAAAGAAAAAAAAAGCAGGGGCCGGGGGGTGGGGTGGGGTGGAGTTCATGTGGAAGCTGTAGTGTGACACAGTCAGTCACACAGTAAACCCTCTTTGTCCATATGTCTTTACTTGCAAGTATTCATTGCAGAGAGTCATTGGTCTGGTTTGAGGCCTCTGGGACTCCTCTTGGTTATCCTCCTGATGCCCTGTGTTGTGGAAACCCTGTAGCTTTGTGTCTGCAGGACTGGTTCCTTCATGGGTGCTCCAGCGGATCACAGATAGGGTGGAAATTGGGGTGGGCCAACACATAACCCTGGTTCTGGGCCTGGGTAGTTGCAGGGTTGGTCAGCTCACCAGCTCTCCCTTGTCCATAACACCAGAGTGAGCTCTCCTGTATTGCCCTGGCTAGTTCACCCCTTGCAGGAATGATGCAGGGGAGGGGGAGCAGGGCCAGTTCTGCTTTCATGTCCTCGGGGTCATATCTCCCACACCTTCACCCTTCAGGGCTAGCGCTGCTGTGTTGCCCAGGTATGGCATAGGGGCCTCTCCTGAACCTGAACGCTGCAGCAGATACGGGGCAGGGCTAGCTCTCCCACTCTTATGACCTCAGGACCAGCTCTCCCACTGCTTCAGGAGTTGATGGGTGGAAGGGCAGGAGGACATCTCTTTCTCACCCATGCTTCCACATGAGTCCCTGACTAGTGTTAAGTTTTGACCTCATCCCAAACACTTGCATTTCATTTTCTCTTGGTTTTAACAATGAACATCTAACTGTGATCCTACACTATGCAGTTTTCCCAATACTGATTTGCGTCCTATTTCTAGGTTTCACTCATTCTGGAGGACAATGTGACATGTACCTTGAAATGCAGAAGACAACACAATCCATCAAATGCAACACAGATTCAGATACATTATAGGTACAAGATGCTGAGCAATTAGGTCTAATCTGTGACCTCAGAGTCTACTACACTGAAAGAAAAATTTGCATTTCTTGCTGCAAAGGACCACTACTCACTAGCGCCATAATTTTTTTTTATGAGTTTCTTTAATGCTCATTGGATAATGTTCATCTTACTGAGCTTGGGAGTGAGAGAAAAGAACATTATTTTCAGTAGTGGACTCGATTTAAAATGTAGTAATTTGTAATTTTGTAAAGAGGAAGATGTAAGTGTCCTGTTTTGCAGCCGATAAGAGCTTTGCTAATCTGATAACATAATGTCATTGACCAATAAAATCTCAGTAGGGAGGTTTAATTTTCCTATGTCCATACTGTGCACTGGGCATCTTTTTTTGCATAAAGAGTTCTGTTTGAAGTAAACTAGAGATAATCCATTTAAAAGCTTGAACCAATGTTCTTAATCAATATTATTTGGATTGCCACTACTGTGGCTAGGATATGCCCCCTTTTTTGAGGAAGTTCCTTTAACCTGAAGTAAAAAAGATTGATTGACAGCAAATCAATTTTTTTTCTCCAAAGGGAGATTTTTTTTCTTAATTATAAACAATTAACCCCCAATCCAAGAGGCCAATGGATGACAGAATGACCAAATGAAAGATATGTCACCCAGAGAATTTGTTTTCAGAGCCAGCATTTTTATATACTGTCTGCTGGGAAGAACTTTTTGAGAGAGAGTAGCTTAAAAAAATCTTTCTCCTACTTCTTCTATGCCTTGCAGGCTTGTATGTTCTGAATATATTGCTAATAGCTTTGGAAGTCATTCATTATTTCCTATATTCTTGGGATGGTTTGATATATTGAAGGTGGAGGGAGGGGCAGAAATCTTCAGTAACTATGGCCCTAGAGGCTTGGAGCTTGAGGGACAGAAATCTGCTTACTTGATGTTCTAGTTAAGATTTTTTTCATTCCTGTAGATAAACAGATCGTCCATTTTATGTTGCTTAACTCATATTCCAAGGTCTTTTCAGCTTTCATTTATGCGACATTTCTCAGTAGTATCTTCTGTTTTGTCCCATATGCTGAGTTGATTTTTTTAGGGATCTGTTCATCACACTGGCTAAATGATTATCACCTTTAGTAGTTTGTATCCTGACACACAAAGAACAAATGGAAAGAATTTTATTCCACAGTTTATAATGTCTATTAGGGTTTATTATTTATGTTTTCTTTCTTAGAATTCCACCTTAATCTAAGGAATCAAAATAAAGCTGCAAGAAGACTCTTCTCTTCTTTTCTCTTTCTTCTCTATCTCTCTCCCATTTTTTATTTCCCTCCTTTATTTCTTACTGCCCTGTTTCTTTTCCTTTCTCCATTAGAAAATGTTAACTAAGTCAGGGCTTAAGATATGATGTACTCTGGACTGACAGCTAGGGGACCTGCATGGGACCAAACTAGGCCCTCTGAATGAGGACAATACTTTTGTTGCTTGGGCAGTTGGTGGGACTCCTGGTATTGGGACCTAGTGCATGAACTGTTTTTTTTTTGGGTGCCTATTCACTATAGAGAGATACCTTGCTCAGCCTGGATGCAGCGGGGAGGAGCTTGGTCCTCCCTCAACTTGATTTGCCAGAATTTGTTGACTCCCCATGGGAGGGAGGCCTTACCCTCTCTGAGGAGTGGATGGGGGTGGGATTGAGGGGAAATGGAGGAAGCAGAAAGATGAGAGGGAGGGGAAACTGTGGTTGTAAAATGAGAAAAAAAAACTTTTAAATAAAACAATTATCACATCACAATAGATGTGATGTGGTAGGTTTGAAAGTACAAAGAATTGAATAGTCACATGAAATACTTGTATATGATACACTATAATAAGTGCTTGAAAGGAAAATAAAACCATGAGATATAGAGATGTACAGAAAGAAGAAAACAAATCTTTAAATTCAATGACCCAACCTGGGTAATCTTAAATATCAAGGTCCACTTTGGACAGAATAGAGAGTAAGGAAGCTTAACCCTTAGGAGAGATTTACACCATTTAAATGTTGCTTGTGTGAGTGAAAAGTAATGAAAAACTTCCAATTTTATACAGTTCAGTCTAATGCCAAAAAAAGGACACAAATTAAAAGCATACTTAACATAAAAGAAATAAAAAAAATAATAACTGATAGGAATGAGAAGAAAATAATGATAGCTAAGGGACAGAAATGAGTCTCAGGGAATACAAATTTAAAATGACCAGATTGGTGAGGTAGTAGCTTGGCTAGCTTTTACAGGCAGTAGCTAAGAAGTTTACACACAAAGATTGGAGCCTGTAGCAAAAGTAGGATGAGTAAAAAACAGGGAGCTTATGGTAAGTAATTGATAATTCAACATGAATGAAAGGTAGAGATATGAAAGCAACCATGGGACATATGATTAGAATAAAGTATAGAGATGATGAACAATAACTCATATAAATATAAGTGTGATTCTCAACAGACAAACAGACATTTAATACTGTTTGTGCTAGAGTTTCTTCAGATCAGAGTTGGATCCCATATGCTTAGGCATCAGTGGTCCACATGATGCATTAAAAGTGAGTGGAATAGAAAACAAGGTAAGATCTCAGGGAGCAGAGAAAAGATAATTAAGGTTTAGGAAACTTATTCAGTTTTCTAAAGAGAAACCAAATATATAGTGATGTTTTTCCACAGACCTCTCACTGGTAAGTGTAGCTTGACACTATTAATCTTATGTTCCTCTTTCCTCCCAACTTTATAAGTTTCTTCTTTGCTTCCATATCTCTCATTAAAAACATTATTCATTTAAATATGGTTCCAGTGCTTTATTCACAAAGGTATAATGTGCTAGTTTCTGTTGTACACAAAGAAGATTTATCATAGTTTTCAGGTTCCCCATACACAATGAGCATAAAGCTCATTTTGACTCATATATAACAGTAACTATTTTTTCTAATTTAATTTCCAATTTCCTTATAAAGTTAAAAGTTGAAAGTTCCTCAACAGTAGAACAATGAAGAAAATCACTATAGTATTTGTCTATCAGTGCCATTGTAGCACTACTTAAAGTCTTTGGACCCATGAAGGAATTATACATATATAAGTCTTGCTGACCAATATTTATTGATAGATTTTTATTATTGTTTGCATGAAGGCATGAGTTTATGTTCATGGTGCTCCACTTGTATACAGGTGACCATAAGATCCAGCAGGGTCGTATCTCCCAGAACTGCAGTGGGTTCTTCCAAATGAATCTTTATCCTCTGAAAGAGCAGTAAGTACTCTTAACTACTGCGCCATCTTCCAGCCAAAGATCCAATTTCCTTAAACTCAACTAGGAGGAGCTCAATTGTTATCCCCCTTTAGCTTCCATTTTGTATAGTTCTGTGCTGGTTAATAGAAGACACTTGAATTTGACATGTAAACCTAAGCATAAATATTATCTGGCAAGTAATTTATTATTTTCTTCACTGTGAGGAAGAGAGTTACATGAATGGTGATTTTTGAATATCATCCTTTAGATCCATATCCACCTGCTCTACATATCCCACATTAAAAGCACCAGAGATACACAAGTCCACTCACAAGCATATATCAACAGGACTTTAAAATAGCACAAACTCTAACTAAACATGGAGAATCTTCCACAACTCTACTCCTTAATATTAAAATTCTGAAGCCATCACAAACTCCCTCTTTTTCCCTTCATTTTGTTTGAAATTTGTCATACTGTATATTTTTCTTGTATTCTTTTTCTTCACCTAACTCCTCTCAGATCCTCCCCCACATCTCCACCTAACCAATTTTATGTACCCTCTCTAAAAACAAAGGAAATCAAAACAAACAAACAAAAACCAATATGTCAAAAATACTAAAACACATCTCATCCCTAACCAAGAATCTGTTTGCAATTGATGCCTATTGGGAAAAAGAAAAAATCGGTTTTCTCCAGTGGAGAGTCACTGGGAAAATCAACCGTACTCCAAAGCAGATTCATGCTTAGAAGTAGTTGATCAACACAATAAAACTCCATATTTTTTTGTGGGGATCATTTTTGTTTTGGTCTAGATTTTATTTTTTCCCTTCTTGTTAAAACTAAAAGATAACTCCTCCGCTACTAGAACTTCTCGGCTTGTTTTGAGTACTGAATACATTTTATTTACATCCCGTGGTGATTGTGCTGTTTCAATAACCTAATCATCCAAGTGAGCTTGTGCATGTATGGGCATTTATGCTCAATTCTGGACTGTCTAGTGCAGAAAAGAAGTGTGCAGGCTTTACTTTTAGGAGGTTCAAGTGTACATTAACACATTTTAGTCAAGAAAGTTCCCATTAGTAATTATGCGTTGTTGTTTTTTTCCTTTCACCTGGTGACTTATAAAATATGCCTACATTTTGTATCACATTTGTGCTCTTTTTATAGATCTCCATGCCAGCTTCATTCCATGCTTATAAATATTCATGTTCCTTTCATTTTTTTTAGACTTTATGACACTGTATCACCAGCAAGGCCAATGTTATATTTCATAAATAATGTGAATGTTACTTAGGGAAAAGATACAGAAAGAAAGTCTAGAATGAGAAACTGGCTCCTAAATAACAAACTTTTTATTCTAAAAATGCAAAAAAAATAGTTTTCATAACATTTAGTCATTCCTGTTTCTGTATTGCAATACTATTTTTGTGTTGTTCTGTGAATGGGTGTTTATGATGTCATTTTAATTTAGCACCATCATTGCTATAAGAGCAGCTGTCCAGAATTCATATTTCTAAAGGGTTTTAAAAACTGTATCAAAACAGATATTTTGAGTGCTCCACTGACAACAAAAAAATCTGCTTGTGAATTCATGTGCAGTCCTTTTTCCCTTTGGGTTTCTCTATTTCTAAATGTTTACAGCATTTTTTCAGTTTAAAATAGTCCTATGAAATGAATTGTTTCACATACATATATACACACACACTCCAGTCTTTTCAACAGTATCTATCTTCAGCATGCATGTGTCACAAAAGCATTGAAAACAACAGTTGAGGGGGGTATCACTTATAATGTAGGGTTAATGGCACAAAACTATCAGTGCCAATGGCATGCACATGCTTCCTGAAATAATGAATTATACTATAGTCTTTTTTGTTATACAGACGTAGAATCAAAGCTTTGTTTGTATTTGTTGGGCTGTCTGATGCTGAGAAAATTGTAAAACCTCTCTAAGCTAAGTTTCCTAATAGTCAAATTTCATATCAGTTATTTGTGTTTAATAAAGCATCCACAAACTATAGTGTTTTAAAAGAACAGCTGTTAAAACTATTAAATTGAACAACAATTTAACACACATTTGCATAGTAAATTTGCACTAGTCTCCTTTGTAGCTGAAGTTTTCCTGGTCCTGCCTGGCCCAAAGTCAGGACAAATCTTTCCCACTCACATCCCCCAAGTAAATACACAGAGACTTATATTACTAACAAACTGTATGGCCATGGCAGGCTGCTTGCTATCTGTTCTTATATCTTAAATTAACCCATTTCTATAAATCTATACCTCGCCACGTGGCTCATGTCTTACCGGTATTTTACATCATGCTTCTTCCCGTGGCGGTTGGCTGCATCTCCCTGCCTTAGCCTTCCACCTCCCAGAATTCTCCTCCTTCTTGTCCTGCGTACACTACCCTTCCTGCCTTGCTACTGACCAAACAGCGTTTTATTTATCAATCATAGCTACATATATTTACAGCATACAGGACATCCCACAGCACATCCCCTTTTCTGTTTTTTCAAAAAGGAAGATTTTTAATTTTAACATAGTAAAATTACATATAACAAAATAATTATCAAGCAAGAATTACAGCTACAATATCTAGTCTATTTATAATAACTACTATATTTGTATTTGACAGAATTAAAGAAGTTATCCTATTTATCCTATATTTGTGAGTCTAAGATTTCATATCTAACTTTCCTTTTATCATAACTAAGGAGATTATAACTATCTAGTCTTCAACTACATCAAAGACCTCAGAAGGTAAGATAATATTACCTGAGAAACGGGAGGAAGACACAAGTAATTTTTGAGAGTCTTGTGAGAGTAGACAGAGACAGCTGGCAGCCTAGAAGTCACCTATTGTTTCTTTGTAAAGTTGAGGCATCTGTCTTCAGCCCACAGGCCTAGAGTCTCTCAGTCACTTCTCTCTGTGTCCTATAGAATGTCTGGCAGTTTCCTCTGTGAAGCAGGAACCTGAAGGACCATTTTGCCAAGCAAAGTTCAGTGGTCATCTTTCTATGGGTCTTGAATGCCTAGTCGATCAAGCAGTCCAGGCAAGAACAGTTTCCTGTCCAAATGGCTATTTTTGCCAAGAAGTAGATAAATTCCATATAGAGTGTTTTCAATGTTCATCCTTCTCTCTGAAGTAAATCAGTGCTGCCAGGAGCAGACATGTCTCACTGTCCAGAAAGTCTATTTTTTTAATATATATTACATGCCATATTCTATAAGTCTTTGAAATATTTGAAGATTACCTACCTAAATGAATTATATGTGTACCTAGAAAACTTAACATGACTATAATTGTGCCCATTATAGAAGACTAATTATTAATATGTATTTTAAACTATCCATTACAGTCTAAATGAGTTACATAAGCATAATACCTTAAACAAGAGTAGAAATATATATATATATATATATATATATATATATATATGTGTGTGTGTGTGTGTGTATGTGTGTATTAGAACAAAATCAACTCAAAATTTGTATCAATAAACTAAAATCTATACCAATGTAAAACATTTTAAACATTTTGTCCTTTAAAACTTCATTCTATCATATCTAAACTATCCCCTTTTTCTTATTTAGAAAGATATTGCATTTATAATCAACCTGATTTTAAATAAAGATACTGATTTTGGTCTGTCCCACACCAGAAGGCTCTTCTTATATGGGACAGAAAAATCTCTCAACCTGCTATTTTAGCAATAATGCTTGGGTTTAGAGGAGTGAGCCAATTCCATCTCCAAAGCCAGCTTGGTATATTTGGGAATTTGTGCATAGTTTCTCATACTACTTCCTGCTGGATGAGGGTGCTATATCTTATGGGGACACAAAGAAAATTTTAGGCTTATGGGATAGTCCATAAGGCTATATTGTCTGAGCCAGTTGCCTGGAAACCATTCTGGATGTTGGATCATCTAGGCCATGGTGTCATCAGAGTCCTTATAGGGGGTCTTGGCTGGTCAAACCTGATGTATCTTAATCTGGAACAAATCCATAGCCTCTGGCTTTCTGTGGAAACAAAAGCAGAGCCTCCTTTCCAAAGCAACATATCCTTAAATCCAAATTTTGAAGTCAAGGTATCTTTAAAATATACATATTGGCTTAACTCAACAGCTTTTACAATCAAATGTATTTCTTCAGTTAAAAAGCCCAAAGACAACACAATCCAGATTCTCTGCATAATAGCCATCGTTACATGGCTTATTTTTATACTACATTTACTGTCTCTTTAAAGACTTTATTTTTTGAAACTATTTATTTATATAATTGTATGTTTTTTTTCTCTTTCAAACCTACGTACATTTTTACATACATTGTAAACTGTTCAGAGATTTATCCCATCTGAATCTGTCTTATTGTGAATCCATTGCTTTAAACTGCAGCATTTTAAGACTGAAACAGCAGCATGGCTGCTGGCTCCACCCACCTCAGGTTTTCAACATGGTGGTGATACATGGAACTCTGGAACTCTGGGAACCATGCTCCCACAAACTCTGGGAAGCAGTGGGTCTATGATTCTATCCAGCAGTGTGTATCCCAGAAACCTTTTTATTTTTTTAAACTAGAAAAACTATATCTAACACACAGCATAGTGTGCAGCTTGAAGACACCTCTGGGTAACATAGCATAGGTCAAGCCCACATGCCAGGAACCCGCCATAGAGTAGCGCAAACCCGCAGGCTGCTGCTAACTTGAGAGAGACAATTAGGAAGCTGTTTTTAGCTCTGTTTTAGAATCTTTTTTCTTAGGTTTTAGGTGGAAACTCTTGCCATACCATTGGGTACGATTATTGGTTGTAGTATTAAGGCAACTCCACATAGTTAAAAGGGAGGTTTATTTTATGGGGTAACTTACAAGTAAAGGGATAGGTTAGGGTCTGGGAAAGGTGTAGTGCAGTCCAGCAGTGTTCTCTGGAAAATTCTGTTTGGTCTACCTCCAGCTTCCAGGATCCAGGAACCAAGAGAGCCGGCACATCCAGATCTCAGGTCTTAAGGGTTCCTGTCTTGGCCCTGCCTTGTAGGCATGACAGTTACAGAAGCCTCAATGGGGGTAGTATTTCCAGGTCAAAGCTGGAACAGCTACCCACTACACTGCTTAGTTATTTTTTTTCATTAGACTTATTTATGAATCTATAGTGAGCTTTATGTGAGCTACTAGATTGTTTTTTGGGGGTTGTTGTCAGGCAATAGGAAGTCATGATTAGCAGGCCATGCATGGCCTCTCAAACTCTAGTAAAACCAGCCACTGTTTCTCAGTATTGAAGATGGAAAACGGGGTGTACTACATGCTAAGCAAGTATTTGATTACTGCACCCCCAGTGATAAGACCAGTTTAAAGACAGAAAAAAAGAAAGGAGAAAATGGTTTTATGAGTTTTAGATTCCTTACTAGCATATTATTTCAGACATATTTTATTGGAAATGCAAAGAAAAAAGAAAATGTCATATTTAAAGAGTGAGGATACAATCTAGGCAATGAGGAATATTTCAAAACTGTGAATATTGGAAGAACCCAAATGTTAGGGATATTTTCAGTCAGTTCACCAGAAGATAAGAATAATTCAACATTAATGCCATTTGGAAATTGATTGGATAACACACATGAGGTTTTTAGAGGACTTATTGATGCGTTAAGAATTACATAAGTGTTTATTATTGCTATTATCCTAGTAAGATATCTGAATTAGAAAGTTTTATTACTGTTGTACTAGACCTTACATAAATACTTGAATTATAAATAATTTGATGAGAAATTATGATTTTATACATTAATAAATAGCCTATATTTTTAATCATTGGGCATAAAAGACTCACAAAAGTCTATCTTTTATTCCCTTAGTAATATTGTGATCATATTAAGGTTTATAATCATCTTCAAGTACTGTATGATTAATGGTTACCCTAATATGCTATTTGTGGGCCCATATAAGTTAATCCATAGCTTCACTGATTGAATAAATTAGAGGAAGAGAAGTCATCTATACCATGGACTGCAAATGAATCAAACTTACTTTGAACTAGTCACATTTCAGGTATTTTATAAAGTCTAAAATTCTTTGTCTTTCTCAAGTGTGATCTCATTATACCACTAAGAGAGAATATCAACTTTTTCAATAGTGAACATTTGCCAATACCTACCAAATGTGCAAAAGATGGTAATGAGGATGGTCATCCACATATGAATGACTTTTTTCTGGGAAGTCACATTCTTAAAAATGTGTTCCAGAAAAATCTACATTCTAATCACCATCTTTCATCTCTACTGATGTCCAATAGTTGTATTAGATGAAATAACTTTTGAGGTTTTAGAGATTACTGCATAAGGTTTTCTTTCAATATAAATAAGAATCCGTGGCTAAAAATGAATTTAGGAAGCTTCACCTCTAATTAACTCACGTTTATAGAAGTAATACAAGATCATCCCACATGACTAGATAGAATTATTGGAGAGTGTTCCTCTTCACTTTACCCAGCAGGTCCTCATGAGTGCAGGGGTATGGGATGGTCTGAACTTGGCTGTGCTGGCACAGTGGAGATCTTTTCCTCCACCCCTTGGCATTTCTATAAATACCATGGTGCAGAGACAGTCGGGGCTCATTGGAATAGGTTCCAGGCCCTCTCAAGGCTATCCTTTATTTTCTATCTGTTTATCTCCACAATCTAAATCTTTCTATCTAATATTTCCTGCTGGTCACACTCAAGAAAACTCTGGGGAACTGTGGGGCTGGTGGGTAAATGCCTCACAGGAGAGGAGATAACTAATGTTGCTTTGCAATTTCAGGAAACATGCCTCAGTTGATATACCTAAAATTACAATTAATTCACATATCTTTGTGGTCGCATAATGTCAAATGTCATAAAAGCAGCCTTATTTCTCTGTTCTCTGCAAGACCCAAATAGGTCCCAATCCTCTTCATCAGTTTATTTAGAAGCAATAACTTTAAAGTCACAATATACAAAATAGAAAAAAAAGGATTTTTAAAGAAGTTTTTTAAACATTTTTTTTGCATTTTGTAAATAGATTTTATTTTTCAAGTGTACATTTCCAATAATTTAAAATTAAATAAATTGCAAGTAAAATTTGTGGATGTATAGTACTATATGATACATATATTTTTGTTTTATAATTAATTTAATTTTACATATCAGCCATGGATTCCCCTGTCCTCCCTCCTCCCACCTCCAGCTTTCCCCCCAATCCACCCCTCATTCCTACCTCCTCCAAGGCCAGGTCTCCCCTGGGAAGTCAGCCCAGCCTGGTAGATTCAGTTGAGGCAGGTCTAGTACCATCCTCCCTGTACCAAGGCTGAGCAAAGTATCTCAACATAGGCCCTAGGTTCCAAAAAGCCAGCTCATGCATCAACGACAGGTCCTGGTCCCACTGCCTGGGGGCCTCCTAAACAGTTCAAATCTCATCAACTGTCTCAGTTATCCAGAGGGCCTGATCCAGTTTTATGTGGGCTCCTCAGCTATTGGTTCACAGTTCATGTGTTCCCACTAGTTTAGCTATTTGTCCCTGTGTTTTTTCCAATCATGGCGAAAAAAATGGATTTAAATGTATTTATTAGACTTAGCCCAGCTACACTTAAGAGGTCACTTGTATTTTGCTTTTAATTGCATTGGAAAACATAAGAAATTATTTCAGGTAACTTATTCATAATTTAATTCATTTATTTTTTTTGATTATTTATTCATTCTGCTAGTAATAATTATTGGATGATTTCTATTTATCTAGCAATATATCATTTATTGAAAATATAACATATTTTAGAAAAGATGTAATCATTGCTCAGACAACTCAGACATACTCAATTGTACATTTAACCTTTGCTTTTCCCAGCACTATTGGTGAAATTATTATGGCCACTCCACATAGTTAAAAGGGAGGTTTATTTTGTGGGGTAACAAAGTGAAAGGATAGTTTACAGGGTCTGGGAAAGGTGTAGCGCCGTCTGGCAGTGTTCTCTGGAGAATTCTGCTCAGTCTATCCGGATCTCGGGTCCTCAGCATGCTTTCTCAGCCCCACCTTGTAGGCATGACTGTTGTGGAAGCCTCAGTGGGGGTTGGGACTTCCAGGTCAAAGCTGGAATGGCTACCCACTACACAGCACCAAATCAACCTTTGAATAAGATGTCTTAATGTGAGTCATACTCACCTTAGTCCAAACTCTTCAAAATATCAAAAATTTAATATAAACAGTCAGTTTCCTTATACTGATGCTGAAAGCTAAGATTGTCAGTTTTAATGTATATTTCAGTCTACAGTATGAGGGAAGGCATTGAGGAAATATAGTTTCAACTGTTTAGCTCAACATTGTCATTATGTCAATAGGAAATCGTTATAGTCAAACATTTTGATCTTATACAGGGTTAAAAAACTAGAAGTAATTTTACAAAAAATCTATAGCTTTGCTCAGAAAGAAATTATATGTATAGTTCTTAGTTTCATCTCAATTATTATTATTATCGAGGACTTTAAAGGAGAAAACTGAAAGGTTCCACTGCCACACATTAAATACAGCCATTTTCTTTGGTCTTCTAACCAGCAGAGCATGCGATGTTAATGTAGGATTTCCTTGGTTGTAGGGCAGTTATTCTACCTGGAGTATTACGTGGTGCCAGTCTATCAGTGGCAGCTAAAGGACACAGCGGGTTAGTTGGGTATTTTTCCCCATCACTCCAAGGCCCTAAGGGCTTGAGTGAATGATTGCATCATTCTAGTAATGAAGTCCCTGGAGAACCTGTAGAAGGCAGCTTTTTAAGGTTTAAAGTTTCACTGCTCAAGATGTAGTGAGGTGGCTGGTGCAGAATACTGATTTAGAGCACAATTCTTCCAGGTTGGTGAACAAAAGAATAAAATTATAAAAGAATAAATAAAATAAAAATAATTTCAACATTTTTTCAGGCCACACTCAAATTTTTGTAACCAATATTTTAAATTTTGCTTTTGATTCCACTGCATCATAAACATATTATGTTAGAGATTGCATAAAGGCAGAACATGTCTTCCTCTAGTATTTAGCTGGCAGTACTTTGGAGTTGGCTATGTCCTGCAGATAACAATCTGATGTGTATTTACTCAAGTTCTTGGATGGATCCCATTAGCTTATTGCTTACATAAGATACTGGCACCTTTATATAAATACCATGTGCAGAATCACAGCTTTAGTTGAATAGTTTTATCTGATGTGAATATATTTCACATCTCAGTGTTCTCCAAAATTGAATCATGTCTTATAAACTTCTTTTACTTATCTAGTGTCAAAAACATTGTAGTCGTACTTCTTTATCTTCCTCCTTACTGGCAACAATTGCAAAGTAGGACCATATTCTTAAAAGACAAATGATAAAATGTCCATTTCTCTCCCTATGTTTTATGGTTTCCATTGTCCTCTGGATAAAAATCTAACTCCATGACATAATATTCAGGGCCCAGACCATTCTTATTCCTATCTTTAGATGTTTATATTAGGCCTTTCTCTATCTTGCATTCTTTTCCAGCTACAGTGACCTTCTTATGATCTTTTGACTATACCATGCCTTTTTTCTGTCCTCCCAAACTTTGCTTACTCTGATGTCTTTAAGTTTCCACATTCTTCTCCCAATTAACACTTACTCATTTTTCTTCAAGAATATCTTCCTAGGCTGTGGCATAAGTAGTCATTTTATGTTTTCTTGTTGATGGTTCCTTGCTATGTATCCAGGCTATCCTCAAACTCCCAATCCTCTTGCCTCACTTCCTATGTTCTGGGATTATGGGCATGCACAACTATTTCCTCTTTATTTAACCCCCTTCAGGCCCAGAATTTCTCCTATAACAATTGTGTTTTTGGACTTTATTAAATGTGTAAAATCATTTTTAAAGGTCAAGATTAAAGATTAAAATATTCAGACCCATAAAATCAAATGAAAAATCTCTTCAATTCACAAGTATATCTCTGAAACCTAACAATTTACACAGTATGATTTCAACTGTCCAATTTCATATGAATTTCATGTATTCTATATTGTAGAATTTTATTTTAAGAAGTGTTACATTTGTTTTTGCTGTGGAACATTCATTTAATGATGCAAAGATATGCTAAATTATTTTAAGTTGCATTTGTTTAACTCTGTGAAATTGTGTTACTTTGTCTGTCTAAAACACCTGATAGTCTAATAAAGAACTGAACAGCCAACAGTGAGGTAGGAGAAAGGATAGGTGGGGCTGGCAGGCAGAGAGAATAAATAGATGGAGAAATCTGGGTGGAAAAGAAGAAGGAGAGAAGCCGGGCGGTGGTGGTGCACGCCTTTAATCCCAGCACTCGGGAGGCAGAGGCAGGCGGATCTCTGTGAGTTCGAGGCCAGCCTGGGCTACCAAGTGAGTTCCAGGAAAGGCGCAAAGCTACACAGAGAAAACCTGTCTCAGAAAACCAAAAAAAAAAAAAGGAGAGAGATCAAGGAATGAGAGAGAAAAGAGGAGTATTTCAGGGGCCAGGCACCCAGCCACACAACCAGACATGGAGTAAGAAGGAAAGAAAAGGTATGCAGGAATAGGGAAAGAAAAAAAGCCCCAAGGCCAAAGATAGACAGGGTAATTTAAAGTTAAGAAAAGCTGGCTAGAAACAAGCCAAGCTAAGAGCCAATATTTATAATTAAGAATAAGCCTCCATGTGTGATTTATGTGGGAGCTGGCTGGCAGGCCCCCCAAAAGAGCAAAAGCAAGAAAGAACAATTCCATAATAAAAAATCAAGTGTTAATTGTTTGTGTAGGTCTAGCCAGTATCAAACCTCTCAGATCTTATACTATTATACAACATAAAATGACATTTCATTATTTTACATACATATTTTGTGCACTTCATTAAGAGTCAATTATTTGAAATCACATTCACTATATACAGTTATCATTTAAGTTTAAATTTATTGGAATCAGAATATTGATAGAAAATAAAATGTATTAACGCCCTTGATACCACAGTGATTAAGAGCAAAGATTCAAGTGACAGACCATGTGAATTTATGTTGTGTTAGTGACATGCCACTTTCACCTCCTTCACATTTTTATTCCTTCTCTTTGGCCTATGATGGTTCTTCAGAATTCTTGACTCAAAGTGATACTCCTCCTCATACACTTCAGTACTCTCCAGAAAATACAGTATACCTATGCAGAGCCCAGCTTATGGCTATTCTACCTTTTTTAAGATAGTAAAACCTATAAGTTAGGAACACTGCCTTATGATGAACTAGATGAACTAGAATGAAACAGGGTATGGCCTAAAAAGCATACTTCACCATGACAAAAGTAAATTACAAAATGTTACTAGCATCTATCAGTTACAACAATATTCATATTCAGAGTCCTGGTTGTATATTGAACATCTCCAGATATGAAATTCTAGTTTTGGACCTTCTTTCTAGGTTTTATAGGGTACTGTAGTCAGCCACCACAATTAGTCGACATTCTGAGCTACTATCTTATAAAAGCCAATGAAAATTCACAGCTCTATTTGCACACAAGATTGTAAGAGACAGTTATCAACCCATTTGAACTTGTCAGTCAAGACTAAAACTAGAACTTGCTATTTAATATCTAACTAGCCATTTAAATTGTGCTCAGTAACTTCATTTTTAAAAGCAATAAATGATAGTCCTTCAAAATTAGATCAATGAGTACACTGCTTTCTGAATGAATGACACAAAATCATGCTTTGTTTTTCACCATCTATAGCACCAAGCATATAACAGGGCATGCAATGGAGTCAGTCTACTATCCTGTTATATTTTATATTGAAATATGGCTAACAAATGGATCAACATGTATTTTCTAATTTGATCACTGGATTGAAATTGTTTCTTTTTTTACAATAACAACTTTCCTGTTTTATAGATGATGTTTGTTCCTTTCAGGGTGTTGTGACTTGCCAAAATTCAAATGACCTCCCTGGCTGGATCATTAAACATACTGGACTAATATTACAACTGAATTCAAAATCGGTGTTCTTTTAGAATAAGACTTCTTCAGCATTTTTTTAAAAAATGAATAACTCATACATTCATGTATAAAATAAATATTTATTGCATACCTTCTATGCATGAGACAGGAAGAGAATACAAAGATCAGAATATGTGATTTTTTGAATATTTTGGTCTACAAACAAACACAAGTCTGAAGGAGAGAAGATGATAATGACTCAATATCAATTCTCTCAGGAAACTGCTTTTGTTGACTATGGACTCAATAGGACAAATCCTCAGAAAATTCATTACGTTCTCTCAGGACTCTGTCCTTACAAACTCAGAAAACACTTCACACATTTTTCTAAGCCAAGATGCAAGTTCAGTTCTTTGGGCTCTTCTCCCAATTCAACTGCTATATAGAAAAACAAAAGTCATTACCATTGAATAACTACTCATAGCAGGAACATTTTGCTGTAAATTTCCATGGTACCCAATGGCATCACAAAGGACAGTGTTTTCCTTAACTGAAGGTAAACATACTCTGTAGAATTCAATGTCAAGCTCTACTCCATAAAATTCTAACATGCAATGTTATAAAGTCCATGAAAAAATCCAAATATGAACATTTTTGAGGTGATAAAGAGTGTTTTTAACCTTACTGAATTTTATTGTAGTTAGAAACACAAATGCAATTTACCATATTAATACTTTATTATTACTTTTTATTTTTGAGGTTATAATTACATAATTTCCTCCTTCTTTTTCTTCCCTCTAAATGCTCCCACATATCTCTCCTTTCTGCATTTCAAATTTATGGACTCTTTCATTAATTGTTGTTTTATATGCATGAATATATATATATACCTCAATCTGATATATTGTAAGTACAATCTGATAGCTATGAATTTGACTATTTTTAATTTCTTCTTTTATTTAAATATATCTTATTGGTTGAATTATACCACATTAGCAGTTGTGGTTTAGCTTTTGGGGGATTATAATAGTCTTATTTTATTTTATATTGTGTCACATCAATTTTTGGAGGCCAAATGACATTTATTGTATGTAGGTATTTATTGACCCCTTCACACATGGATTAACATTTCAGGTGTTTATACCTCTTGACTACTTTTCCCTCCTAGCTATACCATTGTATATCTTCAGTACAATAGCCCCATTTTCTCCACAATCTCAGCATTACTTCCTTTATTCATTTATCCTATTATCCAAACATGTCCAGATGGGAATGATGTAACATCTCATTGTGGTTTTAATTCTACAGTAATGTTGATTTTTTATATGAACTCTCTTGGACTTTTATAGACAAAATTAGGAGAAATGCTTTGTCAAATCCTTTACACATATTAAAACGAGTTATTTGCTTTCTTGTTATTGAATTACAAAAGTGCATACTCAAGATATTAATTCAAGCAGTGTCAGGTATGGGTTCCATCTCATGGAGTGGGTTTTAAGTTGAACCCAGAAGACTTTTGCCACCATTATCTTAGTATATTTTGCAGGCAAGAAATCACTGTAGACCAAATGGTTTGTGGCTGGCTGGTGTTTACATTTCTCTTTTAGTAATGTGCAGAGTACCTTCCTATACCAAGGTGGATAGAGCATAGGGATGAAGGCTCTATGAAGGCACCAGTTTCACATCTCCACATTCAATGAGTTGTATATATGTTGTCTTTGGCAAACCCCTTGGTGTGAGTTTGTGGAGAGCAACTTACTCTTGTACGAATCCTAAATAGTCTTATAATAAGAAACTGGAGCCAGATATTGGGGTAAATGCTGAAAGATCAGAGGAAACAAGCCACAGCCTGGCGCCCAACGTCGGGCTAAAGAAAAAAAGGGAAGAAAAAAAAAAGAGGGACTAAAGAAAAAGGACAAATGAACAGGGATAAAGGCCGGTGTTATGAAAAAAAAAATACTAAAGACAAAGTCCCTTAATCAAGAGGTGCTCCAATAAAGTGTGATCTGAGAAGAATCCTCGCGTGGTGGTAAAGAGGATTCAGAACTCAACACATGGAGCGGTGACGTCGGTAAGTTCTCCAGGAACGGTGACGTCGGTAAACGCCCCACAGTTCCTAATTCTCTCTCTCAAATGAGCGGCAGCCGCCGGTTTGAGTTACTGGCAGGTTCCTGGCGTGTGCGCTTGACCTGCAGTATGGCGGGAATGAGGCCTCTGCAAATGGAACATTAAGCTGTGTGGTGGATTTAGCCTTTGCTAGTACAAAAAAAAAAAAAAAAGAGGTTTCTGGGCTACACGCTGCTTGGATAAAAGTGTAGACCCACTATTTCTGAGACTTGATGGCTCCCAGAGCTGGTGGAAAACGTACCACCGCCAAGTTGGGAAATTGAAGGGGGCGGAGCCAGCAGCCACAGAGCCGTTTCAGGCTTAGAAGGCTACAGTTTAAAGCAATAAGTTCACAATAAGACAGATTCAGATGGAACAAGACTTTAAATGCTTTACAATGTGTGTAAAAATGTACATAGGCTTGGAAAAAAGAGGAAAAGGAACATAGACAGTTATATAAAGAAATAGAAAGTTTAAAAAAATAAAGTCTTTAAAGAGAAAGTAAAAGTAATATAAATAATAAGCCACATAAAGATGGCTATCACACAGAGAATCTGGATTATGTTCTCTTTGATATTTGTAGCTGAAGAAAAACATTTGATTGCAAAGGCTGTTGAGTTATGCCAAAACATATATTTTAAAGGTACCTTGACTTCAAAATTTAGATGTAAGGATACGTTGCTTTGGAAAAGAGGCTCTGTTTTTGTCTCTACAGAAAGCCAGAGGCTATGGATTTGTTCCAGATTAAGATACATCAGGTTTGACCAGCCAAGACCCCCTGAAAGGTCTCCGATGACACCATGGCCCAGATGATCCAACATCCAGAATCGTTTCAAGGCAACTGGCTCAGACGATACAGTCTCACGGACTACTCCATGAACCTAAAATTTTCTTTGTGTCCCCATAAGATATTGCGCCCCCCTCCAGCAGGAAGTAGTAAGAGAAGCTACGCCCAAATTCCCAAATATACCAAGCTGGCTTTAAAGATGTGTAAAAGTTAAAACCTTCCTTTTTAAAAAAAAGAAAAGGGGAAGTGCTGTGGGATGTTCTGTATGTCCTGTGGGAGCCCTTCTTGGGTTCTTTGTGGCGTTACCCAGCAGGTCCTCATAGAGGATGATTAGGACCATGGGCCTGAGTGCAGGTGTCTGAGATGGTCTGCACTTGGCTGTGCTGGGGGATGGTCTGTATGTCAAGTTGTTGTGATTGATCAATAAATAAAACCTGATCAGCTGTGGCTAGGCAGGAAGGATAGGCGGGACTAACAGAGAGGAGAAATAAAAGGACAGGAAGGCAGAAGGACTGACTGCCAGATGCCACATGACCAGCAGCATGTGAAGATGCCGGTGGGCCACCAGCCACGTGGCAAGGTATAGATTTATGGAAATGGATTAATTTAAGATAAAAGAACAGTTAGCAAGAAGCCTGCCACGGCCATACAGTTTGTAAGCAATATAAGTCTCTGTGTTTACTTGGTTGGGTCTGAGCGGCTGTGGGACTGTGGGGTGACAAAGATTTGTTCTGACTGTGGGCAAGGCAGAAAAACTCAAGCTACAACAGCCACTTCTCACCTCGTCAACTCTTCAGCGGACCCTATCTCCGTGAATCCACAGACTGAATGTTCCTGAGTCCTCAGCCGAAAAGCTTTAGTTCCTGTCTCCTTGTGCCTTATATGCCTCTTTCTCTGCCCAGCCAGTTCACTTCCTATCTCAACTGTCTGAGTACTAGGATTAATTGTATGTGTGCTTCCCAAATACTGGGGTTAAAGGTGTGTGCCACCACTGCCTGGCTCTGTTTTGAAATCTCCTAGACTGGATCAATCTCATATAGCCCAGTATGGCCTTGAATTCACAGAGATCCAGATGTATCTCTGCCTCCCACGTGGTAGGAATAAAGGTGAATGTGCCACCACTCCCTGGCCTCTCTGTTTAACTCTGTGCCTGACTCTGTTCTCTGACCTTCAAGCAAGCTTTATTTCTTAGATTACAAATACCACCATAACCTATAGTATTAGCAACAGCCTAGGTTGTTCAGGGATTCCCATGGGATTCCTTTGGCCAGCAACTCAATTAGCTGTAACCCAGTCCCAGTACTGGAAGCATCATTTAGTGAAAGAGAGAGCAAGTTGGGACACTCTCTTCCCCATTATTTGGAAATGTCTTTTATATCACCTTCATATTTGTACGTATATTAGAAAGTGTCTACTATATTAGGTTTCCACATTACCCTTGAGTGACCAAGAACTAGAGACTAGATACCCCAGGGATCTAGGATAAGGCCAAATACTACTGGTTTAAAGAAAATTACTAACAACAAAATGACTCCTAATGATATCCTGCTGTACTCTTAGATCAGTGTCCTGCTCCAAGAACCTTCTTCCTGCAGTGGATGCAACCAAACACAGAGACCCAAAGCCAGACATTATGCCAAAAGTGGGAGACCTTGGGACATTCAGCCCTAACTGGGATAAATCCATCAAACCCTTCCCATCAGAGTTCATGGAACCCCCCCCCAGAAGATGCAGCAGAAAGAGTATAAGAACCAGAGGGGATAAAAGCACCAGGAGAAGTCCCTCTAAACCAACATTATTAAAGCTCATACGAATTCAGCGAGGCTAAGACAGCATCCGGAGAGTCTGCATGGGTCTGCACTAGGTCCTTTGTGAATTTATCGTGGCTTCCAGTTTAGTGTTTTTATGGGATTCCTGAGTGTGTGAGCAAGTGGGTCTCTGATTCTTATGCTTTCTCTTGGGCTCTTTTCCTTCTGTTGTCTTGTCCAAGTCTGATATGAGATTTTTGTTTTATCTTATTATATTTTATTTTGGTATGTTTCATAATTATGCCTTAGAAGCCTGTTGGTTTTCTAATGAGAGACAGAAAGGAAGTGGATCTGGATAAGAAAGAAAGTAGGAAGAAACTTGGTAAAATAGAAGGAGAAATCATAATCAGGATATATAATGTGAGAAAAAAATCTATTTCAATACAAGAGGAAAATAAAACAAACAGACATTTAAAATAATAAAAATAAAATAAATAAGATAAAACAAAAAAAGCAGGCTAACATGGGCAACAAAAAACCCCAAACAAATAAAAAAACAAACAAAAACAGTATTTTTAAAAATGGAGAACGTGGCTAGCAAAAGCACAAAGAATACTTACAGATGCTGAGACACATACCCTTGCACACAGAAAACCCATAAATATGAATCAGAAACCATATTATATAAGCAAAAATCTGTAAGATAAAATATAAAAAATTGAAGGACATCACTTGTGAATCATTTTTCATGCTGGGCAATTATTGAATATGAATTAGATTTTTAGAAAAATCAGTAAAATTTAAGTACCAATGAACTGTATTATTTCACTCTGTTTTATGATTTGTGATTTAAATTAAATCTCACTTTCTTAAATATAAAGACTATATTAACTCATGAGATATATGATATAAAAGATTATCTTCTGATTTACAAAATGGGCCATGGATTTGCAAAAGATCAAGAAGGAGTACATTGGGAAGTTTTGGAAGTAGAAAATGGATGGGAGAAATGATGTAATCATATAATAATCTCAAAAAACAAATGGAAATAATTTTCAGTATTATTTTTATGTATCTTACAAAGAAAGTAATATATGCAAGTAGATATCAATAATTCAGACATATTTCTAATAAATTGCACTTTTCCTAAAAAGATTATCTTCTGGTTTGAGCTTATCATTTCACATTATTGTATCATTTTACATACCAGCATTTTTAATGTGATGGAAGCTTATTTGTGGCTTCTTTAATTTTTCTCTGTGCTTTTGTTGCTATGATGCTTTCTATTATGACTTATTCTGAGAAATTGTATTTATGTTTCAATCTTTAGTATATTTAAGTTTATATTTATTTGTGTGTGATATATGTGCAAATACACACACAAAGATAGAGGAAGGAGAGAAAAACATTCTTTTGCATATGGACGTTCAATATTTCCAGTGCCCATTCTTTCTCCATTGCTCTTGGCATTCTTTTAGAAGACAGACATTATAAGGAGTAATTTCCATTCTATTTATCATGCCCACTATAGCATTGTAATGTGGCTTAAAATATGAAAATACAAATATGTTCAGTCTTTTGCAAATCACTTGTAATATTCAGGTTCTGCTGTGGAATAATCTTCTATACACTGTATGAATATATGTTGCTATGTATGATTGGTTTAATAAACAAGTTGACTGTCCAGTAACTGAACAGGCTGAAGTTAGGCAGGAAAGCCAAACTGAGAATGATGGGATGAGGAAGGGCGGAGTCAGAGCAGTCTCCAGCCAGATGGAGAACCAGTCAGACATACAAAATGGGATAGAGACAAAAGCCATGAGCTTCAGGGCAGCACATTAGATGAATAGAAAAGGGTTAAGTAGTAAGAGCTAGTTAGTAACAATCCTGGTGTATTGGCCAAACATTTATAATTTATATTAAGTCTCCAAGTCAGTTATTTTGGATGTGGCTGCCAGTTATTTGGGAGCAGTCGGTCAGGACAAGAAAACTCCCTCCACAAGTTTCCCTTGAGATTCCATACTAACTGTCATGAATTTGTCCTTTCCTAAAAATCAAAATTCTACTTTGATTTCAAGTCACTTATTTCATTGAAATTTTATAAGGTTTTTAGAGGGTAAGTTTTGTTCTTTATAAATATCCACTATATTATACCCTTTTATTTAATTTCTGTAGATCCTTCTAGATACAATACGACTAGTTCACAGAAGAACAATATAAGAACTTAGGTGATGATTTAAGTCTATAAAAATTGAAGTTTTAGTGCTTAGTCCATCTCCAAACACTTAAAACCATGACTAGTGCTAGATTTTGTTGAATACTGAATTAATGTAGAGAGAGCAGTATGTTATGTGGGGCCAGTATAAGAAGTTGTCAGGGGCATTATGGTATGTATATCTTTCTCATTAATTCATAAGATTCATCATAACCATCAACTCATAAATATAAAAAAATCAAATAATTATACAAAATTATCAATAAGAGTCACACCCAACTCTATCTGCCTCCTGTATTTCTGCTTCTATAGGTAAAATTGTCTAATAAATCTGTTCTTTCTGTTGTATATATTTTTCTGCTTACAAATTATAAATTCATATAAATATTTATAGTATTTTCATTTTAAAAATTGGACATTAACCTTCTAATATAGAAAACAAACATTTATTTATTTTGTAGCCACTGACATGTGCATACAAATGCATGTGTATGCTGGTACACATACATACATATTCACCTGCACTGCTATATTTCTCAATTATCCCTTTGTATTTCTTAGAAAAATCAATGTTCATTGTTTATGCTATGATAAGCAACTAGATTACAAAAGAATATTACATTTCCTTTCATGTGTAATAACACTTGTTATCCCTAGAGTGAATCTTTGCATTTATTTTTTGTTAAGATTTTTTATACATATTTTTCACTTATCCCAAACTCCTCACCAGAGATGTAAATCTCATCTCAATTCTTTAAGTTAGTTCAGCAGTCCATAAATTTAATTACTTTTGTTGTAGGAAGCTTTTAAAGAACCCTTTATTATACATGCTCCAATTCAGAGTGGTAGCTCACTGAGTCTATTGCATAATTATGATATTTACATTCTGTCCTTTCCAATATCATCCTAGGAATTTCTATTCTAATTTTCTCCATATCCCTTCACTAAGATTGTTTTAATTTGTATAAATATCACAACCTCCATTAGATTGTAACATGATACTTGGTAGGAAAACTCTGAGCACTTTAATTCCTGAACACTGTTTGTTCATATCTGATATAAACTGACACAGTAAAATAGTATACAATTCAAATGGTTTTTGAATAATCACCATTTTTATTACATTGACCAATTATGTTCTGGCACATATCTTTCTATATTGATGCTTCAGCTTTACCTCCTAAATATCTCATGGATTTTATTGTTTCTGCTATCCAATTTCATATATTTAAAGAATTATTTTGAATATCTGTACTGTTTACTGCATTCTGTTCTTTCTTTTCTATATCTTAAAGAATAATAACTGTAATTAATTTAAAAGATTTTTATTTGTGTGTTTACATGCAAAGACAACATGTCAACTCTGATTGTTGTTGTTCAAGTGTTTTGTTTTGTTTTGTTTTGAGAATTTCATATATTGTAAATGTTATCATGGTCACTCCCTTCCCCAATTCCTCCTATAACCACACATGAATACACATATGTATACACACATGTATGAATACACACACTTAAATACACACATACCTCTACAAAGTTTTTGTCATTTAGTCAAAGGTAATCTGTGTCAACTGTTTGCTCTAATTCAAGGGAAGAACAATATTATTCTCTGATTAACACAGTATTACCAACTGATATAGGTTTATACATAACATCAAGTTGATCACCTGGATCCATGTACATTCAGTAACTTTCAATGGAAATTTATTAAATGAATAAAGATATTATAAAAAGAGATTTTTATTAACTCTATTGTCTTTTTGTATACATTTAATATCCTGGCTGGTTTTGTTCAACTTATATCAACTACCACTATTTATGCATACTTAAGAGTAAAATACATAAGCGCTAACTGGAAAATATGTACACTTAATATTTTGATTTATCATATACACATACATTAAAAAGAGCTAAAATGAAATTACTCAATAATAAGACAACAACAACCCTACTAGACAGCATAGGCTAACAAATAAAGAGCTCAGTGACAGGAATTGGTTACTTCTTTTGTTGGTGTTAGCCAATAAGGTCTTATACCCTGGCCCCAAACATTACAGATTATAGCCATTACTCTTGGTGGCCCTACCGAATTTGATGATAAGATACTATTGCTGAAAATACTATATACTTGAGTCATTAAACATGATGAAATCAGGCTGGTACAATTTCACAGTGCTATAAGTTACTATGCAAGTAATCATAGGTCACATCCAGCTGTGAACTCTGTGAACTACAATAATGACTGTACTGGAAAGACATGTCCACTGATGCAATAGTGGAATGAATGTCCTGGGCATAACCAATCACAAAATGATCAGAACTGAGTCTTACTCCACAAGACAAAACCTCTGTTTGTATCATTATTGAGCCAAGAACTATTAACTACATAGAACATAGATCCTAGCGGAGTACCTATTAATATTATGCTGCTCAATGGACATAGTATTGAACTGCTCAACCCTAAAACACACACACACACACACACACACACACACACACACACACACACACACACACACACACACAGCCACGATCATTGTAGGAGATGGTGCAGAAAGAGTATGTTTTAAAGGCAATGGATGACTACTAGAAACATGTGGACATAGCCATATAGCTACACATATTCTAGGGACAGTGACAGACAAAAACTTTAAGCCTAAACTAGGCCAAATTCCAGCATTGAGCAGGGAGTTGGGCACAGAATCTCCCTATAGCCACTTAGCAAAATATCAGTTGTATGCTATTGATGGGAGGAAAGACACTTTTCTATAAGAGTATATATTCTGATAAATTGACCCTGGTCAAGTGGAAACATATCCAAGCATGTTTTGTCAGCACCAATTGGTTTTGAAGCGGTTCTTTTTAAAGGATTCATAGTTGAATGGGTAGGGAATGGGATGTGGAGATGAGATGAGTTAGAGATGAAAAATGGTGAGTATGATCAAAACCCATTTTACAAAGCTTGAAACATAAAGAAGTAATAAAAACTAAGTAAAATACCATGAAGATACAAAACAAATTACACCCTGTGTGACAGTTTGGTATATAATTGGAGGAACTACCAAGCATCAGTTTTGTCAAGTTCTTCTTTTAGCTTACTGAGTTTTTCTAGAACATCATCATCAAATTCTTAGCCTATTTGCCTGAATTCTGGAGTCTCAATGACTCAGTTCTTTTGTGACCAGTAATTTTGTATTCTGATTGACTGGAAATCTTCAACTCTTAAGTTTTTATCATTCATAACTTGTAAGAAAAACCTACAGTGTTCATATAAGGTACAGAGAATGATCCCTTCAGACACATATAAAGTACATAGGGTACCAGGGGTTACAGCCAGCTCTCTTTTCACATTTATGTGTTTGATTCTAGTTCCTGGGCAGGTTTTGAGGCCCTGAGGCCACAAAATGGTCAGTTTCCAAGTGTTTTTATACTATCTATTAATACTTTCTTTGCATTTAAGCTACCTCTGGTCTGACAAATCAAATTTAGGCAGTTTCATGAATTTCTCATTTCTACTCAACTTTCTGTGTGGGCTGTCAACCCATTTTGATGTTCTTCAATGTCATTTTACTGAGGTGTTACGCAGTGATAAGTAGATGCAATCCAGAGAGTTTTGCCTAAATCTCTTATCATTTTCCCTGTGTTGAAATGACTTCTTTGAGATTTTTATTTAATGTGGCTTGCCCCTATTCAGCTAACCTCCTTCCTTCTCCACCCTTGTCTTCTTTGTTTTTAAACACAGCAGGTCCAATCTTGATGGCCCATATATTACCAGATGTATGGCCTTCCAATGGAATGTAGTCAGTATATCAAGATTCCAAATTAGGCCATATTTTGTGGATATCTCTGGGAGGCCTGCTTTTTTCTGATGGGAAAGAAGGAGGAGTGGATCTGGGGAAAGAAGAGATGGAGTAAAGGACTTGGAGGAGTAGAGGGAGGGGAAAATGCAGTAGAGATGTGATGTATGGGAGAAGATAAAAGTTAAAAGGGAGGAAGGAAAGAAGGAAGGAAGGAAGGAAGGAAGGAAGGAAGGAAGGAAGGAAGGAAGGAAGGAAGGAAGGAAGGAAGGAAGGAAGGAAGGAAGCTGACTCACTCTCCCACACACACTATCAAGCAAGTGTCTCCTCAGGTAAGAATGGAGCTTCATGCCCACTGTGCCATCCATACTGAGATTTTGTCTGCTTTGAACTTGAACAAGTCCCGTGCAGGCTATTACAGTCATGTAACTGCTGTGCTATATTCTGGAAAACACAGTTTCCTTTTAGTCATCCACCATTTATGGCTTTTACACTCTTTTAACCCTGTCTCACATCATGATAACTGACCTGTGGAAGGGGTGTATGTAATAGAGATGTCTCATTTATGGCTGGCCGAAAATGCCTAATCACTGTTTTAAAATTTGTTTGCTACAGATCTCAAGATTTTGTAAAAATTTCCCTAATGCTTAAAAACCAGATTGAAAACTTCATGTGAGTTGGCCCATATTTCACTGACAGAAAGTGCTTGCTTTCTTTTGAATTTAATTTGTTATTTCATTTAGCCCAGGAAAATTATCCACTTTATCATAATTAATGATATATTCAGTCTCTGTATCTATTAGAGTCTCTGGGAGAAAAGAGCACTTAGTTTTAAATAATATAGATACTACCAAGCCTATCAAACAATTAAGATCAATTTTGCTTTCTTATTTGATAATACTTGTCTTAGTTAGGGTTTCACTTTTACCAATGGGTTTTTTCTGGACTTTCAAAGTATTAAGCATCAGCTGCTAACTATGACCTCCCCATGTCTTCAAAACAAGTACCACCTGAGTGACTCTTACACTACTAAGTTCAGCTACTGGAATTATATTCAGCCTTTGTGCCCCACCAACCACAGGTTTTTTGTGATGAACATGAGGAAATACTCCAAGATTTTTGATCCTGAGTGATTCTGCATCTCTTCTTAATCACTGCTAACTTCTCAACTCCAGCTAGCCAACATGAATTTTCCAGCAAAATAATATTTTACTTTAGTGATTCTGTAGCCTTGTACTTGTAGTTGGTTCTTCACACTAAGCTGACCAGAATCACATTTTTTTGAACACACACACACACACACACACACACACACACACACACACACACACACACACACACACAATTTGGCCCATGCCAAGCAGCAGGAACAAATGTCTTAAATGGTAAAGATGTACAACCATGCAGGAAGGCAAGGGGGACAGCAGGTTAAATAGGTCTCAATCAAATGCCATGAGGGCAAGAATAAAGTGCAAGATCCTGGGGGCACCCTGTGTTCTACATGCAGCAATATCACTCAAACAGCTCCTTTGGCGTTTTAACTTTCCTCTGAAACTCCACAGGTCAAGCCTCCATCATCTGCACTGCTTCTTTTCCAAGCTCCCACAACAGCTCTCTAAACTCTGAATGATGTTTTTTCTATTTTTCCCATTCCTTCCACAGTACACTACAAAATCTTTTCACAATCCTCCCCAAAACATGATCAGGTCTGTCACAGAAATATCCCATGAACCTGGTATTCAGTAGAAACAACAACAAAAAATCCCTAAACAAATTAATTTTCAGAAATTTCTGAAGATGTCACAGTTTACAAATTTTTTAAAACAGTCATGCTTGAGTCAATGTACAATTTAAATGTAAGTCTGTAGCAATAATCTATAGCAGATAAGTTTATGATGAAATGCTAGTATAATGATTATAAACAATTATAAGAAATAGCTTAATGCATCATAATATAATACTACAGAGCTGGGCATGGTAGCTCCTATCTGTAATATTAGAAAGCAGAAATGAAAGGATTGAAGTGAGTTTAAAACCAGCTTATGTCACATAGTAAGTTCCAGGAGTGAGATCCTCCCTCAAAAACAAAGACATTAAAATATGATAAAACTATGATAATATGATAATTAAATATCATAACAATAGCATTTTAGTTTTATAGCCCCAAATTTTATTGGTATACATTGGAAGTCCTGAAAGACTGTAGTTACAATTACTAAATATTTAAGAAAATACAAGTATAAATCAATTCTCTTATAGTGTTAACCAATTTTGTAATTATAGAAAATATATAGCTAGAGATATTATCCTAATTTGGGTTTTTATTGCTGTGAAGAGACACCGTGGCAACTCTTATAAAGAAAACATTTAATTGGGGTACCTTGCTTACAGATTCAGAAGTTCAGTCAATTATCATCATGATGGAGAACACGGAACCATGTAGGCAGATGTGGTGTTGAAGCTGAGAGTGTAACATCTTGCAGGCAATAGAAAGCTGACTGATGGTCATACTGAGAGAAGCTTGATTAAAAGAGACCTCAAAGTTTTCCTCCACAGTGACACATTTGCTCCAATAAGGGCAGAACTGTTAATAGTGCTACTGCCTTTGGAGGCCATTTTCTTTCAAACTACCACAGGTATAATTTAATAATTTTGCAAAAATAAAAGTTATGGAAGCCCACAAATGTTTTTCCAGCAAGATCTGAGCTTACTTTACCCAGCAGAGCTACATTAGAGGATTACTTGATCATGTGCATGGTTTCTAGGTGATTGGAAGGGTCTACATTTGGCTGATCTAGGGGGAGGATTTTTGCTCAATCTGTAGTCAGAAGGTTTTTCTGGTCCTGCCTGCTCCCCACAACCACCATGGTCCAGACAAATCTCTCTCACCCACAGTCCTGTGGCTGCTCAAACCCAGGTGAATACACAGAGGCTTATATTATTTACATACTGTATGGCCTATGGCAGGATTCTTGCTAGCTAGCTCCTATAACTTAACTCTTTTCTATTAATCTATGTTTTGATATGTGTTCTGTGGGTTACTGGTCTGCTGGCATGTTGTCCCTTGGGCACCAGGTTGATGTCTCTCTCCAGACTCCACCTTTCTCTTTTCTGTATCTCTCCTTGGATTTCCTGCCTGCCTCAAAGATGCCTTGCCATAGGCCAAAGCAGCTTATTTATTAACCAATGGGAATAACATATGTATACAGCATACAGAAAGATATCCACCAGCACTTCAACTTTTCTATCTAAACAAAAAGGAAGGTTTTAGCTTTAATATAGTAAAATTATATATAACAAACAGTTATCAAGCAATAATTATAGTTATAATATCTAGTCTATTTGTATTTGACAAAATTAAAGAAAATATTTTATCGCCTATCTTATATTTATAAGACTAAAGGTTTATATCTAATTTATTTTTATCACAACCAAGGAAAATTATAATTATAACTATAACTATCTAGTATTCAACTATATCAAAGACCCCGGGAAGATATAATATTACCTAAGTAAATGCATTGTAAGCAACTTCCAAAAATCTAGAATGACAGAGACAACTGGTTGCATGACCTTCCAAAGTTCCTCTGCAACTTTGGGCATCCATCTTTAGCCTATAAGCCTAGAGTTTCTCAGTTACTTCCCCCATGTCCTGTAGAATGTCTGGCAGTCTCCTCTGCAAAGCAGGAACCTGAAGGACCATCTCACCTTGTTTTGGCATAATTTAGTGGTCATTTATTCATGGGTCCTTCATGTACAATTGATAACATTTTGTCAAGCAGTCTAGGCAAGAACAGTTTCTTGCCCAAATGGCCAACTTTTGCCATATGGAAAGCAAACTACATATGGAGTCTCTTTGATGTCCATCATAGTCTTTGAAGCAAATCAGTGCTGCCAGGAGCAGATATGTCTTACTGTCCAGAAAGTCTAAGTTTTTCAAAAAACATTTTAAATGCGATATTCTGTAGATCTTTGAAGTGTTTGAAGATTGCATATCTATCTGAAACATATCTATGTAAACCTAGAAAATTTAATTAACATGACCATAAGTTTGATTATCATATATGACTAATTATAATCTGCATTTCTTAATTATACATTACAATTTCAGACGAGCTGCACAAGAGTAGAATATATACATATAGTATAACAAAATTAACTTTAAATTTGTATCAACAAACTAAAATTTATAGCAATGTAAAACATTTTAAACAAGTTGCTGCTCTTTAAAAGTAGATTCAATAATATACCCTTTTATCCTATCACATCTATATTAGAAAGAGTCTTCCAGCTGGCCTCCACATAAAGCATGATATATATATATATATTTTTCCTTAATGATTTTTTCTTTAAATGGCACAAAATCAAAATTATTCCCATATACTGATTGTATGAATATAAGTTGATATAATCTCTGAAATATAATTGATGATATGCTCAAATATGCAGTAAAATAATCATACCTCTTGACTCATCAGTTGTTCATCTTGGAAAATAATATCATGAAGTTGAAACTCAGATAGATAGCCAAGGATACACATGATATTGTGTTCAATGACATATTGTTTATGTTGTGTAAATTTGAATATCCAAACTAAAATATCTAATAAGAAAGAAACAGACATACAAACTCTGATGCTTGTTCTTGGTTGTCAACTTCATGGGATCAGAAATCAACTAAAAGGTAAACACTGAGCACACCTGTGAAGGAAAGTTTTTAATGAATTATTTGAAATGTGAAGACTCACCTTAAATGTGCTTAGGATATTCTGGTGGCAGTCCAGGTAAACAGCAAAAGAAAGAAGAATCTTTTCCCTGCTTACCCTCTGGCTCACTGGAGAGTTCATCTACCTTGTTGTTGCTACTGCTACATCCCTTCACTGATGTTGGGACTCTGTTTCAGGCTTTCAATGTGGATTACATGCAACTGACTCTCTTGAAATCTTCCAGGAGACTTCAGTACCATGTCAAGACTGGTGAGACATCCAGATTAATGGAATGACCAATGATAATGGACTGACAAATGACTTAGTTCTCAGCGTCTCTGGTGTGAGACAGCCATTGTTGAACTACCTAGACCATAGCAATAAGTCACTGAATAAACCTCATTTAAATATATATTCATTCCTCTAGTATATATTCTTTTAAATATATTTATTCCTGTAATATATATTGATTCCTATAAATACATATTTGTTCCTCTAAGTAACTTTTACTAATACTTACTTCATATATATATATATATATATATATATATATATATATATATATATATGCTTGCTATTATCTATAAATGCTTGCTGTTACTATAGATGTCTATCAACAACAGCACATGTTTACATGTTTTGTTGGCTAAAGAATAACATAGAAAAGACTAAATCAGTAAAGGAATTATTGTTTTCAGTTGACAACACACATACATAAACACACATACAGACAATACTGCCTTAAATTACAATTTTTTTCTTTTTTTGTGAGACAGTTTCTCATGCTATAGACAAGGTTAGCCTCAAATTCATTGCAATCCTCTTATCTCATTTTCCTGAATTCTTAGTTTCCATGTCCAGATATATTTCCTAATATGGGTCATGATAAAAAGAAAATTTGAAATTCACTGTATCTAAGAGTAAATTAAAATCGGAAAATATTTTGGCCAACAAGCCAAAGTGCTCTTACTGTTTCTGTTATGAAAATAAAAATAAATATGTTGCTATTAGAGATGCTTGAATTCAAGTAATATGGCTTTTTCTTTAGAGCTAGCAGCTCACATTTCCATAGGAAAACAAACATGACTGAGGACTCCAGCAGTGAACCTTCAAAGGAAGCATGCTCCACACCAAATTTCATTGATTCCTAATTTCAAATTCACCCACCAGCCAATTTCTCCATCTGTAATCCAAATCTTATAGGCTTTCTTCCAGAAAAATAGGAAATTTGAAATATACACTAAATGTGGAAACATATACAGGAAACTTCAACTACAGGATAGTAAGTAGTAAATACAAACATTCTTAGTAGCAACTTGCAAATGTATGTGCTGCAGATTGAACACATCAACACAGCAAAGTCATGGATTCCAAACGGCAAACCATGATGATAGTAAGGTAGTCTTTAAATCTTTTGCATGGCTTGTCACAGAGTTTGGGGGTACACTAAGAATGGAACAATGTTAATAGACACTTGTAGGGAATAATTTTTCCAGATCTGAAATGAATAAAAGATATAATCAGGTCCCTTCAGATTCCCCTAAGTGTGTATGTACATACTTGCTTGCAACTGCCTACATTCTTTCAACTGTTACAATATCCATTACTGATTCTAGAGAGCATTCATATGGCTTTGAAAATTACATGTTAGCTAGATGATAATATCTATAGCTGTAGAAGTAGTAAACATATTAAAATGGAAAAAAAGAACAGCTCACAATGCTAGCTGGCGACTTCTGTGGCAAAGGAAGTTGGACACTGAACTAGAAGAGATTCAAGCTTTGGGGTCAGAGAGGTTAGACTCTGAAACTTTGACTATATATTTCCTAACTTTGATATGATTTATCTTTCTAGTTCCTAAAGTGGGAATAAGGCCAAAAATACTGTCCTTTTCAGGTTTAGTATAAAGGATAAATACGGTAAAGTATTGAGTTGAGGATGGTGGTTGTAATCTTAGCACTTAGGAGGCAAGAGAACGAGAATTTCCATGAACACTAGGGCACATTGAGGTACAGAGCGCTATGCTAAAAAAATATTAACAAAAATGATAGCATTCCAGATATCCTTAACGAATGTGAATTATCATTGGTTTTACTAATGTTAGGTTAAGTTTCATAAATCCTTCATAATTCCATTCTTCTAAAGAAAAAAATATAGTTCCATTGAATGCATATTTCTGACTTCCATTTTTAAAAATATTGTCTCCAAATAATTTTGCTATTAAAGCTTCTCTTTACCTGCTATAATCTTTTCTTCAGTTGTGCAATGTGCATAGCATCATTCGCATGTTGCTACTATGTCTCTCTTGAACTTTCTATGAGACATTTTTTTTAAAAAAAAAAAGTCCAAAAAGGTCCACATTTTTTCTGCTCTCCAAGATTATTCACTTACATTTAAACAGAAGATAGAATGGTTTAGAAAGTCCAAGATAACTTCATTTACATGGCTTGTTCCTTGGGAGAAATAACTGTAAGTCTAAGTTCAACTGGCATTTTCAGCTACAGAGCCTATTCATGCATCATTTCTCGATGTGTTTTCAGCCATGTAGTATACTTGTATAAGTAAATATGTTTCTTAAATGACAGTTTAAAATCTAAGTGAAAATCTTCTATTAAAAAAAGCCCAAGTGCCTCTTGTGACCAACCACTATTTCTTGTGTCAGCAATATTTCCACTATACCTCATTATCGGTTCAGCACTTCAGGAATTTTAGCCATCATCGATAAAGAAAAGAAAAATCTCACAAGCAGATTGAAACCATACAGAAGAGCATGAGAACCTAAATCACATAAATAATAAATTTTGTGACATTATCATGAGTATGATATTATATGTATTATAAGATTATGATCGCACATTTTCACAATGATAATATCATTTTATCAAAAAATTCCAAACTATAGTACTTACACACATGCAGTGAGATACCATATAAAATTCAGAATTGAAGGTTTATTTTTAAGTCCTATCTACACCACAAGCAAGTTACAAATGTTAGAATCCTCCAAACAGTCATTATATATGAATATTAAAAACTATTTGGTCACTTATATAGCAATATATTCCAAATACATTGGAGTCAGATGGGTTTTAAATTATTATATTCCACAAGATTGAAAACAGTGGAGTCCAAAAAAATTATGCAACTTGCTCAAAAGTAAGAAAAAATTAGAGCCAAGATTCAATTCTAAATTGATGACTCAAAAGCCTTTTAACTTTATTTATGCTGTTCCTACTCCATTTACTATTGTGGTATATCTATATATGATCATTTTAAGGATTTTTTTATAAACTGTAAAGTAATTCATGAGTGTAAGGTATTATTGTTGTTGATTCCAGCATTTTAAGGAGCTATAATTGCCAGTAATAAGATTGAACATGTTTCATGTTATAAACAATGAACTAGATATACGTAAAATACTAAGCCCTAAATATTCACATTGAGTATGAATGGAAACAACAAAATCCTACTGATCAGCCTTAAATATTATAGATCTAAGTTACATAGTTTCCCCAGTAAATGTTCTTTATATGTTCAGGAAGATAACATCTTCACTATAGTTTCTTCCATAATTATGTCTCTGTTAATCCTAATGCTCTACAGAAATCAGTACTGATGATTACAAATAAAACTGTCTTCACACTTTCTCATAACTTTGGCATGGCCAAGCACCCACTCTAATAGTATTCCTCCTATAAATTTAGGTCTTTAAATAGAAAATCTCACAAACAAATAAATAATGTAAAATTTAAGTAGAAAATTGTAAATAATAAATTTTATTCAAACAAGCAAGACCCTGAATGACTGTAAAGTAAGCACCAATTATACATACAGTTTAATCTTTATTCATTTATTTATTCTTAAAAAGTTGTTTTTCATTTTACATACCAATCTCGGGTCCCCCTCCCTTTCCTTCTCCTGCCCTCCACCTCCCCCAGTCCCACTCCTCATCCACTCCACAGAGAAGGTAAGACTTCCCTTCAGGAGTCAACAAAGTCTGGCATACTAAGGTAAGGCAGGACCAAGCTGCTCCCCACTGTGTCAATGCTGAGCAAGGTATCTCACCCTAGGGAATATATTTCAAAAAGCCATTTCATACACCCAGAATAAGTCCTGGTCCCACTGCCAGGGACTCCCTAAACAGATCTAGCCACATAACTGTCACCCACATTCAGAGGGACTAGTTTGATCCCATGCATTTTCCCCAGCTGACAGGCCAGAGTCCATGAACTCCCACCAGCTTGGGTCAGCTGTCTCTGTGGTTTTCCCCATAATAATCTTGACCTCACTTGCTCCTGTGATCCCTCCTCCCTCTCTTCAACTGAAGTCTAGGAGCTCAGTCCAGTGCTTAGTTGTGGGTCAATGCATATGCTTCCTTCAGTTATTGGGTGTAGGTTCTATGATGACAATTAGGGTAGTCACTAATCTGATTATAGGGGAAGATAAATTCAGACACTCTCTCCATTATTGCTAGTAGTCTAATCTGGGGTCATCCTTGTGGATTCCTGGGGATTTCCCTAGCACCAGGTTTCTCCCTAAACCCTGTAATTTTTAATATATATATTATTAATATATATATTAGTATTATATTAATACTAATATAATTATAATTATATATATATATATTAGTAATATAGTAAGTAAGAGGAGTCAGTGAAATGTGTAACCCTTCAAGGCACTTGCTCCAAAGCTTGAGGATTCAAGTTAGAATCCTATGGCACATACAGTAGCAGGGGAGAAGTTGTTCTCTGAATTCCACATGCACCCTATGACATATACCACCCCCACTTCAATCAACCAATTATCCATAAATAAATAAATGTAAATTTAAAAGCAAAAAAATTAGTAAATGTCATGCACCTACATCAGCACTTTATAACTAATACTTTAAAATACACCATTATATTTGTACTAAAAGACAATTAATCATAAATGACCTTTTATAAAAAGGAAGATTTTAATTGTGGAGGGGAAAAAGGAAGTCAATATGGAAGGAGAGGGAGGGAGGAAAGATTTAAAAACACACAAAGAATGCTTGCAAAAGGAATAGAAAGTCTTTTCTTTTTATATTGACCTGAAATTTAAACACAAAACTTTTTTTCGTGCGCATGTGTGTGTATGTGTGTGTGTGTGTGTATAATTTAAATTTTAAGTAAGTTTATACTGCTTGTGGTTCTAATACTATGCTCAAGAACAAAAGCCCCGCCCCCCCAAAAAAACCTAACAGGCATAGATATCTTACTTTTGAGTTGTTGGTCAGGCTGTTCCAGTGACTTCCAAAATAAACACAGGTGTGGATATTTCCCTTGGTTTATTCCAAGATGGCGTTAATTCCCTATTGCTGAAAACACCACATAATTCCTACATAGCACTCAGAGATTTGCTGTGGATCTGACCCCAAATCTTTCCCCTTGAGGACTAGGTTTCATAGAACTCTAAGCAACTATGCAAAATGACAAGGGAGAGAGGCAATCAATATTTCTATCAAGCCATAACTTCTATGAACCACAACAAAGATCATCAAGGTAAGATAACCCTAAATGTGAAATAGAAGCAGTTATATTTGGATCATGACTAACAGCTTTCTATTCACCCTCAAGGCCAGCTTAACAAAAGGGAAATCATGACTGGTACTGTATAACTACAAATAGCAAGTGAGGTCATGCATCTAAGGATAGAATTGACTACCAATACTTTCCTAAACCAGTACAATTCCTAACTACATTCTAAATACTTACCTTTATATCTACAGATAAGTGTAGATCTCACCTCTCATCAAAGAAGCTTTTGCCTGCAGCAGAAGCCCATCACAGAAAGCCAAAACTAGTCAAAATGAAGGGAACAAAAACTGCAGGGTGCCCAGACAAATATATAATCCAACTCTTTCACTCAAAGTTCAGAGAATATCGAAGAAGAGGGGTAAAAGATAGTATGAACCAGAGAAACAGGAAGTATGCTGTGAGATTGTACTTTCTGTACAAGGAAGCTACTCCTGCGAAATAATATGGCTGCATAAACAAGATCTGAACAATTGCAACACGAGTTTTTAGTCCCATGTAGATAGGGAAATTTCATGAGGCCCCACTTCTAAATGAAGAGTAACCAGCAATTAATAACTTTTGTGAGAGGAAGGATCAGTCTTCCCCAGAGATGAGCCTCCTGATTGGTTATTCAATAATGAGTGGTCATCTCTCAAATTATATATATATATATATATATATATATATATATATATATATATATATATATATATACAAGCAACAGTAAACAGACTCAGTGGTTTGTATTTTTATGTTATTCATTATGTGTATATGTAAAAACAATGATTAAAGAAGAGAAGGCCATGAATTTGGGAGGGGTATCTGACATACGACGAGTAGGAAGGAGGAGAGAGAGGATAGAAATCATGCAATTGTTCTTTAAAGAAAAAAAAAAGGTAAAGTAGAACTACATATTGTGAACTCATTGTAGTTTGTATAATTGTAAATTACGTTTATCCCTGATAATTCATATACTTCTTACTTGGAAATCACTATGTATAAATGCTTCAGATTGCCATTTATTAGTGCCAAGGGGACCATCCTCCAGCAGTGCAAGGCTCAAAGAGAATTCTACAGAGTTTGCATGTACGATGACTATTTTTTAATCTGTGGTGCTTAAGGGAAGGATACCTACACACTCTCTTGATGGTTTCCTTCTTTTATTTTTCTTCTGTATTCTTTTTCTCTTTTCTTATATCTATTCAGAAATGTCCCTTCTTTCTCTCTTGATGTTTTCCTACTCCTCTCATGATGTTTTCCTTCTAATTCATTTTAACTCTCTCTTTATTCTTTCCATTACAGCTTATATACCCCAGGAAAACTTTCAGGTAATATAAAAATTACATTGCGGTTACATTCTGTTTTTCAAGTGAATAATTACAGCGAATACAAGTAAAAAACACCATGTTTTCCATATCCCTTACATGATTAAACATTTTACATATTATAGGTGAAAAACAAATTATCCCAAGAACCCATGTACATTCATACCCAAGAAATTTGTTATAGATTAACAATGTGTAAGCTGAGTATTGTGGTTACAAAGAAAGGACCACTTTGTTACTTATCTTGAAAGGTAATCTTACAAGGAATCTTTTTTTCCTTTATTAATAATTTTTTTATTCATTTTACATACCAACCACAGATCCCCCTCACATCCTTCCTCCCACTCCCCACTAGCCTTCTACCCCAATCAACCCCCTATCCCCTCCTCCAAAAAGGTAAGGCCTCCCATTAGGAGTTAGCAGAGCCTGGTACATTCAGCTGAGGCAAGTCCAAGCCCCTCCCCCTATACCAAGGCTGTGCAAGGTGTCCCACCATAGGGAATGGGCTCCAAAAATCCAGCTAATGCATCAGGAATAGATCCTAATCCTACTGCCAGGGGCCCCTTAAACAGACCAACCTACATAATTGTCTTGCTTATGCAGAAGGCCTAGTCCAGTATACAGCTGTTGGTCTAAAGTTCATGAGTTCCCACTAACTAGGTTTGGTTGTCTCTGTAGGCTTATAAGAAATCTTAAAGGGATCCCAAATCTATGCTTCAATATATGAAACAGAATCAGTCAGCTCTACTTTGTATCTATAGTGTGCATACCTTCACATCAGTTGTATCTTATATCAAGAGACTGAGGGCAGAAATGGGTCTAACAATGGGTCATCACCTTTGATCACCAACCAAACCCAGCAAGGAAAGTCTGTCATCTACTAATAATTGGGCTGCTTTGAATTTGACCCCTAACCTTAATGGGTTCCACATTCAACTATGTGCCTTTCTAAAGCTTTAGATTGTCCTCTTGGGTTTTTCTACCTCAAAGGTATCTGACAAAAAAATATCTAGTTTAAATTTAAGCTATTTTCAAAGCTTTGTTTCAGTTCTGATGTTCTCCAAAACCTGTGAACATTAAGATTAGAAAAATTTAAACTAGCTGGGCTACTGGGACTCAGTTGTTTTTTCTTAATCATTAACCTAAGCCACAGTCTATACGGCTTCTAGATAGAAACTCATGTGTTCTAGCTGTGTGATACTTCATTGTTTTATTTTTATCATCAAAATTCTATTTAGATGAATATCATTATCATTTAGACAGTGCAGCTTAAGAAGAAATCATCTTCATAATAATCCACAGATAAAAATGCACAGTACGATGGGGTATTTCCATGAGATAAACACACTACATTACAGGCAGTGAGGCTCTCCCCACACCCAATCACACCATGCCAGATACCATAGAAAGATTGCTGTGGATATAGCTCTATATAAATAAAACACTGATGGCCAGTGACTAGACAGGAAGTATAGGCGGGACAAGGAGAGAGGAGAATTGGAGAAACAGGAAGAAGCGGGGAGAGACACTGCAGCCACCGCCAGGACAAGCAACATGTAAAGACTCTGGTAAGCCACCAGCCATATGGCAAGGTATAGATTTATAGAAATGGGTTAATTTAAGGTATAAGAACAGTTAGCAAGAAGCTTGCCATGGCCATACAGTTTATAAGTAATATAAGTGTCTGAGTGATTATTTTATATGTGGATTGTGGGACTGCGGGGCTTGGTGAAACCTGGAGAGAAGCTTCTCCAGCAACAAAAGATGGCAGTGGCAAACATGTAAAGGTAAAGCAGAAGCAAAAGACATTCTGGAGTCTGTGGTCTCAGGGCCTTGCCTCTCTAAGATTTGTCCATCAGGGATTCACCTCCTGGTGGGCTGACTCCTTAAAGTTAACTGCCATCTGATGCATCTCTGACATGACTACCAGCAGCCATTCTTTGCTTAGCCAATGGATTTTATACTTCTACTTTGTTGATGGCTCAACATCTGTTAAGAAATACAGAACTTCATCGAGATTGGTAGAGGTTTTTTTCTTAATTTTAGGTCAAATCCTATATATGCCAAATCATATATATATATATATATATGTATATATATATATATATATATGTATATATACATATATATGATTATATATATAAACCTAATATATATATAACCTAATATATAATATAATATGTATGATATATGCATATAGATAACATATTATATAATATATATAATGTAAGAAATGGATATGTAGTTCAGCAGTTTTGATAAATCAATATACAATTGAAACTACTATGATATAACTATAATATAACATAAGTATTAAACTACTAAGATATAGAGCATATATGTCCCTCTTCATTACTATAAATCTTTAACCAATTCTTTTCTAAACAAAGACCTTAAGGTCTCAAAAGAAACAACAATTAAAGAAACAATTAAAGGCCGTGGATATGAAATAGAGCAAAGAAATACAAGGAAGGGTTTGGAAAGAAGAAAGAGAAGGGGGAAATGATGTAATTATATTGTAATCAAAAAATAAAATATTTTTAAAACATTAAAGTATGGAACATCTAGCTGGTACTAATAATAATACAATTTAGATTGCATTAACATTTTCAACATTCATCTTTGGTGACTAAAACAAATATTTATCTAATTTCTGTCTGCAACAATTTGTCAAATCATTGTTCTGATATATTATTTACAGTGCTGAAAGTTTCTTATCAGTCAGTATACATTTTTTAAATTCTAAGGTATTTGTTCTAGAAAATGTCATTCAATATACAAGAATCTCATAGGAATGAGTCTTTTATCTCTTACTTTTTCCATGTATCATTTCCTGGTGTTAATAACAGGTTTCTTAGCTCTTTATTTAACTTCACACTATGAGGCTCAGCTCATGTTTCCCAATCAATCTGCCAACTAGAATACCAAAGAAAAATAATATGTCTTCTACAGATTTTCCAGCATTGACTTTTCAATATCCAGCTCTATTTAACCTATGACTAGAGGCTTTGAAATGAGCACAGCAGAAGGGTTTGTCTCGTTAAATATAAAAAAAAAAATTTGTCAAGTTTTATCAAATCATAGGTTATTTTTAGTGAAGACTGGTGTTAGTACATTAACACAAGTCTCTTATTTATTCTAACATTACCACACTCTATTTTGCCTAGTACAATGGCCATAAAATAATAAACAATTAATGAATATTTGTCATATTTAATTCATTAAATTATGAAATCATTTCAAATTATAATCTGTATTTACTTTTAGTGGTTAAGTAGCCGTTTTGGGGTCTTAGTCTGAAATAACACCCCCCTAGATTGTTTTGGCAGCTCTGCCAATGATTAATGGTGCACATGTGGCTGTAATAAACCTTAACTATTACACCAATGTTGGACATTTAACTCTCTATCATAATCTGAGTTCTTTGGTCAAGAGCTACCACCTAACTGCAAACTATTTTATTATGAGCAGTCTCAGTAGCAATCTGTCATTCATACTTTAAGTGAACACCATAAAAATAGCAAAAAGTGATTCATATGTGCAGTTTCCAACACAAAACAAGTTTTCCAATGGCTCCTGAGTGCCTGATTATGAAAAGAAAGGGGGAGAAAGCATAAATACATCCAATAAAACCTTACTCCTGCCAAACTACAAAAAAGGACTCATGGGAAAACTTGATATTGAAAAACAACAACAACAACAATAATGGGTACATTGTAAAACAGCAATAAAAAGAAAGAGATTATAAAGTAAGACATCACTGCAATTTAATATAAGAAATATAAGAAAGGATGTCAGAAATGCTTTTAGCTCTTTTGAAAAAAATCTACTACAAATGAAGTAAATCACTCATACTGAAATATCACAGAGTTAACATGACTGTCAACTACTTTGAGAATTTGTCATTTTAAAACAGATTGATGTTTCAGATGGATTATTTTTCTGCAATTAAAAATTATAATTACTTTAAAATATTTCTATACTGAATTCAGTGTCTAGAATTTAGTTGGATGTAATTTTCAACAAATCAGTGAGGAAGTAACACAAGAAATTTTGAACATTTAATCTCAAAATTAGGATTATATTAATAAATAGACAACATTTGAAAACTTTACTTGAAATTTTTGCTTATCTGATGATGCAGGAAAGGAAAAAGAAAAGTAATTTAATTCTAAGATTTCTAAAATTATATAAGCATTGCTGAAATTCTTTATAAGCATAGACTAAGTCAGTTTTATTCAAAATATCTGTAGTGGATAAGAAGTTGTTTTTTCTTTTTTTTTCAATATCATAAATTTGTTCTACACCAATAATTTTGCAAAGTACCATTACATTTGGGGCTGAAGTGATGGATCAGATGTTAAGAGCATGTGCTACCCTTACAGAAGACCCAGGTTTGGTTCCTAGGATCCAATTGGCAGCTTACCACCATCTGAAGCTGCAGTTCTAGGGGATCCATCCAATGCCCACTTCTGACTGCCATGGACATTAGGTACACATGGTACACATACATACAGAAAAAACAAACACATATATACATGAAAATAAATAAGTATTTTTTGAAAAAAAAAGAGGTAAAGGAGAAGAAAGATATAAATGCAAGTATAAACACACACATTTTCCTGCTATACATTTAATGATAATAATATTTCTATAACTAATGTCTATAAAGCTATCTAAAACCTATATCCATATAATTCTCTACTTGCCTTTCTGCAAATGTTAGCTCCTCTCCGGCTCCTTCCTCACTGTATGAATCACTTATTTAAGATGGTAATCAAGAAAAATATTAACATAATATACAATAAAGGAAGGAGAAAAAACAAAAATAAACTAGGTAAAAAATGAACTTTCTTCATATAGAATACTGTGTGCAGTGTATTATTGAAAATACTGTTCACTATTGACTTAAGAGCAAAGAAATTATTTATTTATTTTACATAATGTGTAGATCATCCCCCACAAGCACTTTATATAGAATAATAATACTTCCAAGGTCTTCTACACTCTGTGAGGATTATTTCAATAATCATATCTACAGGCAATAAGCTATTTTGTTTAAAAATTAAAATTGTTTTAACAATATAAAATTAAAACCATTTAAATTCATCTTTTAAAATAGGCTTTAATTTTTATTAATGAAATGTTTACTGATCATTAATATCTGTCAGCTATCTGTTAGACATCTATAGGGAATCTCCTATAAGTTGATGAAATACTAAATTCTTAAGTGTTATGGGCTCATAGTTTTGCCAAAAGTATTATGGGTGAAGGAACTCAAAGTTTCATACTATATATTATAGACTGTTGCAAGTTCTCATATGTTAATTTATTTTTCTTTAGATGACAATCCATGACATTTATTAAATTGTGATGTTTCACAAATCATATTTGCAAAATCTTAAGATTATTACCATGGAACTTGCAAGAATCTAAATAACCAAGTTCTATTTTATTGGTGGCTATGCAAGCTGTTAGCAATCTGATAAACAAAATATCAAATCTCAAAATGCACGAACTTCAAAATGTACATACAGCATTTTACTTACATTAGCTTATTTTCAATACATCTGTAGCTTGAGTTTTCCTGCCTTGCCTACAGTCAGGACAAATCTTTGTCATCCACCAGTCCCACAGCAGCTCAGACCCAACTAAGTAAACACAGAGACTTATATTGCTTACAAACTCTATGGCCGTGGCAGGCTTCTTACTAACTGTTCTTATAGCTTAAATTAATCCATTTACATAAATCTATACCTTGCCACGTGGCTCATGGCTTGCATGTGTCTTCACATACTTCTTGTCATGGTGGCGGCTGGCAGTGACTCCTTCTGCCTTCCTGTTCTTTCTTTTCTCCTCTCTGTTAGTCCCGCCTATACTTCTTGCCTAGTCACTGGCCAATCAGTGTTTTATTTATTGACCAATCAGAGCAACAGATTTGACATACAGACCATCCCACAGCCTACATCTTTGCCAATTTTTCACAAATATTAACAGTCAGAAAAGAATCTTTATCCTTATCACTGAGGTTGTGGTTTGATAATCTGTTTTTCTCACATAAGAACACTCATCCATAAAAATTAGCAAGCACTAAAATGATATTCTAGCCCTGTGTGATATGAGTCCTATGGCAGGGTTAAGTAAAAAAAAAAAAATTGACTTGCAGTGTTTGCAGTATTTATGTACTAATGCCTGGAAATTTTTCAGAAGTTTGTCAAAAATTCTTGGCAAGGTTGACTTCAGTCTTGAGTGGGGTAGATTTTAATGCTTTTTGAATATCTTTGCTATGTACACATGCTTTGAACAATATAAAAATAGTTTTAAGGAGTACAATTCAATTCTATGACCAATATTTCTTATAATTTGCAATTCATAGAAGTTATGCACCTCTCAATATGAAGTGATTTTGCTGGTATAATTCCTTTACTCACAAAGTCTTTTTGCTTGTTAAGAATTGATTTTGTTTCTCTATCTTTGAAAATATTTACCATCTCTTGGAAATTATAGGGGTCATAAATTGAATAAAATATAACTCAAGAAAGTATTAAGAGTGAGCAAATAGCCTCCTAGTGCCTAATTTTCAGATCTTTTAGCAACATTAGACATGAAACATCAAATCCACAAACTCTATATTTTATCCTTATTTGTTTCTGGATCTTAATGGCTCCCTTGGAGGAAGGAGTGAGAAGGCATGGTGTCCACAACAAAGGCATTGGGAGTTAGTTGAAGGCAAACAGCAGACTCATTTATTCAATAGTGGGGAAGGCCTTATATACCCTTCTCCCAGCACCCAAACTGTGTCCCAATCTGGTGGCATTGCATGGTCATCCCGCATTGGCTAGGCATGGTCAGGAACTCTGACAGTGCCTGTTGCTAGTCCCTCAGGCAGACTCGTGGTTGGCTCATAAGGAAGTAAGTTATGTGCATGACTTGGCAACCATTTTGAGCCAGTTTCCTCGACCATATGAACCTGACCTACTACATTTATTTTCCAATTATTGTTAAGCAAAGCCCTATATAGATATTTGAGAGAAACCTTGAAAAGCTACCTTCAATAATTTTCATAATTGGATCTCATACCTGGAGATTTCTTTACTCCCACCAGGGACTGCAGCCACTCAGACCCAAGTAAACACACAAAGACTTATATTACTTATTAACTGTATGGCTGTGGCAGGCTTCTTGCTATCTAGTTCTTATTCCTTAAATTAACCCATTTCTATTAATCTATAAGTTGCCACATGGCTTGTGGCTTACTGGTACTTTACATCTTATTTCTCATGGCAGTGGTGGCTGGCTGCATCTCCTGACCCAGCCTTCCACTTCCCAGAATTCTCCTTTCTCCTTATTATGCCTACACTATACTTCCTACCTGAATACTGGCCTATCAGCATTTTATTTATCAATCAGTCAGAGCAACATTTCACAGTATACAGATAACCACAGCAGGGGCTGAAGAAATGGTTCAGCAGTTAAGTGCAACTGATGCTCTTGCAGAGAACTGGAGTTCAGTTTCCAAAACCCACATTGGGCAATTCACAACCACCTACAACTCTAGTCTTAGGAAGGGTTTAATATTGTTTTGTTAAATGGTCATGGCATAAAATGGCCTTCTACATATTTTAGTTTAAGCTGAAATATTATTGTTGTTCTCATGTCTGCTTATAGAAGCATCTGTTTCTAGTAGGGGATGGTTGATACAGAAACTCATAACTGGTCAATGTATGGAGTCACATGACTGTTGAGTGCTTAGTTCTAAGCAGGATATCTAAGTTATCATTGCTCAGAGAAGATTGTGGAAAAGGAGGTGAAAAGATTGAAAGAAGTGACAGATGAGGAGTACTTTAAAATGCCACTGCATCTGATATGGCTGCTGCACCCATAAAGTCACAGAAGCAGTGCTTATCTAAACAAGACTTTACCCATCAATGTCATATAACCAATGAGGATAGCCTCTATGGTCCCATCTATGGTAATATAAATGGTAGAATCATATTTCTCAGTGGTATAGTCACTGATACCTTGCCTTTCATAAAATAAACAACCTCACACCCATCATTATGTAGAAAATTCTAATCTAATATAGTGACCCACAAAAAAGTCATGAAAGTAGGAGAGAAACATAACAGAGAAGGAATTCTCTGGGAGATGGGAGGAATAAAGGAGGATTTGGAAGGTCTGTGATTAGAGAATATTTATACAATAATATATATGAAGTCATATCCAAATACAACTCATACCCTGCATTCTTTTAATGGAGCTAAACTAGATTATTTTTTAACATGAAGAAAATAAACATAATTCATTTTTTTTTAGTTTTTTTTTTGAGGCAAATTTTCTTTGTTTAACATTCCTGGTTGTCCTGGAACTCACTTTTTAGACCAGGCTGGCCTCAAACTCACTGAGATCCACCTGCCTCTGCCTCCCAAGTGCTAGGATTAAAGGCCTGTACCACCACTACCTAGTGAAACATATTTCTTTTCACTTATACTTTGCTTGTATATTATATTCTTCCATTGTGAAATCTGATGCTCTAAACAAATTCATAGGATCTGGGAGGATTTTTCTTTGGGTCACCAGCTCATTAATAATTACATAGAGACTTATTATGAATTACAAAAGCTTGGCCTTAGCTTAGACTTGTTCCTAACTAATTCTTGTAACTTAAAATAACCCATATTTTTAATCTGTGTTCTTTTGCATGGCTAAGTTACCTTTCCTGCTTCTTCTGCATCTGGCTAGAAACTCTGCCTTTCTTCTTCTCAGAGTCCTCTCTGTCCCCAGAAGTACTGCCTAACATCTTCCTGCTTAGCTAATGGCCATTCAACTCTTTCTTAAACCAATCATAGTGACATGTCTTCACACAGTGTAAAGAAATCTTCCCCAAAAGGATTTAGATGTAAGTTACCTTTAGCTCACTGCTTTACTCTACTAATGACAATACACAAATAATTTAATTGCTTTTTCTAGGAAGTCTAGCTGTACCTTCATAGCTTTTAAAAGTATAATTGACCAGAGATCCAGCCCTTGGTAATTTTAACAAAAGTATCACTTAACAATATTTTATATCCCTGAAGGTCAGAGAAATATATATCAAGAGAGAATTATCAGAAATTTATATTATATGGAAGGCACTTTGACTGAGATGTAGTAATGTTTTAGAGATTGAATTCCTACCGAGATTTTGGCTGTAGCTGTTTTAAATGTTAATTTTTTATAAAAAGCAATGTCTAAATATCAAATAAGGAAGGCTTATTTGTGTCAGTGTAAGAATAAGATCAGACTTCTAAAATAATATTTGGAATACGTATTTTTTTTAATTTTTTTTCAGAGCTAAGGACCAAACCCAGGGCCTTGCACTTGCTAGGCAAGCGCTCTACCACTGAGCTAAATCCTCAACCCTGGAATATGTATTTTTTAATCTAATAAAAAAGAATATAGGGACTTTTTATCAGAAATAAAATAAGCAATTCATTGGAGGAATTGGATAGTCAATAAAATTTGAATGTTTATAAAAATTTTGAAGAGTTTACGGCATTATCCTTCAAATTAAATATATGATCTGTTTGCAAAAAAAAACAGAAAATAAATAGTAGTCTATGAAATAATAAACAAACAAAATATAGGAAATCTATGTACTTACCACTTGTAAAGCATATAAAATGCAACTCAAATTGTATATTGTTATGACATGTGTTGTTTTGATAATAAAGCAAAAATGACTTCCCTTTTACCTTTCCACATCATGTTCATGTTAGGGCACACACACACACACACACACACACACACACACACACACTCACAGACCTATACAAGCATACATAGACTTGTTAAAGTGCTTCTTGTTTTTCTTTTCATATTCTCCATGACAAATAGAAATAGTAAAGACATAAATATGAAAACAGACATATAAAAGAATCTAATTTAGAAAATGTCCTGATTCTCACAAAGGCTCTGAGGAGCTCTGTGTTGTTTTTTTAAAAGTCAATGAAATGATTCCAAATGATATTCTGCTATATTCATAGATTTGTGCCTAGCCCAACTGTTATCAGAGAGACTTTGTCCAGCAATTGAGGGAGAAGATGCAGAGACCCACAACCAGACATTATAGGGAACCAGGGGAAGCCCACAGGAGTGGGGAGGAAGGATGGTAGAACCTAGAATGTTCCTACTGAACATGGCCCAGAGAATCAACTAAGTGGGGTTAATAGAGACTGAAGCAGGAATCATAGAGCCTGCATGGGTCTGCACTAGGTCCTCTGCATATATGTTACGATTGTGTAGCTTGGTGTTCTTGCAGGACTCCTAACAGTGGAAGTTGGGATGTGTATGACTCTTTTGCCTACTCTTACGAAACTTTTCCTCTTACAGGTTTGCCTTGTCTAGCCCTGATATTAGTGGTTATGCCTAGTCTTACTTAACTTGTTATTCTGTAAAAATTCTATTGGCATTCCTGGGAGGCCTGTTCTTTTTCTGAAGAGAAACAGAGGAGGGGATCTAGGGAAGAGGGGAGGTGGAGGAAAGGGACTAGGAGGAGCAGAGAGAGGGAAAATTGTAGTCAAGATGTAATATATGAGAGAACAAATTAAAAAAATAAAAAATAAAATGTTATTTAAACTGCTGATTAAATTCTAATAAGATTTGGTCATTTTGTAACATAAGACATGAGGCATACCTTTACATTCTGGGTCATGAGTATACAAGCACTCTACATATGTTGTTTTAAGGCATCCTTGAAGTTCTAATTGAATGACTTTGCAAGGCACACAATGCTATAATTAACCTTGATGTTCTGAGGAACCTGTGAATGAATGAATGAATTAATTAATCTATTTGGAGAAAATACTTTGAAATATTAAATACCTGAAAATGATTATATTAAATGTTTTCAAAACTCATTTATACACAAAATGATACACTCATTTATTTGCATTATGATACTAGATATAGATATATAGAGAGAAATAATTACAAAGTCAGCTATAAATCAAAAGTTTGCCTGTAAAACACCTACATATGTTTGTCACTTTCATTTTTATATTTATGCACCTTCAAGATGTATCTATGAGCTGAGCTGAATCAGAAGTGTCAAAGCATAGTAATAGAAGCTATTCACCAGCAGCCTAATTATCATCTCTGGTCATATCCCCATGATTAAATCAGATCTAACAGAGACTCCTTGTTTTGTCTAATTAGAGCTCTCCAAGTATTAAGACTCTTTTTTGGTCAAGCCTATGTCTACCACTGCCAATCAGACTACATTGTTTGAATGTCACTCTAATTCCCATATATAATGTTTAACACTAGACCAAAATTGTCTCTCAAGATATTTTTCATTTTATAGCACCACAAAAATTATAGCCTATTGGTTTCAGAACCTGCAAGTTGTCTTCTATTTATTCTCATACTTTATCCCTTATTATCCCTGTTCTGTTTCTGCTGCCGGGGTAAAATACCCTGAAAAAATGCAACTTAAGGGGCAAAAAGCTTATTTTTGCTTACCGTTCCAGAATGATAATGTCATGGAAAGCATGGTGACACAATCATGAACTAGTCTATCACATTGCATCAACAATCTGGAAGCAATGAGAGAATGGGAAGTTAATCCAGAAAATAAAACCAAATACCCTGTCCACAGTGACAGGCATCTTTCTGCAAGGCTCTACCTCTTAAGGTTCTAAAATCTTCTTAAATGCCACAAACAGCTGGCAACCATGTTCAAACATATAGTTGGTGGGGAAACCTTAAACATTCAAATACTATTTATTACGTAAAATCAATCAGCAGTGGTGGCGCACGCCTTTAATCCCAGCACTTGGGAGGCAGAGGCAGGTGGAACCCTGTGAGTTCGAGGCCAGCCTGGTCTACAAAGTGAGTTCCAGGAAAGGTGCAAAGCTACACAGAGAAACCCTGTATCAAAAAAAAAAAGATTTTAAAATATTCTTTACAATTGGAATCATAATACTTCTTTGGTTCTCCTCTTTCCTCCTAGATCATATTGTCTCATACAGGATCTTGAATCTAAATGTACTTATTAAATATATTTTTTGTTTTATCCCTACATGAACTCATCTAAGAACACAGATTTCCACATACCGTGGATTATACTAACTCTAAAATACATCTTTAATCCAGACTTCACCATCTAGGAGTTTGACTTAGGTAAGTATCCAGGACACATCATGTACAGTAAACTCTTTTGTTCCTTCCCAGCTCAATTGACTGACACAACTTTCACTTAGTCTTCTAGGGATTAACCTTTTTAAAAATAATGTGCACTGGGATTGGGATATGGCTCAGTCAGTAAAAGCACTTTCTGCACAAGTGTGAGGACCTGAATTAGAATCCATAACAACCACATGCATACCTGATATAGTCATGCATGGCTGAATTTCCATCGTGACCAGTGGACTCTGGGAGCTCACTGGCTACACAACCTAGTCAAAACAGCTTCACATTTAGTGAGAGTATAAGGTGGAGAAACATAGAGTAAGATAATCAATGTCATCTTCTTACCCCAGCAGGTCCACACATGGGTTCCCACACAGCTACACATTGATGCATATGCCACACACATACACACACACACACAAAAAAAAAAACAGACATACCATAGCACATCAAAATAACCATGTCTACTTGAGACTCAGTATGAAAATTCACTATATGTAAGCAGTGCAAAATAATTTGATCATAATAATTGGTGGATTTATTTTTTAGTTATTTATCATATCCTTATGTTAGAAACATCCAAAATCACTTCTACTGGATATTGGGAAATATTTATTAAATTCAAATAAGTTATTCTCATTATTTATATCATCATTAGAATTTTTTATCTTTTGTCTTTTATTACTAAGCATGCCAACTAAAGTGATGTTATCTAATTGTGATTTTAAGCTTCATTCTTAATTAGTGGTTTTATCAATTTTTCAAATACTCTTGGCCATTTGTCTATAATCTTTACATTAACTCTTTTAATAATTCTTCCATTTTATTGAGATTATTTTGCTCATGAGTTATTTGGATTCCTTGTATTTATTTATCTTGTGATGGATAAACATTTTTCAAACATCTCCATCTTATATGCTCTCTTCAATCTATCCATTCCATAATTTCCTATGTAGAAGCTATTTGGCTTTATATAATCATATTTTTATATTTTGCTTCTATTGCTTTGGAGGTTATAGTAAAAAACTTTTTACCCAGACCAATGTCTTGAAGCATTGCATCAATGTATTTTTTAGTAGTTTCATAGTTTAGGTTATTTTAAGATTTTGATCCATTCTAAGTTGATTTTTGTGTATGTAATAAGAAAAGATTTTAGTTCCTTTCTGTATTAGGATACCAGCTTTGCCAGCCCATTTAAAAATATTTTTCTATGCTATTTGAATATTGATGTCTTTGTAAAAAATGTTACCCACAGGTATTTGAATTTATTTCTGGGTTTGCTTTGCTCTACTGTTCACTCATGTATCTATTTTTATGTCAAAACCAGAGACTTTGATTAATATAGCTTTATACTAAATTCTAAATTCAGACAGTGAAATATTGCCAGATTTATTACCTTCAGCATAGGAATGTTTTGGCTATTTGGTGAATTTTTTTGGTTGAATACAAATTTCAGAAGTAATTTTTTCCATAACTGGGAAGAATGTCATCAGTATTTAAGAGGAACTTCAATCCATTTGCATAATTCTTTAGTATCTAAGAACATAAAGCAATGCTATATCTTCTAATACATAAATCCAGGATACTTACCTTTTTTCCTGTATGCTAAAATTTATTTCTTAAATGTTTTTTATAATTTGTACAGAATATTTGTATACTTGGTCGAATTTATTCCTGGAGTGAGGTATTTTGCTGTTACTGTTAGTAAGATTGCATTTATTGATATTATCAGCAATTTCACTATTATAATATACAAAAAGTACTAGTTTTATATGATATTTTAAGCACAAAAACCTTACTAGGTTGCTGTGGGATGGTTTGTATGTCAAATCTGTTGCTCTGATTGATCAATAAATAAAACACTGATTGGCCAGTGGCCAGGCAGGAAGTAGGTGCGACAAGGAGAAAGGAGAATTCTGGGAAGCAGAAGGCTGAGGCAGAGAAACACTGCCAGGCACTGCCATGACAAGCACCATGTGAAGACACTGGTAAGCTACAAGCCACGTGGCAAGGTATAGATTTATGGAAATGGATTAATTTAAGCTATAAGAACAGTTAGCAAGAAGCCTGCCACGGTCATACAGTTTGTAAGCAATATAAGTCTCTGTATTTACTTGGTTGGGTCTGAGCGGCTGTGGGACTGGCGGGTGACAAAGATTTGTCCTGACTGTGGGCAAGGCAGGAACACTCTAGCTACACTAGGTAACTTTATTTCTCAATTCTAACTTGTGTATGTGTTCGAGTGTGTGTGTGTGTGTGTGTGTGTGTGTGTGTGTGTGTGTGTGTGTGTGTGTCCCCTTTAGGTATAAAATCACTTTATCTGCAAACAGACAATTTCATAATTTACTTTTCTATTTGGATGGTCTTTATTTCAATCTTCTAGACCTATATTTTTGCGTATTTTATCTAGAAATACTTATATTTCATTGAGTTGTTTTGCTACATTTATTGAGGTGATTATATGGTTTTCATCCATTATGATATTTATGTGATGCTTATACTTACTGATTTCTGTATGTTGAACCTTTCTTGTATAACTTAAAATCACACTTGTAATAATAAATAATGCTTGTTAGTTACATTTTGATTCAGTATTTCACATTTATCTCAATTCTCAGCATTTTTGAGAATTTTTACATCAGTGTTTCACCAGACAGATTGGACAGTCAGTTTCCTTTTTTATGTGTTCTTCTGCAGTTTACATTTTTGTGCCATAGAGGAGAATACATTTTCCTTTGCTCTCTTAACAGGTGGAGAAAATGTTTTCAACAACTCACAATCAGTCTGGAGACGTCCAATCCATCACTCTATGTCTATCTATTCATCAGCCTAATCTATCTACATGTGAAACAAAAATCTCTGTATGTTGCCTAGGCAGGCATTAAATTCATTCCACATTAGATTTAATACAGCTTTCTTTTATTTTCAGTTGTTTCTGGAATAATTTAATTTTACATTTTATTTCTTTATTGCTTTGTGGATAATTCAAGAAAATGCTATGCTGTTTCCATGTATTGGTACAGTTTCTAAATTTTTTGTTATTCAAGTTTTAATTCTGCAATACTGCAGTCACAGAACACAGATGGTACAATTTCATTGTCTTACAATTCATTAAAAATTGTTTTATTCTTTTTTAATCTGGTGAAGATCATTCTATGATTTGACAATGTGTGTTCTGTAAGTATCTAATAAAACATTTTGCAAATATACACCATTAGGTCCTTTTGGTGTACATAGATATCTAAATCTAAAGTTTTATTGTTTACCTTTATTTTTTTGTTTGGATGACTTATTTGTTGACAGAAGCAGGGAGTTAAGGTAGTAGATTCGTTCTTCTTTTTATCTGATAGTTCTTGCTTCACACATTAGTTTGCTACAGTGTTGATTCTCATATTCTTATTGAATTGATCTTTTCATTATTATGTTCTGGTCTTCTTTGCCTCTATGTACACTTGTTTACTTAAATTCTATTTCATATTATATGAATTTACTCCCAATCAAGGCTTACACCTGACTGTGTAGAATATCTTCCTTTTTCCTTCTTCTCACTGTCAGTCTCTGTATATACTTACTTGTGAATTTACTTTCTTATAGATGGAGTACTTAACCCTTTCAATTAGTCTTCATTCAAAAATACTTTTTTTTTTTTTTTTTTGGTTTTTCGAGACAGGGTTTCTCTGTGTAGCTTTGCACCTCTCCTGGGACTCACTTGGTAGTCCAGGCTGGCCTCGAACTCACAGAGATCCACCTGGCTCTGCCTCCCGAGTGCTGGGATTAACGGCGTGCACCACCACCGCCCGGCCTCAAAAATACTTTTAATTTAAATTGAAATACATCACTTCCTCCAGTTTCCTCCCTCCAGACTCTTCCTGTAACTCTCCCCCAAACCTCTTCCATATCTCCTTCCAATTGATACATATTTATCTTTGCACATACATATGCATGTATGTATATGCATGTATATGTATATATGTATATGTATAACATTCTGAGTAATTTTGTTCCTTTTTTTTTCAAGAAAGACAACTCTGTATTAGACAACCAATAATGTGGCTCGTTCCTGGAAGAGTCAGATTCTCCTTCTATCAGAAGTCCAGAAGTCAATAATTGCCCGTAGTTCATTGTCTAGGGATGGAACCTCACAAAAATTGCCCACTTTCATGTTATCATGACCAGTGATATTGTTCTTTATTCAGGCCTAGTTTATACAGCCATTTCAGGAGAGATTATTGCACAGTAGAGTTCCTGGTGTACTGGCTCTTATAGTCTTCCCTACTCCTCTTCTGGGCTGTATCCTGAGCCATAGATGCAAAAGCTGTGATGCACATGTATCTTTTTGGGACTGGACTTCCATAAGTCTCTTCCCTGTTTACACATGTGTCTTTTCTGTGGTAGTTTCCATTTGCTGCAAAGAGAAGCTTCTTTGATGAGGGCTCATAGCTATACTTTCCCATGGGTGTAAGGATAAGATTTTAGAATGTAGTAAGGGATTGTGCTGGTCTGGCAAAGTAGTAGGAACATTCTTTTCTAAAGCTTATGACTTCACTATGTTTACATTCTGTTATTGTTAATAAGTAAGACATATTCTTGTAATTTTGATTTTTCTATATTTTTTTTTATTTCTCTTTTGCTTGTAGAGTCAAATGTTACTGGTTGCATCTGTGATATGAATAGATTTTGGGAGGATGCTTCTGCTCCAAATTGAACATTCTCTTTATTCAGGGCTTTCTGTGACAGTAAATTTTATGTGTTTGTTTTGTTTTTTATAAGACCAACATGTCTTCCTATGCTCTATGATGTCTCTGATACTTTCTTCTAACAAGAAAATTGAATATTTATGGCATTTCTTTGTTTCTGGTCCATTGTTATGGAGCTAGTGTGTCAGACACTTCCAGTCAGATACTTTGCTGATGTGACTGTGTCAATTGATTCTTTAACATTAACTAATAGCATTTGAAGTGACATATACACATCATTGAATTTAATGCAGTTTAACTACTGGAAAACAATGTACAGTGAACTTGAAGATATATCAGAAAAATACTCCAAAATGAAGCACAAATCCAAAATGACTGGAATCCAAAGTAAAGAAAGAAAAGCGAAGGCCAAAAACATTTAATAAAAGTGGTCAAATGTGATTTTCTAAATATGATGAAAAACATAAATTTGCAGATGCTATAGGCTCTATGAGACAAACCTAAAAATATACCATAATGGAATTATTTAGAAGCAATGTTAAACAGAGTATAAAGCTATTCAGTGAAAATACATATATGCAGAGAAAAAAATAATGATCAAATATCTCTCCTGAGAAAATATTCAACTGAGTTCAGTAGCATCTTCAAAGTGTAGCAATAACAAAACAAAACTAAACATACAAAGTACAGTATATACAAAACAAAAATATATTTCAAACAAAAAATACATTTGAATAATAATGGCCTAAAAAGGTAAAGGCAATTGAGGAAAAAGAGAGTCCATTGCCACCAGATTTACATTATAGAAACATTAAAGGTAATCTTCAAGCAAAAGAAAAGGAGCAGTATATGTAAATAGGGATCTATTTATAAAAAATTTAAATATGAATGTCATATGTCATGCTATAAGTAAATAGAAGCATTTAAAATTTTAAATGCTCCCTGAAAAAACAACTATATTTTAAAATTAAAACTACAGTCAATGCATTTTAGGGTTTAGAACATAGAAAGAATTAAGATGCCTGAGAATTTGAACCAAGAACAGAAGGGAAGAAATGATAGTATATTGTAATTATTTTACACTATACCCAAAGTGATCATAGTAGGACAAAATATATGTAATTATGTATTATATATGAATGTATGTACAATAATGCTTGAGAGATTATTAATAAAATAAAACAAAGAAATGTAGGTAATAATCTGAAAGAAAGATAACTTGGACTAACAAACATTCAAAATTTAAAAGTCAAGAAAAATCAAAAGTGAACAAACAACAGATGGAACAGATGGAAAACAAATAGCAATATTTTAGGTTTCTATCTAACTATAATGAAAATTCGATTAGGCACAAATTGTTTGAGCATTTCACCTAAAAATTAGACATCTGATTTAAAATAAAATATACTGTAGTTAAAGAACACCACTTTAAATTAAATAAGCATATAGGTCAGACTAAAAAGCACATATTCTACTAAAACTATAATAAAAATGGTATCTTTATTAGTATCCTTGTGTTAAAATCAGAAATTACAAGAGAACTAAGTGATTTAAAGAAACAAAAGTTGACTCCTTCACAGTATAGTGGTCCAGAAATCCAAAATCAGTATGCCATCAGAGATAAGTCCTTCTGAAACTTCTAAGAAACAATTTAACCCCAGCTTTCTATAGATCCTGTTCCTAGATTTACTCATTGGCTTAGAGATGCATAATTCCAATGTCTGACTTGACCTTTTTTTTGAGATTATACATAATGTCTCCAATTCTTCTCTGCCTCAAATCCCTCCAATCATACACCAAAATAATACAAGCAACTAAAAGATGATGAGAATTTGAGAAATAGTACTCTCCAAGGAAGGACACAGGTTGTCCAGTCCCAAATGGTGATCCCTAAGGACATGCATGCTAGTGGCATTGTTCAGACTGAGCAGGTTGTGTTTGGGAACATATGTCTACTTTGATATTTAAGTTGCCAACTTCTCTGTTTGGTTCTATCCTAGGTCTCTGAAACATCCAGCTTCTGGTTTCTGGCACTACAGGCAGTGTCAGGGATGGGTTTACTCTCATGGCATAAGTCTGAGGGTGGACCAGTCACTGGTTGGCCATTCTTACAATCTCTGTGTCAACATAACCCCAGCATATACCACAGACAGGCCAGATTGTAGATGGAAGATTATATGGCTGGGTTTGTGTTCCAATCCTTTCACTTGTAATCTTGCCTGGTCACAGGAGATGGTCAGTTCAGAATACATATCCCCTATTGCTTAGAGTCTTTAGCTAGGTTCATCCTTATAAATTTCTGGGTTTCCCTTGCACCAGGTTTATACCTGATCCCAAAATGCTCCTCCTCCATTTTCCAGTCATCACTTTCATTTCTCTCCCCCTCATTCTCTCCCCCACCTGATCCTTCATGCTCACATCCCACCCACCCCCAGTCCACCCATGAAATCTCTTCTATTTCCTCTTCCCAGGGAGATCTAGACATTCCTCCTTTAACCTTCCTTGTTACCTAGCATCTTTCAGTCTATGGATTATAGCATAGTTATCCTTTACTTTGCAACTAATATCCACTCACACATGAATACCTACCATGTTTGTAATTCTGGGTCTGGGTTATCTCAGGATGTTTTTTGCCTGCAAATATAATGATTGTTTTTACCAACTAAGTAATACATTGTCTTTATGCATTCTTCAGTTGAGGTACATCTAAGTAGTTTCCAGGTTCTCGATATTGTGAATAAAGATGCTATGAACATAATTGAGCAACTGTCCATAATTGAGCATTCTGTGGGTATATGCTAAAGAGTGAAATAGCTGTGTCTTAGGTTAGACTAATTTCCAATTATCTGAGAAACAGTCATATTGATTTCCAAAGTGGCTGTACAAGATTATACTCCCACCAGCAATGGAGGAGTGTTCCCCTTACTCCACATCCTCTCCAGCATGAACTGTCACTTGTGTTATTGATCTTAGCTATTCTGACAAGTGTAAGGGAGAATCTTAGAGTCCTTTTGATTTCCAATTCCCTGATGGCTAAGAATATTGAGCATTTCTTTTAGTGTTTCTTGGCCATTTGAAATTCTTCAGTAGAGAATTCTGTTTATATCTGTAGCACATTTTTAATTGAATTATTTGGTTTTTTGATGTCTAGCCTCTTGAGTTGTTTATGTATTTTGGAAATCAGCCCGCTGTCAGATGTGGGGTGGTTTAAGATTAAGAACTTTTCCTATTGTGTAGACTGTTATTTTGTCCTATTGACAGTGTCCCTTGCCTTACAGAAGATTTTCAGTTTCGTGAGGTCCCATTTAGTATCAATCTTAATGCCTTATGCTGTTCTATTCAATAAGTTGTCTCCTGTGCCAATGTTAAACTTGTCTGGCCCTGGGTTTCTTTTAATTAGGATACTTTTAATGACTGCTTCTATTTCTTTAGGGCCTAAATGTCTACTTTAATTGCTTATCTGATCTTGATACCAATTCTGGTAAATGGTATATATTAAGAAATTTGCCCTTTTCTTTTAGATTTTCCAATTTGTGGAGTACAGCTTTTGAAGTATGACCTAATGGTTCTCTGGATTTCCTCCATGTCTGCTGTTATGCCCCACTCTTCCTTTTTGATTTTGTTAATTTGGATATTCTCTCTGTGTCTTTTAGTTAGTTTGTATAAGGTTTTACCTATCTTGTTGACTTTCTCAAAAATCCAAGTCTTCGTTTCATTGATTATTTATATTGTTCTCTGGTTTTTCTTTTATTGATTTCAGCCCTCAGTTTATTTCCTGCCATGTGCTTGTCTTGATTGTATTTGCTTCTTTTTGTTCTAGAACTTTCAATTGTGCTGTTAGTTCCCTAGTATGAGATCTCTCTGCTTTCTTTATGAAATCAGCTAGCGCTAAGAATTTCCCTCTTAGCACCACTTTCATTGTATACCATAAGTTTGTGTGTGTTGTGCATTCATTTTCATTGAATATAGGAAGTCTTTTATTTCTCTCTATTTCTTCCTTGAACCAATGATAATTCATTAGAGAGTTGTTCAGTTTCCATGGATTTGTTTTTTTTTTGTTGTTGTTTGTTTTTTTGGTTTCTTTTTGTTTTTTTGTTTTTGGGTTTGTTTTTTTTTGTTTTTTTTTTTTTTTTGGTTTTTCGAGACAGGGTTTCTCTGTGTAGTTTTGCACCTTTCCTGGAACTCACTCTGTAGACCAGGCTGGCTTCGAACTCACAGAGATCCACCTGCCTCTGCCTCCCAAGTGCTGGGATTAAAGGCATGAACCACCAACGCCCAGCTTAGTTTCCATGGATTTGTAAGCTTTCTCTTGTTTCTGTTGTCATTTCAATACAGATTTAATCTATGGTTGTCTGATAGGGTTCATGGGGTTATTACAATTTTCTTGAATCTGTTGAGACTTGCTTTATGACTGTGTATGTGATCAATGTTGGAGAATGTTGAATGATGTGCTGAGAAAAAAATATATTTTTTGCGTTGGGTGAAATGGTAAATATATATATATATATATATATATATATATTTATATATATGTATACACATATACACACACACACACACACACACACACACACACACATATATATATATATATACATATATATATATATATATGTCATAACAACTGTTAGATCCAATACTTCTTTACTTCTTTGTTGAGTTTTAATCTGGATGATCTGTCCATTGGTCAGAATGGGGTGCTGAAGTCTCCCACTATCAATGTGTTAGGATCAATGTGTGAATTAAATTTTAGTAATGTTTTCTTTACAAACCATGTTACCCTTGTGTTTGGGGCACAGATGTTGAGAATTGAGATGTCATCTTGGTGGATTTTTCCTTTGATGAGTATGAAGTGTCCTTCCCCATCTCTTATGATTGGAGGTCAAATTTTTAAGCTGTTAGAATAGCTACACTAGCTTGCTTCTTGGAGCTATTTGCTAGGAATATCTTTTTCCAAACCTTTGCTCCAGGACAATGTGCTTCCTTGATGTTGAAGTGTATTTCTTATAGGCAACAGAAGGATGGATATTTTTTACATCCATTTTGTTAGTCTGTGTCTTTTTATTGGGGAAGATAGTCTATTGATACTGAAAGATATCAATGAACAATGACTGTTAATTCCTGTCATTTTGTTGTAGTTGTTGATGGTGGTAGTGTGTGTGTGTGTGTGTGTGTGTGTGTGTGTGTGTGTGTTCATTCTTTGGGTAATTCTGGTGCAAGATTATTTATTGCCTGTGTTATCATGTGTGTAGTTATCATCCTTGGGTTAGAGGTTTCCTTCAACTACCTTCTGTAGGGCTGGATTTGTAAATAAATCTTGTTTAAATATGACTTTATCATGGAATGAATATCTTGCTTTCTCTATCTATGGTGACTGAAAGTTTTGCTGGGTATAGTAGTCTGGGCAGGCATCTATGGTATCTTAGAGTCTATAGTACATCTGTTCAGGGCCTTCTATCTTTTAAAATCTCCACTGAGAAGTCATGTGTAATTCTAGAAGGTCTGCCGTTATACATTATTTGGCCTTTTTCTCTTGTAATTCTTAATATTCTTTCTTTGTTCTGTGTGTTTAGTGTTTTGATTATTATGTGGCAATGGGTCTTTCTTTTCTGATCCAGTCTATTTGGTGTTCTGTAAGCTTCTTATACATTTATAGTCATGTCCTTCTTTAGGTTAGGGAAATTTTCTTCTATGATTTTGTTAAAAATATTTTCTGGGCCAATTAGCTAATAATCTTTTCCTTCTCTTTCTATTGTTATTAGGTTTGGTCTTTTCATAGTGTCCCAGATTTTCTGGATGTTTTGTGTCAGGAATATTTAGATTTCACATTTTCTTTGACCATTGTATCTATTTTTCTATCATTTCTTCAACACCTGAGATTCTCTGTTCCATCTCTTATATTCTGTTGGTGATGTTTACATGGGTAGTTCCTGATTGCTTACATTGATTTTGCATTTCAAGAATTCCCTCAGTTTGTATTTTCTTTATCTCTTTTATTTCTATTTTCAGGTCTTGAACAGTTTATTTGTTTCTGTCAATTGTTTTTTCTTGATTTTCTAAACATTCTTTAAGAGATTTATTGATTTCCTCCAAATTTTTTGTTGTCTTTCCCTCAATTTCTTTAAGGGATTTATTCATTTTTTCTTTAAGGACCTGTATCATTATAAAGTTTATTTTACGATCATTTTCTTGTGCTTCATATGTGTTAGAATACTCAGTGCTTGTTGTAGTGCAATGGCTAGGCTCTGGTGATGACATATTACCCTGCCTGTTGTTGTCTGTGTTCTTACTCTTATTTTTAGGCATCTGGATTTTGGGTGATTATAGTTCGAAGTGCCAATTACTGAATTTGTCTTTGTCAGGTGGATATTTCTTCCTTAGTTTCTGTTCCCTCTCCGGTCTTTTTGTTTCCTCTCCAGTCTTCTAGCTGATGTGACATGTGTTTGAGTAGAGAGTTTCCACAGGTGTTGGGGCTGGACTTCTGATGGCTTAGATGGCCTCTGGTCCAGCAGGGGGTTGTTGTATAAGTTTGGGACTAGAGTTCTGCATCTGTGCTTAGTCTCTGATCTGGCTGGGGGGGGGGGTCAACTGGTGTTCAGGATCTTGGCCTACATTCTAGTACAGTGGGAGCTTTTGTCTGCTTTGGGGGTTGGGGGAGGTTGACCTGGTCTCTAAGATTCAGGATTCTGGTCTGGCCTACGGGCTTCAGTATTCTGGCCTGACCTTTGATGTTGTAGAAGGAAGGCATCTATTAGATGTGTGGACCAGGATATAGTGATGAGGAGAGGAAGAGCACCTGGAATTAGATGAGCATGGGTGGGGTGGGGGCAGTTTTTCCTGAGGTATGGGATACTTGCTGGATTCTGGTAGAGTAGTAGGCTTCCTTCAGATGTGTGGGCTTGGTTATGGTGGCAAAGAGAGGAGGGGAGGCTGGGTACACACTGGCATGGTGGAGGCCTGTCTTATCTTTGGTTCAGGATACTGGCCTCTGATAGAGAAGGACATTCTGTTGGGGCACTTTGGGTTAAGCTGGGCAGACATAGGAAATGAAGTGGGTGGAGGAAGGTGTTACCTGCGTTTCAGGTCCACCAGAGGTGTGGTGCTATCTGATATTCTTATAAGAACATTAGTCCTCAGACTTTGGATGATTCTAAATCCAATATTCTTTAAAAAGAATAGTAGACTGGTTATATTTGAATAGACCTCATTTGTAAAGAAGGTCACATTCTAAAATTCATGATAGTCAGAAATTGGGAAGTAAAATTAATAAAACCATTGAAAAACTTTATAATACCAGAAAAAGTTGATTTTAGAGTAAAACCGATATTAATATAGATTAAAAAAAACTCTAACATAATAATGGAGAAATTACTGAGACAGATGACAAACTAGAGAACTCCTGTCCCTAATTCCTACATTTACCATTGGGAGATAATAAAATAACTTTAGAAAATAGTTGGATAGCTTTGATATCCAAGAGAACGTCAGTTAAAACACATTAAAAAGCATAAGGTGTTTTGGATTCTATTTACTTGCTTTGCTCAGTACTCTGTCTCTTGCAAAAGAATATAATATAGAAAAAACACTGGAGTTCCTAATTTCTTCTATTAAGCCAGTAGAAGAATAAAATTTATTTATGAATTTCTAATGCATCTTTGTACTTCCCAGGGAATTTAATTGTTTTACTTATTTCTATTGTCTGTTTTAAAACTCCAGAATACATGGTCACAAAGGTGGTTCAGTGGGTAAGAAGGACTTGCTTTTCAATCAATATGACCCAAGTTCCATCCCTCAACCCTTGGAATCCACATTTATAATATCAAAAAATTTATCTGTAGGAACTTTAGAAGTAAGAAGAAATTTAGATAAATATATAAAATAACAAGAAAAATGCTCACTAAATACTGTATATCAAACAAAACTACTTTAAAAAGACTAAATTAAAATATTGATGGCAATAAAGATAATTGAGTTAATTACCACTAGACAATCTTAGAAAAATGCTAAAATGAATGTTTCAAGTCAAGTTTAAGTAAAACAATATAGTGACTCAAATCACATAAAAATACAAAGGTTTAGAATAAAGCTCAATATATACATATATATATATATATGGAAATTAATAGTACCATATTGTTCATTTATAACTCTACTCTCTTTCAAAAATAAATTCATAAAATAATTATTAAAATATGTAAATGATTTAAAAATATAAAGATGGAATTCATGCCATTAATATTAGAACGAATCCCAGAATTCAAAGAGTTCTATATGTACATTGAACTATATCCTCTTAAAATAAATTATAGTAATTTAAGATTTTATTTGTGATTCTCCTAGAAATCAGAAAAGCAATCTATATACTACACATAAAAGAAGGCAGAAATTGCTGGGCAGTGGTGGCACACACCTTTAATCCCAGCACTTGGGAGGCAGAGGCAGGTGGATCTTTGTGAGTTCAAGGCCAGCCTGGTCTACAGAGAGAGAGATCCAGGAAAGACACAAAGCTCCACAGAGAAACCCTGTCTCAAAAAACCAAAAAAAAAAGAAAAAGAAAAGAAAAAAAAAGAAGGCAGAAATAAATCATTGTATAGCACATCACAAAGTCAAGCAAACACAAAGGAAGTTAGCAAGAGACAAAATGGGGGATAAAATCTAAGATTTATAGAAAACATTACAAAATGGCAAACATAAATTTTGCAGTTTGACTATACCTTTGAGAATTCATGTTTTTGGTATTGTTTTGATACAAGTAAAAATGAATAGGGCATTCGTCTATCAATTCCTTTGAACAGGAATTGATGGAAATAGCTTTTTTTTTTTTTTTTTTGAAAAGGGAGCAAGAAGCCTCTATGCCATGTTTCTCAAATTAATTTGGCTCAGTTGGTTGCTTTGAGAGGATTAGTCAAAGATCAAATCCCATATCCTCATTTGATTTTTCCAAATCTTCCTTTGCTCAGCCATGGCTGGGACTTCAGCATCAGGAACAACAGCCATTAAGTTTAGATGGATTGTCTAAGAAGGCCTTGGTCTTTTCAGCATATAGGAAGGTATACTCAGTCTCCGCACACAAATCCAGACTGTATCCATTGATGATAGAGTATGATACTGAAGCAACAATCAGATAATCAATCTGCGGGAGAACACTGGCAACATTTCAGATACCCTCCAGGAAGTGAGTGCAGAGTCAGCTCTATGATGTCAAACACTTCCAGGTTGTAAATGCTATCATTATCAAATATCGGTTGGATAATCAGCCCAAAGGAGAAAGGGGATATGTTCACCTTGTTCATCTGTGTAGCTTTGTGACTCTCACCTTGTCTCCAAATTTTGTCAGCTGCACATCACTCAGAATTTCATTGGTACCCATGGAAGTTTTAGTGGTGATGTCTAAAGCCTACAAGAAAGAAGTCTTCTCAATCCCCAGACCAGTGTTCAGCACTGACACAGTGACCTCACTTGGGAAAATGGCAATTAGGAAGATCAATTAAGAAATATAAAAGATGAACACTGTAGACAAAACAGTGCTAAAATGACATTCACAGAATACTTCAGAAAGTCCAACTGCAAACAAATATATTATTTGCAATTCATAGCAACCAGGAAAGGGAAAATAAATTTTCTTCATTGGACTGACATTGGTATATCAAGCACACTCCAATTCAGGCAATGCCTCATGTTCAGGAATACTTGGCCAACAGGAAACAGACTACATGTCATGTATTTTTTTTAATTTAATTTTATTTTTTGTGGGTATGTGTGCATGCAAGGGAGGTTGTGTTTGGTTTGGTTGTATTGTTGTGTTGTATTTGGTGCATTTGTTGGTTTGGTCTTAGTTTAAGAGAGAAAAAGAACATGAAGTTGGATTGGTAAGGAGGAGTTGGGAAGGGGAGACAATACGATGAAAATATTGTGTAAACAATCTTAAAAACAAAAACTACTTAAATATACATTTTTCTTACCTCAACCAGGAAAATTTTTCTTATATAGACTAAAGAAAGATTTAATAAATCATTATAACACAAGACATCTTTTCTAAACATAATATGTCAATTAGAAAGTTACAGCAAAAGTACGGTGGAAAATTTGTATACATAGAAGCTGATTATTATGCTTTTGAACAACAAATTCACTGAGAAAGAGATATGTGAGAAATTTGGCATATGCCCAAGGAATGCTCAATCATACCACAAGAGCACTTGCTCAGCTATGTCCATATCAGCATTGTTTGTAGTAGCCAGAACCTGGAAACAACCTAGATGCCCTTCAAATGAAGAATGGATAAATAAATTGTGGCACATATACACAATGGAATACTTCTCAGCAGAGAAAAAAAATGACATCATGAGGTTTGCAGGCAAATGGATGGATCCAGAAAATATCATCCTGAGTGAGGTAACCCAGACTCAGAAAGACAAACATGGTATGTACTCACTCATAGGAAGATAGTAGATGTGGAACAAGGATGACTGGACTTCTACTCACATCACCAGAAAGGCTACCTGGAATACAGGACCCCAAGAAAGACACAGGGATCACCCAATGACGGAGAAATGGATGAGATCTACATGAACAGCCTGGACATGAATGGGGGTAATGAAGGGCGAGGGTCGAGAGAAAGAGAGCTTGGCGAAGCAGGAGATCCCAGCTGGATCAAGAACAGAGAGGGAGAACAAGGAATAGGAGACCATGGTAAATGAAGACCACATGAGAATAGGAAGAAACAAAGTGCTAGAGAGGCCCACAGAAATCCACAAAGATACCCCCACAATAGACTGCTGGCAATGGTCGACAGACAGCCCGAACTGACCTACTCTGGTGATGGGATGGCCAAACATCCTAATTGCCGTGCATCTAGAATCCCTGTCCAATGACTGAGGGAACTGGGTGCAGAGATCCATGGCTAGGCCCTGGGTGGAGCTCTGGGAGTCCAATTAGCGAGAAAGAGGGGGGTTTATATGAGCAAGAATTGTTGAGGCCAAGGTTGGATAAAGCACAGGGACAAATAGCTAAACGAATGGAAACACATAAACTATGAACCAATTGCTGAGGGGTCCCCAACTGGATCAGGCCCTCTGAATGGGTGAGACAGTTGATGGGCTTGATCTGTTTGGGAGGCATCTAGGCAGTGGGACTGGGTCCTGTGCTCATTGCATGAGTTGGCTGTTTGAAACCTGGAGCTTATGTAGGGTTGCTTGGCTCAGCCTGGGAGAAGGGAACTGGACCTGCCTGGACTGAGTCTACCAGATTGATCTCAGTCCTCGGGGGAGGCTTTGCCCTGGAGGAGGTGGGAATGGAGGGTAGGCTGGGGGGAAGGGGAGGGGGGAGAACAAGGGAATCCGTGGCTGATATGTAGAACTGAATTGTATTGTAAAATAAAATTAAATTAAATTAAAAAAAATACTGGGACACTTGAAAAAAAATATTAAAAGTGAAACTGAATTTACAAAGGTTCAAAACTTATAGAATGCAGTGAAGCTATATTGAGAAATATTAAGCATTGTGGAAATTTATGTCAACATAAATGTGATATTATATAATTAAAACTGTATTCTATGCTTAAGAATGAGAAATAACCAAAAAAAATCTAAACTCAAAGTTTTCTAAAAGAAGGTAATAACAATATTCGGATATTTTTGAAAAAAATGGGGAATGGCTAAGCAAGGAGAAAACAACATAGAGTTAATTCTTAAAAATGTTTGCCAAAATCGACAAATCATAGGTTGATTAAATAAGAAACAAAGGTGTAGGTGAAATATAATAAGTGAAAATTATTACATTACTATTGATTTTATACCATTAAGAAAGAATATGAGATAAACAAAGAGTTGTACACATTAATTTGTATAACCTAGGCATGATCTATACATTCTTAAGAACTCACAACTCGTCAAGAAAGAATTGTGGCTGGGCAGTGGTGGCGCACGCCTTTAATCCCAGCACTTGGGAGGCAGAGCCAGGTGGATCTCTGTGAGTTCGAGGCCAGCCTGGTCTCCAAAGCGAGTTCCAGGAAAGGCGCAAAGCTACACAGAGAAACCCTGTCTCAAAAAAAAACAAAAAAACAAAAACAAAACAAAAAAAAAAAAAAGAAAGAATTGTGGAAGAATTGGAAGTAGAAATTTTCATGAAGTAGTAAGGAGACTTAACCAGTTAAAACAAAAACTCTCTAGAACAAAGAAACATTCAGGAATAGGTGGTATCACTGGTGAATTATATTGAATATTTAGGGAATTAATACCCAAAACAATTAGATTCCAAACAATAAATGAGGAAGAAACACCTCCTATTCTAGGAGACCTATACTAACCTGATATGCTATAGACAAATGTCTGTTTTGCTGTGTAATTCTTTGAGTTATCCAGAATTTGGAAGCATGAAATAGACTTCCATTGTAAACACTCCTAAAATCTTAACTGTTGGGAGAATGGAATCTCAAATTTCAGAGAACCGATGCCTCTAAGGGCAGAGTTACTTAGAAAAACTCTGGTGTGCTCTCTATGGCATCACTGCTGAGCTCACCTAAAGCTACTGTCTTCATTCTTTGTAGTGAAGTACTCCATGGCTACTCTAGCCATGACTGAAGTGAGCTGAAGCATGGATCTTGCCACGATTGTGGTTTTGCAGATATCAAGATTTAGGTGGTCATTGTAATACCTTGTAGCACTATTAAGATAAAATCTTCAAAATTCGTCAGAGTCTTACTATAGGGACAGAACATTTAGAGAGATACTCCCCTAGGATAATGAGTACACTAATGGGAATAGAGATATAAACACGAAGAAGGGGAGGCAGAACTATGTAAACAATGAAACACCAGGCTTTCCCAGGCACCAACTACAGAGCAGTCAAAGAAATTACAACTAGTAAAGCTAAAAAAGGACACTGTATCCCACAACATTTATAGCATATTCCCACTGCAGTGTACAAAGGATGCCTGACATATTTTTAAGATATAGTATCCCCTTTCTGGATTCACAGTTGTTTTGGATGTAGTATCCCTTTCTGGAATACTAATTAATAAACAATGGGTGTAACTACCTGTGAGAATGTATTATTCTCCAAGCAAAAGAAAAAAAATGACCCCAAAGCCAATTCATTGATTTAACAAGCTGCTGCTGCTATTACAGGTTCCCAAGGTACAGGTGTAGATGGAGACAGGTATCTCCTTTTCAATTTTCATTTCAGTGAGTCATGCTATGAAAAAATAGTTTCAAAGAAGAGACCATCACTCAGGGTCTCTTGTAGTAGCATTATTCTATGGGACATTGAGAGCAGGGTCACAACTCCAGAAGAATGGTAATGACAGAAGATAGTCTACAAGAAGAAAATGAAAGGAAGCATTTGCAGCCATCTGCTTCTCAATTGACACCACAGACATATGTAATATCTGTTTCTTCTTCTTGAAATTATAGTTTTTTTTCTGATTGTAGATATCAGCTTCCCCCCAATTTCAGGCACCCACATATCACATGAATCCCAACCTGTTGACATTCTCTGACACAAATAACATGCTTAATGATCATAATAACCAAGTGGCTTGGCCAGTTGGTGATAATGTCAATTTGATATGGACAGCAGGTTCTTTCCTTGCTCAAACAAGTTTCTTGTGATGAGAAAAATCCAGTTTCATTCATAAAGATGACCACCCTCGAGGCCAAAGATGTACACATGGTACACTTGAAAACATTATTAAAATGGAAGGAATGACTATCCCTTTGATTAGACATGGAGTTAAATAACACAAAAGCTCTTCACTTGCTGGAGTTGCTTGAAAACACTCACTGAAAAACTTTGACTGATTTCTGAGTTTTAATTTACTGTCCTTAGATTTCCTCCTGTGTCTCAATTTAAATTATTTTATCTACGTACAAGAACATACAAGACAGACAAATACCACAGTAATAGTAAGGCTGCCACCAAGTTATGCTCAAACTATGGAACATCAAGGCAAAGAAGATAACTGTCTTTTGGGCTTGCTTGGAGCTAGTAACTTTATCTGTTTTTGAATTGGAATGCCTATTGTAAACAAATCATACCATCATTATATGTCATGCTACATCCAGAGTCAGTAAACATGATATTTCAATAAGATTTAACAATTATCTGGTTGTTGGACGAAGGGGATGAATGTGTTTTGGATGTGAGATTGACATGAATTTTGGGTGTAAAAGAGCAGATTTGTTGTAAAACTAATTGTATTCTTCAAAAACTCACTTATTGAATTCCTAACTCTGAATACCTCAGAATGGGGCTACATATGGAGGAGGAACATTTTTAAAAAATCAATTCAAGTGAATAATTTAAAATGATAATTAAGTTAAAAATAGGCTAACTGGGATATCCATGTTCCGATCTGGTTTATATACTTTAAAATATTTTAGCAAACAAAGAGACACCAAACAGGCATCTAAATGAGGAAAGATCTTATGAAAAGAGATATAGAAGACAACCATGGATAAGTAGAGGAAAGATACTTCAGCAAGTTCATATGCTCAAACTTATATCAGAGTTTCATGCTTAAGAACCCTAACAAAATAGCTTTATAATGCTTAAGCCAACTATTTTGTAGCACTTGGATCTGGTAGCCCTAACAAATAAATACAGTCAGAGAGAGACAAAATAAGTGATATTCGAGTGTTCATCCTTATGCTAGTTATACAATGTAAGAGCTGGAAGATAGGAAAGAGGAAAGTAAAATCCTACCTTATGGGCAGCACACAGTCATTGCAAATATGATCTCACAGTAGCTGTGTTGCCTGCAGTGGCCATGTATAAGCCTGGGCATGCCAAGAACTATTCATGGATCATACCATTCAAAATGGACCTTTCCTCCCCCATCAATTACTAATTCAGAAAATGTACTAGAGCTGGATTTTATTGAGTCATCATTTTATCTCATGGGGCCCTACTCTTTACAGCTGAACAGTAGGTGTCTTTATTAGGGTTACTATTGTTATTATGAAACACCATGGCCAAAAGCAGGTAGGGGAAGAAAGGATTTGTTTGTCTTACACTTCCACACCACAGTCCATCATTGAAGAAAGTCAGAGCAGAAACTCAGAGCAGTATTCTGGAGACCAGAGCTAACACAGAGTCCATGGATGGGCACTGCTTACTAGCTTGCTCACTACTGCTTGGTCAGCCTGATAAGTTATAGAATCTGGACACCAGCCAGGGGATAGTGCCATCCAAAATGGACTTTTCCTCCCCCATCAATTACTAATTCAGAAAATGTCCTACAGCTAGATCTTATGGAGTCATCATTTTTATCAATTGAGGGATCCTCTATTCAGAAGACACTAGCTGGTTTCAAGTTGTCATTAGATTAGTCAGCACAGTTGGCTACTGATTGATTCTTTAGGAGTGACAGTACTTGTCTTTTGTTGTGTCCCAAGTGATGAGCCCACCCAAGTCCAATAGATAATTGAGAAACCGTGACTGAAAAGACAAGCCTGATTAAATCAAGGGGTCACAGAACAAGAAGACGTGAATGTGGGAAAGGAACACATAGAGAGAAGGGGGCAATGTCAGAGATCAGAGGGAGATAAAAGTGGGTATATTTGAGAATAAAAAGAATGCATTTATGAAACTGCCAAAAAGCAAATTTAATGAATAAAATAGAAAACATTCAGTAAGCCATATGTCTTATAAAGATTTATGTAAAAAATAAGCAATATATTAATAAACTGAATGAGATTGTATACTAAATAAACTAAAAGTATTGCTAAGTTATAATCATTAGAATTTTTATTTGGAATACATCTAATTTATATTTGTCATTGCTTTGACCTAATATTTGACAATAATAAGCAACTTAATTGATTCTGGCTCATAGTTCAAGAATAGACACAATTCATTATTGTGGAGAAAACATGACAGCAGAAATGTGAGATGACCAGATACATTGTGGCAAAAATCACACAACAGAAAATGAACAGTAAGTAGGGATGGACTATAAAAACTAGAGGTCTACTCACAGTAAGCTACTTCCTTCCAATAGAGTTCTCATCCAGCTTGGAGTCAAGTTTCAAAGAAACAATCCTGTGGAGGATAGTTCACATTTAACCCCCAATAGAATGCTAGTCTGAATTGATATATGGGAAATCAATCAATAGAATATGCTACATTACTTGAATGAAGAATAATGAAATACATGATCATTTTAGTCAATACAGGAAAAGAATTTCACAACATCTAACACCTTTACCATACAAAACCACATATAAATAAAGTAAAATATTATATCTACTTTCTGTAGATCTTGCTTATAGTCCCTCCTGCTATCATCATAGTAAAAGATTTCCATCTTCCATTCAGACATCAAGGAAAAGAAAGATGCCTGGTTTTTCCACTTACACTCAACCTAGTAATGAGATTTTAATGATAACAACTACACAAATAAAGAAAATACAATGATCTCTGATCTGTGATGAAATGATCCTAAATGAAAACAACAATGACAAAGCTAATTCAAAAACAGCCATGTTATTATAAATATTTCAGATTACACAATCAATATAGAGACTAAGTACTCTTAATATACTTTAGCAATCATTGACCAAAACTTAAATCAATAAAATAATTGAATTTACAGTAGAACCAAAAGAATAAAGTTTAAAAAATACTAAACTACAAGGCAAACAAAATTGTACACAGAAAACTTGAAAGTGTCAAACATATATGAGCATATCAATGTTCATATTAGCACTTTTACAATATCCAAAATGTAAGGAAAAGCAAAGGACATCATATAGATTTTGAGTACCAGATATGGAGTACAATGTCTCATGACAAACATGTATCTATGACACTTCAATACATATCAGGTAGAATATAAGAATGTCATGGAAATGTCATCATAACAAATTAAAAGATGAACAAATTGCTTACTGACCTTGAAAATTACATGAGGAAACCCCCATAAACAATAGCACGGGCACTGAGAGAAACAATTAATAAATGGAACCTGTTGAAATTAAGAAGCTTTTATAGGGCAAAGAACACAGTTAATAAGATAAAATGACAGCCTACAGAATGGGAAAAGATCTTCACCAGCCCCACACCTGACAGAGGGCTGATATCCAGAATATATAAAGAACTCAAGAAATTAGACATCAAAATATCTAACAGTTCAATTAAAAAATGGGCTATAGAGCTAAACAGAGAATTCTCAACAGAAGAAGCTCAAATGGCTGAAAGACATTTAAGAAATGCTCAGTGTCCTTAATCATCAGGGAAATGAAAATCAAAAGAACTCTGAGATACCATCTTACACCTGTCAGAACAGCTTAAGATCAAAAACACTGAAGACAGCTTATGTTGGAGAGGATGTGGAGCAAGGGGAACACTCCTACACTGTTGGTGGGAATGCATACTTGTACAGCCATGTTGGAAAACAATATGGCACTTTCTTAGAAAATTGGGAATCAACTTTCCTCAAGACCCAGTTATACCACTCTTGGGCATATACCCAAGGGATGCTCAATCATACCACAAAGACATTTGCTCAACTATGTTCATAGCAGCATTATTTATAATAGCCAGAACCTGGAAACAGCCTAGATGCCCTTCAACTGAAGAATGGATAAATAAAATGTGGTACATATACACAATGGAGTACTACTCAGCAGAGAAAAACAATGACATTATGAAATTTGCAGGCAAATGGATGGAACTAGAAAATATCATCCTGAGTGAGATAACCCAGACTCAGAATGACAAACATGGTATGTACTCACTCATAAGTGGATACTAGATATAAAGCAAAGGATAACCAGACTGTAACTCACAACTCCAGGGAGGCTACCTAGTAAACAGGACCCTAAGAAAGACAAAGGGATCACCCAGTGACAGAGAAATGGATGAGATCTACATGAGAAAACTGGGGGTGAGGAGGGGTAATGGAAGGCCAGGGTCAGGAGATAGAGAGCTTAGGGGAGCAGGAGGTCCCAGCTGGATCAGGAACAGAGTGGGATAACAAGGAAAGAGATACCATGATAAATGAAGACCCCATGGGAATAGGAAGAAGCAGAGTGCTAGAGAGGTCCCCAGAAATCCACAAAGATACCTCTACTATAGACTACTGGCAATGGTCAAGAGAGTACCTGAAATTACCTACTCTGGTGATCAGATGGCTGAATACTCTGTCATGATAGAATCTTCATCTAGTGACTGGTGGAAGGAGAAACAGAGATCCACGGGCAAACCCCAGGTGCAGCTCCAGGAGTCCAACTAGAGAGGGAGAGGAGGGATGCTATGAGCAAGAGATATCAAGACCATGATTGGAAAAAGAAAAGGAACAAATAGCCAAACTAGTAGAAACGTATGAACTGCGAACCAATACCTGAGGAGCCCACATGAAACTGGAACCAGCCCTCTGAATAAGTGAGACAGTTGATGATCCTGAACTGTTTAGAAGGTCCCACGGCAATGGGACTGGGACCTGTCCTTGGTCTATGAGCTGGCTTTTTGGAACCTAGGGCCTATGCTGAAACACGTTGCTCAGCCTTGGTGTAGGGAGGAGGGGACTGGACCTGCCTCAACTGAATCTACCTGGCTGGGCTGACTCCCCAGGGGAGACCTTGCCTTGGAGGAGGTGGGAATGCGGGGTGGATTGGGGAGGAAGGCTGGGGGGTAGGAGGAGGGAGGACAGGGGAATCCATGGCTGATATGTAAAATTAAATTAATTATAAAAATATCTATTAAAAACAGTAAAATACGCAAACAATTCTTTATTTGAAATTTGAATTTACTTGAGATTACTGACACTGGAAAAACTTTATAGAAATTTGCAGGACCAAATAGCTTCAATAATGAATCTTATCAAACACTAAAGGAAATAATTGGAATCCTACAGATTATTTTCCCGAGAGGTACAAAAGGCAGAAGCATTTCTGAACCCATCATTTCAATATTAAAGCCAGTAAAAGAATTGATATTGTAAAATACATTTGAATATCTTACATATATGGCATAACTTATAAAACTGTTTTGGAAAATTGAGTCATAACTATATATCACAAGGATAAAACTTCATGATCAAATGATATTCACAGGACAACAATCTAAAAAAATAGATCGAATTTCTGATGTTAAATTAAAAACATATATTCACCCCAATGGCTACATAAGAAACATTTGGTATGATTTAGTTCATTTGGCATGATTCAGTGCCCAGTTGTAATTAAAGAAAAATCACTAAACAAAGTGAAAATGGGATGTCTTTATTGTGATGATAAGGTGCATTGGATAAAAGTTTATAGCATATATCATATTACAATGAAAGAATGCATATTCTCCATAAAATTTAGAGTAATATAATAATGTATATTTTCACTTCTTCCATTGACCACTATCATGAATGTATCAGCTATGGAAACAGAAAATAAAAATTATTTAAATAGAAAAAAATCTCAAAGAACTGACTAAAGTCAACTTAAATGAATTCAGCAATATTATAAGAGAAACATCAATATAGAAAAATAAAATCTATTTATATTAATAGCAACAAATATTAAATTTTGGAAGTATAAATTATTACATATATAAAATAAAATGATTTATAATTAGGGTTATATTTTATAAAATATTTATAGTAATTGGAAACTGAAAACAAAAAAATCAGAGAATGATTCAAATACAAAAATGTGGATAAAGACTATTATAAACAGAAAATGTCAGCATTTAAAATTATGTTCAACAGTAAAGTTCATCTACTTTTCTGATGTAATCATAATCAAAGCCAGATAAGTTTTTCTTTTGTTTTCTTTTGTTTATGCCACAGATAAATTTAAAAGGATGGAATACAAAGGGCACACACTATCATACTTAGATTATGCTATAAAACTCAGTAAAGAAATACTAAAAAACAAAATATAAAAAAAGAAGAACAGTAAACAAGACAATGTGGTAAAGCAAGATGATAGAACAGTGGGTCCCCTGCTGTTATCCTCCTACAGTGACAATAATTTGACATTTATCGTTGACAAAAATCAGACTTTGCAGAACTTTGAAATCCAGGTAGGAGGTTCAAAATGCTGACAGATTCCAATAAGGCTGGAATCATGCCTGTACCTCCGAGGAATTGGCTATCGTACCATTTGACTATAATACAAAAACTAGCACCATCAAACAAGACACCCACCAAACTTCAAGTAACAGACCCATTGTGTGTTCTGACATGGTTTTGATCTGGCTCTAGACTATTTTCCTCTTATATAAGAGAAGTACTGCTTATCCAGGAACTCCACAGGAGACATGCTCTCATGTGCACATAAATGCAGGCCTGTCAAACAATGCCTACATATCCAGAGGAAACCATATAATTATGTTCCAGCTCCTCCCAACTAAAGTGTGGGTGTAGTCTTCTTTGTCCAAGGACTTAGAGAGAAAGACAGACTCATCTGTATCCCTGAAAGGCAAGCCTGCTGTCCTTCATCATGAAATAGCCCTATGAGTTGTCTTCTTCCACTCTCAACATCATTCTAACAACATATCTGTCATTCCATTGGTTTTGAGAAAAGTATGCTTCTTCTTGTCACTGAGTGTGGACACTCAAGTCATTTGTAAATTTAGATATTGAAGGATCCCCGTGTTCTGGGCCATTACCACTAAATCACAGTCCAGGAATATTCCTAATCACCAAGTAACCCAGTGAAAGACAGCTGTGACCATAGATGTGGAGACATGCTGAAGACTATAGTCCTAGGTGTAATTTTGAAGGTGCACCTGGGGATCAGTTCCAAAACTTAACTATAGTCTAAGATGAGCTGTGTGCACCTAGAATCCACCAGGAGACAGAGAAGCCGAAAAACCCACTCAGGAATCTCCTGAATGTCATAGCTATTATTGAAGCACTTAAGTAATCTACCATCTGCATACCCTAAGGAAGGCATCTGTCCCAGCACCAGGCCAAATGACCAAGTTCCTAGAGGTTGTCACTACCTTCTTAGTGAAAAGGGAGGTTGTAAACTTGTTTGAGCACCCATAAAGAACCTGAAAAACATAGTTTTAACTATATACCTAGAAACAGACACATGAACTAAGTACAATAAAACTTAACGATGAAATTGGAAATATCCAAACAATTTAGATACCAACTGCCAAACCTCATCTGTAAAGACAGAGAGATAGATTTATGTTGGTCCTTCAAATCCTCTGAACCTGATGAAATGTTACAAGAATAACAATAATATAAACATGACACCATTAAAAACTTTACTAGCTATTAAAACTCTAGGAACCATCTCCAAAGTGGAAATTCATGCATTGCTTTAAATACAATTAAATAAACACCATAAAGAAGCTTAATGAAAGCACCTAAATATGTGAATAAACAAAATCAAAGAAGACATACATTAACAAAAAGAAAAGTTTATTAAAGTACTATGAATCGAAGCATTGAACCAAATGAAATCCCTGGAGCTGAAGAACAAAATAATAGAAAAGTAAACATGTCAGAAAGCTTCAGCAACATCCTTGAGGGTGGATTCTAAGAGACACCATAAGAAATTAGGTAGATATCAGAAAAAAAGAAGAAAGATAATTAAAAGAGGAGAAGTATGCATAAAAGCCCTATGAGACAATACTAAGTTTAAAAATTGAATTATTAGAATTTAAGGAGTAAGGAAGAAGGGGAAGAAAATGCATTTAAAGTTCTATGTTTCTAAAGACACCTCAAGTATTAAGAGAGATAAATTCATAAAAATCCAAAGGACTCTATCTTAGTTCAGGTTTCTATTGCCACAATGAAACACTATAGCCAAAAGCAAGCTGAGGGGGGCAGGTTTATTACACTTGAAGGAAACCAGGGCAGAAACTCAACCAGGGCAGGAACCTGGAGGCAGGAGCTAATGCAGAGGCCATGGAGGAGTGCTGCTTACTGGCTTGCTCTTCATGGCTTGCTCAGCCTGCTTTCTTATAGAACACAGGAATACCAGCCCAGGGTGACTTCAACCAAAATGGACTGGATCCTTCCCCATTGATCACTAATTAAGAAAATATCTTAGCCAGGCGGTGGTGGCGCACGCCTTTAATCCCAGCACTCGGGAGGCAGAGCCAGGCGGATCTCTGTGAGTTCGAGGCCAGCCTGGGCTACCAAGTGAGTTCCAGGAAAGGCGCAAAGCTACACAGAGAAACCCTGTCTCGAAAAACCAAAAAAAAAAAAAAAAAAAAGAAAATATCTTACTTCTGGATCTCATGGAGGCATTTCTTTAATTGAAGTTCCTTCCACTTTGATGACTCTAGCTTGTGTCAAATTGACATAAAACTAGCCAGTACAGATTCCAAATGAAATCAACACAAAGAATACTCTAATTCACATCACAATTGAACTTGGACAATGGGAAGCTTTGGAAGCATAAACCTTAGTCAACAATTCCTTTGTAATGTTTGATTTCTCAAAATGTTTGCTGATATTCTGCTGTTGTCCAAAAGCCTTATCATTAATATTAACAGCAAATTAACACATATTTCATGTGCCAGGTAGAAGTATGACAGCTGCAAATGATTACATTTCACTGTGTGATATGCAATTTAATGGAGAGACAAACTGTTCATATAGAGGTGATTAGTATTAAACAATAAAAAGGTGATTAGTATTAAACAATGTATTAAGTAAATACTAACAGTACTTTTACATACTATAATAGCAACAGGAGGCTGAGACATTTTATGCAGTTATGATATAATACTTACATACTTATGTTTATATATGTCTTTACTGTGACTGGCATGAGCATAATGTGTGGATATTGATAAGTGTTAGCTTTTCATATTTCCTATTTTTATGATAGTAAATGACAAAATAATTATACATGTGTTTTAAGAATTTATGATATCTAATTTTCCCTAAGTTTTATTTCTAAAGTACATGGTGGTTTTATTAAATTGTTGCAAATCCAAAAAAAATGAAATTTATGTATTTATGTAACTTTATATTTCAAACCTCTATTGCTCAAAGGTAAACTATATAATCAAATTGTCAGAGTCCAAAAAAGATTAAACTTTTGGAAAAACACATGTACATATATGATCTTTAAGGAAGTTAAGCCATTTGAGCTGATGCTTCTCACGAGAGACATAGGCTAACAAACACTTGTGTCAGTACCATACACAAGAAACATCCTTTCAAAGAATTGGTCATTCAAGGTAGTCCAAGTCACTCACAAAACAATATAGATTATATGTATAGCCCGGGGATGTTACTCAGGAGTTGAGGGTGGGTGTCTATTGCAGGAGTCACCATACAATTAGGACAAATAACTCAGATGACTGGAACTTGCTGTGGATATCACTCTGTATAAATAAAATGCTGATTGGCCAGTAGCCAGGCAAGAATTATAGGCAGGACAAGCAGAGAATAGAATTATGAGAAGTGGAAGGCTGAGTCAGAGAGATGCTGCCATCCGCTGTGATGAGAAGCAACATGTTAAGATACCGGTAAGCCACGAGCCATGTGGCAACTTATAGATTAATAGAAATGGGTTAATTTAAGATATAAGAACAGTTAGCAAGAAGCCTGCCATGGCCATACAGTTTGTAAGCAATATAAGTCTCTGAGTGTTTACTTGGTTGGGTCTGAGCAGCTGTGGGACTGACGGGTAAGAGAGATTTGTCCTGACTGTGGTCCAGGCAGGAAAACTCTAGCTACAAATGGCGCTCAACAGCTCAAGTTTCCACCTTAAACCTGAGAATATAATAATAAACAGTTCTAAATGGAGCCCAAACCAGGTTCCTGCTTCATGTCTCATAGGGGCAGCTAGATGCAGCAACATGCGCGCTTGAGCTACAGTATGGCGGGAATGAGGCATCTGCAAGTGGCACATTACTCTGTGTGCTGGATTTAGCCATTGCTAGTATACACTCACACATATACACACACACACACAAAGAGGTTTCTGGGCTACATGCAGCTTCTGAGAATTGTTGGCTCCCAGAGCTGGCCATAAACATACGACTACCATGTTGGAAATCTGACATGGGTGGAGCCAGCAGCCACATGGGCAGGTTCAGTCTTAGAAATGCTGCAGTTTAAAGCAATAGTTACACAATAAGACACATTCAGATGAAACAAGACTTTAAATGATTTACAATGTGTGTAAAAATTACGTAGGCTTAAAAGAGAGAGAAAAAGGAATATGTGCAGTTATATAAACAAATAGTTTTTAAAAATAAAGTCTTTAAAGAGACAGTAAAGGTAATATAAAAAATAAGCTACATAAAGATGAATATTACACAGAGAATGTGGATTGTGTTGTCTTTGAGATTTTTAACTGCAGAAAAACATTTGATCATAAAAGTTGTTGAGTTAAATCAATATGTATATTTTAAAGATGACTTCAAAATTTGGATCTAAGAATTTGTTGCTTTAGAAAGGAGGCTCTGCTTTTGTTTCCACAGAAAGCCAGAGGCAATGGATTTGTTCCAGATTAAGATACATCAGGTTTGACCAGCCAAGACCCACTGATAGGTGTCCAAGGACACTATGGCCAGGTGATCCAACATCCAGAATGGTATCAAGGCAACTGCCTCAGATAATATACCTGCACAGACTACTCCACAATCCTAATATTTGTTTGTGTCCCCATAAGATATAGTGCCCCCTTCCAGCAGGAAGTAGTAAGAGAAGCTACTGGTTCAGGGAATATCCTGGAAGAGATGCTGAAAAGATTATAAGACACAGGATAGAAAAAAAATGCTGTGAAACAGCATCTCTTGGAGATGATGGAAGTAATAAGACTAGAACAATAGCAATATCAATGGGTATGTTAACAGAAGTGGGGACTGTGGAATTTCTCTGTGTCCCACACCTAGTTGAAGAACTATAAGCAACTGAAGACTGCTGGGAGAAGGAAAATTAGTTTCTTCAGGGAGAAGCCCCCTTATTGGTGTCCATTGGGGAGTGTTCAACCTAAAAACCATATTTATACCACCAACAAAAACAAGTTCAGTAGAATACACACACACACATATATCCATGTATATGTATATATGTGTGTGTGTGTGTATGTATGTATACATCTGTGTGTACACATGTGTAACAAATATAATTAAAGTAAAAGAGGCTATCAACTTGAGGGTAGAGTGAGCATGAGAAGGGTTCAATAGAGGGAATATGAGAGAAGCTAAAGTAAAGAAAAGAGAAGTGTTATAATTTTACTGCAATGTAAAACATAAAAGAAGACTCATTACATGCAAAGGAAACTATGTGAGAATGTGAGCATATTTCTCAACAGATGCTTTGTAAACAACCAGGGTATAGAATGATATTTCAAACTACATAAAGAAAAGTCTTCCAAAATAAAGAAAGTCCTACCCAGTAAAGTGTTATTTAATAAATGGAGACATAAAGATACAGCCACCACTGGTAAATTTTTCTTTAAAAATTATCTTATAGGAAATATTGAAGGTATTTGCTTTTCATGCTAAAATTAAAGGATGCTAAGAATTCAGATAATCTCATGAAAACATAAAATGCAGTGGTACTGGCAAATGTGACAAAAATCAGAATTCTTTGATATTTTAATTGTATAAAAGTTACTTTTAACTATACAATAAAAGATGGAAGAAGAAACAACTCAAAATCTTCAGTACAATAATTTGTTAGTGGACATATACTATAGCTTGATGAATGTTGGTGGTCGGTTCAATATTAATTTTAAAACTGAGTATATAATGAAATAGTATCATGAGATTTGGATTTTGTTTAATGACTACATAATGAGGATTTCACCCTCACACATGAGACATTAAGCCTTAGAAAAGCATTTCAATTTAAAAGATAATATTTTAGCACTTTCATCTTCTGCTATGTGAGAATACAGCAAGGAAGTTCCATTCTAGGAAGAGAAAACAGCCATTAAACAGCACCTGTGCCAATGCTTATTATCTTAGACAACCCAATCTACAAATATATAAGAGCTTAATTTCTTTGTTACTCATTACACAATTGATGACATTTTCTTATAATACCACAAATATATGCGGAATTATGTAACACAAAATAAAAAATTTTACACTAATAGGATCAAACTTGGAAAAAGTTCTACATACAGTTTACTAGTCAAATGTTACCAACTAAAAATGGGCTATGAAGGCTGTCTTCTGTAATACTCTTTTGATAATCACAAAGAAAATACTTACATAAGCAAGACATAAAAGACAATAATTAAAAATATATTATTGTCAAAATTATTAAACCACAGGCATTAAGAACAATAATTATTACATGAGACCTTATAAAACTAAAATGTTTCTCTATAGCCTAAAAAATAGGAACATTCTTTACCAGTTGTATGTCTAACAGAGGGATCATTTTTAGAATATATAAAGGACTCAAAAAATTAAACAAGAAAACAAACAATCCAATCCCAATTAAAATGGATAATAGAAATAGAAGGAGTATTCTCAAAAGATAAATGGTTGGGAAATATTTCCTTAGCCATCAAGGAAACACAAATTAAAAAATGCTTTGAGATTTCATCTCACCCTAGTCAGAATGACTAAGATTAAGAAAATGAAGGTAGCCGGGCAGTGGTGGCTCATGCCTTTAATCCCAGCACTCGGGAGGCAGGAGGAGGATCTCTGTGAGTTCGAGGCCAGCCTGGTCTACAGAGTGAGTTCCAGGACAGGCTCCAAAGCTACAGAGAGTAACCCTGTCTCAAAAAAAGAAAGAAAGAAAGAAAGAAAGAAAGAAAGAAAGAAAGAAGGAAGGAAGGAAGGAAGGAAGGAAGGAAGGAAGGAAGGAAGGAAGGAAGGAAGGAAGGAAGGAAGGAAGGGAAGGGAAGAAGGAAGGAAGGAAGAGAGAGAGAGAGAGAAAGAAAGAAAGAAAGAAAGAAAGAAAGAAAGAAAGAAAGAAAGAAAGAAAGAAAGAAAGAAAGAAAGAAAGAAAGAAAGAAAGAAAGAAAGAAAGAAAGAAAGAAAGAAAGAAAATGAAGGAAAGACAGATTCTGGCATGGACATGGGAAAATGGGAACAGTTATCCAATAGTGGTGGGAATGCACACTGGTATAGCCACTTTGTAAATAAGTGTAGAGGTTCCTAAAAAAGCTAAAAATAAAAATAATATATGACACATCTATACCACACACACACACACACACACACACACACACACACACATATATATATATATATATATATATATATATATATATATATATATCAAACTGACTCTATATACTACACTAAAGATTCTTGTTCATCCAAAGTCACTGCTACCTTATTCACAGCAGTTACAGAATTGAAAAGAGTCTAGATGTTCATCAACTGATGAATGAATAATGAAAGATAATATAGTTATATAACAAAATATTATTCATCTATAAGAAATATAAAATTCATAGGTAAATGAATAAGAAGGCAATAATAATTGTAAGTGAGTTAACCCTGACCAAGAATAACAAATGTCACATTTTTTTCTCATCTGTACATGCTACCTTTGAACCTTCAGATATAAATCTTTCATTTAGAATGTACATAGAAGTTAGAAATTACTAAGGAGCCATTGGGGAGCAGTGTTCAATGGAGGCAGGATACAGTGTACTAGTATCAAAGATTTAAATGGAACGATAAAACAGGGATGTTAAATTCAGGTGATGGAGCAGATGATAGGATAGACAGGGAAGTATGGGATGGGATAAATAACACTAAAGCCCCAGTGGAAAAGACATAGAAACTTATTACTATAGAATCTCTCTCTCTCTCTCTCTCTCTCTCTCTCTCTCTCTCTCTCTCTCTCTCTCTCTCTCTCTCTCGTGTGTGTGTGTGTGTGTGTGTGTGTGTGTGTGTGTGTGTGTGTGTGCACGTGCATGTGAAATTGAATTACCCTATAACAAGACAATGTCAGTAGTTAGCCTACTGGACATCAGAGGCTAACAAGCAAAAAGCCTATTGCCAGAAATGACACTAAAAGCTATTGTCATTGCTCTTGGTTACCCTTTTGAACTTGATGAGAAGATCCTGTTTCTAAATACACCACATGCTTGAGTTATTGCTCATGGCAACATCAAGCTAGTATGTACTTGGATGCTTCATTCCTGATAGCTAGCTTTTACAGTACTGAAAGGGGCTATGAAAGCTACCAGAGGACAGAAGTAATCACGAATAATTTCCAGCAAAAAAACATGTGATCTCCAGCAATGACTGGCCTCCCAAGACATGCCCACTAATCTAATAGTTTCATGAGCAACAAGGGAGTAACCAATCAGTTTCTGATTGGATTTAAGTCCTGATCTACAAGATGAAATTCATACCTGACACCATTATCAGGCAAAGAACCTGTGGCTAGCAAAGTTATAGGCCCTATAAAAAGTTGCTACTATTATCCTGCTAAATTTACATAGTATTAATACTCATTATTATTTACTGAGTCCCAGTAACCTATTTTTATACTCATAGATCAATGTCTTTCTATCCACATCAGATGAATATCTATTAGCATTAAATTATAATTAACACAGTGACCCACAATTAGACAGAGTACAGAGAGTAAGAGACTTCAGAATCCTAAACCCTAATGGGAACATATAAACTTCACTCCTCCCAATACACACAGACAGGACTCAAAGATGTAGAAGTTGGGTGGAATATTTGTGTATAAGGTATAAAATCTGGGGGCAATTGAAAGTAGTGTCTTCTGGAATCAGTAGGACAGCTGCACATATTAACTCATAGCAGTCGCATCAGTATTCACAAGACTTGTACAAATTCAAGCTCAACCAAATACTAACAGAAGAAAAGAATATGGAAAAGTTCCACCGTGAATCCAGGAGCTATTGGCAACTGATAGCTACTGAAAGATCAAGAGTTAATTTTCATTGAGTTTGGCCCCTAGTAAAATAATAAAAGCCAGAGGACCAGGAAGTCTGCTTTGAGATAGTATCTTCTAATACGATATGAAAGCTGTACCCATGAAATACCAATAACATATGTGTCTAAACAAGACAATCACAATGAAAGCACCCATCTACACATCAGTGTAAATGGGGTAAATTTCACATGGCCTCATACTCACATGAATAGTTACAGGCAATCAATGGTTACTGAAAGAGACAGAATCAATCTTTTCCAGAGACAAGATCCCCATTCAGTTATCTAATGACCAAGTGGTTAGTCCTAAGCACATGTATAGGATTAACAACAGTAAACTGACTTAATATCTTGTGTGTGTTTATATACAGGTATGTATAAAAATAATAATTAAGGAAAGTTCATGAATTTGAAAGGGATTTGGGGAGATGGAAAGAGTTCGAGGTGAGGGCAGAAGGGAATAGTGTGACTATAGTATTGATGTGTAGACTTCTTAAAAACATGAAAGATATTAAACTAAAAATGAAGAAAGCTCCAGGACTACATCAACTGCTCAATACTACTACACCATTTAAAAATTTATACATTTAAGTGTTGGTATATTGCATAACAATACAAATTAAATTTTAAAAAAATGGCAATGATTATGAGAGGGAGGAAAGAAGGGGTACATGGAATTAGAAAAATAAAAGTGAAGGGGGAATGATGTAATTATATCTTAATTTTTAATTAATATAAAAATAACTAATGCCAGCATGTCTCAAAGTACCTTAAACAATCAAATGGAATGGAACACACTCATAGACTTGTTCTGTGAAGCCAATATTACTCTGGCACCAAAAATGGTGATAACATAACTGAAAAAAAAATTACAGAGTAATTTCCTCAAAGATCATCGACACTAAAATTATTGATAATAGACTTGTAAACAAAATTCAGCAGTAAAATTATCGCATCCCATGATTGAATTGTTCTCCTACTAAAAATATAAGGATGATTTAATCTGAAAAAAATTAATAGCCCTGTTACAGAATTCACATGCATACACACATACAAACATGTACATGAGCACAGACACAGGTTTCCACACATCTACATAGACAGATAGATAGATAGATAGTTAGATAGATAGATAGATAGATAGATAGATAGATAGATAGATAGATAGATAGATAGACAGACAAAATTCACATGACTATTTTGGTAGCTGTAAAAATTCAAGATGGATTCATGACAAAAATCACTAAGAACTAGAAAGAACTAAAAATATCATAACTTTAATATAATAAAATTTATTCCTTTTGTTCAATTTCTGTGAATAATTGCATTTGAATTAAATGAGAACTTGATTGAATCTATAGTTTGCTTTTGATATGATGTCTATTAAAGTAATATTAGTTCTACCAACTCATAATCATGAGAGGTCTTTCTATATTCTCATATCTTTTCTTTTTTATTGTATTCATGTTTTCATGGTAATAGTCTTTCGTTTTCTTGATTATATTTTTTCCATGATATTTTGGAAATAATTGAGAATGATATTTTATCTTTGATTTCATTCTTGGTGTGTTTTTCATTTGTACACAGGAAGACTATTTATTTTGTGTGCTAATTTTCTATGCAGGTACTCTGCTGATTATATCATCAGCTCCATAAATTTTTGGGTGGAGTTTTTAAGGCATTTTCTATATATAATCATATCATCTGCAAATAAAGATGCTTTGATGTTTCTTTCCTTATTTATCTTCTGTAAGACAAATCTTAAAAGGTCTTATTAATTGAAAAACCTGGTGCCAGCTATTGGGATAAATTCTGAAAGATCAGAGAGACAGAACAACCCACAGCCAACCTAACCTTAACAATGCCTCAGCTGATCTTGTTTCCTCAGACTAAAAGCCTCTGAGTCCTCACTGGAATAGATCTCAGCTGAACTGCTGCTAAGAAGCCACTAGTTCCTGGTCCTCACGCCTTATATACCTTTCTGCTTCCTACTATCACTTCCTGGGATTAAAGGTGTGTGTCCTCCCCAAGCAAAGACATGAGATCTCAAGTGCTTGTGTTAAAGGCATGTGCCACCATGCCTGGGTCTTTTCCCAGTGTGTCCTTGAACTCACAGAAATACAGACAGGTCTCTGCCTCCCAAGTGATAGGATTAAAAGTATGTGTGCCACCATTTTCTGACCTCTATGTCTAATCTAGTGGCTGTTCTGTTCTCTGACCTCCAGATAAGTTTATTAGGATGCACAATATATCACCACAATCTTCTTCATTCTTATTGCTCTTGCTGAGACTTCAGTTATTACACTGAACAGGAGTGGAGTGAGTGAACATTCTTGTTTTGTTCCTGATTTTAGTGGAAATGCTTTTAGACTTTTTCTTTACTTAGGTTGGCATTGGCGATAGAATTCTGGTATATTACCTTTATTATGTTAAGATATTTTCTCTGTATCCCTATTCCCTCCAGGATGTGAATGGATGTTGGATTTTCTCAAAGGTCTTTTATGCATCCAAGGAGATGATTACAAGGTTTTGTCCTTTTATTTACATGGTAGATTATATTCACTGATACTCTGTTCACAATAACTTGGACATGTAAATAGCTTAGGTGTCTATCATCCAATGAAGAATTAATAGAAACATGATATATTTACATCAATTGAATATAATTCAGCTATTGCCTCTTTTGGAGTTATTGGCCAGTGAGATCTCTTAGACCGAAAAACAGTACAAACTATTGCCAATGTTATTGAGGGGATACCCTCTAGAACTTTATGGTAAGATCCCATTACTGGAGACACCATATATTTGAGCCACATGGCATGTAAAATTCAACCTTGTACTGACCTGAAAGCTTCATTCCTATTATCTAGCTTTCAGAGTGCTAAAAATTCCTATCTGAGCTACTAGAATAGAAAAGTAAGCCGGGCGTTGGTGGCGCACGCCTTTATTCCCAGCACTCGGGAGGCAGAGCCAGGCGGATCTCTGTGAGTTCGAGGCCAGCCTGGGCTACCAAGTGAGCTCCAGGAAAGGCGCAAAGCTACACAGAGAAACCCTGTCTCGAAAAAAAAAAAGAATAGTAATCATATACCACTCTGAACTTTGTGAGCTACAGCAACTACTGGCCTGGCACACATGCCTACTGCAGCAATAATGACATGAACATCATGGGAGTAACAAGCCACTTTCTGATTGGATTTAAATCCTAATCCAAAATGAGACACATATTTGATGCTATTTTGGCTAGATAGGACATATTCCCTCAGAAAGAACTTGCTACTGTCCTATGCATGCCCATAATATAAAACCAACTCCGGATGACTTATCCCAATATCCTTAGATCAATGCATTTCTCAACCATTATCTGAGAAGCTTCTGCTTACAGTAGATACTAATTGCCACAGTGATCCACCACTGGCCAAGGTACAGAGAATAAGAGACTACAGAATGCTATGTACTAAAGGAGACATCTATTCCAGCTAGAATCTCCAAGGCTCAGAGATCATTGCAGGAGAGGGCACAGAAATTGTAAAAGTCTATGTGTTGGATGTCTACAAGGGAACACCTTCTGAATACAGCAAGGCAGATACACATTAGAAATCATAGCAATTGCAGCAGCATGCGTAAAACCTATGTAATCCTAGAAGACCAAATCCCAGCATGAAAATTACAATGGGAAGCATAGACCCACCTCTATCCCTAGAGCTAACATCTGGTAAACAGAGAGACAGTTATGTCTAAGGGTATATTCTTTGAGAAGTTGGCCATGCTCTTGGGGAAGACCACAAAACCAAGAATATTAGAGTAGTACAAATTGGTCTTGAAGAGTTTTAAAAAAATAATAAAAGAACATAAACAATGTGCATGGGTAAAAAGGGGATGTATGGATCTTTGAGGAGTGGGGGGGTGTGAGTTGAGTATGATGAAAACAAGTATATGAAATTCTCAATTCTCAAAAGAATATTTCTGAAAATGAAATCAGAAAAACAATTCCATTCATAATAATAAAGAAATTTAATCAGAATCAACCTAACAATTAAGTACTGCTATACCAGAAATTACAAAACAGCAAAGAAAGAAATTATAGATGACACTACAACATAGAATTACACTCACACTCATAATCTAAAGAATTAATATTTTCATATAACTTAAATTGATCTAAAGATTCAATGGTCAGGAAACTGCACCCCCTCTCCTGGACTCCATATTCTGTCCTTTAAATTCAGAAGAAGACTTTGGTCTTATCAGAGGCCAAGCCAAATCTAGGGACCCCAGGTAAGACACTGCCCACACCCAGATAACACTCCTGAAAGCCCACCCAAAAAACACCAGACTGCACCCCCTAGATGTCACTCAACTAAAGAATGAATACAAAAAAATGTGGTACATTTACACAATGGAGTATTACTCAGCTGTTAAAAACAATGGCATTATGAAATTTTCAGGTAAATAGATGGAACTAGAAAAAAAAAATTTAGAGTGAGGTAACCTAGACCCAGAAAGACAAAAATGGTATATAATCACTCATAAGTGGATATTAGCTGTAAAATAAAGGATAACTATGCTACAATCCACAGACCTAGAGAGACTATGTAACAAGGAGAGTCTAAGGGAGGACATCTAGATCTCCCTGGAAAGGAGAAACAGAAGAGATTTCATGAGTGGCAATGAGCTAGCTGGTGGGGAAGGCATCATGAGCCATCAGGTTGGAGGAGGAATACTGAACAGGGGGGCATTTTAGGGTCAGCTAAAAACCTGGCACAAGGGAATCTCCCAGAAATCTACAAGAATGACACCAGCTAAGAGTCCTAAGGGCTATGTAACCCCAAATGGCCATCTCCTGTGACCAAGCAAGACTTCTAGTGGAGAGATTGAGACACCAACCCAGCCACATGATATTTGACCTACAGTCTGTTCTGCCTATGGGATGTGCTGGAGTTAAGATGGCCTAGAGATTGAGGGAGTGGCCAACCAATGACTGTTCTAGCCTAAAATCCATTTCAGGAGAGTAAGCCCACTCCTGACACTGCCTGAAGCACCAGGACCCACAGGATACAATACACAGAAACCTAAGGTAGAAATAAATATGACTGGAGGAAAAAATAATGTCAACGTAATGATGCCTAATGATTTTCTGCTATGCTCATAGAGTGGTACCTAGTATGATTGTCATGTTGGCTTCATCCAGCAACTAAGGGAAACTGATGCAGACCCACAGCCATGCTTTAGGCAGAGCTCTGGGAATCCTGCAGAAGAGTGGAAGGATTATAGGATCTAGAATGGTCAAGGACACCACAAGAAAACTCACAGAATCAACTAACCTGGGTTTTTAGAGGCTTTCAGAGACTGAACGGACAATCAGGGAGCCTGCATCGGACTAACCTAGGCACTCTGCATATATGTTAGGGTTGTGTAGCTTGGTCCTCTTGTGGGAGTCCTAACAGTGGGAACAGGGGCTGTTTCCAACTCTTTTAGTGGCTTTTGGGATTCTACTTCTCATACTGGGTCACGTTGCCCAGCCTTAATACATGGGGAGGTGCTTAGTCTTACTCACTTTGATATGCCATGTTTTGTTGAGATCCATGGGAGACCTGCCCTTTCCTGAACAGAAATGAAGGAGGAGAGGATTTGGGTGCGAACAGAAGTGGGTGGTGGGGAGGAACTGGGAGGAAAGAAGGGAGGGGAAACTGCAGACAGGATGTAAAATAAAAATAAATAGAAAGATAGATAGATGATGGATGGATGGATGGATGGATGATAGATGGATGCATGGATGGATGACAGATAGATAAAAAGATTCAATGGTCAGAATGACTATCATAAACAACATAAAAAAGAAATAAAACAAATAAAGTCCCAGGCAGAAAGGAACTCTTATACATTACTCATGGTAATGTAAATCCCAAACACCATGGAAATCAATTATAACATTTCTTTCAAAAATTAAATATTTGAGAAAATTCCTCATAATCTATCTATTCAAATTATATATATATATATGTGTGTGTGTGTGTGTGTGTGTGTGTGTGTGTGTGTGTGTGTATGTGTGTTTATCCAAAGGAATCAAATTCAGTTTGTGATAGAAGTATATACATAATTATGATTATTGCTTCACTATTCACAATAATTAAGTAATGGGATTTCCCCAAGTTTACAACAATTGATGAATAGATAAAGAAAATATAGATACATGTTATGTCATACAGCCATAAAGCTGTAGGAACTCCTGGTTTGTTTTTTTTTTTTTTTGCGGGAAAATGGATGGAACTGAAGATTATCATCTTAAGTGAAATGAATGATTCTCACATTACAAACATCACATTTTCTCTCATATCTGTAATCTAGCTGGAAATAGGAAAGAAGTATAAACTATTGAGAATATTGAAGATAATGATCATGGTCAATGTCCATTATTTTTATATATTGAACTGTCATAATGAAAACTCTTTGAAAAACATATCTGTACTATACAATATTATTTATCAATTAAAATAAGTTGGCTGTTGACACACTCAATATCAATTAACCTCATCAGAAACAGATGCAAAAAGTTACATATGATATTAATCATCCTAAAATAATTTTTAGAAAATAAAAATGTGTACTTTTAAAAGCAGGTCTACTGTTGGAAAGGCATAATATTTGGGGAGTAAATTGATAGTAAAAGAACAAAAAGGAACTTTTGACATGATGGAAATGTCATGTGAAATTTTATATAATTGTAAGACTTCATAAAGCTATGCACTTACAACCAGTTTAGTGCAATTATACATAGTTATATATAATGCAAAGGTGAATTTTAGATGAGTCAGACTAGAAAGAATGTTATGGTAGCATAGAACATTTTGAACACTTACTCTATTCTGGGCATTTTTTTTGAGGAGTGCATGTATACAATTCTATTTCCCATAACATTCTAAATAAATGAGATATAATACTGCATACCAATTTCCAGGTAAAATAATTAGTGATATGAAGATTAATGGAAATGAAGGAACTACCCAAAGCTACAATGTAGTCTATAATCATTAGAGCCTGAATTTGAATCCAGAATTGTCTGCAATCAAAGCTCATTCCCTTTATTTTGCTATTGAATGGCTAAGTATATAGTAAAAATGGTACCAAACTATATTGTTTTAAACTGAAAAAGGTAATTGAGAGAGGAATCTACTCAAAGGGAGTGGGAAAATGTGCAATGGTGTTAAAGAGATAGTTATCAAAAACTTTGCCCCACACTCCTTTATGAACCACATCTGATTTTAATAGCAAAATCTTATTGCCAAATTCCTCTAGATTCTGTGAAATTTCTCATAACAGAAAATCTTTACAAAACCATAAGCTTGGATTTATACACATGTATATCTTATACAATTTAATGTGCATTGTTATTAAATATTGAAGGACATTAGTACAACAATGAAGATCAGAATCACACATAAAGACTCTTACCAGTAAATGAAGACATTTCCTGAAAGAAATTATGAGCAAACTGGCAAACAATTTAATTCCATTTAAATAAGTGTTCAGATGGCAAAATCTAGGCAATTGAAAAGAAATAAAATCTCTTATTTAAATATCTATTAGCAAAAAAGTGAGGTCTTTAGAACATCTGAACTTGCATCAAAGATCTAGTCTTGGCAGCATATCATTTGAGTATTAGGGAAATTGATTAACATATTTATTAAATAATTTGCATTCATTTGATCAAACTCCAAAAGAGTGGAAAATTAAAATGTGATAATCTTGGAGTCTCAAAACATGATTTCAGAGGATTCGACAAGAGAATGTTTGCCATTCTGACTTCTTCCTCTTTCTATTTCACATACATTAAAAAAAAAAAAAAGAATTCCCAGGCCAAATGGATAGAACTACATGGAATACAAAAATGCAGAGATAACGATTAAAGACTCTATAGATAATAAACTTAGCAACACAAGAAACCATTTAGATCATTATATGACAACATGTGCACAAATAATTCTGAAGCTCTAGAAGGGCAGATTAGACATTAACTTCTCCCATAAAACATCATTTGCCAAATCAAGGACTGATGCATTTCCTTTGTGACATGTGAACCCTGGAGAATTTATTTTTTGTGAATATGTTTTCAATAAATATATTTATAATAAATATATGACTACATTTCATCTGTATATCCTAAGCCAGCTAGGGTTAGCATATTGACAGAATATAAATTTTCTATTCATGATTTCGCTTAAACTATTGTATATTCAAGAATAATTTATTTCCCTTAAAACAAGATCAAACATAAAGAATTCCATGAAAACCATCATATATTGTGCTTAGAAAAGTATACTTTAGTGTTAGAAGAAAAAAACACTGACTGGAATCATGGTTACAAAACTCAGTTTTGCACTTCTCAATGGGTCTAGTTAAGGTACTCTTTACGTATAATCAAGCATATGTAATGGACTTACATCCTAATGAATTTTAAACATAACTAGATCTACTCAGAATTACATCTCTAAAACCAGTTTAAAATAACATTCAATAGAGAAAGAAGACAACTTTTTTTTTGCTCATAAGTTTTAATAATTTGGTTTAGTTAAGCTGGAGCTCATACTACAAAGTACTGGGTTTACATCTCAAAAAATGAGCAGGTAGTAATTTTCCCCAGAGCAGTCCCATTAACTTTCTTGGCTAATGTGACACTCCATGAACCTTCATAGTACAGAGCAAGATGTGTTTTACTTTTACACTACTCATGATGGGATGTTAAGATAAAACAATTTTCAAATTTACATTAAGTATGCAAGGGCAAAAAATAAAGAGCTTCATAAAATATGAAAGAAATGCTATACATATGAAACTATAATCACTTATTCTAAGAGAACATATCATTCCATTGCCCTGACAGGACTGGAACTTGCTGTGAAGCTCAGGCTGGCCTCAAACTCTTGGAAATCCTCCTGCCTTTCCCTTTGAAAAGTAGGGATTACAGGTGTGTGCCACCCTACCTGACTCCCTGTTACTTTTAATATTTTAATGGTTAAAGATGGTGTTTAATATGATTCTCCATACTTTACTTTTTTTTGGCGGGGGGGCGGGGTTCGAGACAGGGTTTCTCTGTGTAGCTTTGCGCCTTTCCTGGAACTCGCTTTGGAGACCAGGCTGGCCTCGAACTCACAGAGATGCGCCTGCCTCTGCCTCCCGAGTGCTGGGATTAAAGGCGTGCGCCACCACTGCCCGGCTAACCATACTTTACTTTTTAAAACAACTTTTATTATAATCCTTACAGTATGCAGTAGGTTTTTAATTGGTTTACTGTGCCTTTTATTTTATATGCCTAGGCAGAGGCAAAATTTATTTTAGAAATTAATGAAGTATAAATAATATGTGGATACAACTATAAAATCGAATAATTAATAAACATCAAATTTAAATTAATGTATAGAGACATGTTATTTTGTCAAAATTAAGAATCTTATTTTCCATATGATCAGAACTATGTTCTCAAGTTCTACATAAGGTGTTAAAGTTTATCTGTCAGTGATCAACTGTTCTAGTACAGAAATAATTCCTTTTAGTGACTGATTAATGTATTGTTCCCACAAAGGAATTGATACAGCATTTCAGCCATAGAATAGAAGCTTGTTTTCATAATAGAAGTCTCACATTAGTCTGCATTTCCTTCTGTTTACTTCATCCTCAGGTCCCCTTAAATCACAATCTTATAGTAAGATAATATGTACTGGAGTCAGTAATGATCAGTTAACCACTGATCATTGTAATAATAATATCTTGGTATTTTTCCATGCACAATAAATATTTGTTCTGGGTGACATTAAATGGAAGAAAATACCATTCCAACATTCAAGTAAGTGACTCTAGTTCATGTTAAAGTAAATTAGTGACAATATGTACCAGGGACTATGAGAAATAACTGTTTTATTACAAACTCAACTATGCATTAATAGCACATAGATTTGCAGATAATTCTGAGCATCATACAAAGAAATCAAATGGATACTCTGGTGGTGGGAAAGGCAAAAGAGACAGAGCATTGTGTTTTAATATAGACCTTTTATCATGGAAAGTAATAAGATGATACAGATTTGTGCTTTGGGTTTCATTGGCTTACTTCCATCAGCTCCATGCATATCAGAAGGAAAAGAAAAACTATCCTACAGTCATGAAGAGCAAAAGGACATAATTTTCTCTAGTTGCAAGTCTTTTGAGATGTGCTGTATCCCCAGACTTCTGAGTGTTTTGCAAGACTAAATTGTGGTCAGCTTCTTATAACCACTCAGGTCATACAGAGCTAACTATGTGCTGGGTCAACAAGCAAAGTCATGTTCTGCTCAGTGAGTGACTAGACAGGGGTGTCATAAATCAGGAGTCCTGGGGCCTCAGACAGAGCCAATGTGATCTCTTGTAACTGAGGTCTATTCCCATTCAGATGTAGACGAAAATGAGGAAAGTCACAGACACCAAAAGTAGCAGGGGAGGTTAACAGCCTCTCACTTCTAACCTTATTTTACAGATATATGGCAGCATTTTCTTAAAATCTTTTGTCATTATTAAAGGATACTGATACTTTGAATCCTATAGATATACTCAATAGACAGAGAGAAGTAGTGATATGTATTTTAAAAGACTTTCATGGCCAAACCCTGGAATGGTCCTTGATATCTATAAACTCAGCACTGAAAGAGGATATCTCAAGTTTAGGAGACAAAACCAGGTCCAAGTAACATAGAAAACACCTGTCTAAAAACCAAAGACAACTTTTGAACCACTCCTCTCCCCTCCTCCAAATATATTTCTAAAATAGTAATCCTGCTGAATATGGAGTATCTCTTCATATCTCTTTAGCTTATTCAATGGTAGGGTTTTGAAATATTCACCAAGTAAATTTTCCTTACTTTTTTTCAGTATACTTCACATTTTGCTAGAATTGCATCATTAAATAGTTTCAGCCTCAGCACTTTCCCTGAGTTTCCAAATAGTTTTTACATTTTTGAAAATCGGGTTAAGAGTCAAAGGGATATAGAAATGGGCAAGACTATTGTAACACAGGTGTACATAAGAACACCTCAAAGGCGTTTTTGATCTTTGGAGGTGTCTTTAATTTTGCACGGATCCAAATATGTTTTTATTACCTTTTATACATATAACAAAATTTCTCAATTCCTATTGGACCCAAACAAAACACCAAAACTTGAGAGAATATATGGATATTATCATTAAATTATACATTAAATGTATGTACACATGCATATATGCATATATTCACATAGTCATATTTGGAAGTTCATTGTGATACTAGTCAAAATGATAAAATACTCAAGTATTTATCAACAGTAAAATAAATAACAAAGTTATTAAATCATAAATCATAAAGTAAAATGAAATGCCACTATTAAACAGTAATTTCTACATGTATTGACAAAATAATTTCGAAGAGGCTTATATATTATGCAATGTGTAAGTCAGCCTATAAATATATACAATTTATACAAACTGATGGAATTTTGATACCATTTGTGTTGCTTTAAAATATTTGCATGATAAATGGGTAAGTAAATTACAAACCATTTCTGTTTTTACTGTATATATTTAAATGAACATTAATGACTGACTTTTTAAAAGGCATCAACTGTCACTCAGAAGTCTCACTAGACCAGAAATTCATTGTGCCAGATTAGCAGGGTTTTCTTTAAGGAAACCTAAATTAATCTGCAAGGCATAGTTAAATAAATTTCCTAGGTTTGCCAAAGTCCAGAAACACTGTCTTAGCACTCTCTGAAGGCTAGCCTAGTGGAATCTAAAAAAGATGGAACAGACTACATTCTGACTCAGCATATGCTGGGAGCTAAACTGTCTGTCAAAATGGAGTCTTTAGAGAATAGGCTTTCAAAGCTGAGGCTTAACTTGTACACTAATGACCTGGTAATTGTCTTAATGACTTTTCAATGAAGTGTGAAATTCTCTGTTAACATGTCAACAATGTGTAAAATATTTTACAAGCATGGTTTTATTATTAAAGTGTGTATCTACTCTGATGTTCTCACCAATATACTTTAAAAGCATTTTGATTTATGGCTTTCTTTTCTTTTGTCACTTTAATAAACGTATACTTGAAACTTTGTTATACACCCAAAAATATCTCTGGTTACATTCTGAGCATGAGATCAATTAATATTTACATTGACTTATATTCATTCTTCCTCCTTTTAAAAAATTATTCCATGTATCTGCATGTGCTTGTCTACATGTGTACATAATGATGTGATTGTGCATATGATAAGGCATATAGGTAGCAGTCAGAAAACAGCCTTATAGAGTCAGTTCTTTCCTTCCAGATTAATCTAGGCTCTCAGGATCAAATACTTGTCACCAGGCTTACATGGCAAATGCCCTTAACCCATGAACCACTATGCTATCCCTTTATTTTTTACTTAATGATTTGAAATATTGCTTCAATTTTTGCTTAAACCTAGGAACCAAAGAAGACAAATCTAGGTCCTTTTGATGACAAACATCCAGATTAAGTGATACTGAGACTAGCAAATTGTTTTAGTTATAGACAGATTGAAATGAAAAAAAAAATAAAAATAATCAAGTTGTCCTGAGGTACTGTTAAGATAATGAATCTGAGATCCTGACATTCATATTTGTACTCATATCATGTTTCCATTACAGAATGTTAGGTAACCTAAATATATTCACAAAATAAAAGATTACACATTCAGTTTTGTAATGGTTAAAATATGAAAGATAGATTTGTTCATGTTAACTTACTTGATCGATGCTATTTTATCAGCACAGTATGCAAGCTGACTGAAGATATTTTCTTTTCTTTCCTTTTTTGTTTGTTATATGTTGTGACAGAAACTTTCTCTAGCTTTCTAAATGCTGCAGTCTTAGATGTATGCCACCATGTCTGGCTAACTGGCAATCTTTTAAATAGTCTTACATTGTTCCTTGGCCATAAGAATTCAAGTTCAGTATAGGAGTTATTTTACTGCTCTGGTCTAGAAAGTGAAAACATGTAGAGAGATTTTTACAGTTGTAGTTAATCATGGACAATACTTAAGAATATTCCTGTGTAGTATTTTTTATGTGGTCAAAGATTATGTCTAGGTTTATCCATTGAAGTTCCTACAAATAAATGTGTAACTATGTAGAACATTCTATAAGGCCAATTGACTGATTAAACTTCTGAGTGATTGTACGACTGGAGAGCTGGAATGTTGATGTTGCAGTTCCACATTCAAATTAACTTGAGCTGTATTTAGTTCTGTAGATTCTATTGATTCTATTTCCACTTTCAGGTCTTAAACTGTTTTATTCATTTCCTTCCACTGTTTGTGTTTTCATAGATTTCAGGCGTGACAGTTGCCAGAGTCTCAATGGGGGTTGGAACTTCCAGAACCAAGCTGGAATGGCTACCCACTACAGACCTCTATCATATTTATAAAGGTTTTTAAAAGTTTTTATCTTGTGCTTTAGCTATGTTTCACTTCTCAGAGACTAATGTAGTAGTGTTGCTGGACTAAGTGAAAAGATATTGTCCTGGTTGTTATCAGTTGTGCTTTTACACTGGCATCTAGGAATCTGGGTTTGTGGTGATTATAATTCTAGGTGCTGATGTCTGGTCTTGTCTTTGTTGGGTGGGTGTTTTGTTTCTTGGTTTCTGTTACCCTCTGTGGTTCTTAGGAGACAGTGGTGGCTGAGCTTGGCCTCATAGAGAATGCTTCTAGGACCCAGATAGGTGTGGCCACTAGGACTACCAGGTACAATGTGTTTCTAGGAATTAGTAGCTGATACTTAGTAATGTGGACAGGCTAGGAGGGTCCACTGTAGCATGAATCTTAAAGGTTCTTACTAATAAAATCAAACCCGAGGCCAGTTATTGGGGTGAATACTGGAAGGTCAGGGAGACAGAACAACTCACAGCTATCTCACCTCACCAGTTCCTCAGCTGGTCCTGTTTCCTCAGACTGGAAGCCTCTGAGTCCTCATCCAGAATGAATCCCAGCTGAACTGTGCTGCTTCAAAGCCTGAAAGCTAAACCAGCCAAATGCTTAATCAGCCACATGATTAACCAGCCAAATGCTTCTAGTTTCTGGTCCTCACACCTTATAATCCTTCCTGCTTTCTACTACCACTCCCTGGGATTAAAGGCTTGCTTTCTGGGATTAAAGGCATGATGAGTCACCATGCCTGTCTGTATCCTTGAACACCATGGATTTCTGCCTCTGGAAAGCTAGGATTAAAGGCATGTGCCACCACTGCCTATCCTTTATGTTTAATATTGTGGCTGCTCTGTCTCTGACCCCAGATAAGTTTGTTAGCATGCACAATATTTGGAGAAATACAATACCACAATCCACAGGAAGTCAGAGTGTTCCACCAGGATCTGCTTAGTCCCTGAAGATGGGGGGCAGAGAGGGACAGGGAACTCACAGCAGGTTGCCTGCTATAGAGCTGGGGGTAAGATAGGGACTGGATTTGAAGGAGAGGAGGGAGATGTGAAAATCTGCAGTTAGCCCACCTACTTCTCTGGCCTGTGTGCTCTGTCTGATGTTTCTGAAATCACTTAGCATCTTCATAAACAGCAAGTTTTATAATTTCCTTTCAAGAGAATAAATTCATACTAATCTTCAAATTTTATGTTTCTCCAAACATATCTTTATTTTTCCATCAATGTTTGAAAGCTATTTATACTTAGATATGAAATTCTAAATTTGAAAATGATATCGTTTTTTTTTTTTTTACTCCTTAGGTATTATTTCACTGGTCTCTGGCTTTTACTGCAATAGCTGTAAATCAGACGACAATCTTATTATCCTTTTAAAGTTTATCTTTACTTTTTCTCATTGACCACTTTATTGTTGTTTTAGTGTTCTGAGGTTTGGCTATAAAATGGAAAAACGTGGATTTTATTTATATTTGTAAAGATTCATTAGTCTTCTTGAAACTATGACTGAAGAGTCCTGTCCTAACCAATTCTTAAAAACATGTTAAATTTCTTTTGTTCTTTGGCATAATCAGTTTCTCTTTATCCAGGTACATACAAAATAAGTTTTAGATTATAAAAATATTCTATTCCAGGTATATTTCCTTTATATTAGGCATGCCATTTTCATGGAATTAGAAAAAATTAAAGAAAATACATAAAAATATAAATTTCTATATTTCAGGAACAAATGTATTCCTGAGTTTGGGGATGTATTGCTAGACTTGAATTTTTAATATTTTGCTCAAATTTCTACATCTATTTTTATAGAATCAGTTGGTATTACATGGTCATATATTTCATATGTATAACTATTATAAAAGTTGCCATTTTCATTGGAGAAAGTTGCTGTCTTGAGACAAGATCTTATTCAGAAGTCAAGCATGGCCTATAACTTACTAGGTAACCCAAGTTGGCCTCAAATTGAGAATCCTCACATTTCTGTCTCTCAGGTGCTGGCTTTCTATGTATACACCACTGGCCTAGCTCTAATCTTTCTTTGTAAGGATCTTTTAAATAAATATTCACCATCCCTGGGACACAATCAGTCCCTGGGAACCCCTCACCAACTCTGTCCCAGTTGCTGGCCAGCAGACAAAATTCCTGTGGGAAGGACCCCCTCACCAAAACCCCCCACCAGACCCTGCAATCTACATACCCCATACCCCTCTGCCTGAGACCCCAGCAACTTCCTGAGTCAAGGAAACCAAAGTGATAGCTCTCATTGGACCAAGAGTAACTTTCTGAGGCATGGAAAATAAACCACCAGCTCTCATTGGACAAAGAACTCTCATTGGACCAATAGTAACCTCCTGAGACAGGGATTCCACTAGCCCTCATAAGACCAAGAGTGGCTTTCTGAGACTTAGAATCTGCCACCTCTCATTGGACCAAGAGAGGCTTCCTGAAACACAGAATCTGTCAGCTCTGACTTGACCAAGAGTGGCTCCATAAGTCACAGAATCAACTATCTTGGGTTGACCCAAGAGCAGCTTCCTGAGACACAGAATCTGCCTGTTTTAATTATACTAAGAGCTAAGATTGGACCCAGATGGGACATAGACACAATAAGCACAGAGTGGACCAATATCAACTCACTCAGACACAGGCACCACTTATACCTATTAGAGAGGAGATGGGCAGACATCAAAGCAAAAATGCATACAACAAGCATAAAAAGCAATACAGCATCATCAGAACCTAGCCCTCCTCCAACATCAAGACCTGAACATCACAATGAAGTTGAGGAAAAGTCAAACAAAAAATTGGAAGAAATCAATAAATAAATAGAGGAAAAGACTAACAAAATATTGGAAAAAATAATTAAATCCCTTAAAGAAAGGAAAGAAAACCATGAAAAAGCAATTAAACATGTGAGGGAAATAGTTCAAGACCTAAAAGGGGAAATAGAAACAATGAAGAAGATACAAACAGAGGGAATGCTGAAAATAGAAAATCTGAGAAAACGAACAGGAAACACAGCTACAAGCATAACCAACAGAATACAAGATGTGGAAGAGAGAATCTCTGGTGTAGAGAATTCAATAGAGGAAATAGATTCGTCAGTCAAAGAAAATACCAAGGCCAAAAAAGTCATAACACAAAACATCCAGAAAATCTGAGACACTATGAAAAGGCCAAACCTAAGAATAATAGGGATAGAAGAAGGAGAAAAACACCAACTCAAAGGCAAAGAAAATATATTCAACAAGATCATAGAAGAAAACTTTCCCAACTTGAAGAAGGAAATACCTATGAAGATACAAGAAACCTATAGAACACCAAACAGACTAGACCCTAAAAAAGTCCCCTTGCCTGCTGTGGGATGTTCTGTATGTCCTGTGGGAGCCCTTCTTGGGTTCTTTGTGGTGTTACCCAGCAGGTCCGCATAGAGGATGATTAGGACCATGGGCCTGAGTGCAGGTGTCTGAGATGGTCTGCACTTGGCTGTGCTGGGGGATGGTCTGTATGTCAAGTTGCTCTGATTGGTTAATAAATAAAACCTGATCGGCCGTGGCTAGGCAGGAAAGATAGGCGGGACTAACAGAGAGGAGAAATAAAAGGACAGAAAGGCAGAAGGAGACGCTGCAGCCGCCGCCATGACCAGAGACTCTGCAGCCGCCGCCATGACCAGCAGCATGTGAAGACGCCAGTAAGCCACCAGCCACATGGCAAGGTATAGATGTATGGAAATGGATCAATTTAAGGTAAAAGCACAGTTAGCAAGATAAGGACAGTTAGCAGGAAGCCTGCCACGGCCATACAGTTTATAAGTGATATAAGCATCTGAGTGATTATTTTATAAGTGGATTGTGGGACTGCGGGTGACAAAGATTTGTCCTGACTGTGGGCAAGGCGGAAAACTCTAGCGACACTTGCCACATAATAATTAAACAATTAAACCTACAGAATAAAGAAAGAATATTAAGAACAGCAAAAGAAAAAGTCCAAGTGACTTATAAAGGCAGACCCATCAGAATAACACCCGATTTCTCAATGGAGACTTTCGAAGCCAGAAGGACCTGGACAGATGTAATACAGACACTAAGAGACCATGGATGCCAGCCTAGACTAACATACCCAGCAAAACTTTCAATCATCATAGACAGAGTGAACAAGACATTTCAAAATAAAACCAGATTTAAACAATATCTATCCACAAATCCAGCCCTACAGAAAGCACTAGAAGGAAAATTCCAACCAAAGGAAGTCAGATACACCACAAAAACAAAGGCAATCTGTAATTCCACAGCAGTAAATCTGAAAGAAGAGAAATACACACATACTACCACCAAAAGATAGCAGGAACTAACAATCACTGGTCATTACCTCCATTATATCCTCTACACCGAGATTACCTTCAGGAATATGGCAGGATACAAGATTAACTCAAAAATGTCAGTAGCCATCCTATGTACAAATGACAAATGGGCTGAGAAAGAAATCAAAGAAATATCACCCTTTACAATAGCCACAAATAATATAAAATACCTTGGGGTAACTTGAACTAAGCAAGCAAAGGACCTGTATGGCAAGAACTTTAAGTCCCTGAAGACAGAAATTAAAGATATCACAAAATGGAAAATCTCACATGCTCATGGATAGATAGGAATAACACATCAAAATGGCAATTTTACCAAAGCAAAGCAATCTACAGATTCAATGCAATCCCCATCAAAATCCAACACAATTCTTCACAGACATGGAAAGAACAATACTCAACTTTATATATATATATAACAGGATAGCCAAAAGAATCCTGTACAATAAAACAACCTCTGGAGGCATCATGATCCCTGTCTTCAAGCTCTACTATAAAGCTACAGTAATAAAAACATCTTGGTACTGGCATAAAAACCGACATGTGGACCAATGGAATCGAACTGAAGACCCTGACATTAATCCGCACATGTATGAATACCTAATTTTTGACAAAGAAGCAAAAACTGTACAATGGAATAAAGAAAGTATGTTCAACAAATGGTGCTGGCATAACTGGATGTCAACCTGTAGAAGATTGCAAATAGATCCATATCTGTCACTGTGCACAAAACTTAAGTCCAAGTGGAACAAAGGCCTCAACATAAATCCAGTTACTCTGAACATGACAGAAGAGAAAGTGGAAAGTAGTCTTGACCACATTGGCACTGGAGATCACTGCCTAAATATAACACCAGTAGCACAGACACTGAGAGCAACAATTAATAAATGGGACCTATTGAAACTGAGAAGCTTTTGTAGGGCAAAGGACATGGTCAATAAAACAAAACAACAGCCTACAGAATGGGAAAAGATCGTCACCAACCCCACATCTGACAGAGGGCTGATATCCAGAATATATAAAGAACTCAAGTAACTAGACATCAAAATACCTAACAGTCCATTTGAAAAATGGGCTATGGAGCTAAACAGAGAATTCTCAACAGACAAAGCTCAAATGGCTGAAAGACTTTTAAGGAATTGCTCAACATCATTAGTCATCAGAGAAATGCAAGTCAAAATGACTCAGAGATACCATATTACACCTGTCAGAATGGCTAAGATAAAAAAACACTGAAGACAGCTTATGTTGGAGAGGATGTGGAGCAAGGGGAACACTCCTACACTGTTGGTAGGAATGCAAACTTTTACAGCCACTTTGGAAATCCATATGGTGCTTTATCAGAAAATTGGGAATCAATCTCTCTCAAGACCCAGATATACCACTCTTGGGCATATACCCAAGGAATGCTCAATCATACCACAAGGACACATGCTTAACTATGTTCATAGGAGCATTATTTGTAATAGCCAGAAACTGGAAACAACCTAGATGCCCTTCAACTGAAGAATGGATAAAGAAAATGTGGTACATATACACAATGGCATACTACTCAGCAGAGAAAAACAATGACATCATGAGGTTTGCAGGCAAATGGATGGAACTAGAAAAAAATCATCCTGAGTGAGGTAACCCAGACTCAGAAAGACAAACATGGTATGTACTCACTCATAAGTAGATACTAGATGTAAAGCAAGGGATTACCAGACTGCAACTCACAGCCAGGGAGACTAGTTAGTAAAGAGGACCCCAAGAAAGACACAGGAATTACCCAGCGATGGACAAATGGATGAGATCTACATGAGCAAACTGGGGGTGAGGGGGGATAATGGAGGGCAGGGGTCAGGGGAAAGAGAGCTTAGGGGGTGGGAGGTCCCAGCTAGATCAGGAACAGAGTGGGAGAACAAAGAAAGAGATATCATGATAAATGAAGACACCATGGGAATAGGAAGAAGCAGAGTGCTAGAGAGTTCTCCAGGAATCCACAAAGACATCTCCACTATAGACTACTGGCAATGGTTGAGAGGGTGCCTGAGCTGACCTACTCTGGTGATCAGATGGCTGAACATCCTAACTGCCATGATAGAACCCTCATCCAGTGACTGGTGGAAGCAGATGCACAAATCCATGGCCAAGCCCCAGGCGGAGCTCTGAGAGTCCAATCAATGAGAGGGAGGAGGGATGCTATGAGAAAGAGATATCGAGACCATGATTGGAAAAAGTAGAGACAACTAGCCAAACTAGTGGAAACACATGAACTGTGAACCAAGATTGGAAAAAAGTACAGAGACAACTAGCCAAACTAGTGGAAATACATGAACTGTGAACCAATATCCGAGGAGTCCCCATGGTACTGGACTAGACCCTCCGGATAAGTCAGACAGTTGTTTAGCTTGAACTGATTAGGGGGCCCCCAGGCAGTGAGACCTGGACCTGTCCTTAGTGCATGAACCGGCTTTTTGGAACCTAGTGCCTATGCTGAGACACTTTGCTTAGCCTTGGTGCATGGAGGAGGGGCTTGGACCTGCCTCAGCTGAATGTGCCAGGCTCTGCTGACTCTCCATGGGAGACCTTACCTTGGAGGAGTTGGAAATAGGGGGTAGGTTGGGGGGAATGCTGGGGGTGGGAGGATGGAAGAAAGAAGAATCTGTGGTTGATATGTAAAATGAATAGAAAATCTCTTAATAAAAAATAAAAAAAGTATTCATAGAAGACAGGAATAATGTGGGTAAAATATTTGGATCTTAAATGTTCCCCCAAGTATGGTGATATTTTATTTGTACTAAAATGTGATTTGTATGTTAATAAATAAAGTTGCCTGAGGGTCAGAGCTAATAGCAAGCCTTAGCAGAAGTGGGGTGGTGGTGGTGCATGCCTTTAATACCAGCTCTTGGGAGGCAGAGCTAAGCGGATCTCTGTGTGTTCAAGGATACAAGCAACATGGAGACACATGCCTTTAATCTCAATACCAACCATAGAAGACCTGGAAGTCTGTACAGATGGGCAGTGACGAGGAGGTCATGTGGTTGAGTTTACAAACAATGAGAAGGCAGAACAGAAACACTATAAAAAGACAGACACACAGGAAGTGGGTCTTTTTCAGAGAGGTAGGACCACAGCAACAGTGAAGGGTAAGGTTTTTAGCTCTTAGCTATTGTTCTGACCTCTTGGCTTTCATCTCTGTATTGGCTCTGTGTTTCTTATTTAATAAGACAGTTATATCTACACCCAAGGATTTATGTGCTAAGGCTTTTTTCTCAAACCTAGTATTGTTAGGAGGCAGAGAAGAGCAACGTATGAATTCTTTAGGTCATGGGAAGCATTTTCTTAAAGGCAATCGTGTGGTTTGGCCCTGTTTTTCTACACTCTTACTTTTAAGCCACAAGAAAAGCAGTTTTACATGACCACACACACCTTCTGATTACATGCCACTACAGACTCAATGAAGCCAAAGAAAATTCATGAATCTCTAAAATTAGGAACCAAAAGGAACCTTTCTCCTTCTAAGCTGGTTATCGCAGGTATTTGTTATGGCATAGGATAATAGCACTGAGACCTGAAGGTTATGTTGGTACTATGAACATAAAAATATAGAAAAGATTTGTCACTGATTTACTTGAAGAGTGTGAGGAAAGTTATAGGAATTTAAAAAAGTCATAGAAAATTATAGGAAAAGTTCTAGCAATTATAGAAGGTTCTAGGAATTACAGGGAAAATTCTAGAAATTATAGGAGAAGTTCTAGAAATTTATAAAGAGAGTTTCACAGATGATTCTGGTGGTGCCTCAGAAGATAAAAATTATGATTGTATAGTCAATAATAAAAGATAGTCTGACATAGGTTCAGAGAAATGTGAGCATTCTCCTGGGAATTAGAATAAAGGTCACACTTGTTGTAGTGTGTCAAAAGGTTTTGTCTATATCCTTATGCTTTTTCAAATACTGGGATTAAAAGTGAAGTTCTCATTTATGTGGCAGAGAAAATCTCCAAGGAGCAAAACACTCAGGAAGTACGAAAATTATTAGTTACTCTCATCAAAATTTATATGAAAATAATCTGAAGCAGGAGAAAATACTAATGCAGAAATATTTGAGAACTTGTCATCTCAGGAAAATAAAGTGATCACATGTAAAACAATAAGTATATTCAAGAAGGGTGCTGCTACAGTTTCTAGTTTTCACCAAAAGAATGCAAGTGCTTTATACTGGGACAGTAGGAACAATGCTTTGACAAATTTATCACAGGGTCACAAAATTAGAAATGCCTGGTTGTTTTCAAGTAAGAATTCTTTATAACAACAGCCCTGGAGAGTTCTACATGTTCAAAAATACCTATGCATTCAATTCTCTGATTTCAGTCCTCAAGACATGAAGAGATTTCTGTAGTCATGGTTCAAGCATGTTCAAATGAAGCACTTCTGGTGGAAGAACTTGGTGTCATCTACATGATGCTAGTTTTACAAGAAAGCCATATAGTACAGTTATGGGGCCATGGAAGCTTTCAGCAATATTTCAGAGGAAAATTCAGGGACCAAGCATTCTCCTGCATGCTCAGATTTCTATTCTTAGACTCTTAAGTGATATGTGAACCCATAGGAGTAAAACCAATGCTGTCCATGTAAGGAAGAAATGCTAGGAACATGACAGTACCAGTAGCATGTAAAGCCACATCCAAAGAGCAGCAATGCATGATTTCCCCCCCCCCCAAAAAAAATATACAAATTACATAAACATAGTGTTTCTTATAAAAATAATTGAAAAGGAGGAGTATTTTTATATAAATTCCTTTTAAACAAGGGGGCTATGTGGGTAACAAATAGCAATGCTACAATGGTAGTTCTTGTGAAGTTCTTTAGAACTCAAATACCATTACAGCATATCATACAGCAAAGACATAATGTTTCCCTTACTAGATTTATGTCTTTCTTTAGTTTGATCCATATTCACTAGATGTCTGTTCCTCTATTTTGAAATAATAATGCTTGTCATATGCTTAACACAACTTATATCTTGGATGCATATAATTAAAAAGTTATTTTATAGGACTTCACTGCTGAATTTAACTTGATTCACACACAAAAATTGGACTTGAATTTTAGCAATAATGAAAGAGTACATAATTGGGGAGCTCCTTTAAATGCACTGAATTAAATTTTTGTTGTGATATATATAAACCTTAGAAGTCAGTTTGAATTTGAAGGTTAGAGGACACTGGATATAATTAGCTCCATTTCTCATTGCTGAAAGCAAATAATTGACCACAAGCAACTTACAGGAGAAAAGACCCAGTTTTGCTCACCGTTTGTGAAGATCATGTCCACAATGGCAAAGAAGGCATGGTAGAATTTGTGGCAGAGGTAGCATGTAGGTTGAACATCTTACATCTTTTTAAATGATTTTGATTATATCTTTTATATTTGAAATTATTATACAATTATATCATTTCCTCCTTCCCTTTTCCTCTCACCAAATGCTCCCACATACACCTCAGTGATGGTGTGAAAGAAAATGGCCCACAAAGGGAGTGGCACTATTAGGAGGTGTGGTCTTGTTGGAGGATGTGTTTCACTACAGAGGTGGGCTATGAGATCTCCTACTTGCTCAAGCCATGACCAGTGAGACAGACCACTTTGAGTTGTCTATGAGTCAAGATTTAAGAACTCTCAGCTATCTCTCCAGCACCATGTCTGCCTGTAGCCGATGAGCTCCACACCATGATGATAATGGACTAAACCTCTGCATTTAAAGTGAGCCATCACAGTTAAATGTTTTCCTTTAGAAGAGTTGCTGTGGTCAAGGTGTCTCTTCACAACAATAAAAACGTTAATTAAGACAACTTCCTTGCTTTCTTTTAATTCCACAGAGTCTTTTTACATTAATTATTGTTACACACACACACACTCAAACACACATACATTCATATATATTCCTAAATACATGAAGATAATCTGCTCAGTCATATAGTATATTATTACTTTGCTTGTATGTATGTTTTCATGGCTGGCCATTTGGTTTTAGATAACCAGTTGCTGTGCCCTTCCTTGGAGAGGTCTATTTTTTCACATTCCTTATTTGACTATAGTTCATTTTCTAAGACTGAGAACTCCTGGGCTTTCCCATATCCACTCTGGCACTTCTATTGTTGTCTTTGTTCAGCTCACGTTTGGTCAGTCATGTTGCTGAAGCTTTATGAGTGTAGCTTCTGACATTCTTAGAAGACCCAATGTTACAGTAAACTCCCTGACTTTCTGGCTCTTAGAATATTCCTGAAATATTCCCTGAGCCTTAGATTCACTTCTTTTCTTGTAGATGTATCCATTGAGACTGGACTCCACTCTAGCACAAATCTTAAAAGATCTTACTAATAAAACCAAACCTAAAGCCAGGTACTGGGGTGAATGCTGGAAGATTAGAGAAGCAGAACAAGCCACAGCCACCTCACCTCGCCAGTTCCTCAGCTGATCCTGTTTTCTCAGACTGGAAGCCTCTGAGTCCTCATCCGAATGGATCTCAGCTGAACTCTTGCTCACAAGCCTAAAAGCTTAACAGGCTCTAGTTCCTGGTCCTCACACCTTATATACCATTCTGCTTCCTGCCATCACTTCCTAGGATAAAAGGCATGTGTCACAATGCCTGGCTATTTCCAGTGTGACATTGAATTCACAGAGAACCAGATGGATCTCTGTCTTCTAAATGTTAGGATTAAAGGTGTGTGTGCCACCATTTTCTATCCTCTACTAGTGGCTGTTCTGTTCTCTGACCCCAGATAAGTTAATTAGGGTGCATAATATATTAGGGAACACAATATCACCACATTTCCCCTTTTTTATTTTTTTTTTTAATTTTATAATTTAATTCAATTTTACATATCAGCCACAGATTCCCCTGCTCTCCTCCCTCCCGCCCCTCCCCCCGCTTTTCCCCCAGCCCCCCCCCAACTCTAATCTCCTCCAGGGCAAAGACTCCACTGAAGATTGAGCTCAACCTGGTAGATTCAGTCAAGGCAGGTCCAGTCCCCTCCTCGCAGGCTGAGCCAAGTGTCCCTGTATAAGCCCCAGGTTTCAAACAGCCAACTCATGCACTGAGTACAGGACCCAGTCACACTGCCTGCATGCCTGCCAAGCAGATCAAGCTAATCAACTGTCTCACCTATTTAGATGGCCTGATCCAATTGGAGGCTCCTCAGCCATTGGTTCATAGTTCATGTGTTTCCATTCCTTTGGTTATTTATCCCTGTGCTTTATCCAACCTTGGTCTCAACAATTCTCACTCACTCACACAAACCCTCCTCTTTCTTACCAACTGGACTTCTGGAGCTCCACCTGGGGCTTGGCCGTGGATCTCTGCATCTGGTTCCCTCAGTCTTTGGATGGGGTTTCTAGCATGACAATTAGGGTGTTGACCATCCCATCACCAGAGTAGGTCAGCTTGGGCCGTCTCTCGACCATTGCCAGCAGTCCATTGTGGGGGCATCTTTGTGGATTTCTGTGGGCCACTCTAGTACTTTTCTTGTTCCTATTCTCATGTGGTCTTCATTTATCATCGTCTTTTATTCCTTGTTCACCCTTTCTGTTCTTGATCCAGCTGGGATCTCCCGCACCCCTAAGATCTCTTTCTCTCAAACCTTGCCCTTCATTACCCCCACACACATCCATGTTGTTCATGTAGATCTCATCTATTTCTCTGTCATTGGGTGATCCCTGTGTCTTTCTTGGGGTCCTGTTTTCCAGGTAGCCTCCCTGGAGTTGTGAGTAGCACTCTAGTCATCTTTGTTTTACATCTAGTATCTTCCTATGAGTGAGTACATACCATGTTTGTCTTTCTGAGTCTGGGTTACCTCACTCAGGATGATTTTTTTTCTAGCTCCATCCATTTGCCTGCAAACCTCATGATGTCATTGTTTTTCTCTGCTGAGTAGTATTCCATTGTGTATATGTACCACATTTTATTTATCCATTTTTCAGTTGAAGGGCATCTAGGTTGTTTCCAGGTTCTGGCTATTACAAACAATGCTAATATGAACATAGCTGAGCAAGTGCCCTTGTGGTATGATTGAGCATTCCTTGGGTATATGCCCAAGAGTGGTATAGCTGAATCTTGGGGGAGATTGATTCCCAATTTTCTAAGATAGCGCCATATTGATTTCCAAAGTGGTTGTACAAGCTTGCATTCCCACCAGCAGTGGGGGAGAGTTCCCCTAGCTTCACATCCTCTCCAGCGTAAGGTGTCTTCAATGTTTTTGATCTTAGCCATTCTGACAGGCATAAGGTGGTATCTCAGAGTTCTTTTGATTTACATTTCCCTGATAATTAGGGATGATGAGAAATTCCTAAAATGTCTTTCAGCCATTTGAGCTTCTTCTGTTGAGAATTCTCTGTTTAGTTCTATAGTCCATTTCTTAATTGGACTGTTGGGCATTTTGATGTCTAATCACATTTCCCCTTTTTTGCCACAACTCTGATTTTTGATGGGTTGATGTTTTCTGTAATGATCTCCATCTATTGCACAGAGAAGTTTCTTTGATGAGCAGTAAGGACTAGGTTTATATGTCAGCATAAGGATAAATATTTATGATTGTACCAGATTAGTAAAGTAACAGGTGTAGATTCTCCTCCAATCACTAGCCCTGGAGAGTTGACTAGGATTCCTGTACCCCTCGGGATTTCCCTCTTTTTAAGTGGTTCTTAAGTCCAATTATAGAGATGTTGGTTAACACCAAAGTATATTGCCACACTACACCCTTTGGTTTATCATACCATGCTACTTATTATGTGGCCCATAGGCATCAAGACTTTTTGTTTATTCCTTCTTTGGAAGCATGCATGTCTCCTTCTGATGCCATGAAAGCTGGCCCTCATGGAGGAGGCATTTGGGTCAGTTCCAGCCAAGGGGTCTTTGGGCCCTATGTCTGAAATACAAAAAAATCTGGAATGTTCAGTTATAAGATTATACCTTGCACCTCTGGAGGGGTGAGGGCAAGGAAAGATAATCACAATAGCCTCTAAAGTTTTGTGAGTTCATTTAACAACCATGACCAACAACTCACATGACAGCATCTCATGCTTGGTGTTGGTGCTTTGTTAAATGGTCTTTGGATTTGGGAGGAGCATTGTCAGCCTACATGAGAAAAATCTGGTATTCAGTGTGGAGAATTCTCAAAAGAATAAAATTAAATCTACCATATAACTCATCTTTACCATTCTTTGGCGTATGCCCAAAGGACTCAATAGCCTACTCCACAGATTTTACTCAGACAAGCTCATTGTTGACCTATTCACAATAACTAGGAAATGGAAATAAACCAAACACCCTTCAGCCAATGAATGGATAATTAAAGTGTAATGCATGGATATTGTGGAATACTATTCAGTTAAATGCAACCATGAACTTTGCAGGTAAATGGAACACTAACAAAGATTAAATTGAGGAAAGGGACTGAGACCCAGAAAAACAATTGTTGCTCATTCTATTTCCTTTCTTTAATTAAAAAATTTTGGACAATATATTCTGATCACAAACACCTCAACTTCTTCCTTATCATGCCCATCTCCTCCCCATCCACCCAACTCCATGTCCTTTCTTTCTCTCTCTCTCTAGAAAACAAACAAATAAACAAAAACACAAGAAACAGGGTTTTTAAAAAATGTTCACCAATACAAGCAAAACATATAAAAATACAAAAATGGAAACCAAAATATACATGCAAAAGAGCAATAGTACAAAAATGCACAAACAAAGCAATATGAGAGAAAAAGTGAACAAAAATGTGATTGATTTTGTTTTGGGTTGACAAACTACTCCTGGATGTGTGGCCTAACATTTATTGTCCTTAATAAACCCAGTGAGACTCCATTAGAGAAAACTAATTTTTATTTTGCAAAAGGATGTCAGTTGCAGGGAGTTTCTTAAGGGTGGGAATCCATGTCCACTTCCTATTCTCAGCAATGAAACCCCTTATGGCTTGTATCTGGGCAGACCTTGTCCATGCTGCCACAGTTTCTGTGGGTTCAAATGTTCATCTGGAAGACACTGTTTCCTTGGACTCATTCATCTGCTCTGGCTCTAACAATATTTTTGCCTTTTCTTCCACATAGCTTCCTGAGCATGAGGGGAGGAATTTCAGGAAGACATCCCATGTAAGATTAAATGTTTCCAAATCTCACATTTTATACACATTGTCCAATTGTGGGTCTCTGTGTTAATTCCCATCTACTGCTAAAGGAAGCTTCTCTGATAATTACTGAACAAGACACTGAACTATGAATACAGCAGAATGCTATTAGGATTTATTTTATTGTTATATTCCTTTAGAAGAACAATAGTATTTGGTTTTCACCTAAATTCATAGTCTCTCTACTCTCAGATTCTTGTTCACCTTAGCAATATCCATTGCAAATAAGTTCCATCTCATGCAGTGAACCTTAAATCCAATGAGTAACTGGTTGTTTACACCAACAATGTTTGTGCCCCTGCTGCACCAGCATATGTTTTCAGGTAAGTCACTATTGTGGATCACAAGGTTTACACTTGGGTTGCAGATTACTGTTTTCCTCTGTAAATGTGCAGAGTAACTTCCACTGATATAAATGCTAGTGCGTGGGGGGGGGAGCCTCTAATTAGGTGCCAGCTTGATTTCTCCATGTTCATTGAGGTATTTAAATGTTGTCTTCAGCAATTGGATTTTACCATAAGTTTATGGCAAGCAAATAATAGTCTGAGATGTTTGTGGGTTTCCGTGGGACATCTTGGGCCTCAACTCTGTGTAACCATAGTGATGGAGGATTCACTTGGTAGATAAATGTCTAGGTGGGGTGTTGTCTCTTTGTCTCTCCAGTTATTTGGTATGCACTTACATATAAAGATTTAAAGTTGGACCTTCAGGTTAAAGAGAAATATGCTCTTTTTTTTTTTTTTTTTTTTTTTTGGTTTTTCGAGACAGAGTTTCTCTGTGTAGCTTTGTGCCTTTTCCTGGAACTCACTTGGTAGCCCAGGCTGGCCTCGAACTCACAGAGATCCGCCTGCCTCTGCCTCCCGAGTGCTGGGAATAAAGGCGTGCGCCACCACCGCCCGGCGAGAAATATGCTCTTATCTGAGGCTCCAACTTCAAATCTTCAATTGTAAGACCATATCTTGGAGTAACTGCAGAAACCAGGAAGGTAAAAAGGGACCATTGACAGGATACACAGGGAGCAATAGAGAGAGGAATAGAAGGGTACAAGTGATCTTATCAGGAAAATGGAAAAAAAAAACAGGAAAACAGAAGAGAAAATGCAGGGTAGCAGGTAAATTCAAAAGGAAGGTAAAATATCAGTAAGGATGTCTGAAAAAGTCATAAGGAATCATGTATCAACTATCTACCTTTAAAAATCCTATACTACATATAACTTTGTGTATAAATAAACAAATATAGACTCATACCTTAGAAGAAAATATATTTGACCAAATTCAAACATTCTCATTTTTATCTAATCTCTAATTAATCTAGCAATCAAAAGGGACTATGATATATAGCTGGCTTTTACTGCTTTACTTTTGCATTAAGTTCTAGAATCTGAACAAGGGGTGTTTCTACTTATATTTAGGGTGGACATTTCTTCCTTATTAATTCCTTTTGGAAATGGCCTCATAGACATATCTAGAAGTGTGTCTCTTAAATGGTATCAAAGTCAAAGAAATTGAAAATGAAAACTAATCATAATACTCTACCACAAAGCTATAACATGTATCCTTTTATCTTGCTTCTGATTTCACATAAGGATCTTATTGATTATAGGAAAGCCTTGGACTTTCTTTGTATCTGAGTCAGGCCTTTTTAACTTTGACCCTTCTACCTTGAGCTTCCAGATCTCTAGGATTAAGTAATTAGCAACAGGTCTAATTATTATTTGGATTGTTCCTCAATGTCCATATATTACAGGCTTAGTCCTCAAGTTGTTATAATTCATGGGACCTATAAGGAAGTCCTTATATCAGTAAAGATATGTTCTCAAAATCAAATGTGGGATGCTGATCACTTTTACTTTTTTCTTTTTTCATTTTCCAGTGATTCATGAAATGTGTAGTTTTGGTTCACCATATGGTTCTCTCATTATGTGTTACCAGAGGATGAAAGCCATGAGGACAACACATAATTGACTGAAACCTTTAAAACTTTGCAATTTGAAGAAAAAAAAACTTTGTAATTTGATTAACTTAAGAATGTATTGCCAGGCAGAGCTGGCACATGCCTTTGATCCCAGCACTCAGGAGGCAGAGCCAGGTGGATCTCTGTCAGTTCAAGGCCATCCTGGTCTACAGAGCAAGATCCAAGATCCAGGACAGGCACCAAAACTACACAGAGAAATCTTGTCTTGAAAAATCAAAATAAATAAATATATAAATAAACAAATAAAAGAATGTATTATAGTAATGGGAAGCTTACATAATTTTCTTTAAAACTTGAGTGAAACAGGAAGGTTCTATATATATCCACTAAATAAAGTTTCTTATAAGGTTGCTGAATTTTGATACATAACATTTCTGACTGCTGAACAATTGAATCAGTGGGGAAAGAGTGTTATAATGTTCCATGATAAAAAAATTAAAATAAAAACAAAAAACAAACAAACAAAAAAAAAAAGCCGGGCGGTGGTGGCGCACGCCTTTAATCCCAGCACTCAGGAGGCAGAGGCAGGCAGATCTCTGTGAGTTCGAGGCCAGCGTGGTCTACCAAGTGAGTTCCAGGAAAGGCACAAAGCTACACAGAGAAACCCTGTCTTGAAAAAACAAAAAAAAAAAAACAAAAAAATCAACCAAATAATGTTCCATGATGCTTAATGAGTGCTAAATGGACATCTTCATAGCTTTATCCAATAAGCTAATATATACTGTAGAGTAATGCTCTTGTATACTTTAAATATTCATCATGTGAATTGGTTTAATAAAACACTGACTGGCTGGTAGCAGTGCAGGAAGTTAGGTAAGAAAGCCAAACTGAGAATTCTGGGAAGAGGAAGGACAGAGTCAGGAGTCACCAGCCAGACACAGAGGAAGCAAGATTAGAATGCCATTTTGAGAAAAGTTAACAAGTCAAGTTGCTAAACATAGATAAAATTATAGGTTAATTTAAGTGTAAGAGGTAGTTAATAATAATTCCAAGCTACCAGCTGAGCATTTATAAGTAATATAAGTTTCAGAGTCAATTATTTTAGTGGCTGCCAGGTATTTGGGAGTAGGCAGGTGGCTACATGAAGTGCTCAAACCTTTGGCAAGAATTTTCACATAAAACCTGAGAAAGGATTCTAAACACCCAAAAAATGAAGTCAAATGCAGCTTCTTAGTAACTGTCTTTTCTCCAGTGGTCTCTGTTTTCTGGCAATGAGCAGAGATGCAGCTCCTTTAAGAGATGGCTTCCTGACTCAGTATTAACTGCAAAAAACTCATGGCTATTTTAAGAGGCCTTGCTTCTAAACACTTAAATGGAATTTATAAGCAATAGTTAGCACACTGCTCAGTGGCAGCGTGGACCTAGAAACCTCTCAGAATTAGAGCTGGAGGTAAACATGCCTCCACCATGAGACTAGCATTTCAAGGAATCAAAGATTGGGGCAGAGCCAGCCTCAAAGCCACTGCTTTATTCCTAGCAATGCCCACTTAGCAATTTAAATGCTCATGTTGCCAGAAAAAGAGAGATATGCAGTAAAGACAGATTCAAGAAAACAAAAACAAAAAAAACCTCTAAGTGAGTTACAGTGTAGGCTTAGAAGAGTAAAGAGAAGGTATATAGACAGTCATAAAAAAAAAAAGAAATATGTAGTTTTAAAGTAAAGTCCTTTTTTTTCCGAGACAGGGTTTCTCTGTGTAGCTTTGCGCCTTTCCTGAAACTCACTTGGTAGCTCAGGCTGGCCTCAAACTCACAGAGATCCACCTGCCTCTGCCTCCCAAGTGCTGGGATTAAAGGCGTGCGCTGCCGCCGCCGCCGCCGCCGCCACCACCACCACCCGGCTTAAAGTAAAGTCCTTAAAAAGGGATTAAAGTAATATAAAAAAAAAAGCCATGTAAAGATGGAAAACACACAGAGAGTCTGAATACTGTATGTTATTGTATTGTCCTTGAATTGTTTCACGGCTCAGGAAGAAGCAACAGCTAATAAGAGACATTTGATTATAAATGTTGCTGGATTATTCCAACCTATATATTTTGAAATGCCTTGACTTCGAAATTTAAGTCAAAAGATGTATTACTTTAGAGAAGAGGTTATGCTTTTATTTACACAGGAAATGAGAGTCTGTGGGTTCATTCTGTGTTAAGAAAAATCAGATTTGATCAAGGAAGATGCCCTGAAAAATCTCCAGTGGGAACTGATGGTCCAGATGATCCAACATTTCAGAGTGCCTCTGTTGATGTTTCCTCTGAATTCTGCATCCAGCAAGGCTTCAAGGCTGCTGGCAGAAATGATCCAGCATCACAGACTACTCCAGTCAGGACTTGACCATAATCCTAAATTTTCACAAGGTCCCCATAAGATTAACCGTGCCCCAGTCAACAAGAAGTAGCCTAGAAAACTATGTCCACATTCCCTCCCCCAAAATGAATAATGGATGTTTGTCTTTGTTTACAATTTTTTATTGGTCATAGTCAATATCTTTCTAAAAGAAGAAAGTAGGATATGATATAGAAATGATGGGGGAAAAGGGTAGATTATTAAATCTACTTTTATCCAAAAACAATTGTTAATCTTACATATTTTACATCAGTATAGATTTGAGTTTATTGATACAAATATAAAGTTAATTTTGGTATACTGTATGTGTATTTCTACTCTTGTTTAGGGTATTATGTTTATGCTGCTCATTTAAAAATATAATATTTAATTAAGTGTAGTTGGAAGTTTTCCTGTATCTCAGCCAGTCAGCGGTCAGGACAAATCTCTCCCACTTGCATTCCCCAAGTAAGCACACAGAGGCTTATATTAATTATAACTGTTTGGCCATTAGCTCAGGCTTATTATTGTCCAGATCTTACACTTAAATTAACTCATAATTCTTATTTATGTTTAGCCATGTGACTTGGTATCTTTTTCTCATTTCTGCCTTGACATTTTGCTTCCTCTGTGTCTGGCTGGTGACTCCTGACTCATTGTATAGTTCATGGTTTTAAGTTTAATAGAGAGAGTATAGCTGATTTCCCAATAAATAATCATAGATTTAAAAAAGTACTTTTGTACTTTCCCTGGCCCAGTGGGAAAAAACTTCCTGGTCTGGTCTCTCTTTCAATTTGAGTGTATCTTTCAGTATTCATTCATAGTTTAATATAGGAGCCTCAGGTCCAATCATTTAATTTTAAATGATGAATGAATTAAAGTCATGCCTTAATTTTCTGGCTGTGCATGGGATAAAAATAAGACTTAATTTTATACTTCAGACTGTGCTTATAATGATAACAAATTTCTGAGATTGCTCTTATTCTCTCTCTACTTCTGAGACCTAGTGACTTTCTTGTTCTCCTTTTAAACTACATAATTTACTACACAGTTTAGTAACTTTTTGAAATTTCTCTAAACATATATGTGTATTTAATGGAGAAGGATGTCATTAGCAGTTTTCTATAATTGAATGATACCTCAATATGTAGATATTTAGGTAACCAAGATCCATAAAGACAAACCTAGAATGTTTTCCCTCATCTCTGGAAGTTAGTTTTAAATCTCCGAATATGTGTGTTTCATTTGAAATAGTCATAGAATTCAGGAATTAGTAAAAAGCAACAATGGGAGGATTTTAATGGAAGAGAGCTGGCCCATGGTAGTATAAGGGCTTAAAGGCAATAATGAGACAAGAATAATAACAAAGGGGTAAGGATCAGGGCACAGGGTAGAGGAGGGAATATAAGGGGTAATAAATAAGAACTAAAGTCTTTCCAGAAAAGTCATATGGAAGCCTAGCTACTACTGTAAAAGCATATATAATCAGGGCAATAATGCCTCTACTAGTTACCCCAAGCTAACAAATAAAAGTCCAATGTCAGGAATGGGTTATCCCCTTTGGTGTCATGGGCCAGTGAGGTACTAGATATGCATAAACATTATAGGCTATTGCCAATGCTTTTGGTTCCCCTCCAAAATTAGATTGTATGACTCTACTCTTGAAGTCAGCATGGCCTTGAGTTATAGAATGTGTAGATATTAGCATAACAACTATGACAATATGCACAAGATCTGTGCAGGCTCAAGCCAGATAAAAATCACAACATGAAAAGGAATAGTGCATATGAAATGTCATGCCTAGTCAAGGACCTTTTGCAACTGATAGCTTGAAAGAGAGGGGGCAATTAGGAAAGGGGAGGACCATTAAATATATTAAATATATTACATGTTGAATTTATATGGAGAGTGCATTTATTATACATGCAAGGCACAGATTAGTAGAACAGAAAATTTACCCTTTGTAAACAGACTTACCTTCCAATAATACCACATGAAATTCTCTGAATGGATTTAAAGTAGTTCATCTGAGGCCTAAGAATTTTTACTGCCAACTCCATATTCTACTGCTTTTTATTAAGAATGTCTACTCACCATGTCTAACAATGTTATATCTAAACTAGGAACAATAACAGAGAAAAATAATTTTTGAAATTTCTTGAAAATGTCCCCAAGTCAATGCCAATTTATCAGAGTCCATGACTTGTGAACCTCAAAACAGTGTAAAAATGCTCCCATAGAGATTAGTTTGGGAGCTATGCTGTCTTTACCTGGAAATAATGCACATCTGTATGTATTGCTTAATAGCTCACGGATTGTCATTTTGAGACATTTATAATCTCAGGCAAATGTTATCCACTGGATGTTGTGATGACCCAGGTATTTTTACTTTAAGCCTGTGTTCAGTTTGGTTCATTTTTATAAATGTCACCCTTATTATTTTAGATTTTTGGTTTTAGATTTTATGTTTCTAAAACTCCAAAACTACACTGAACATAGTCAAAGCCTAATGACAAAGCTTTCAATATGTTCCAAGAATAAGCATTTCAGCCTTATATCACAATGGCTTCTTCTGCTATTTTTTTAAATTAAGGATAAACCTGTTTTTGTGGATTATTTCTTTTAAAAATATGGTTCATTCTCATTGCAAGGTTTTCTTATGCTGGAATATCACCCTCTACACATTTCTGAAGTGGAGGCAATGTTGAGATTTCTGAACCTTGTCTCCCAGGAGAATTTATTGATCAATAACTCTCTCATGTGCTTCTAAGCTTAATGTCTTTTATCTTCTTTTGAATCTCATAAAACATAAGAAAATTTGTTGCTTTTTTGTTCTTTGTTTTCTTTGCAAAGGTGAATGTGACTTAGTTCTATTTCCTTCAGTGGTAAATACTTTAAACTGCTTTCTTAAGTTTATCCACTTTCTACTATGATACACAGAGTACTGATACATTACGCTGCATTTGGGTGGCTTCTTTTAATTTTTTTCTCACACAGATATTTATTTTACTAATGTATTTTTCAAACTTCATCTTCATTGGTCCCACACAGTAGTAAGACATTTAAAATAGTGAGAAAAAAGTGAGCATGTCAAATGTAGCTAGTCTTCAAACAAATTATGTCCACCTTCATCGTCCAGAGTTAGATAATAGTACCCAGGAGATAATCTCAAGTCAATTCTACACTAGTCTGAACTTGATCTATCACTGTCCTGTTTCACTATTCTTTAATAAAGTCTTATTTTTTGTAACCATTCTTTCGATTCCTAATTCATTAAAACTCCTAGATTTTCTCCCATAAAATGCATACCACAAAATTTTTACCGTAATTAAGTGCACTAACTTGAAACTCATTTAATAATTTATTAATACTGTTTTAAGCAAATCTTTCTATTTACTGCTATCATATACTTTCATATTGTCTGTAATCACTTGCTGGAACATTATGTTGTTAATGGTCCTCCCCCCTCCATTTTTTTCTTTCCTACCCTTGGATTTTTTTAATTTAAAATATTCCAATAATGTGGAACTGACTAGGGAATAACACATGACATTTTTTTCTAAGAACATTCATCTTTTTCTGTGCTAGATTTCACTGTGCTCTAGTCAGTCACTTTTTCTGATCTGGTTAAAAGCTGCATACTTTTCACTATAATAAAGTCCTGTTCAGAGAGATTAGATCCAGAACAAACTTCATTTCCCATTCACGTCATTCTTCTCCATTCTTTGAAACCTCATTTTCCTTTTTCTTTTTTTTTTTTTTTTTTTTTTTTTTTTTAAAGATTTATTTATTTATTTATTATGTATACAGAAGAGGGCGCCAGATCTCATTACAGATGGTTGTGAGCCACCATGTGGTTGCTGGGAATTGAACTCAGGACCTCTGGAAGAGCAGTCGGTGCTCTTAACCGCTGAGCCATCTCTCCAGCCCCTCCTTTTTCAAAAGTAGGGTCTAATATGCCCAAGAGCTTTATCTACCTTCTATGTAAACTTCTAAATTAGTTTAATTCTTAAATAATTTTTATTCTAACACTATTAAAAAATACGACAAAAGAAACTTTGAATCCTATTTCGCACAGATGGAAAAATCATAGAGTAACAAGAAAACAATATGAAAAGTACAACAAAATGATACTTTGTTATAACTGTTGTGATTTGGCTCTCACATTGCAAAAATGCAGTGATATTAGAAAATTTATTAATCAAAATAGCAATAATCATTAACATACTTTGTTACATAATAAAATTTGGATGAAAATAGTATTACTATCTTCAAATATGGATAAAAGTTGATACAATTCAGCAATCTTTCATAAAATGACAGGGTAAAAATAGTCAAGAATATTGCTACTAGAATAAAACTATTAGTGAAACCTTATTACTTTATAATCAGGATCAAAGCAAGTATTTTCCTTAGAAGTCATAGCTTTGCATTACTCTGTATCCAGAACCAACACTGTGGCTTGAAACTGCCTGAAGCTACAGTTCCAGGGAATCTGATGCTGTTTTTTACATTCTCTAGTACTGCACATACATAGTGCAATCCATGCCCTCAGCCACACATATACACATAACATAATATATACTAGAACCATAAAAATGTTATCAATATAGAAAACGTAACAAATGTAAATTATTTCATTTACATTTATATTATTTATTATATATTATGTATTATAAATCAACTATTTGTATTACTTATAATATATTTATATTATTTTTTAAAACTATGTAGAATAAAAGTTACATCACCCAAAATTAATTATAATAGAATAAAAATACTAGAATTAATCAGACAGAAGTAGATATAATATAATTAATACAAGTATGTTTGTTCTTTAGTGTGCATAATAAGGGCCATTTTTTTCTGAGTTACAACAAAAAATATATTACAATCTTTGATCCAAAATCAAAATGAATGAAAGTATTCAATAACTTCTGAGGCAAATAGTTCACATCAGAAAAAGTAAAGACAATATATATGTTTACTTTTGCAAGTCATGAAATTAATTTTACCAATAAATACAATGACCAGATAAAATAATCATTAAGTCACAACAAGAGGCATGCAAATTATTGCCCTGGTATTTAGGATTATACCAAATCTTAATTACCATTGAAGTATAGCAATATCCTTTAAAATAAAAATAACAAAAAAAACACATAACAATTAAGTTTACATCAAAACAAAGGAACATAATTCTTTGTGAATCACATTATATGATGGATTATGTGGAAAAATACAGTATGATATCTAGTAATGAATATTCACTCATAAAAACTGAAGGAATTTATTCAAAGATTACAAAGCCAAGGTGTAAAACTGCTCAGAATATTATTTTTAATAGTCTCACAGGGATATGAAATATATACTTCAAGTTTTTTGCCATAATTTTTATTTATTTTACTTTATGTGTACAAACATTTTGCCTACATGCATATATGTGCACCATTTGCATTTCTGTTGGATTCCCTGGAACTGGGGCTACAGATAGTTGTGGGAAACCATATGAATGCTAAGAATCAAAGCTGGGTCTTCTGCAAGAGCAACAAGAACTCTTAATTATTGAGCTATAACTCTAGCCCATATTCTTCAGTTCATAAGAAAAAAACATTACTTCATACCAAAATGATATTTTCCATATTACAGATTTTCATAATCTTGTGTGTATATATGTGTGTATGTATGTATGTATGTATGTGAACACTCATGTTTAGATTTGACTCATTAAATGTTACAGTATTTTTCCTAGTGACTGTTTTATTGCTGTGAAGTGACACCATGACTGAGGTAACACATATTTAAAAAAACAATTAATTGTGGGATTGCTCACCATATCAGAGGTTTAGTCTGTTTTCATCATGGCAGGAAGTATGACAGTAGGAACGGCACATGTGGGCCTAGCATGGGCTTTTGAAACCAAAAGCCCACCCTTAGTGACACACTTCCTCCAAGAAATCCACACCTACCAATCCTTCTAATTTATTCGAAGAATTCTACTCCCTGATGACTAAGTGTTCAAATATGAGCCTATGGGGGCCGTTCTTATTCAAACAACCACCATATTCTACTTCTATATCACAAATGTCATCATTTTAAAGTAATTCTATATCTTTATAAGTATGATAATTATTTAAAATAATAAATATTTCAGGTATATGGGTAGATGGAATAGTAGGCAAGGACAGTTATCTTATAATGTCTTATTAAGAGACAAATTAACACTAAAAATTCTTAGAAGTGATAGATTTATAACACAAAATGAAGTGGAAAATGTCCCATGAGAAAGTTCTCAAAATGATTGCCTAACTTTCTATTCTTACTGCTAAAAAAAAAAAAAATAAACCAAATGTAACATAAGCATGAAGAAGGGTGGAAGAGATTACTCAGCAGTTAACAATGCTTATTACTCATGCAAAGGAATCAGATTCAGTTCTCAGCACCCACATGGTGGCTCACAACTGTTCATAACTCAAATTATCCTATGCCCCTTTCTGATTCCTGCAGGTACAGGGCATGCACATGGTGTATATACATATAACATACATACATACATACATGCATACATACATACATATATATATATGTGTGTGTGTGTGTGTGTGTGCAACACATTTGTTTACATAATATAAAATTTTTCCATTCATTTGGCTATTTGTCCCTGTGCTTTATCCAACCTTGGTTTCAACAATTCTCGATCATATAAACCCCCCTCTTTCTCACTAATTAGACTCCCGGTGCTCCACATGGGGCCTAGCTGTGGATCTCTGCATCCAGATTCCTCAGTCCTTGGATGGGGTTTCTGGCACAACTATTAGGGTGTTTGGCCATCCCATCACCAGAGTAGGTCAGTTCTGGCTGTCTCGACCATTGCCAGAGGTCTTTTGTGGGGGTATCTTTGTGGATTTCTGTGGGCCTGTTTAGCACTTTGTTTCTTCCTTTTCTCATGTGGTCAAACGAATGGAAACACATGAACTATGAACCAAAGGCTGAGGGGCCTCCAACTGGATCAGGCCCTCTGAATAGGTGAGACAGTTGATTGGCTTGATCTGTTTGGGAGGCATCTAGGCAGTGGTACCAGGTCCTGTGCTCATTGCACGAGTTAGCTGTTTGAAACCTGGGACTTATGCAGGGACGCTTGGCTCAGCTTGGGAGGAGGGGACTGGACCTGCCTGGACTGAGTCTACCAGGTTGATCTCAGTCCTCAGGGGAGGCTTGGCCCTGGAGGAGGTGGGAATGGGGGCTGGGCTGGGGGGAACGGGAGGGGGGCAGGCAGGGGAAGAACAAGGGAATCCATGGCTGTTATGTAGAACTGAATGGTATTGTAAAATAAAATAAAATGAAAAAAAAATAAAAATTTTAAAACAGCAAACACGATAGATTTAATGGGAATAACTTTCTGCCACAGTTGTTTTATAAGCAGTCAGGTGAGAATTTAAAACTGTACACTCATAGTCTTTCTGCAGATTAATGGCTCTCACTTCTAATTTTATGTTTTTCTTTCTGAGATCTTCACTTTACCTAAGTGTTTATATCTTCCAAAGCCATAAAACTAAGTCTTGTCTTTTGGTGCCACCCAGTACTCAGTAGAATGCCCTGTCTAGAATAAATGATATTTTCTCCTAAAATTCATAATCTTAATAGGGGAAATTCTTGCTTAGAAATAACATGGCTTAGTAGTCTGCTCATTGTTCATAATGGTGGCTTCTGAGAAAAACCAACGTTTGCTTCAAAACTGCTACAATCCCTGGACTTTTCAATTCTTTTTTTTATTTTTTTATTTTTTTTTTTTATTTTTTTTTGGTTTTTTGAGACAGGGTTTCTCTTGTGTAGCTTTGCGCCTTTCCTGGAACTCACTTGGTAGCCCAGGCTGGCCTTGAACTCACAAAGATCCGCCTGCCTCTGCCTCCCGAGTGCTGGGATTAAAGGCGTGCGCCACCACCGCCCGGCTAACTTTTCAATTCTTTTAAAAACAAAAATTCACTGAACTTGTCTTTTTGACAATTATTAACCAAACATTCATGTAACCCTGCTGTGGGATGGTCTGTATGTCAAATAGCTCTGATTGGTCAATAAATAAAACACTGATTGGCCAGTGGTTAGGCAGGAAGTTTAGGCAGAACTAACAGAGAGGAGAAAAGAAAGAACAGGAAGGCAGAAAGAGACACTGCCAGCTGCCGCTATGACAAGAAGCATGTGAAGAGACCGGTAAGCCAAGAGCCATGTGGCAAGGTATAGATTTATGGAAATGGATTAATTTACGCTAAAAGAACAGTTAGCAAGAAGCCTGCCACGGCCATACAGTTTGTAAGCAATATAAGTCTCTGTGTTTACTTGGTTGGGTCTGAGCAGCTGTGGGACTGGCAGGTGACAAAGATATTTGCCCTGACTATGGGCAAGGCAGGAAAACTCTAGCTACATAACCCTTTTTTGAAACCCACTGAGTTTAAGCAGGACTATCTATGTGACCACAGGATTAGAACTAGCCATTGGACCCTGGTAAGTACATCAGTGACTGTCCCAACCTCAGAATCCATTACTAGCCAATACTTAAGCAGGAAAGTATGACACTCCTGGGTACTTCTCCAACTTATTGCTAACTGTGGGTGGGCCTAGTTTTGGTTAAGTAGTTTTTGCAAAAAGCCATAGGTGCTGTGAAGCCACAACACCATGACTCTTTGGCTGTTCAGTGCCAAAAGTCAGCATTTAGTTGCCCTTCTCTTCTCTTCAGGTTCTTATATTTTTTCTGCCTTGTCTTCTACAATGATTCATGAGTCTTGGAAATTATGGTATAAAATGTCATATTTAGGACCAAGCACTCAAGCATTGCTTATATTCAATACTCTGAGAAGCCAAGCTTGTCTCTTCATAGTCATTTCAAAGATAGGCTTCTCTGAATAAGGTGAGGAGTAGATTTTGTCCATGGGCATAAATATAAATATTTAGAAGATAGATCAGCACTATGATAATTTAATTAAAGAACTGTAGTAAGTTCATCTAAGACCTTCTTAGCCACAGGGTTTTTGCCCAGATTCAAAGAAACAGCTATGAATTTTGTCTTGTGGTGGAGGCCTAAAGTATAAGAAAATAGTTGATCACCCCATTAAAATAGTGGTATCACTATTGCACAGGTTGGTTTTTTGTTTGTTTGTTTGTTTGTTTTTGCTTGACAAGTTGGCATTGTAGATTGTAGGGTTCACCTTAAGGGTGAAATCACCAATTCCTTCACTCCTGACAGCCTATATATTATCTTTCAACACTTTCAGAGCTGGTCCATAGGGAGCAAGTTTCCATATCACTTCTAGCTTGATTTTTCTTTATATTTGAATCAAACTATGTGCTGAATAGCATCTTATCAACTGACTGTGGTGGTTAATCAATGAGAGTGGGAAAAGGTATTATTTTAGAGACCTCTAAGGCCTCCTTTACCTGTTATAATTGAGGATATATTGCATACTTGGCACCATATTTCTGTTTAATGACCCTTGGTTTTGGGGAGTATTACTATCCAGATATGTGAGAAATTTCCCTTCTAACTCTCTTGTTTGAATTATTCAAAATTTTGGTTTGTGTGTATGAGTGTGTGCCTGTGCATGTATAGTCATGCATGTACAAGTACCTGAGGAGGACAGAAGAAAGTGTCAGATCCCCTGGACCTTGAGTTAAAGGCAGTTGTGAGCCACCCAACCTAGGTGCTGGGAACCAATCACTAGTTCTCTAGAGGAGCAGCAAAAAGTGAATCACTCACCTAATCTCTAGCCCCTAATTTATAAAGTTGTAAATTTACATGTAGCATTTTGATGAATCCTTAGTTTTAGTTAACCCTCCCTCCCTGATCCTTCTTCATACCTAAGTTCCCATTTATGATTAAACTTTCCACACCAATAATTCACCTTCTTTGTTTTCACATCAGCTATGTTCTGGTTGCCACCCCTACTCCCCCTCACTTAAGACAACCTCCAGCCTAATCTTGCTGATGCCACTTTCTTCCTTCTAAAGATACTTACTTAAACACAGCAATATAAAGACTTGAAGCTAGGGCACACTTATAAGAGAGAACAAATGGCATTTGTTTCTAAACCTGGGTTACTACACTCTTTTCATCCATTTACTTACAAACTTCAAGATTTCAATTTTTATTCACAGCTAAACAAACTTCCATTGTGCATAGGTACCACATTTTCATTGTACCATTCATCAGGTGGTACAACTATGTATATCTAGGGTAATTCTATTTTCTAACTATTGTTAATAGAGAAACAATGATTTCACCATGGCCTCCTCATACTTAGTTTATATTTTTTCCTAAATTGAAAATTCACTCTACCTTTTCCTCCAACTCTTCTTGTGCCCTCTCCAAAATTCATGATCTATCTCATCTTTATTATTTTTAAATGTGTATACACACATGTATACATAATATATGCAGATATGTGTATATAACTTACTGAGTCCTTTAAGTTTTGCTAGTATTTTATATGTGTCCAGTGCTGACCTCTGGGGATTTGACAGTCTATGTGGGACCTCTTCCGTGAAGAAGATTAATTCTCCATCTATTAACAGCAATTGATCACCTGTTTCTCTTCACTTATGGCTAGGACACTGTGGAATTTCCCCTGTCCATGTTTGAATGCCAGTTGGTATTGTCATTATGCTGCTCTTGTTCAGGAAGCTATACTGTTGAGCTTCCCTGTCATATACAGATGGTATTTTACAGCAGATGTCCTGGTCTTCTAGCTCTTTCAATCTTTCTACCCCTTCTTACATGATTTTTCCTAAGTCTTATGTGTAGGGGTTACATTGCAAATGTATCATTTCAGTAGCATTGCTGATTACACTTCTCCCTTTGCAGCTTTTTCAATATAATGCTCAGAATCTTAGCATGAAGAATAAGAAAAAGGGAATAAATATAAGACACTGAGAGAAACAATCAATCAATGGGACCTCTTGAAACTGAGAAGCTTTTGTAGAGCAAAGGCTATGGTCAACAAGGCAAAGCGACAGCCTACAGAATGGGAAAAGGTCTTCACCAATCCCACATCTGACAGAGGACTTATATCCAGAATATATAAGGAACTCAAGAAATTATACATCAAAATGCCCAATAGTCCAATTTAAAAATGGGCTTTAGAACTAAACAGAGAATTCTCAACAGGGGAAACTCAACATCCCTAATCACCAGGTAAATGCAAATCAAAAACAACTCTGAGATACCACCTTATGCCTATCAGAATGACTAAGATCAAAAACACTGTAGACACCCTATGCTGGAGAGGATGTAGAGCTAGGGGAACTCTCCTCCACTGCTGGTGGGAATGCAAGCTTGTAAACCACTTTGGAAATCAATATGGCGCTTTCTTAGAAAATTGGTAATCAATCTCCCCCAAGATCCAGCTGTACCACTCTTGGGCATATACTCAAGGAATGCTCAATCATACCACAAGGGCACTTGCTCAGCTATGTTCATATTAGCATTGTTTGTAATAGCCAGAACCTGGAAACAACCTAGATGCACTTCAACTGAAAAATGGATAAATAAAATGTGGTACATATACACAATGGAATACTACTCAGCAGAGAAAAACAATGACATCATGAGGTTTGCAGGCAAATGGATGGAGCTAGATAAAAATCATCCTGAGTGAGGTAACCCAGACTCAGAAAGACAAACATGGTATGTACTCACTCATAGGAGGATAGTAGATGTGGAACAAGGATGACTGGACTACTACTCCCATCACCAGTGAGGCTACCTGGAAAACAGGACCCCAAGAAAGACACAGGGATAGCCCAATGGCAGAGAAATGGATGAGATCTACATGAACACCCTGGACATGAATGGGGGTAATGAAGGGCAAGGGTCGAGGGAAAGAGAGCTTGGCAGAGCAGGAGATCCCAGCTGGATCAAGAACAGAGAGGGAGAACAAGGAATAGGAGATCATGGTAAATGAAGACCACATGAGAATAGGAAGAAGCAAAGTGCTAGAGAGGCCCACAGAAATCCACAAAGATACCCCCACAATAGACTGCTGGCAATGGTCGAGAGACAGCCCAAACTGACCTACTCTGGTGATAGGATGGCCAAACACCATAATTGTCATGCTAGAAACCCCATCCAATGACTGAGGGATCTGGATGCAGAGATCCATGGCCAGGCCCTGGGTGGAGCTTCGGGAGTCTAATTAGTGAGAAAGAGGAGGGTTTATATGAGCGAGAATTGTTGAAACCAAGGTTGGATAAAGCACAGGGACAAATAGCCAAATAAATGGAAACACATGGACTATGAACCAAATGCTGAGGGGCCCCCAACTGGATCAGGCCCTCTGAATGGGTGAGACAGTTGATTGGCTTGATCTGTTTGGGAGGCATCCAGGCAGTGGGACTGGGTCCTGTGCTCAGTGCATGAGTTGGCGGTTTGAAACCTGGGGCTTATGCAGGGTCGCTTGGCTCATCTGGGAGAAGGGGACTGGACCTGCCTGGACTGAGTCTACCAGGTTGATCTCAGTCCTTGGGGGAGGCTTTGCCCTGGAAGAGATGGGAATGTGGCGTAGGCTGGGGGTAAGGGGAGGGGGTGGGAGGGGGAAGAACAAGGGAATCCATGGCTCATATGTAGAACTGAATTGTATTGTAAAATAAAATACAATAAATAAAAAAAGAACTTATAAAAAAGAGAGAAAATCACAATTTAAAGTATCCTTACTTCCAGATGACATGATCCTTTAATTAAAAGACTGCAAAGGCTCCCCTAGAAAATTCAGTTTGACACACTTTCAGGAAAGTAGCAGGATAGGACATCTGTAGCCTTTCTATATACCCAGTAACAAACTCCTTGAGAAGTAATTCAGAAAATAATTCATTCAGATCTTCAGGGAAAAGTAAATATGTAAGAATAACCCCAATTAAATAAGTGAAAGTCCTCCTTAACAAAAACACACATGGGATCCAGATGTACTGCTCCTGGATAAACACTCAAAGGATTCTAAGTTGGTATATGACAAAAATGATTACACTTTTATGTTTATTTTTGTAGTTCTCCCAATTGCTAAGAAATAAAACGAGCCAAGATACCTACCAAAACATGAATGGATAAAGAAAATATGGTACCTATCCACAATGAGTTCTTTTCAGCCATAAAATAAAATGAAGTCATGCTATTTTCAGTAAGATGAGGGCCACTTGAACTTGTTGTGTTAAGTGAAAGAAGCTATACTTAGAAAGAAAATACCACAGGTATTCCCTCCTGTGTAGTATATAAATTTAAATTTGTGTGCTTGGGTGAGTCCGGGAAGTAGAAAGAAGTCATCTGAGAGAAAAAAGAGATCTCAATCAAGTAAGGTGTAAAGAGGGGGTAATAGCATGTACTTGATATGAAATCAGAAAGAGGAGGGGAGGAAGGAAATCAGCAAGAAAAATCAGTGTGGAAGTAATAGATCAGGAAGGCATGAATAAAAACAAAATTAAATCACATGTATGCACCAAAATGCCACAATGAAACCCACCTCTTTGTACACTGACTTTTATGGATTAATTTAAATGAATAAATATTTCAGTACAACTTCTGATTCCAATAAGTGGTGGTCATATGTATATTTTTAGGAATGAACATTTGGTATTGAATAAGCAGTCAAAGAGTTTATCCCTGAAGAAGACAGATATTCATCTGATAGCAATTGTTAATTGTCTATAGCTCCTCATCTAGGCTCATGGCTAGATTTATAATGAAAATAATATTTCTTTGACATAGATTCTCCAGATAGATGAAACATGTCATTTTTGCTGATTGTTTTAATGGCATAATTCTCTTTACATTTCATTCCCCCATTGTTTTCTTTTGTCAATATATCCTTTGAAAATAAACATTTTTCAAGAATATTACTTTTTAAATTAAATTTTAAGCATTTAAATCATATCCTATGCCACATTAACAGAATAAAAATCAAAACTATGAACATCTCATTGTAGAATTAGAAAAGTATGACTGACAAAATACAACACTCTCATCATTAAAACAATGCTAAAAATTCTAGGAACATAAGAGAAGTATACTATCAAAGTATATTAAATTTGTATGAAATTATGAATGAATAAATAATGAAAGAGTTTGGCTATGGCTAATGTTAGGTATATTATTATTTTGGATTGAACCAGTCTAGAGGATGAACAAGGAGTGAAGATGCTTTAGATTCTATTTGGAGCTCAGCTCTATTCCTGCAGAGCCTATACTTCTCCAGTTTCTTGAATACCAAATGCTTGATGTCATCAATTAGACAACCTGAGAGATTTCAGCATACCAACAAAGAGTTTGAATATGTTGGAGCTTCATACCTGTTTACATTGCAAAAGGAGGCTCCTACTGCTGACATTTCATGAGTCTTTTTCAGTGGAGACTGGAACAAGTCAAGCAACATAGCACAATGCCATCTCCCTCGGGCATTTACCAATCTGAGTGGAATAGAAACAGCAGAAGAAAAATGTTTCAAGTTTTCAGAAAATTGAATTCCATTCTAGTAAAAAGCTCAGAATATAGTTCTTTCCATTGCCTTATTCCATAAGATATTTTTGAGAAGACAGGCTTCGTTCTATTGAAATCTAAACATAGTAATAAAGCCCTCCAAAATGCAAACTTTTATGAAATTATAACTTCTTTGGAAAGAATGAATTCAAGATATTATTTTAGTATTTCTTTCATAATAGGGGAAAAGAAACAGAAGGGAAAATGAATGCAGAGCTTATTTAAGTTTTAAAAGGAAAGCACAATGGGTCCTGCGTAGTGTTTTCAAAGTAATATTAATAATGTTACCTTTTATTTAGTGTAATTCATGGATTTTTCAAAGCACCTTCCGGTTTTGTTCCTATTTGAAAGGAGGAAAACTGAGTCTCTGTAGAGTTATGTGATTCTCATGTTGCAGGTCATTGAACTAGATAGCAACCAAGAGATGAGACTGATATTTAAGCACAAAACCTAAGTTTTTCCTACTATGTCAATACTCCCTATAATTTTTCTTTTACTATAAATGAGAAAACAAAGCATAAGAGAATTTTGTTTTATTTTGTTTTTTTTTTTTTTTTGAGACAGGGTTTCTCTATGTAGCTTTGCGCCTTTCCTGGGACTCACTTGGTAGCCCAAGCTGGCCTCGAACTCACAGAGATCTGCCTGTCTCTGCCTCCCGAGTGCTGGGATTAAAGGCGTGCGCCACCACCGCCAGGCTGAGAATTTTTTCTTAATGGTATCAGAGTAGTATTATATAGGATTCAAGTTATTATATGAGAAGATATGGAGCTACTTTCTGGGATTTTGCTCTTGTTGTTTTGTTTTGTTTTTGTTTGTTTTACCTGTGGACATTTTTATGACTGGCATCCAAAGCACCAATTAACAAATACATAAGAAATACCCTAGCAAATGAGTTTTGGCTTGTAGAAAACTTAATAGGTGACTGTAGCATCTTCCACTGGAAATAGAGGTGAGAAAATATCTAAACTACAGATACTTTGGAAAACAGCACAATATTCACAAGTCTGCAATCTATAAGGTAGTTTTAACTATCAGAATCAATCTGGTCTGGTAGTGGCTACTAGTGATTGATAGCCTCTATAATTCCTCTGCCCAAATACTAGTTTGGGAGAGATGTAAAACACAATTCCTGACATTGATTTGTCAGGAAAATGAGCCTTTCTTTTGCTGAGCATAGCTCACTTAGGTACACTGCTGGCACAAATAGTAATGCAAAGTCATCATGGGAATTAGCATGAATGCTTACCTTTGGAGATATGAAAGCATTACAGGGTAGAACATAACTTTGTTATTCCTATGAGATGTCTAGGAGAAAGGGAGATTTCTGGTACTCCTGATAGACAAATATTATGTAAATATTATGTTTCCTATAAAGTAGATTGTGTGTATTACAGTAGATCTTCACTACAGTGATTGAGAGGTCTGACTTTAAAGGGAAATAATGTAACTGAATCCATTAGTCAAGCAGATGTTCCTCCAAATAAAAGAGAGTGAAAGTATAATTTAGCTACAGAGACTAAATCCCACCGTTTTTCCCTTCTAGATATCTAAAAGGATATTTTGACTTAAATTTATCACTAAATTATTTTGGATATTTCTTTCATCCAAAAGGAAAATGAAGTCAAATGAAATTAAGAATCAAAGTTGAAAATGTTTGATTTTTTTCCAGCTTTTTAAAGAAATGGGTACATTGAAGGTTTAGAGACATGTATTCTTTTACTGAATAATATAATCTGCATTTCTTTTCTGCTTGAAAATGGTGTTAATATGTTCTTAGTGGAAGATATTGCACTGGACAAAGCTATCTTGATTATCTTTTAAGATATCTTTTAAAATTATCTCTTGAGATATATTTCACAGTTTTCTCTGATAGCCCTATGATTTTGCAATAAGGAGGCTAAGGTTGAGTGATTTCAAAAGTTTAGCCTGAGCTATAGTGTAAGATCCTGTTACAAAACAACAAACCATTTAAGTCCATCATCTACATGTTTATGATTCTATCTGAGGTAATGCAAATGTACAGTATCTTTAAGTTTGTGGTGAATCCACATACTCTGGTGCAAATTATAAGAAGCATTTACTTTTTTAAAGTTGAAAAAGTAAATAGAACATGATGTGATTAACATAGACAATTGTAACTGGACTTATTCTAATATTGGAAAGTTTGCTTCAGATACAGAAAAATTCTATTTCTATGCCAGTAGCAATTCTTCCCAAAATAAAAGTTATTTGACTAAAACAGAAAGGTCACAAAGTAATGAGAACTCAAAGGAAATCTAATTATATATCTCAAATCAATTTCAATATTGTTTTCAAGCCAGGTAACTGGACCTAGAAACAAGAGTTTCTACTTAAACGAGAGTCAGTCTAACTATCCAATAGCACTATGATCAGAAAGCATAAATAAAATAAGCAGAGAATGTATTTCTTTCAATCAAAACAAGAAGTAGACCATTTCGAAATGGCCATTCTATTGAAAGTCTTAGAAATTCCATCTAAATTAAGTTTCAAATAGAGGTAAAAGGTGTGCTGTGTGTTGTAGAATATTAGTTGAAGATGTGTTCCATTTCTTTATGCTCTGGAACATTGGTTTACTAATGCAAAATGTGTTGCAGTCTTTTATGTTGCATTTATTTAACTCTACGAAGCTGTGTTACTTTGTCTGCCTAACACACATGATGGTCTAATAAAGATCTGAACGGCCAATAGCTAGGCCAAAGAGAGGATAGGCTGGCCTGGGAGGCAGAGAGAATACATAGGAGGAGAGGAGAGGCAGGAATGAGAAAAGGAGAAGGAGAGAGGACACCAGAAGACCAGCAACTCAGCTACACAGCAAGCAGCAGAGTCAGAAGTAAAGAATGGTATACAGAAATAGAAAGATAAAAGCCCAGAGGCAAATGGTAGATGGGTTATTTTAGGTTAATAAAAGCTGGCTATAAACAAGCCAAGCTAAGGCTGGGCATTCATAACAAATAATAAGCCTCTGTGTGATTTATTAGGGAGCTGGGTGGCAGCCCCCCTCCCAATCCCAAAGAGTAAAAAGTAATAAATAAATAAATAAATAAATAAATAAATAAATAAATAAATAAATAAATAAACAGACAAGAGTGATAGCTGTGCCCATCATAGTTGGTCAGTCATTGTAAATTTGACACAAAACTAGATGTAACTGTGAAGAACCAAAATTGATGAAGTGTCTCCATTAGAATGGCCTGAGAACACATTTGTGGGATATTTTCTTGATTGCTAAATGATGTAGGAAGGCCCAGGTAAATAATATTGGTTCCATCCTTGGCCAGATGGGTCTGAGCTGTAAAAGAAAGGCAACAAACTAAGCAAGCCAGGAAAAATAGTAATCAGTGTTCCTCCTCATGGTATCCAGTTTCTAACTCCAGGTTCCTGTCTCCAGTGTCTGCCTTGTTATTCATTGATTATGAAGTCAAATAAACCCTTTTCTTCACCCAAACTAGTTTTGATCGTGGTGTTTATCACAACAATGGAAACCAAACTAGAAGACTTAAGTTAAAATAATTTTTCATGGACTTATTTATTGTAAGACTTGATTTTTCTCTCCCACAACACACACAATCACAAAATGAGCCATAGAACTTGGTATTAGAAAAATAATTCCTCAAAATAATTTCAGTCTTCCTATTTGTTACTTAAATATCAATAAATAAATAAAGCTCAATATGATTAAAACCTCACAATTGTTGTCAACAAGTTCACAATCCCTAAAAAAATAAATGCTTGTAAGAGTGACATCAGTCCAGTGTCCATCAAGAGGTTAGATTTTCTTGTCTATGTTCAAATTTTTTTAAAAGAATGCATCATCTACTCAAAGACATAGTAAGAGAGGGAGACAAAACAGAATCGTTTTATCATCTAAAAATATGTAAATTGAGAACAAACAGTGTTTTCAAGTGATTGTTTATGCTGCTTTTGGATTGTGAATAATTTTCTTACAACTGCTGAACCATCTGTTAAACAGAGTGGTCTTGCCTGTTCAAAAAAGCTGAATGTAGTATTTTTAAAATTTCAACAAACAGCTTTTGTTTGACTATTCCAAACAAATATTCTAATAAATAGCAGTTCATGGTATTCATGGGTCAAATTCAGAAGAGAAGAAAATAAGCTATCCTTTGAAAATGATTTTAAAAGTGTTTTCTATAGAGAAAGGACAACATGCTCACAAATTCTGGCTCTTCCAGTTACACCATCTGTGTCCAAGTAAGAAACTGTCATATTTCAGCATTTTTCTTGACCTTGAAAGACTAACCTTTAACTGAAAAATCTGGAGGACTGCATAACCAGCATCATCATTCCTAGATATACAGTCTTCTGATCATCAAATTGTGTCCTGAGATCTCATCACTGGGTCGTGTTTCTAACTGCTAAATATAGTGCTCTAACTTGTATTAAATGAAATTTAGATTACTGTAGCAATAGAGATTTCATATATATATATATATATATATATATATATATATATATATATATATATATGATTCAGGATTTGTGAGCATCCTATAATCAGGTTATACACACCTATCTCCCCAAACATTTATCATATACGTTCAGAAAAACCATTACCAATCCTTTATTCTAGGTTTTTGTGATTTACAATACATAATCAGTACATATAATGACCCTACTATGTGATAACACAATAGAACTTTTACTCACTATCTAACTACAATGTAGTACTCAACATTCGATCATTCTCATCACCCTGCCCCCAGCCTTATGGTAAATATTTCAAAGGAAATTATTTTTGAGTCTCTTTCTATGCTTGTAGAAATGGTTAGTGTGTGAGACAATCACATTCAAGACTATATTTTATTTAGTGTCTTAATTCTAGGCATTGTGATAGAGTTCAAAATGAAACAAAGTGTCATTCACGTTTGGTTGATAGAATCTGTTAAGGAACTGTGGACCTTCTAGCTCTCTACCATATGCCCTGTATTCAAATAAAAGAGGAGGTGATTCACATAATTCAGAGTGCATCTTTTATACTTCCCTGCATTTTAAATGAATCAGATTTAACTATACTCATCTATTCACTGCCAACATGGTAGTCAGTAACAGGTTAAAAGGAGGCAGTTTTACAGCAAAGATTTTTTTTTCTGTGTAAATGAGAATGTGGTTGTTATTTAATGCAAGTAAAATATATCAAGTACCTTGTACAAATTAAAGACAGATGTGATCAAATTTTTAAAAAATACAAAAAGTTTAAACACATCTTCACAAAAAAAATACTTTTGAAGAACACATTTTTCTACTTTGATTGTAATGTCTCTCTATGTTGCTCAGATTTCTGATGAATCCAGGTTAAAAAAAAATGATATCTTAGTTTGTTTTCTATTGCTGTGAAAAAACACCATGATCAAAAGCAACTTGGGGAAAATAGGTTTACTTGGATAACAGATTACAATCTGTCATTAGAGTAAGCCAAAGCAGAAACCTGGAAACAGGACATGAAACAGAAACATAGAAAAAATATTATTTACTAGAATGTTCCATGCTTTCTTAACTTTCTTTTTTTGAAAAAAAAATGTTTTTAATACAATATATTCTGATCACAGTTCCCCTCCCCCAACTCTTCCTAAATCCTTCCCATATCCTCACACACCCAATTCCATACCCTTTCTTTCTCTCGTTCCAAACAATAATAACAACAAACAAAAAAAAAATCACAAGAAACATACGCACGCAAATCAAAACCACAAAATCAGAAAACATAATATACAAGGAAAAGTCCAATAAGACAAAAATTCCCAAACAAAGCAATATAAGACAAAGGGTCCACAAAAACACTATTGAGTTTGTTTGTGTTGGCCCAGCAGATCTGCTGGGCATAGAGCTTACTCAAGTGTGTTTGATAAACCAACTGAGACTCCATTGGAGATCACTGATTTTTCCTTTGCAAACAGATATCATTTGTAGATGGTTGCTTGGCTAGGGTTGAAAGCCAGTGTCCACTTCTCTCTCAGCACAGAGACCCCATCTGACTTGAACCTGTGCAGACTATGTTCATGCTGCCACAGTCTTTGTGAGTACATATGTGCATTAGTCCTGTTGTGTCTGGAAGATACTGTTCTCTTGGAGCTATCTTCCCCCTCTGGCTTTAATAACCTTTCTGCTTTATCTTCCAAATAGCTTTCTGAACCTTGAAGGGAGAGGTTTGACAAACATCCCATTTAGGACTGAGTTTGCAAAAATCTTTCACTCTCTACATATTATCCAGATGGGGGTATCTGTGCTATCTCCTATCTGTTGGAAGAGAAAACCTCAGGTGATGGCTGAGTGAAGAACATATCTATGAGTATAGCATATTATCATTATGAGTTATTTTATTAGTATGTTTCTCTAGGAGAACATTTGGTTTCCCTCTAGACCCATGGTCTAACCAATATCAGGTTTTGGGCTACCAAAGCCATGTCAGACATGGGTTCCATATCATGGAATGGGCCTTAAAGAGTGGTTGGTTACTCCTACGTTTTTGCCACTATTATACATATCTTACAAACAGGTCACCATTGTAGATCACATGGTCTATTAACTTTTGTGGTGATATTGTGTTCCCCAATATATCATGCATCCTAATAAATTTATCTGGGGTCAGAGAACAGAACAGCCACTAGACAGACATGAAAGCCAAAAAATGGTGACACTCACACCTTTAATCCTAGCCTTCTGGAGGAAGAGATTCATGTGGATCTCTGTGAGTTCAAGGCCACACTGGAAACAGCCAGGCATTGTGATTCATGCCTTTAATCCCAGGAAGTGATGGCAGAAAGCAGAAAGGTATTTAAGGCGTGAGGACCAGGAACTAGAGCTGGTTAAGCTTTTAGGCTTTTGAGCAGCACAGTTCAGATGAGATCCATTTGGATGAGGACTCAGAAGCTTCCAGTTTGAGGAAACAGGATCATCTGAGGAATTGGCAAGGTGAGGTTAGCTGTGGCCTGTTCTGCTTCTCTGATCTTCTAGCATTCACCCCAATGCCTGGCTTCAGGTTTGATCTTATTAATAAGACCCTTTAAGATTCCTGCTACAGACTTGTTTTCTCTATTACAACCCATAACCAACTGACCATACATAGTACATTCCACAGATGGCTGGACCCTCGTACATCAATTACTAATAAACATAATGTCCCCACAGACTAGCCTCGAGGCCAATTTGATGGATGAACTTTTTCAATTGAGGTACCCTTTTCTGAGGTGACATTGGCATGTGTGAAGTTGACAAAAACTAATTAGCACATAGGGGAGGAAAATTATCAAAGAACCAGGGGTTATTGAATGGAAGATGGCAATTGTTTTAAGTCTCAGTGAAACATTATTTTAGAGGAAAAGATAATAGGCTATTGACTATTTGCAATATGATAATTGTAAAATTCTCAGACAAGCAAATATCTATGGCTCTAACTTAGAGAATTTGTTACCAGAATGGACATACTTATGAGTGGTATGCTCATTAATCAACTAACTAGATATCGAAAGACAATATCCTACTTGCTTTTGGGCTGTTTCAAAATCTTCACTACTAACTTCTTGGTTGAGTCATAGTAGCTTCTCAAAAAGGAGCTGTTGTATGGTTGCTTAAAAGAATGAAATTGGAATCAACAATGACAGAGATGGAATAGGGGCAACAGCAAGAAAGATTGAACTTCAGCTTAGTTTAGCCCATCCACGAACAATGAAGGCAGCTACTTGGACTTTTTTGCTTTAGAATTGTAACATAGTACTTTACTATTTCAGTCTCAAAATGATGCTCTGTTTTTCAGAATTATTTGAAGACTTTCTATTAAATTGGTTTTATCGTTTGAAAGTTTTACACATGCAGATAATGTGCTTTGATCAAATCCAATCCCTTCTCCCCTCCTCTCAAATTTCTCTTCTATCCTATTCAGACTGTTTTCCTTTAAATTCATGCTATTTTTGTTTCAGGCCCATGGAGCCCACTTAGTACTGACTTTATATGTATATGTATAGAACCATTTGCTAGAGCATAGGCAGCCCCCTGAGGAAAACTGACTCTCCCCATCAGAGTAGCCATCAGCAGTCAATTGTTCTTCCACTACTGGTGGGTCTTACTGAGTCTTTCTCCTGTCCATGCTGGCATTTTGGGCTGGCTTTTAATCTTTTGCATGTCTTGGACAAACCCTCACAAATTTATGAGTATAAAGATCAGAAATTAGGTGGAAGTTTATTTCTATATCCATTAAGCAGAATAATGATATTAACTTTACTCCTAGGGCCTATAACCTAGAAAATGATGAGATTCCCCTAGACCCCAGTTAACACTAAAAGATATGAGGATTCATGTATGGAGTGAGCTATAAATCTAATCATAAACTAGTTGGTTACTCTCAAAACAGTTGTACCACTGATTGTAAGAATGGGCATGTCTTGACAGGTTAGATATTACTATAGTTCACCAGGCTCAAAAGCTGGGTAAGACTATTGATTACTTTTCTCCTCTGGTAGTGTACATAGAGTCTTAGAGCCCTATGAAAGCTAGTCAGTAGGATATAGTTTCCAGGTGAGTGCCAGCTTGGTTTATCCATGTTCTATGAATCAAATATGTGGTATCTTCAGAGAATAGTGTTTTATGAAATTCTAGAGGGTAACCAATAGTGTTGCAAATAGCCTCCTTCATTTGTGGGTAGTCTATGAGTCTATGTGACCCCTTTGAATAACAACTCCAAAACGAGTAGCCTATACCTAGTACTGGGCTTTTTATTTTATGACCTATAATATCTACAAGAAGTATTTCCCCCATCAAGGGATAGCTCCATTTAAACTTTTATATGTGAATATGCATGCGTATATGTAAGTGTACATGTATGTATATGTATATATATGCATACATACATATATGTATGTGCATGTGTATATGGATATTCCATAAGAAGGTTACACAGTGGTATCTTTCTACATGGCATTTTCAAAAGTAGTTTAGTTTTATGTATCCTTCCCCAGGCTCTCTTGTCCATCCTGCCTATGCACCTTATTTAACCCTTCCTATTCTATTATTGCCCTTTTCCCAATGCCACAAAAAGTTCTTATGAGGTATTTATATGATGCTCTTTTTAAAACTGAATCATTGATAGTTTCTTTTTCTATAATGTCTATAAACAAGACTTAGCCTATTCAATGGATATTCTAATTCTTCCTGAAAACATTCCATTTTGATCTAATTATAATACCTATTGTTTAGAATGTGCTCAGAGGTGATAGTTAAAATTTTGAATCTTCTCTCTCGGTTAGCCTTAAAGATTAACCTCTGTGTCATATGGATAAAGTATCTGCATTGCAATTGGACTTTTATGAGTGAAATTGAAATTCATATTTTTTTGGCAGAAAACAAATCTCATTAACCACTCTCAGTTGTGACAGGCTGTAGCTATCTGTCATGAACCAATGTCTCAACTAGCCTGAAATATCTTTTCTTAATAGCCCATTATACCTTTAGTAAATATTTTTATAAATTTAGAAACAGAAAATATAAATCATTCAATCAGACTCAAGCCTACACAGAAGCAAAAGGAAAAATGTGACTCTGCCTATGTCTTCAACTTTGTAATTAAATATACTTCCCTTTATATTATACCTACTGACTCTAGAGCCTGCTATTTTTCTAAGCATGCAAAACATATTTAAGATGTGCATATGTACATATATTCATATATGTAAAGAATAGCAGAGAAAGACAGGCCTGCAAATGCTATAAATATATAAGGAATCATAATCTGTGAATTTGCTATGAACCATATTTTCGTAATTCAGAATTTTACTAAAGCAATGTATCTGGTATGTTTTTGGTTGTTGTTTTTTATTTCACTTTTTGCCTCTAGCTTTGTTTTATATCATAATTTTACAATCAGTAATCTAAAACAAACAAAAATGTTCAGAAATAGGAGGGAAAAAATAAATTAGGAAAGTGAGAAGGATGTTTAATGTCCTCAAGGCAAAGTGATTAGAAACATGTTGTGAATTAAACACTCCTGGTTCATAATTATGAATTTGAAAATTTGTCACTGAGGAAACTAAGATATAAGCAAGATGTTTACTCTATGCCATTGTTTTTTATTCATAATCTAAGGATACTAATATATACATTGAAATTAGAGGTATATGTGCATATATTGTGAAAATTTACTAAAACATTTATTAAATTAGTAGAAGCAATTACTATGACCATTACTACAACTGTCATTATTTCTATAGAATATTTCACCCAGTAGAAAGTAAGTGGTAGAAAAAATAAATATGGAATGACCAGGGGAGGTTGTGAAAAATGGACCAGCATGTTTCCTGTTCTTTTATTTGGTTTTTTCATTTGCTTTTTCCTAATTTAGCAGTTTAATACTTATGTTTTATGATTATATTATAATTAGAATATTTTCAAAAATACTTATTAATGTTTGTCTTTTTTTAAACATTTTAGTCTAGCCTATAATCCTGACCAAACATTATTCTTAAGCAACTGAAATATTATATTACCATGGACAAATGGCACTTCACGTGACACAGTAAGAAAGTGTCCTTCGACCCTCGCCCTTCATTGCTCTCACTCATGTCCAGGCTGTTCAGGTAGATCTCATCCATTTCTCCATCATTGGGTGATCCCCTTGTCTTTCTTGGGGTCCTGTTTTCCAGGTAGCCTCACTGGTGATATGAGTAGCAGTCCAGTCATCCTTGTTCCACATCTAGTATCCTCCTGTGAGTGAGTACATACCATGTTTGTCTTTCTGAGTCTAGGTTACCTCACTCAGGATGATTTTTTCTAGATCCATCCATTTGCCTGTAAACCTCATGATGTCATTGTTTTTCTCTGCTGAGCAGTATTCCATTGTGTAGAGAATTGTTGAAACCAAGGTTGGATAAGGCACAAGGACAAATAGCCAAATGAATGGAAACACATGAACTATGAACCAAAGGCTGAGGGGCCTCCAACTGGATCAGGCCCTCTGAATAGGTGAGACAGTTGATTGGCTTGATCTGTTTGGGAGGCATCTAGGCAGTGGTACCAGGTCCTGGGTTCGTTGCATGAGTTAGCTGCTTGAAACCTGGGACTTATACAGGGACGCTTGGCTCAATCAGGAAGGAGGGGAGTGGACCTGCCTGGACTGAGTCTATCAGGTCGATCTCAGTCCTCGGGGGAGGCTTTGATCTGGAGGTGGTGGGAATGGGGGGTGGGCTGGGGGGAAGGGGAGGGGGGCAGGAAGGGGGAGAACAAGGGAATCTGTGGCTGTTATGTAGAACTGAATAGTATTGTAAAATAAAATTTAAAAAAAGAAAGTGTCTTAGTTACCATTACTATAGCTGTGAAGAGACACCATGACCATGGCAACTCTAACCAAAAAAAAAAAAAAATTAATTGGAGTGGCTCACTTACAGTTTTAGAGGTTCAGTCCATTATCATCATGATTGAGAACATGGTAGCATGCAGGCAAATGCGGTGCTAGCTGAGAGACCTACATCTTACAGGCAACAGGAAGTCCATTGAAACATTTGGCAGTTTCCTGAGCATAGGGGATCTCAAAGCCTGCCCCCACAGTAACCCACTTCCACTATGAAGACCATACCCACTCCAACAAAGCCAAACCTCCTAATAGTACCACTCTCTATGAAATTATGGGGGCCAATTACATTCAAACTGCCACATTCCACTCCCTGGTCCCAAAAGCTTCTAACAATATCATAATGCAAAACGCTTTTAGTCCAACTTCCTCTAACAAGGCCATACCCACTCCAACAAAACCAAACCTACTAATAGTGCTACTCTCTATGAGAATATGGGGGCCAAATATGTTCAAACTACCATAGAAAGTAAGGCCTAATTAGGTTAGAGTAGCTTATACCAACTATTAGGATATAAAGAAATGAAAGTTAGTAGTTAGACAATACAATAGAACTTGTAGTCATATTAGGTATGTTTTCAAGTTAGATAGGTCATCTTCGAACCCTTCAGAGATCCACAGAACATGGCATTTAAAATGTTTTAATAACTTAGAAAATTTTTCTTTTTTGTTATGACTATGAGACATGTCAGCTCCAGGCAGTACCAATCTACTTCAGAGAAAATATGGGCATTGAAGAAACTACATATGGATTTAACTTTCATTGTGGCAAAAGTTAGCCACTGGACAACAAAGTATCCTCGAATCAACTGCTGACAAACAGGACAAAATGGACAGACAGGACACAAAACAAAGGACTACCGATTCTTGCTAAGACAAGTATGGTTGTGGCTTTAGCAAAAGGCAATCTTCTGAGGCCAGGACAATATAGCACCATCCCTGAAGTGGCCTTTGCAATCTGGAAAAGGTACCATGCCCTTTTCTTCGAAGGCATCTGAACAGGCAGTGGGCCTATGGCTTTTGATGTGCAGTGGAACAGCAGATGAAACAGTGATTCTTGAAGAGTAACTAAGCTCACACCTCTCAATAGTAGACTGGCACTTAATAGAGGGATGTGGAGAAGAACAGGATGCCGAGATGAAGCCACACACAGCCAAGAAGAATGGACAGCTGAATTAAAAAAATATCAACAATTTCCAGAATTTAAAATCCTAAATCATGACATGACACTAGTGGAATTCATATGTTTCTGGTACATGAACTGCTCTCACCAAATGTGAGGTCGAACTGTTAACCTTGTATACATCCTACTTCACAAATGAGTCTATCAGATATACTAAGCTTGTAGGCTGAAGATGATGCCCCAACACTTCAGAGAAACCTCAGGGGACTGTCCAGGCAGCTGGCTGTTTCTGTCAACTCACATTTTTTTTTTTTTGGAAGCTGCTTGCATGCACTTCCTGTTTTTATTTTTTATTAGGTAACATTATTTCCTTCTTGGGTTTCTGAGGGAATTGAAGAGTGGTTAGTTATAGTTGAAGATTAGATAGTTATAGTTTTCCTTGTTAAGAATTTCAGAAAAGAATCTCACTAAAGAGGTGTAAGTGTATAAATTTGAAAGACATTATAAGATAGTTCTGGTATTAATATAAGTTAGGATAGAAAGTGAATCAGGTACATTTTGGACTATGGTGATATTTTATTTGTACTAAAATGTGATTTATATGTTAATAAATAAAGTTGCCTGGGGGTCAGAACTAATAGCAAGCCTTAGCAGAAGCTGGGCGGTGGTGGTGCATGCCTTTAATCCCAGCTCTTGGGAGGCAGAGCTAAGCAGATCTCTGTGTGTTCAAGGATACAGCCAGCATGGAGACACACGCCTTTAATCTCAATACCAACCATAGAAGACCTGGAGGTCTGTACAGATGGGCAGTGACGAGGAGGTCATGTGTTTGGGTTTACAACCAATGAGAAGGCAGAACAGAAACTCTATAAAAAGACAGACACACAGGAAGTGGGTCTCTTTTGGAGAGGTAGGACCACAGCAACAGTGAAGGGTAAGGTTTTTAGCTCTTAGCTATTTCTCTGACCTCTTGGCTTTCATCTCTGTGTTGGCTCTGTGTTTCTTAATTAATAAGACCGTTGGTTACATCTACATTGGACTCACCAAAATAGGATAGATAATGGAATTATTTTCTCTGAATATGTCAAATACAAATGGACTAGACATTGTTAAGGTATTTATTGCTTGTATATATGGTATATAGTTATTGTACTTTTGTACATAGTTTTTCTTATATTAGTTATAACTTTTTTTCCTCTTTTTCTTTTTATTAAAATAGAAAAGGGGAAATATGGTGATATTTCATTTGTACTGAAATGTGATTTTATTTGTATGCTAATAAATAAAGTTGCCTGGGGGTCAGAGCTAATAGCAAGCCATAGCATAAGCCGGGCAGTGGTGGTGCACACCTTTAATCTCAATCACATGACAGGCAGATCTCTGTGTGTTCAAGGATACAGCCAGCATGGAGCACATGCCTTTAATCTCAATACCAACCATACAAGACCTGGAGGTCTGTATAGACAGGCAGTGATGAGGAGGTGATGTGGTTGGGTTTGCAACCAATGAGAAGGCAGAACAGAAAGTCAATAAAAAGATACACAGGAAGTAGGTCTGTTTCTGAGGGGAAGGACAGCAGCAGCAGGAAAGGTAAGAAAGGGTTTTTAGTATTAGCTCTTAGCTACTGCTCTGACCTCTTGGGCTTTTAACTCTGCATTCGGCTCTGGGTTTCTTATTTAATAAGTCTATTACATCTACACTAAGCCTTTAATTCATGAATATCTGACACATACTTATGTGAATCATAAGTACTTCACCTGAAATAGTAGATTTTCTCTAAACTACATTCCTGTTTTCTTCTACTTGTTACTATTGTATGCATGGCATGGTGTGTGTGTGTGTGTGTGTGTGTGTGTGTGTGTGTGTGTGTGTGTGTTTTCACACTCCATGATGTGCATGTGGAGGTCAGAGGCTAAGTTTATGGAGTTAGTTCTCTCCTTTGTACATGTCAAAGAGATCAAACACTGGTTATCAGGTTTATATGGCTAGATTTTACCCACTGAAACATCTCACCAGCCCAAGATAAATTTCTTCAACCATAGGGTTTACAAAGCTGCAAAGATACAGATGCATTGATCTATATGTAGGTATTTAGTCACTCTTCCATTGCTGTGAAGAGACATTGTGACCACTACAAATTTTATAAAAGAAAGCTTTTAATTGGGGATGGCCTACACTTCAGAGGTTTAGTCCATTATCATGGCAGGAAGCATGTTGGTATGCAGACAGACATGATGCTGGGGAATGAGAGTTTTATATTTGGATCTGCTGACAGCAGAAAGGAGAGACACTGAGCCTGACATAAGCATTTGAAACCCCAAACCCATCCCCCATTGACACACTTCCTCCAACAAGGCCACTCCTATTACAACAAGGCCACACCTCCTAATTCCTATCAAGTGGCACCACTCCATAATGACCAAAAATTCGAATATATGAGCCTATAATTTGAATGAAGTTTCACTGCTTAGAGTGATAATCCTCTTCCAAGAGCCATATACTAACAAAACCCAACTACAGTGCATGGGGAAACTCCCTTCATGTTGTTGGTTAGAGAGCTGCCTAAGAGATTCCCAAAATAATATAGACTATTGCCCTTGGTAGACTGCCAGAAATTGGTAATATCCTATTGCTGCAGAAACTAAACATCAAGCACTGTATTTAAAGGAATTTATTTGTCACTTATTTGGAAGCACCTTTCCTAGAGACTAGCTCTCATAACACTTAAAGGAGCCACCCAAGCTTCCAAGAGAGAAAAATGATCAAGGGTCCTATGCATCTGTGATGCCTATTAACCACAACAACAATCATCATGGCAAGATATACTTGAAGGTGAAATAGTGGCACTGATACCTGGGGAGAAATAAATACCTATCTAATTGGACTCAAGACCTACTACAAAGCAAGGAATCGATGCCTGGTACTGTAAACTGACAGCTATTTTTGGCTGGTGAGGACATGAACCCTATAGGAGAACCTACTGCTGCCACTTTCCTAAATCATTATATCTGACTGCACTCTGAGTCCTTACCCTTATATAGTCACTGTTAAGTGTAGACCTCACTGCTCATCAAGACGTTTCTTTTGCAGCATATAGAGACTATTACAGAAATCCACATTTTGTCAAAGTACAGAGAACTGTCTATGGTTTGCACAACACTTAATGATACATCTAAAACATAAGACCTTCTTAAGTCTCAGAAAACACTATGGAGGATGTGGTGGAAAGGTTGCAGTGAGATAATGCCTTCTATATAAGATAAGAAAATTGCATCCATGAAATCTCAAAAATATAACTGCCTAATATCTTAATTTTTTATTGTTATGAAGAGACATCATGATCATGGCAACTCATACAAAAGAAAGTATTTAATTAGGGATTGTTTACAGTTTCAGAGGTTTAGTCCATTATCATGGAGAGCATGGCAGCATGCAGGCAGACATGGTGCTGGAGAAGTAGCTGAGAGTTCTACTACACCTGGATGTGCAGCAGAAACACTAAAACTGGTCCTGGCTTGGGCTTTTGAAACCATAAAGTCCACCCAAAGTGACACACTTCCTCCCAAAAGGCCACACCTTCCACATCTAGGCAATACCTGCACAATGACAACAATTGACTTGCTAATGTGAAGGGGAGAAATCTCTCAAGTCTCCACCCCTAAAAGATCTACAGGCAATTAGTGGTCTGATAGAGAGACAATTGGGATTCTACAGAAAGAACTTATCCAATACCAAACTGTGTGTGTGTGTGTGTGTGTGTGTGTGTGTGTGTGTGTGTGTGTGTGCTTGTCATGCTGTTTCCTTTTTTTCCTGTGTTTGTTTGTTTTGTTCTATTCTGTTTTTTATTTGTCTGTTTTCTGAAAAATGAGAAAGAAGGTGTGGAGTTGGATGGGTGGAAAAGTAGAGGAGACTGAAGAGATGTGGAAGGGGAAATCATGATCACAATATCTTGTATGAAAAAAATCTAGTTTCAAAAAAAAGAAAATTGTTTTTGTTTTATATACAAGTAAACTGACATAGAATAGAAATTAACAGAAAAACAGTAAATTTCTTGATTATCATTTTTAAATTAAATATTGGTGGGGTGTGTATTCAATACACACATACATCATCATGCAGTGTCCAAATCCAAGCTCCCTTTATCCAACTTCGCTCATATTTTTCCACTTATACTAATCAATATTTTAATTCAGATCGACATATTTTCAACATGATACATGGAATGAACATTGGTACATATATTTCTGTATCTGATTTATATGTCCTCCTGTTCCATCATTTTCTGTGAAAATCATAGGATTTCATTTCTATTTATGACTTAATGTTATTATAGCATACATATACTACACATTTTCTGTGTTTTATAATTTGTTAATATGAGATACATAGTACCTATTCAATAAGTAGATACTTAGGAAGATGTTGATAACAAGGTGATATCAATGACAGATTTATTATACATTAAGAGAGTGGTAGTTCCTGAACTACAGTAATGTTTCTCTCAGTTTTTATTAATTAGTGTTGCATATAGTTCATAATTACCTAGATTCATATCATATTATAGATATTATAAAAAAGCATAGTAATGAGCATAGGTGTATGTATTTGATATTCTCATTTGATTTCTTTGTAATAAATATTAATAAGTAGAATGTCAGTATCATACAGTAACTCTATTTCTATTATTTGAGGGACTTCTTCATTATGGTGTGACTAATTTATATTGTTACTCCAAGTGTATGAGACTTCCTTTTTTCTAATTCTCACCACCACTTGTATATTTTTTTATAATATCTACTCTAACTGGGGTGAAGTGATGTCTCATAGTACCTTTGATTTCTATTTCCTTGATAACGAATAAAATTAAGCAATTTTTATCTATTTGTTGATCATTCATGTTTCTTTAAGAATTATCTATTCAAATCATTTGATTTTTTTAATTGAAGTAATTTTGGTCCTTACATATTTTGAGTTCTTTATATATTTTCTTTGTTAGAAGAAAATTGTCAGTTTCCTACCAATTTTTATATTGTTGTTTTACTCTGTTGAATTTTTCCTCTGCTGTTAAGAGTCTATTTACAAATAACCACTCTTCCCAAAATACAGAATATATTGAGTGAAAAATATAAAATTATACTAAGATATGCACACTATTCTAAATTCTCAATATACCTCAGTATATTATTCTTCCATAGTACTTAGTGTATGTGCCTTTGTTACATTTTGAATTAACACAAAGCACTAGTTTTTTGAAGTATGTATTTTGGAGTAATCTATAATGTCTAGAATAATATCAAGTACATAGTACTTATTCAATAAGTAAATATTTAGGAAGATATTGATAACAAACATGATATCAATGACAGACATATTATACATCAAGAGAATATCTAGTTCCTGAACTAGATAAAGAACTGTTTATCTCAGTGTTTACTAATTAGTGTTGAATAGAGTTCATAAACTTAGTGTTCAAAAAGATTACTTTTCAAATTTACATTTTCTTGATGTTTAAAACTCTACTGCATGCAAGTAGCCAACACAGGTAATGACACCTGACACATAATTTCAGGGGGAAAAACTGATTAGAAAATTCACAACTATTCATGAATATTTAAGTTTTCAAAAATTGTTTTTGAAACTGATCAAAATTGTGAAATACATCAATGTATTTTTATGTTCACATAGTGATGCATGAAAAGTAATACTATACCAATTTTCTGCTAAGAGGGCTAGTATTCTTATTATTCTTATTATCTCTGTTCGAACAATAAATACCAATCTATATTCCTTGGGAATATAATACCTGAAAATTCTACAACATTGTGTGTTAATATTAAGAAAGATACCAGTAAATAGGGTACAAGATTGTCATTGTGTTGCTTAATTTGTAATATTTTCCATCATTTCCTACATATATTTAAGATATCTAAACTTCCTTGAAATTTTCACATTTAAATGATCTATATCATTCTGGAATTAGAATATATGATCTGTCCAGAATGAAAAAAAGTTTGGCAATAGTTTTTGGCAGGGCTTAAGAAAGAAGGGGCCGGGCGGTGGTGGCGCACGCCTTTAATCCCAGCACTCGGGAGGCAGAGCCAGGCGGATCTCTGTGAGTTCGAGGCCAGCCTGGGCTACCAAGTGAGCTCCAGGAAAGGCGCAAAGCTACGCAGAGAAACCCTGTCTCGAAAAACCAAAAAAAAAAAAAAAAAAAAAAGAAAGAAGGGAAAATTGACATTTGCACATGCATACGTACATAACATTAAATTGTTATGATTCAAATTTATTGATAAAAGAAAACTATGAGTAACTTTTGAAGAGTTTGTATTAGCTTCATTTAGTATGGATATCTGAAGTATATAAGTTCACTAACAATATAAAACTTCTTCAGATTAAACAACTGTTTCATGACATGCTGGTGTTTTTTCAAGATTAAATGCTCCCATAAAACTTCCACAATTTAGTGAACCTGAAATTTTATCATATATTGTATTTCTGAAGTTTTAGAAAAGAATGTTAAGTACTAATAAGTAAACAATTGTCAAAGGTGTAAAAGTAAATTTTTCTATTGCTGAAATGGTGGTTTTAAAAACATAAAATGGATCTTGTGTCACTAGCAAATAAACAAAACCACTATACTTGCAATTAATAACATGAATTAAAATATTTGCTGTCTTAATAAGAAATAGTGATCTTATAATTCAGTGAATGAAGAAACTCATACATAGAATTGAGATGTTTTCTTTTTCATGATATTTTCAAAAACTTATTTTTTTCATTAAACAAATATAGATTTATTATAGATTTTCACAAAATCCTTCTTATTTATGAATATCTGGACTGGACGCCTTCTGCCTCTAGAGTCTGCCTGGGCTCAGCACTGATGTGACAAGTGCACTGTGGCAGATACCTTGATGCTTGATGTAGTTAATCATGACTGAAATAACTTGAAGACATTGGACCTGAAGAATTATAGCAATCAGTGATTCCGTGTGTAACAAATAACAGAGAGAGAAAAATAGAGTTCTTGCACAGTTTCTCAACCTACAAAAGATTCTGAGATTCATTCTTGTGATATTTTATTTGTGCTCTAACAAAGAATACTTATCTGGGGATCAGAGTACAGAGCCAGCCACTAGATTAGACATAGAGGCCAGAGAGTGGTGGCACACACCCTTAATCCTATCACTTGGGAGGCAGAGATCCCTCTGGATCTCTGTGAGTTCAAGGCCATGCTAGAAACAGAGTCAGGCAGTGGTGGCACACACTTTTAATCCCAGGACTTGAGATCTAATGTCTTTGCTTGGGAAGGACACATGCCTTTAATCCCAGGAAGTGATGGCAAGAAGCAGAAAGGTATATAAGGTGTGAGGACCAGGAAATAGAAGCTTTTTATCAGCAGTTCAACTGAAACACTCAACTGAGACCCTGAGAGGTGAGAACTCAGGGGCTTTCAGTCTAAGGGTTCTTGGAAACAGGATTGATTGAGGAGTTGGCAAGGTGAAGTTAGCTGTGGCTTGTTCTGTTTCTCTGATCTTATAGCTTTCACCCTAATATCTGGCTCTGGGTTTTTTTTATTATTATTAATAAGACCACTTTGCAATCTGTGTTGCACAATCTTCCTGCCTTTGAATAACTGTTGTGAAGTAGACCACTTTTGACACTATTTTGAGGAAGAAAATACTGAGTTTATACTATGTTTAACATTGCTCAGTGGTTAATTTTTTAAAAAAAATGTCTACTTTCTCTTCCCAATTGTAGAAATATTTTGGTGGACCTTTTCAAGTAAAACTATAAATCATTTCAACTTCTCCATAATGTTCATTGGTTCCTCACAGAGAGGAAATTCACACTGAATCAAAATAGAGGGCCATAGTGAATGTTCTTCCTAAAACTAAAACAAAAATAGAAATTAACTTCAAAATACTCTCATTTTTGTCAGATATCATTTTCTTCCAATATATGTATTTAACTAGTCATAATATCTGCCCACTCACCCAATGTAATCATTCTTCCTACTAATTGGCACACTGCAATCCCATTAAGGCAGCCAAAAAGACAAGCTTTCCTATGACTTTCAGACATTTTTGTGAAAGTTAGCAGCATGCAGTGTCAAACTGATAACAAAAGATTAGAACACCAAAGTCAGAGACAAAATTCCTAGTGGAATGAATTCAAAAGGCAAATATGTACAGAACAAAGTGGAGACATTTCTGCGAAATCAGTGGCATTAATCGGCATTATTTCAAGCTTAGCCCTTTTATATAGCAATCATCGTGCAAGTTGCCTTTCGGAGCCTTCCTTATCATAAAACTGTGTGATTTCAAAGCCTGAAACAACAAAAGGATGAGAACAACTTATGTAAAACAGAAGATCAGTGACAGAATTGCCACCTTCGTATGGGAACAACTTTCCAAAAAAATGTTAGAAACCCAGAGATTAGTAACAAATATTGTTCAGTGATTGAGGCCACCAAGCCATGACATTTCAATTTCAAGAACTTGCACACTCTTCAATAATTGGGGAAATGTGCCCTGATATTAGGTTGCTAATTAATTTGAAAATTTCCTTCCTCCAGGCTGAATTCCTCCTATGTGATATATAACTTCTGAGATATTTGTTGTTGGTTTTTTTCATTTTTAATAAAGGCTCTGATACAAAACCTAAACAAAAAGTTTATTGTTTCCATTGATCTGTGCTATGCTAACCTAATATTTTTTCTGTTCTTTATTACTGAATTTTCTTAGGCCTCTCTTTCTACTTTGTTTCCTGTGCAACAGACTTTTGCCTGTACCCTCTTTGTCATGTATTTGTCCATTTGCTAACATTTTCCTCTTTGAATGATAAAGTCACTTAAAGAATCCCAATGAAAGGCAGATTCATTTTAAGGAGAGCCTATTTAAACATCTATGACTTAGAAATTTCCACTAGCTAAGTTATGTAGTATTCATTTCATATCACTCTAAATGCATTTAGTAATGTTTATAAGGCTTGTGTTTAGAAATGTAGCTTTAATCATTGCTTGGAATTTAGGACAAAGTTTGTGTCTATAGATATACCTGTGAACTGAACTGGCAAGCCTAGAAAAGCAATAGAAAACACACCTCAATGAAGACAAGAATGACACTGGACAGGTGCACATTTTTTCATTTCTCAATTAATTGCTTTTCAAACCCTCCTAGTTAATTTCCAAGATACAAACGGTTGTACAAGGATACCCTTTGCTTAATGTTTTAATACTAAAACTTATGATCTAATTAGAAATATTATTCCTAACCTATTTCCTGGAAATTTGTACTTTCTTCACATTATAGTCTTGCAAGGAAGCGAAACAATAAAGCAATTAAGTAGGGAAGAACTATGAATTCTAATATTGTTATATGATTATGTATTCTATAATTCTCTATCTAGTAGCTTCCCTGGAATCTGGCTAAGAACCAAAAAGTAATGTCATTCCACAACTGAGAGGAAATGGAACGCAAGTTTCAACTCTTTCTAATATAACCTACTCAGTTACTGTTTTCCTCACAGTAGGAATTAGAATAGAATGTCTTCTCCATTCCATGCTCTATCAACACATATATCAAGCATGAGCAGCAGTTTTCCTGCCCTCTATAATATTAGACTTAAATTTAATTAGATCTGCCACACATTGAGAGAGAGACTATTTGGTTTTGAAATTGGACTTGTCTTTACCAAATATGTCCGTAGTTCATTTTTGTTTCTGAAATTGGATTGCATACCTCTCTCGTTGTTACCACTGAATTTAACTACTAATGTAACACATGCTGACTGTTCTTCAGGGACATTCTGTCATTATAAAAGTGTGATCATCCTCTCTTTAAAAGGTGAAAGAAATCATATGCATGAGTATGCATGCACAAATAAAATGTATGTGGGAGTACAATGTGCACTGCAGGGGTTGTTTGCCAGCAGCCCATTAATTGAAGCATTCTTGTTTTTTCCAAATTCTGAATAGTTCCCATCTGCCTTGGCTTTCTCTAATCATGAAATCCAAGTCCTCAGCTAAGGGTTGGCAGAGCTGTAGACTAGAGCACTAAGGCGTTTGGGAATGCTACTTCTGACCCATGGGGTTTACAGAGGACAGTTTTCATTCCAAAGGACTCCTTAGAATGTGTGCTTGTCCCGTAAACAGCATGCAGTTGCAGAGATAAGATAATCTGCTGCACTGATTGCCAACTAAGAATTTTCACATGTGGGTTTATGTGCAAATATTTCCTCCCAGAATTGGTGCAGGTGCACTATGTAGCCTCTTGCTACATCTGACTAAAAATAGCTTCAAGTTCTGTGCTGCTGTTATAATTTAATTCCTCTATATAGAAGTCTGTCACCTCCATTCATATAGAGTTCTTCAATTTTAGATTCTCAGGGCTCTCTTGTGAAATTGCACCACTCCTCCCTTCAGCCACCCATTTGCTTTCCCTTGATAGGAAGATGGGATCTCATTCCTGAATCAGCAGCTTTTTAATTTATTATTTACCCCACTGCACATTCCGGTTTTCCATAATAACAGTTCTTAAATTCCTGTGCACAGAGTGCACTGGTGCCTTCCTCTCATTTCTTTTCTGGGCCCCATATCAGTTTATGAATTTCCTACAAACAGATAATGATCCACTACCATTTTATTGCTCATTACAGGTAAGTTTTCAGGACCACTGCTCTTTTAACTCTCTCTTTTCATCATCACACTGCCTGTAATGGCTCTTCCATCCAAATTTTATATTACTGCGTTTTTGCCTATAAAATCTTGCTCTGGAATAATGACTCATGTCAATTATATAACTGCTTAAAGCCAGGTCCTGCTGTTGATAATTCATCTCTATCAAAATATGTCACATGTTTTTCTCATATTCCACAACTTTTCATTTCAGTAATTTATTTGATTTCTCAAAGAAAAACACAACAATTTTCTCAAAAAGAGATCCTTGACTCAAGTTTACTTAGAATGTAGTTAATATTTATATACATATGTATAAAAAAATGCTTAATTCTGAACATGAAGCAATTATTTTCCCAGAAAATCCTAGTCATTCTTGTCTGTGAATCATTAATACAACTTTCTCCCTTGCTTCAATTGCTAAATCAACTTTATAGGTATTTTCTTATTGTATTCATATGTTTTGTGTGGAAGAGTCAAAAGTATTGTAATGGTTCATAATCAAGGAATTGTCATGCAAAATGAAAGCTCCCATTAGCTGAAGGCATAAAGGGTTTTTAGATATAGGGCTTCTAAGTAATGAAATAGTAGTTGTGCCTTGATGAGGAAAAGACTAAATATTAGTTTCACAAATTACCATAGAAATGCCACAGAAACAAAGCCCACTCCCATGCCTTATTTTGCATTTTAAATTATTGTTATGTATTAAACATAAAATACGTTTTACACTCTATAAAGTTACTAATCTAATGAGTTTGATGTCCTATATATTTTCATTGTATACAACATAGGTTCCAGTTGACTTAGTGTCTGATCTGGAGAGGTTACATTTATTTTTAGTGAAATTATTTCTTTTTGCAAAGAATGATCATTTTTATTTTGACAAAAATATTTGCCATTCTCATTTGCTTTCTCAAAGAATAAAACTTAGAGCAAGAAAATCTTCCAAATGAAAAAAATTAGTTTTACAAATACAGTTTAAGTAACACTAACATAAAAAGAGTCTGCGATGGAGAAATGTCATGCTCTTTGGAGAATTTCTTCTGACTTAACATCAACAGTATTCATACAGCATTATTTTGCGTAGTGCTCTGATTCAGTCCATGGGCACTTGATTGAGCAATGTCAGCTACCATAGAAATTTTGAGCAAACTAATTACTTACAAATGAACACTCTTTGGCTTATTACTGAAATTATGTCTCTCTTTTATGTTGTTCTATCCTATTCAGGTAGCTGTTATCTAATTTCTAACCACACAAGAGAAAAGAAGCATAATAAAAGCTTTAATAGTGACCATGGAACCTTTTACCATATTTAGTTGAGGGTGTGTATTGGCCTGCACTGTCCTGCATATGACCCTGTTTTACCCATTCATTTCTATCAGGGCTAGTGTCACAACATATAAAATAAAGTTTCTTTCTATAGAGTCAGTGAAGTAATATAAATCCTTTATCAGTGTAAACTAATGCTGAAAACCACCTGTGACCAGGAATTGGTGAGAGATTGTAACATGATGACACAGTTTTTTTTCTCTGCCTTCTATCAATTATTAATGAGGGACATTCTTTGAGGATCTTTGAACAGTGATCAACATACAGTGAGCTCTACCAACAGTTTGTGTATATAATAATGATAATAATATCTATGTATATTATCATTATTATTATTATTATTATTATTATTATTATTATTATTGAACTGACCTTGCCCAAAATATAGAAATTGCATTTGATTACTTTAAAAGGAATTAAAGAAGTTCTACTCAATCTGGAAAAAAATCCAGGTGGTGTTGGCGCATGCCTTTTATCCCGATACTCAGGAGGCAGAGGCAGTTTTGAAATATTTATACTTCTACCCACAAATTAGCATAGCTCTTACCCCTCATCAAGGACCTCACTTTGCAACATGAGGAAACAGAAAAGCCCAACTGATAAAGATGCAAAGAGCAAGAGACAGTGGGTGCCAAATCCCAAGTGCTCCATCTACAACTCCTCTATGTAAGGCTCAGCAGTCACTGCAGAAGAGTGAGGAAATCTCATAACAGCCAGAGCAACAGGGAGTTTATTGTGAGACTGTAACTCCTAGAAATTTCAGAAGCTACACTCATAAAGTCTCAGCTACATGCCTGACTAAACAGGACTTAAGCAAGGACTACATTAATAGACATACTGTTGTGGGGGAGGGGGAAGCTCACAAGGGAAATGGTCTTCCCTAGGGAAGAGTAAACCAACTGGTTATCCAAATATCAAATGGTTGGCCCTGAATATATATTCGTACAAGTAACATTAGACAGACAGAGCAGTTTACATTTATTTATTTAGTAATACTATATATGTAAAAACAATTAAAAAGAGGCCATGAATTTGAGAATTGGGCAAGAATGATAGTTGGAGGTAAAAAAAAAAAGAAGAAGAGGCTGTAACTACATTATAATCCTAAAAATAAGATATATAATAAAAATAAATTTCAGGTGAAATGCCTATAGCTGAGATAGTCAAGAACAAATCAGATAAACTGATGATAATAGATAATTCATCTACTGTGTGGTAAAATGGAGATGATAACCCCCACTTGTCTCTCATATACTATGCTAAAATATACCAAGAGCTTGATTAGAATTCCTGTGCGTCAGTACCATAATCTATAACCTTGGTTTAAGGTTTTCTTTTCAGAATGAGCTCATCATCACATTCTATAACATGACTCTAACTTTAAATAAAATAAAATTAAAGAAGCCTATAAAGACAAAGGTCTATATGTAGTCAGGTTGGGCATGGATGATACAGGGAGGAGGAAGCTATTGTCTGATGCCCAGAGGCTACAAACTGAGGTTCAAAGTGGATTGCATCATGACATGTTATCAAAAGCCATCAGGAATTAAAACAAAGTCAGGAAAGAAAAATATATATAATCTACATGTGAAATAGATTCTGCAGGGTTGCAGGAAATTTGGCTCAGCCAAGGGCATTATAAAATGTACTGGAATAACAGAAGTGGGGTGGAATAAAATATTTTACAGAGAATGAGAGTAGTACGTTTTCGTTCATATAGGCTCCTTGCCTTTTGACTCACAGTTCTTCAGATAATCATGAACATGATTTTCTTTTATTATCTTCATTTTGGGAGGCAGGAGGACAGGAAGGCACCTATAAATTGAATGTGGGTTCTTGTGCATGCTCGACCATCTCTATACCACAGAACTAAGCCCTTAACATAAGATAATGCAGTTAAGTATATCAACATTTTTATGTTTATAAGAAATGTAATTGATAAAATATAAACATTCAACCATAAAAAATAATATTAAGTAGATTGATTGTTCCAGTGAGTAGGTTGTTGAAAACATCAGAATGATAGCCACAGAAGATCATGAGAACAAAATAGCAATTTACTTTCAAAAAGAAGTTTGATTACTTAAAACTGCTCAAGGATCTGCTTCTAAAAAAATTAGAATGTAGGTCTTCCATTTTCATCTTTTTTGTTAAGTTTCTCTTTTAAATAATTCCTACATAAACATTTTTTCATTGACCCACTTCCTGATCATATAGACTTATATTCTGAGAGAGTCTCACAATTTTTAAAATCAGCATCCCAGAGAGTGCTATTTTAGAAAAAGAAACCCATCACTAAGATGCCTAAAAATTGTCAGAAGTCATACACAACTGGACTTCTGTTTGTTTGAGCCAATCCTCTACTAGGGGACATCGATGAAACTAAGAAAGGGAGTCATTTGAAAATGATAGTGAATGGTTAATTGAAAGAAAGACAGATTGGTAAGCCATCTGTGGCCTGCCTAGCATTGGGAAGAAACTAGATCAGCTGGCTCTCTGTCATTGCTCTAATTTATAATTCCCAGCAAATAACCACACTGCCATTTCCAGGCTTGTTCTCATGGCTCTTCTGCCTAAAACCTGAATAAACATATGCAGGTCCTCTAACCCCAGGAGTTTCCCAAATTCAGTTTCCTGAACTATAAATGATGATAGTGTTCATACACACCTCACAGTGTTATGTGAAGTTTAGCTGAGAAAAAGTATGGCATGATTCTGAAAGTAATGAATATTGTAACTGACAAAAGGCCTTTGTGTTAAGTAAATATTAGCCCTGCATATTGTTTTAGCTAATGTTGGCAGTGTTAGGGATGGAATCCAGGGCCTCATATATTCTAAGCAAGTATCATTCTACTGAGTTATCTTATCAATCCCTGTTCTGGTTCTTATTGCCTAATGTCTTATGGAAGGCAGTCTGTCAATCTTACCATGCTTACTGCACTGGACATTAAATTATTCTTAAGTAATTGTTTTTTTTTAATTAAACTCAAGGTAAGCATATTTTTAAATCATTTTTCAACTTACAAATCTGTGTGTAGGTATGTGTATAATACACTGACATTTACTATCTAATGTTTTCCACTGTTTGTTCCCACTCACTACTTGGGTGTGAAGTGAAATATTACACCCTTAGCTAAAAGTGAAACAGACCATGTCTATCCTTTTTTTATGTAAAACAAAAATGATACATTTGAATAATCAAGCCAGTCTCATTATTTATATAAACCATCGTTTTTAGGTAAGATTACTGAACAGAATATATACATTTCCCACAAAAGATTGCATTATTAAAATTTCTTTTGTTGTACAGGGTCCTTTAATTTGCAGTATGTTCTCTGCAATCTATTAAATTGTTTATTATTATACTCATTCTTCTCTCATTACATTAACAGACATCAAGACTTGCTTGCCTTACAAATATGGAAACCCAAAGCCAAACCCAATTGCAATTACATGTGTAACAGCTGATTATTTAATAAAAGATAGCAGAAACAGTCTGCCTCACCAATAATGGCCATGATTGTGCACAACGAACAAGGACTGTTTATTTAGTACTCATTTACTATCCAATTTATAAACATTAGGCTTGTAAAGTGTGTTACAGTGAGTTCTTTCAAGTGAAGAATGGATATACCCATCATTGTTCTTCAAAGGCTCCCACTTAAAACTACATCTTCAAACCCAGCGTGGGTTTCATGTTCATGAGTTATTTAAGAAAGAAAATTCAAGTGTAATATAAAGCATGCTTTAATTGCTACATCTAATTATCAAGAACAGTAAATAACTCTCAAGTTAATTGACTTAAACATAAGAAAATGAATAATTAATAATAACAGACTAAAATTCTAGCAATACAATGTCAAACAGAACAAAGTCAAAAAAAGAAAACAAAGAAGAAAAGAAAAAACCTATAACCTTATCTTGCCATTGATTTTACGAAGATCACCTACAAGTCTTCTGGAGAAAATATCTGTCAGTAGAAATTACCTTTTTAAGGTGAGATTTCATCGGGCTTTAAGCTAATGCTTGTAATATATTCTGAATTAATTGGATGAATGGAATTAAATATTAATAAAACATCACTATTTTAGTTAAGTCTTGATCATATTAAATATCTCTTTCCAGTCACTAATTATTTTTGTCTCCCCGTACTTGCTCTTCCTCTCTCACCATATCTTTGCTTTTTAAAGGACCAAAAACCATTTCATTTTGGAATTCAGGGAATATTTCCTTTTTATGCCTCAAATGACAAATGTTCTTTGAAATATGTTAACTAATCCAAAGGGTTCAATGACTACACTTGCAAACTTGTTCATGCAACTGAAAGAAGCAATCTAGGAAGAGGTTTCGAGCAGAAATGTCAAGAGCTGGGGAGTTCTACTATTTTGTCAAAATGTAGACATTTTCCCTATTGTGACATGCCCCTCATTTCCTAATGCAATGAGATTTTTAACAGCTTGCTTGGTTTAATGTCAGTGCACTTTTCACCCAAGAGGTTTCATTTGTCCAAACATCTGAGTTAGCCTTACATTCTAGCTTGTTAGTGATCTATACATAAATATCTGGATAGAGAAAAGGACTACATATCTCTCTGCCATAGCACAGTTACATCCTGAATCATTTCCAACATTGAACAATGGGGACAGAGAGGAAGACATTTATAACATATACAACTACCGGTCTAGGAGTAGTAGCAGGTCTCTAGTGAGTAAACATTTGGAAAACATGTTTTACCCTCAAGAACTGAATATCTGTATCTTTCCCTTATTTTTTCCTATAGAATTGTTTACATTTATATTACTTTTCTCAATATAATCTTAGCATGGTGCAGTGGATTTTCCCAACTGCTGTTTAATGCAATAACTTGTCTTAATTATTATTCATTGTTTATTTTTTTATAGGATCACTAGAAACACCTGCATTCAAAGTGTTTAAAAAAACTTGAGAATAGAAAGATTAGGAAGATGAGTCCTTTAGAAGGTCAAATATAAAATACAGAAAAAATATACTGGCTTGAGAAACATTTTGTGGGAAACTGACTGTTTTTTTATAAAAGAATGTAGAACCAAGATGAGAAAGTATGGTGATATATTGTGTACCATAATCAACTTGCCTGAGGATCAGAGGTCAGGCAGTGGTGGCACACACCCTTAATCCTAGCACTCGGGAGGCAGAGATCTGTCTGGATCTCTGTGAGTTCAGGGCCACACTGGAAACAGAGCCAGGCAGTGGTGGCACACACCTTTATTCCAAGTACTGGGAAGCCCACACACCTTCAATCCCAGGAAGTGATGGCAGGGCAGAGAAAGTTATATAAGGCACAAGGAAGCAGGAACTAAAGCAGTTCAACTGAGACCCTTTTGGATGAGGACTCAGAGGCTTTCATTTCAGTCTGAGGAAACAGGATCGGCCTAGGAGTTGTCGAGGTGAGGTTGGCTCTGGCATGCTCTGCTTCTCTGTTCTTTCATCTTTCACCCCAATATTTGGCTCCAGGTTTTTTATTATAAGACCATTGGAAAGTCAAACAATAAAAAAGGTTTAGTAGCACAGCATTAAGGGTAGGAAGGAGGAAAAAGTTGAAACTGGCAGCATAAATACAAAGAAAACTGACAATCATATCATCCTTTCTAAATGAGAGGAACTCATCATTGATGCCTGATAGATGTCCACTCTGGTATCATAGAAACATCTTTTTACTGTAAAATTCCATCTGGCTACTTTCACAAAGCAGCTCTGCAAAGTAGTGGCATACACAAATTGCAGCTAATTGAGGACTTCCATACTCAGAAATTACCATCTAAAAAAGGAACCATATCTCCGTTACTAGTGAGTGAAAATAACCCCTTAGGAAGACTGTGAACGTCCCACTTGGAACTATTTTCACCCCTTCTGGCAAATAGTCAGAAAGAGTACTATGACTGCTATAGCCTAAGTCAAGAGAGGAAATCTCTTTGTTTCTCTGTGCTGTAGTCTTATGTTTTGGTTATCTAATGAATTACATTAATTTCATTGACCTCCCAACTTGAGAGGCAGAACAGTGATAATAGTTTATATCTACCTTTGTGTTTTTCTGCTAGTTCATTTACTTCTATATACACACAATAATTATTTAATTTTTTTATTTTATCACATTCTTGCATTTTCAAACCAAATTTATCTCATGCTTTCATAGGCCAAAATAAATATTGTTCAATTTTAGTTGAATTTGCTTTTAAGACAAATATACAATCTTCTGAGTCTTCATTTTTATATTAAACATATAAGCATTATTTCAATGATAGGCATCTGGTTATTTCTAGTCATTTTTTTATGCCTATTGAAATTGTGTTCTTTCTTCCTTTTAACTCCATGCTACTAAATAGTGGTATTATGAATATGTATTATTAGCTTTTGCAAGAAAAATTCTTGTTGATATACCTAGCAGTTGAATTGCTGCATCATGGGTACATGGATATTTAACTTTATAAGATTATGACAAACATTTCCAAAGTGGTTATAGCAATTTATATTCTCATCTGATCCACTAAATCCTCTGGTAATACCAATGGTCTTGATACTGTTTACTACTTAAATTAGTATTATATGGTGTCTCTTTGAGACTGTTTTTGTTTAAAAATATGCTTCATTTATCATGAGTGTGTATGTGTGCGGTATATACGTGTATGGCCATGTGTGTGCCATGGCACACTTGTGGAAGTCAGTAGGAAATGTGCTGTACCTGTCTCTCTCATTCCATCATGTGCATTCTCAGAATCCAACTCAAATGCTCAGCTTTAGTAGCAAGTGTCAACACCCTCTGAGCAATCTCACCTGCCTTTGACATTAGTCTTTATACTATTGTAATATATATCACATTACATATTTTATATTATACTACTATGCAATTTATTAATAAAAGTCTCTCTCTGTACACATCTGATACTCAACTGTAGATTTTTATATTCTGAGAACCAGCGTATCTTTATGCTCACTTTATTGTTTAGACTTTGTCATTTTTTTCATTTTTTACTTTTGAAAATTCCATCCATTATGTGATATGTTTTGATTGACTAAAATCTCTACTCCCTCTTTTCAAATTCTTCCCTGATCCCTGCCACAAATTTTCTGTCACAAAATCATATGCTCTTTTGTTTTAAACGCACTGAATTCACTTAGTGCTGCCTGAATGTACATGGGTTTAAAACCATCTAGTAGAGCATGGGTAGTTTCTAAAGAAAACTGAATCTCCTTCCTCTAGATGTCAAAACTGCCAATAGCTCGTTATCTAGGGGTGTGACTTCATTTGTGACCCCCACCCACCCACCCACATCCTAGGATTTTGACTAGGTTGATCTTTTATGTTGCTCATGTACTCACAGATACTGTAAGTTCATGTCTGCAATACCCCTGTCATGTCCATGAAGCACTGTTTTACTTTAGATGTTCACTACTTCTGGTTCATACATAATTTTACTTCCTCTCCCATGATGATCCTTGAGCCTTGGAGGTAGAAGGTATGGTATTGTTGTCCCATTTAGAGCTGAGCACTCTACAGTTTCTTTTTTCTACATGTGATTCTTTGTGATTCAATTGTTATGAATATAGTCAGTATAGTCGGTATTTTCCCTTGGAGATAGTGTTCCATACGCTTTATTTAAAAAGTTTTTCACTTCTCCTAAAATGATCATCACATAAAGCTTATATAAGTTGCATATAAGTTTGATTTTTCACATCAAAGCACTTATTCCATCTAGAGTTGAGTTTGTACATATCCTGAGGTAGTTAATTCATTTTATTTTTGCTATATAATGAATTTTTAGGTTAATTAAATGAATAGTTCATCTTTTAATTAAAGACCTTCCTCAATATCTCCATTAAATATCAACATGTCTAACAAGATATTTAGCTACCTGCCAAAATAGAATTTGAAGTCTTATCTCCTAATATATAAAAGTTGGATTCATTTTCTCTAGATGAGGCACTTGCAATAAAATAGAACATTTCAAAAGTTCATTCAAGTGAAAAAGGAAAGGTTCTGTATATAGTTTCCACCCCATCATTTGTCAGGCAGGCTTCCTCTTTGTAAGGTAAAGTCATGGGAAAGAAGTGATTGAGGCAGTGAGTTTTCTTTGTGTTTGTGCCGCTAACCATAGTCAGTTTATGAGATATTTGGCAGAAGCTGAAGAGGATAAGATATTTAATTTTGTTGAATGCTGTCAGATGGCTAGGTCATGAAACTTGTGAAGGAAATTTACTGAGCGTGGATTTTTTGGGAATTAAAAAGAGCTCTGAGGGGCTAAACTTTTTGGACACCCCCTCCCATGATTCATAATATTGTACTTTCTTACTGATGTGACAAGATGTCTGACTACACTGAACTTGAAACATGAGGGAAAAGAAAAGGCATTGTTGATGAATTCAGAGAAGTATAGCTACTTCAACATAAAATGACTGAGTTTAGCAGACGTCATTTGATGACCACATGAGGTTTCTACATGCATTATATATTTCAAGATGATATTGAACTCATTTTTACATATAAAGGTATTTTGTGAAAAGGATGTTATAATGTCTGAGGGGGGAGTTTCAATGAATATAAATCATGTTATTTGTTCAGTAAAAAAATAAAGTTAAAACACAAAACCAAGAAATATTTAAAGTATATCTTTGCTACACACAGCCATATTTTAATTTTGTAAGGCATGTTATAAATTAATAAGAAAAAATAAAAATTAATATTGTTAATGAATAGACATCTTGAAAGGGAAAGTAACCATTGAAGAAATACAAATGGCAAACATATACATAAGATGATTTAAAATGTTTAAATACGAAGTACCATATGTAAATATAATAAATATGAAGTACAATATGTAATAATAGCTATACTTTGAAGGATTGGCAAAAATTCAATGTGTGTGAAATGTCAATAATTGGGAACTTTCAAAAGTTATTGAGAGGAATGAAAATTATAATAATATTTAAGGGTATCATTTTGACATTTATTACAATGGACACCCATTATGAGTCAATAATCTTTTCAGGGAAAATTCTCTACTCCATTAGTCTCTAACATTACTGTGGACCAGGAGGCAGAAGCACTGACTGTCTTTTGCCCTGGACTATGTCTGCAAGGATGCTTACATAGTAGAAGAGCAAGATAATGTTGCTTCTGAATGCCAAGAAACAATTTGTCTTAAAAACTGAAAGACTATACTATCTGAAAACTAAAAACTTTGTATCTCACTCCAGAGCAAAGGTTCCTTTTCCTAAGACTGGGGTTTCTCTCCTGCAAAGGAGCCTGCCCTGGGTGAAGATAACATGTAGCATTCTTGGAGTCATGTTGTAGGAACCTCAAATTAAATGCTATTTGTACAAATATGTTAATGCCAATAAATTCATATTGCTGAAAACTACCTAAAAGATTATAAAAAAGTTAGTGACATTACATACACACAAGAGAATACCATAAAGCTGGAAAAAGGAATGCATGATCTTACTGAATATTAAAATATTTGTAACTACTTAATTTTAAGTATAAGTACAAGTTATAGAACATTATATTATAGTAATTCTTATTACTAAATATTACTCAACCAATACACACCCATTTCCAGATAGTTACATATAATTATATTAGTGATGGCTAGCACCAAATAGTGTGAGAAGGATTGATTTAAAATGAATTATTTATCTATAGTTCCTTGCTTGCTTAAAATGTTCATGTGTTATTTGTGTATATAAAAAAATGATCCATGCTTAAAAAAAAAACAAAAACAAAAACAAAAACAAACCTTCAGCTGCCTTTGGAATTCGTATCTCAGGAAGTATCTGAATTATCAAGCATCTGACCCATGACTGAAGCTCATTTCAAAGAGGAACTGATGGAGCTGAAAGGAAACTATACCCACTACATAGACATAATGTCCTCCAAATTCTGGAAAGTAAATATAATTACACACATAATTCTAAAATTTCTGATGATGGGGCCAAACTCTGAGCTATGTTTGGGACCATCTGGCTTTATGCAAGCAGATTTTCCCTTGTGTAGCTTCTGAAATCACTGTTAAGACCATAATAAGTAGAAAGTCAAGATTAGTGGTTTGTTTAAACTCAGCATTGGCTCCATAGTAAGTTCTCTGTCCGTAGCAGTATTGCCATTGATCTGGAACTGGGCACTTGATTTTCTGTTGATGCTTAAATTCATATTTCAAAATATGGAAAGCTATAGTGTACCATAATCAACATGGGCATACTACATGCTTATTATTTCATTTTTTCTACTTATCATACTTAAGTTACCAAAAATATAAAATATCAACATATCACTTGCAGCTTTTTAAGTTATTTCTTTGTTTTGAGATTATAATATAATTTTATAATTTCTTCCTTCACTTTCCCACTTGCCTCCCTCCAAACACTACCATATACTCCTCCTTGATCTCTTTTAAATTTATAGCCTCTTTTATCATTAATTGTTGTTACATAGGTGTGTGTGTGTTTCTGTGTGTGTGTGTGTGTGCATGTGTGCGTGCGTGCGTGTGTACTCTTAGATACATAAATACATTGTTGTTTCCATGATTTCTTTCATTTGCAGATGACATGATAGCATGCATATGAGACCACAAGCATTCCACTAGGGAACTCATACAGCAAATAAAAATATTTAGTGAAGTGCCTGGTTACAAGATTAACAACAACAACAACAAAAAATAGTCCTCCTATGTACAAATGATAAATGGGCTAAGAAAGAGATCATGAAAAGAATACCCTTCACATTAGCCACAATATAAAATATCTTGGAGTGACTCACAAAACAAGAGAAAGACCAGTATGACAAGAATTTAAGTCTTTGAATAAAGAGATTGAAAAAGATATCAGATGATGGAATGATCTTCCGTGAGCATGGATCAGTAGGATAAACATAGTAAAAATTGCCATTTTACCAAAAGCAATGTGCAAGTTCAACACAATCCCCATTAAACTACAACCACAATTCTTTACAGACATTGAAAGAACAATATTCAACTTCATATGGAAAAACAAAAACCCAGGATAGCAAAAACAATCCCGTACAATTAAAAAGCTTCTGGAGGTATCATCATCTTTGATTTCAAGCTTTACTACAGAGCTATAGAATTAAAAACAGCATGATATTAGAATAAAACAGACAAGTGGATCAATGCAATCAAATTGAAGACCCAGACATAAATAAACACAACTATGGATACCTGATTTTCAACAAAGATGGCAAAATTATACAACAGAAAAAAATAAAGCATCTTCAACAAATGATGCTAGCATAACTGGATATCAGCATGTAGAAGATGCAAAGAGATTCATATCTATCACCCTATACAAAACTCAAGTCCAAGTAGACAGAAGCCCTCAACATAAATCCAGATACACTGAACTAGCTTGAAGAGAAAATGGGAAATAGCCTTGAACTCATTTGCACAGGACACAACTTCCTGAATAGAACACCAGTATCACAGACACTAAGACTGACAATAAGTTTGACCTCATGAAACTGAAAAGCTTCAATAAGACAAAGTCAATATCAATAGGACAAAACAACATCCTAAAGAATCGTAAAAGATTTGCATCAACCCTACATCCAACAGAAGGCTGATTCTCAAAATATATAAAGAACTCAAGAAACTAGACATCGAAAAACCAAATAATTCAATTTAAAAATGGGGTAGAGATCTACACAAATAATTCCTAACAGAAAAAAACTCAAATGGCCAAGAAACATTTAAAATAAATATTCAGGGAAATAAGAATCAAAATGGCTAAAATCAAAAACACAAATGACAATTTATGCTGGAGATGATGTGGAGCAAGTGGAACACTCTTCTATTGCTGATGGGAGTGCAAACTTATACAGCTGCTTTGGAAAACAATACAGTTGTTTCTCAGAAAAATGGGAATTGATCTACTCCAAGACCCTGCTATACCACTCTTGGGAGTATATCCAAAGGATGCTCAATCATACCACAAGGACTCAACTATGTTTGTAGCATCTTTATTCATAATATCCAAAATCTGGAAACAACCTAGATGTCCCACAACTGAAGATGGCTAAATAAAATATGATATATTTACACAACAGAGTCTTACTCAGCTATTAAAATTGATATCATGAAATCTGAAGGGAAATGGATGTAACTATAGAAAATCATCCTGAGTGTGACAAACCCAAGCACAGCTAGATAAATATGGTATGTACTCACTTATAAGTGGATATTAGCTATAAGTAAATGATAATAATGCAACAATCCAGACCCAGAGAGGCTAGGTAACAAGGAGGACTCAAAGGGAGGGGCTAGAATCTCCCTGAGAAGGGGAAATACTGGAGGTCCTGTGGGTGGACTGGGGGGAGGGGGAGGATGGGATCAGGTTGGGTGGATGGAGAAGGAGAGTTCTTAAAGAGATGACTAGAAGTGAGGCATTTGGGGGTCAGGTAGAAACATGGTGCAAGGAAAATCCCCAGGAATCTACAAGGATGACCCCTAAGACTCCTACCAACAGCAGATATGTAGCCTGAACTGGCTATCTCTTTTGACAAGACTCCCAGTGGGGGGATTGGGACACCAACCCTACCACATAAGCTTCAACCTACAGTCTGCCCGGGTTATGGAATGTTCTGGGGTAAGAGTGGCACAGAGATTGTGGGTGTGTCCATGCAATGACTGGTCCAGCCCACAGACCCATCCCACGAGTGTGTGCCCACCTCTGACACTGTCTGGAGTGCCAGGACCCACAGGCTGGATGGCTTAGAGACCTAGGATAGAACCAAACAGGATTGAAAAAAAAAGAAATGTCAATGAAATAATACCTAACAATATTCTGCTATACTCATATATTGGTGCCTACCCCAATTGTCATCAGAGAACCTTCATCCAGTAACTGATGGAAAGAGATGCAGATACCCACAGCCAAACACTATGCCAAGCTCAGGAAATCCTGCTGAAGAGAGGAAAGAAGGGTTGTATGACCCAGAGGTGTTAAGGAAATCACAAGAAAGCCAACAAAATCAACAAATCTTGGCTCATAGGAACTCACAGAGTATGTACTGACAACCAGAGAGTCTGCATTGAATCGACCTAGGCCCTCTCCATGTATGTGACAGTTGTGTAGCTTGGTCTACTCGTAGGATTCCTAACAGTGGGAGCAGGGACTATTCCTAACACTCTGACTGGTTTAAGAGAACCTATTCTTCATACGGGGCTTCCTTGCCCAGCCTTAATACAAGGGGAGGTGCTTAGTCTTACTTCAACTTGACATGCTATGTTTTGTTGATATCCATGGGATGCCTGCCCTTTTCTTAATAGAAATAGAGGAAGAGTGGATTGGTGTTGCATTGGAGATGTTAGATGAAGGACTAGGAAGAGGAGGGAGGGGAAATTAGTTGGAATGTAAAATAAATTAATCAATTAAAAAGGAAAAAAAAGAAAAATGTCCTCTGGGTCTGGAGACCAAGTTTGCAAAAGAAGAAAGAATAATGACTAAGATATATCTCAAAAAATGTTCAACATCCTTAGTAGTTAGGAAATTGAATATTAAAACTACACTAAGATTTGTCCATAACCCAGAATAGCTGAGATAAAGAAAACAACTGACAATAAATTATGTTGAGGATGTAGGGAAAGAGGAACCCTCATTCACTGTAGGTCAGATTTCAAAATGGTTCTGCCCTCCTAGAAATCAGTGTGAAGAATTTTCAAAAAGCTAAAAGTAAAACTTCTATATGACCTAGCTATACCACCACTCCTTGGCACATGCCCAAAAAACTATATATCCTACTCCAGAGATACTTGCTCATCCATATTCATTGCCATTCTACTCACAATCAATAGCTAGGAAATGGAAACTACCTATATTTCCTTCAACAAATGAACTGATAATGAAAATATGCCACATATACACAATGGAATCTTGTTCAGCTGCATAAAGAAATAAATTAATAAAATTTGAAGATAAATAGATAAAACTAAAAATGTATTATAGATTCAGCATATAGATTCAGTAATAAAAATATAGATTAAAAGCTCAATAGTGGTAAGCATAACTTGGTGGTAACCAACAGTGGTTGAACTGCATTTAAAGCATACCCAATTGAAGAGAATGCATGCCTAGTACTGTAAACCTAGTCCCTACCCATGAATAGTGAAGCCATGGACACTAAAAGAGAGCCTACTGGTGCCACTTCCCTAAACTAGTATAATTTCTAAGTGCATTCTAAATACTAACTTTTAGGCCCACAGACAAATGCAGCTAAAATGTCTTATCAAAGAAGTTTCCTTTTGTAGCAGACTGAGACTATTACAGAAAGCCACAACTAGTCAAAATTCAGAGAACAACTGACCATAGGGTGTTGAGCCCATCGAGTTGGTACATAAATATCACATCCCATACACTTAACCCTTAGTAATACTATAGAATAACAAATAGAAATGCTGTTAAGAGCCAGAGGGCAAGGATATCTGTGAGGTGATATAGCATCTTCTCTATATGACAAGAAATCTGCTCCAAAGAAACCACAATAAATATTGGTACCTAAACAATAACATCAGTTGACATGCTTGTGTAGAATGGGGAAATTTCATAAGACCCACCCCTAGATGAAGAACTACAAGCAATTAATGGCTGCCAAGAGAGGGAGAATTAGCCTTCTCCAGGGAGGAGCTGCCTAGTAGGTTATCCAAAGCCAAATGTTCAACTCTAAATACCTATACACAAGAAGCACTAAAAATATATATGAACTATACATAAGCAACACTAAAGGGATTCAGCGGATTATATCTGTAAATAAATAAATAGGTAGCTAGCTAGATAAATAAATAAATAAGCAACAATAATAAAAAATGAGACCATGAATTTGCTAAGGAAATGAATGGTGAAATAAACAGAGTTTGTAGGAAGAGAGAGAAAGAAGAAATGATGTAAATCCAATATTTATATATGAAATTCTCAAACAAAACAAATAATAAAAAATGAAATGAAAGAAAAGTGGATGTCTTAAAATCTGATACAGATGAATTAGCAGTAAGTAGCAACCCTAGTACATCTGAAATAACAAGAGTAATGCATGTACTCAACCCAGTGGATGGAACACAGTCAATTCTAGGAACAATGTGGCTACACTTTATTCCCATTGTGCTTAAATATAGTTTCAGTACATTTCTTTGCCCGTCTATTTTCTAGACAATTGACTTCCTCACTAATATACATGTGGACTACTGGCATGACAGTTTGCCAATTAACTTGGAAACTGTAGAATAACATTGATCACAATAGCTAAGGAAAAATAATTTTTTATCTAGTACCTTAACATGCAGTAAGAACCAACAGTAATAAACAAGACTTTCCACCTGAACTACCTTGGAATGCCCTAAACAGAAGACATTGGCTTGACTTACAGACCTCACAATTATCTGGATATAATTGTTCAGATAATTTATGGAAACTATACCCAGATACATCTTAGTATTTAACATTTTCTTTTTTCTCTATTTCATAAGATACATATATTTTTGAAAACATTTCTTTCAATTTTGTAATTATAATTTAATTACATGTCTCCTTTCCTTTTCCTCCCTCCAAACCATCTCTCATACACCTCTCCACTCTCCTTTAAATTCATGGCCTCTTTGGTCACTAGTTGTTATTCCATGCATGTATGCATATTAGTATACATATCCATTCCTAATATAACATATAGAGTCCAAATAAAGTAACTTGTATGTATTTTTGGGGATGAATATTTGATCTTCTACAATCAATTGATGTGCTCTTCCCTGAGGAGGAACATCACTCCTGTTCCTGAATTTCTTCAGTTGTCTTTAGTTCTTTTTGTAGACTTGAGGCCTTGTGGAGTCCTCTCTGTCCAACTTTGGGTGTTAATTGGTGTATTAGTCAGGGTTCTCTAGAGCAGCAGAACTTAGAATGAATCCCCCATTCTCTCTTGTCTTTCTACCTCAAGATCTGGACTAGAAGTGTATCCACCTGTGGAGTCCACAATAATTAAAAAACATTAGCCCCACTTCTGTTATATGACCCTTGTCCCATATTCTCTGCAGTTATGAGAACAGTTGGTTAAAAATTAAGACAAGATCCCAGCTGTGTCAAGAGCTGCATTAAGATAACCACAGACTTGTGTAAACAAGCTTTTACAAATCCCCTGTTAAGCTTGTACTTATCACAAGTTGTACTACTAGTTGTAAAATGTTATCACAAGTTGTAAATTCCCAGAATGTACTGTCACCAAAGACTTAACCTCAAATTGTAAAAATTCTTTTCTTGTATCACCTCTCTGACACCTCTACTTGTGACTTTGGCTTTAAAAAGTAGTTACTCCCTCTGTTGGGAGTCACAGTGTCAGAATCTGACCTGCCAGTGGCTCTAACTCTCTAGTTCTGGTACCGCATGTTGATGGAATAAAGTTACCTCTGCTCATCTGACTTTGGTGGCCTCATCCTCAGTATTTGCGTGATTCCCTGACCCAACATCACCCACTCCATTTCAAGCAAAATATGTCTCACAGGTGTGTGCACCATTTTTGTATTGTAGTCCATTCTAGATATAGTCAAGTTGACAACCAAGAATAGCCACTACAATTGGTATCAACCTTGTTCTGTTCATGTTTGAACAGCTATAGTGGTGAGATTATATGGGTATAACTTCTGCTAGAAGACACAATCTTACAGCAAACTCTCTGATACTCTGGCTCCTACAACCTTGCTGTCGCCTCTTCCTCAATGATCTCTGAGCCTGAGGTGCAAGAGTATTTTGTAGATATATCCATTGGGACTAGCTTTCACAAGTCTGCATTTTGATTGGTTGTGTTTTTATATAGTGTTCTCTTTCTCAAAGAGAGTGGGCTTAATGAGGGGTGAACATTACAAGGTATGGTCTCCTTTTATCTTGTGTACATCTTGTGTCCAATTTGAGAGCTGTGAGCTGTTGGTTACCTTCAAGGTATTAGACCTTTTCATACTCCATTTCTAGCAACTTGTTTTCTCTGGATCCCTCTCCATTTTCCAGGGCCAGAAGAAAAGTATGTGGCTCTTACATTTGTCTCCATAGCTTCTTTTTATTTTCAAAATGAGAACACATAATTTTTTGATAATTTGAAAATGTGCTTTTTGCCTACTTTCTTTTAATGATAATTATGGGTTTAAATATTCTTACTCTGTGAAAGAAAATAAAAATGCATTCTCCAAACTGTAGGCAGCTAGAAGATTGTGTTTGTCAAGATAAATAAATATATCTAAGCTATATTTTTGTGCCAATTAGTTTTTAAAGTAAATGGAGGTGACTCAGTCTCTATAACAATTATTATGTCCTGAAGCAATGCATTTTATTTTAAAAGAGCTAAAATTAAAATGGAATACAGATAACTAAATTACAGTTCAAACTCATAATTATTAAAACTTTAATCAAACCACTTGGATGCTTTTCTCTTTGCCAATGTTATAAAAGTGTTTTGTAAAGGGCATTTCAACCTGCTTTCTGATAACATAAAGAGAAGATGAAATAGGTACTTGGCCTCCGGAAGTTCTATGACCACTCATGTGTATTTTTTATCCTATGCAAAAATAGCTCATTTTTCTATGAATGTGCTATTTAAATGCAGGCAGATCTGACATTTTAAGATTGTCATCAATTCCAAAAGAAAAAAAAGCACATGTTACCTTCTTTGTTCCTTTAGAAACTAATTTTATTCAAGGTCTCTTTCCCCCCAGAATTTGGCACTGGGATTTTAAATGAATGCTATCAAAGGCACTATTAAATAGAATTGTATCCAGTTGACCAAGGTTCATGCTAGGAACCATTTTAGAGATCTTCTAACATTGAAAATGCAATTCTTCAATTATACTTCCAGATAAAATGAAATTACCTTGAATGCATGGTCTAGTGGGCTTACTCCAGATAATACAATGCTAGACGATCAAATCCATCCTTATGGCAAAGTGGAGCTTATCAAAAAGTTTAATGCATCATAAAAAAGGAAAAGCTAGATGAAAAACAAAAGACCCAAGAACTAGTAAAATATGAGCTCTACAACAGTTTGCCATTTAAGGAACTTTATTTACCCCCTCTATGCTGATATATGTAATTATGTGCTGGCTTTTGAATTTACCTTTTGCAAACTTATGCTTGCATTCACCACTACATTATAAGGCACATTTATTTTGTATGACCCTTTCCACTTTAAGGGCTTTCAGGTTTCTGGAGTATTATTCTCTTTGTGCCTACCAAATCTTAAGGAATAAGAAAAATTGTTGACAGACTCTGAATGAAATTATATTTATTTTTATGGTTTCATAGAAGTTGATTTCAGAAATTCTGAATCATCACTTTTATAATAACAGAAAGCAAGATGGATGTACATAGATGAATTTCCAAACAGTCTTATTAAATAAGGAACACAGAGACAAATATAGGGGCGAAGGCCATAGAGATCAGGGAAATAGTGATAGCCACCAGCTAACCTTATTCAACACACCACCATAGCTTCCCCAGAGAGAACCAGCTTCTTCCTGTATAACCTGTGCCTTTATTGCCTTGCTGTTCTGCCTTCTCATTGTCTCTTAGACCAACTACTTCACTTCCTTGTCACTGCCTGTCTATGCAGACCTCCAGGTCTCTATGGTTGGTACTGGGATTAAAGGCACATGTCACCATGCTTGGCTGTGTCCTGGAACACACAGAGACTCTGCCTGCCATGTGATCAGATATAGGGCGTGTGCTACCACTGCCTGACTTTTGTTTATGGCTGGCTATGTATGTCCTCTGATCTCCAGGCAAACTTTATTTTATTAATATACAAATAAAAAATCACCATATTTCAGCACAAATAAAATATCACCACAGATGTATTAGTATATGTCTGAAATCCAATCACTCTGAAGACTGAATTACAAGGATTGCAAGTTCAAGTCTAGCCTTAACTACAGTATGAGACCCTGTCAGAGTAATAAATGAAACAACAAAATATATCATAGATATATTGGAAATAATTTAAAAATGCAGAAAAAAATAAAGAAAAATAAAGAAAATGAGGATTACTTAAAATACTACTACAAAAATTATTACTTTTCTTTAGTATTTCCTATACATTTAAGTATTCATAAACAATTCTGAAATCAATTTAAATTCTTGTTTGGTTTATGTCCTAAAATTGAGAAATACATGTTTGCATGTTATTGCTTCAGACATACTTTTTAAAAGTAAATACTTAGAATAATTGAGATTACATAGATATAAGTAAATATGTGAAATGAAGAATAAAATTACACAGATGTATGTAGTGTATGGTTTGATTCAAGCATATATTACAAAATGATCAAATCAGGGTCATTATATTACTTCAAACCTCCTAAATTATTCTAAGTTACTCACGTTGTTATAATAAATACCATATCCAAAATCAACATTGGGAGGAAAGATTTTATTTGGTTTACAGGTTAGAGTCTATCTTCACATATGTCAAGGCAGGCATGGCAGGAACTGAAGCAGAGACTATAGGAAATACTGCTGACTGGCTTGCTATTTATGATTTGCTTAGCTTGTTTTCTTATATAATACAGGACCACCTGTTCAAGGGTGACATTTATCACAGAATGATATGTCCTCCCACATCAATCATTAATTGAAAAAATACCCTTGGTTTGCTTCCAGGCCAATCTGATAGAGGCAATTCTTCCACTGATATTTCCTCTTCCTATGTGATTCCAGTTTATGTAAAGTTGGCAAGAAATAATCACCACATGAATATATCAACTGTTTGTGATAATCTCATTAAAATGTTCTCCACGTATTTTAGAATGTTATTTTAAACAATGCAACAAAACATTAGAATTTATCCCTCATTTTACTTGTACTCTTGTATGTATTGACTGCTTCCCATGATCCTCCCAAGTCATCTCCCATTCCAAGTCTTTGATATCCACATAGTTTGAATTCTATGTCATCAACTTTTTCAAACTCTACACATGAATAAAATAATATAACATTTAACTTTCTATTTCTAGTTCATCCCACTTCATAAAATGGCCTACAAATCTGTCCATATTGTCTCAAGTGACAATTATTTTTATAGAAAAATAGTTTTATGTATATATGTCTCCTTTTCTTCTTCTTTTTTTTTTTTTTTTTTGGTTTTTCGAGACAGGGTTTCTCTGTGTAGCTTGGCACTTGTCCTGGATCTCACTCTGTAGCCCAGGCTGGCCTCGAACTCACAGAGATCCACCTGGCTCTGCCTCCCAAGTCCTGGGTGTGCACCACCATGCCTGGCTAACTTTATGCATTCATGCATTGTTGGCCATTTAGGTCAATTTCAAATCTTGGCATTTGTGACTGTTGCTGCACTTAACCTTGAAGTGTGTGTGTGTGTGTGTGTGTGTGTGTGTGTGTGTGTGTGTGTGTGTGTGTGTAAAACATCAATATCCTGAATTAATTTCTTTTGGATATGTATTAGTTGGGGGTTCGTAGAGGAAGAGAACAAATAATGTAAAGAGTATATATGACAGGGGGGATTTGTTAGATTCACTTATACATCATAGGATAGGCAATCGAAGAATGGCTGTCTGCACTCGAGAGAGAAATGGGGGCTACCACTCAGCAGTCTCAGTCTAGTATTCAAGGCTTGATGGATTCCTGGAAAGTCACTGGCCTTCAGCCCACATTACAATGCCAAAGAAGGTAGGTTATCATTACTGGAAATTGAGGGAAGCCCGGTCAGAGATACCACATATTACTGAAAAAAAATCAGGGATGCATATCAGAATTCTTAGTCTTACTAATAATACAATTTAAGAATAGACTCAATTCTCAGGCTTTTCCTGAAAAGACTATTTCTCCAGTTCTCAGCATTCCTTAGTTGCCTGTAGTTCTTTGTCTAAGGTGGAGGCCTTATGAGATTTGTCCTGTCTATATTGACATCTCTGTGGGTGTTGTCCTTGTTCAAATCTTGCTTAGGCAGCTGAAAATATCACCTCTGACATTTCTAAGAGATACAATCTCAAAGATAATTTTCTGTTCTTCTGGCTCTTACTGTCTTTTTGTCCCCCTCTTCCACTATGGAAGGATTGGAGGGAGGGAAGGGAAGGGAGGAAATGACATAATTACAATTCAGTACATATAATATATATTATATCTGTAATGGAATGAGGAAAATGCTTGGGGACAATTTTATTAAATTTTAAAGGAAATATCTGAGGACAGGCAAGATGCAACTCTATACCTCCCTGAAGGGGGAAGATGAAAGGAAGGAAAACCATGCCATTTCAGTCAAGTCCAGCTTGTTTAGCTATGGAAGTCATCCATGTTTCAGACAAGAAGCCACATGGAATAACGGTGAGTGGATGAGCTTTAGATAGTGAGGAAACCCAATATGTTAGAGAAAACATACACAGAAAAGAGCTTCATTTTTCAGAACAACAGGCAGACTAACAGAAGTTGCATGGCTGTGGCTCTGTATACAATGGCACTGAAGGTGGGTTAGTGGGGAAGGAAAGGTACATTATTTTATTAAAGGGATGATTATTCCTCCCCTCTCTTTAGTGTAGCTTAAAGTTAATCTACCATCCTGTGAAGTACTCCGAAGGCTTAAAATGTTAGGTCTCCAACCAGATGTCAATTTCATTCTTTTGAATGGAAGGAAAGAGCTTTTCCTTAATAAAGCACCTATGGTGTTATACCATTATGATGGCAAAGAATGGTGGAAGCAGTACAGTAGCAGCAGCAGTAACGGGATGGACCTTCTCAGGTCAGCGCTGCATTTTCCTCATACCTCTCTGTATCTGAGTGGCTGCTCTGAGCGGCTGGCCACTCTGGGTGGAGATCTGCTCTCCTCAGTTAATCCTTTCTGGGAATGTATTCTGTAGATTTTTTTATCCAATCAAATTGACAATTGTGAATAAACCTCACAGGCTATGAACCCAGTAATGGGATCACTGCACCATATGATCATTTTAGATAAATTTTTGAGGAACCAGTAACTTGTTTTCTAAATTTGCTCTACTAATTGTCATTCCCACCAACAGTATGTAAGATTTCCTTTTTACAAACCAACATCTGTTAATTTTTGCTTTCTCTTTTTAACAAAAGACACTGTAACTACTATGAAATAAATGTCTCTGTTAAATTGCTTTGATTTGCATAAGGATAATAAGTAATACTGAATACCTTTTCCCATATCCATTGGTCATTTCTAAGTCTTCTCAGAAAAGTCTGTTTTGTTCCATTGCCTCTTTTTCAGTGGTGCTGAAGGTCAGCCTGAGGGCATTCCACATGCTAGGCAAACTTATTACTACTGACCTAAAGCCCCAGATATGCTGTCAATTTTTTAATTGGACCATTCTCTTTTTGATTCCAAGGTGTGTGAGCTCCCTATGTAATCTTGATGTTATTTCCTTTAATATACATAGCTTAAAGTATTTTCTCCCGTTATATTAGATATCTCTCCACTCTGGTAAATATTTTCCTTGCTGAGATGTTATTTCCTTCAATGTAATTTCATTTGTCTGTTTTTTGTTGCCATTGTAGCCTTTTCCAGAGCTTCTATACAAATAAATCCTTCCCATAGAATATCTTGAGTATTTCTCCTATGTAACTAGTGAGAGATAGATGTTTAATAGTCTACTTATGCACGTGTATACTCACAGTCCTTGGCATCTTCTGCCCAAATGACTGTCAGGATGTTGTAGCCACGTATGTGAGTTTAGTTCAGTGGTGGTGGAGCCTCAGGTATGAAATAATACAATGGTTACTTGTCTTCATACAAGAATGTCCTTTAACAGTGGTTCTAGTGTCAGTATTATGCAACATGGAAGCCCCATGAGTTTCAGAAGAAAGGAAAAACAACATATACTTCTCTAGCAGAGCAATGTCATACTGTCTGCTGTGTGCAATTCTCTAGATTTGGTTCAGAACTGTGAAGCACAATTCAGCAGTGAATATTGAATGTGTCTAGGGCTCTAATGAAAGCATATAGGTGAATCTTGTTTACCTTTCCATTAATGATAAGTCCTTCTTGTTTTTGAGCTCTTTCCAAGTAAATATATAGAATTGAGTCAGGATTTGTCATTCTTGTCTTTGTGTTCCTAAATCTACATGTTCTGGAACTCATATCATTCTTGTGGAGAACTTCAGTACTCACTCCCGGATAATACAGTGGGAGTATAACAGTTTCTTCACTTTTTTTGTTCTCTGAGCTCCATTAGTTAGCATTAGTCTTGAATCACCACATAAAACACACTTTGTAATGGTATCAGTATTCCATAACTACTTAAATAAGCCTTAATTTTGAGTAGTTAGGCTGATACCATATGCTTGCTAGTAAGACAGTGTTCAGAACAAACGATGTTTGAAAAAAGCCATAATGTAACATACTATTATATTGTACTAAAAAATATACTATCAAATTTGATACATGATAGATAGATAGATAGATAGATAGATAGATAGATAGATAGATAGATAGATAGATAGATAGATAGATAGAGTTTATATCACTTCAGGTGATACATTTCTCCCCCAACACCAAACCATAGTGTCAGGCATTAGAAACCTCCTTTTGAGTTATTGGACAGGAGAGTAGATGAAACTTCCAAAACAGTAGCAGTAGGCCATTGTTGTTGCCCTTGTCTTCTTCTCAATATTGGAAAGTAAGATATTATTGCTGAACATATGACATATTTCAGACATGGGGCTTGAAGGAATTGATCTAGAAATTATCTGGAAGCTTCTTTCCTAAAGTTTAGATTTCCTAGCTGCCTAGGGAGAAAAGCAATCCATTACCCTTATATAAAGCTTATGAAGCACAAAAACAGCCACCATGGCAAGATATCCTGAGCAGTACTTATCTCAGGAGTAGCCAATACTCATCTAACTGGACTTAAGGCCTTTCTCATAGAGAGCACAAAGGTCACCAGGTTATTAGCCAACGTTGCTCCCATTTGTAAAATGCATTTTACAACCCCCATAAGTATAGGTTCTATACCTTGAATGAGAAAATAGTGTTCAAGCTAAGAGTCTGGGGAGAGTGACTTAAAGAGTCTAGGGGAGCTAGACGCGACCTGGCCATACACATAGTACAGAGATCACCAGGTTATTAACCACACTTGTTCCCAGCCTTCTGGGCAGAAAATGGATATTACATCTCTTCCTTTGAAGACACATCCATGCATATTTAACATTCCTGGTTCCCCTAGTGTTTATCTGTGAGCACAATGACCTTGTGTCTTCATATGCAAATGGTCAACACTAAGTAGATTGAGCAGGCTATATTTATATATGCATATGTATATATAACAATAATAAAAAGGGGGTAATGAATTCTAAAGGGAGAGAGACATTAAAGAAGTTGAAAGAGTAGAAAGACAGGGATAGAAAAGATTTAAATAGAATGATGATATGAAATCTTAAATAAATAGAAGAAAAGATAATGTTCAGAGTATCTTTTCAAATATACCTTTCTAGATATTTCTAGTTGTTCCTATATAGTAAATTTCAGTGAGTGGAATTATAGGTCATAAAGATAAAAATTGTTTAATCTTTACATTGCCAAGTTTCCATCAAAATTATTTGTACTGATTTATATTTCATCTTCGTTGAATATGAGTGCCAATTTCATAATGTTCTTGCCAGAGTTATGTTTTCATAACTAGTTTCTAGGTTGATAGTTTAAAAACTCTCATTTGTATATTGATTATTTGAAGATTATTTTTTATAAAAATAATTGATACTATCAACTAGTATTCTGTTTATGACTCTTCTTAAATTTTACTCTATTTCATATTTCCTACTTGGTTTGACTGAAACACGTTCATATATCTAGGATATTAACAGTGCATTCTTCAACTAGTTCTGACAGTAGTATTTTTCCTTTAAAGTTTCATTAAATTTTTTTTTTACTTTTTTTTTTTTTTTTTGGTTTTTCGAGACAGGGTTTCTCTGCCTCCTGAGTGCTGGGATTATAGGCGTGCACCACTGCCTGGCTGTTTTACTTTTTATAATTTCTTTTCAAATTTAAAAACTATAATTACATCATTTTCTCCCTACACTTTCCCTTTTCCAACTTCTTTCATGTACTTTCCCTTGCTTTTTCAAATCATATATATATATATATATATATATATATATATATATATATATATATATATGCAAGAGAGAAGGTGAGAGATACTTAGATATAAGGAGACAAAGAGAGAAGTACACAGAGAGAAATACATAATGAGATAAATACAGTCAACTGAGTTCATTTTTGGTGTTTGTGTTTATATAGTTTCATAGATGACTGTTTTGTATTGGATAACCAATGAAGGGGCACATCAGTGGGAGAAGCTAATTCTCACTCTCTCAGAAGCCATTAGTTTCCTGTAGTACTTTGTCTACTGGTAAGATTCCTTGAAATTTTCCCCCTACTGAGTTAGGATTTCTTTTGATGCCATTGTTCAGGAAGAGGGCTCCTAGGTTAGATCCAGTCAGAATAATCCAAGTTCTCTATCCTAAGCGTGCTGTGTCTTCACCAATAAGGCTTACCTTCATCTTCAGACAGGCATAAAAGGGTAACAGCAATTGTGTCTGTAGCAAGAAAACAATGTTATAAATGTGGGAATAAAGGAGATGTGGAAGGGATTGGAGGGAATGGTCATGGTAGAAGCTGGAGGGAAGAAAAGTGAGGAAATGGAGTAATGTAATTATATTTTATTTAAAAGTATAAAATAATTTTAAAAGTTATATTCAGTAGCAGATATATGAAATTAGTTGCTTGTAGCCAAATCTATCAGATGTTTAAATTTCTTACATAGTTTCTTTTACATGTTTTTAGCTGTTCCTTTACAGAAAATTTAGTCAACAGAATTATGAGGTTGCAAGGTAGGAGGTAAATGAAGATTTTACACATGTATTTATTTCCAAATTTACTTCAAAATTATTTTGTTGTGATTTCCCCATATAATCCCCAAATTACATTTTTATCACTTCCAGGATTTCAGTGACATACATGCTCATATATTAACAAATGTCTTTGGACTTTATCATGCTTATGAAAAATTAAAATTATGCTTGGATTGGTAATCAACTTTGTGTATTTAGAGAGTTTTGCTTTTTGCTAGTATGAATAAGTATGTGCTGATATTTCTTCTTTGAATATTTAAAATAAATTAGTCATAAAACTATCACAGTTTTGGTATATTTCGTTCATGCTGTTTTGGAATCAATTATTATATTTTCTGAAATTTTTCTATTTACTCCAGTCATTCAACTTTAACTTAATAGTTTAAGTACCCTTATTATGTGTTTTATAAATATTTTGTGTAGCATATGCTCATAAATTTGTGTATTAAGCTTTGACTTAAACACTTCTCTCTCTCTCTCTCTCTCTCTCTCTCTCTCTCTCTCTCTCTCTCTCTCTCTCTCATGTGTCTGTCTGTCTGTCTGTCTCTCACACTTTGATTTATACATTGGAACTCCTGCAAGAAAAACATGCGCCACTTATGCTAGAAGGCAAACATCCTTCAGTATTAAACTAGAGTAGAGCAATCTACTACCAAAAAGACACTTCAGTGAATTTTAGACAGTTGATTTGATGAATGTTAAAGCACTCCTTTGTCTCAGAAGGTCCTCATAAAGAAGAAATGAAATTGGTGTCATGATTCTTAACCTTAAATATTCCAAATAATTGGTATATTTTTAAAGACCTAAGACTAACCACTAGCTTGCACTGCAAATCAAACTTCTAAAGATGATATCTACCTAAAGTTATATTTACATCATTATAAAATCTTGTCTAGGATTTCTCTACTTTTCAATAGTCTGTGACAAATATGCTTATTGTTCATCCAACTTTGTTCTTTTGTCTCCAATTTCAGGAATATTGAGTATGCTTGTTAGAATCAAAATTTTCAGTGCCTCTATGATTATTTGAGTTTGCCTAAATAAGAAAATTTAACAAAAACAGCTTTATATTTGGGGATGTGTATGGGGCACTTTTGGCCAAATGCACAGCAAGATGTAACTCATTCCTGGTACTGGAGGTTATACTTAGTGGAATAAATGTCTAATATTGTGACTCCATTTAAATTTATTTCATTTATTTATCGAATTCAGCAAACTTCTACAGTAGGAGGTTCCACATGGATTTCAAAAGGCCATTAGTGTTGGTTGGCATCCCTCTATTCCCTCTTTACCCTGTCTTCCCATCTCCTGCCAATTAAATTTTCCCATACTAGTTTCCACTATTATCTCTTTATAATACTATATTGTTTCCTCTTTCTTGGAAGATCTCTTTCTCCCACTGTTCCCTTACTACCTAACAAGCCTCTGGTTATTCATATTAAAACACTTTTTTTTAAACTCAGAATTAAACAAACAACAAACAGGCTTATATTTTTTTTCCAAAGAATAGCTGTTCTAACAGACCACAGAGCCTCTGAATCTTGTCAAAGATAAGGCATGAGTTTTTCTGTTCACTGTCTCCAATGATTATCATGAGCTCCTGCATTTTTCTTCTTCCATTATAATACTGTAAAGTGTTTAAAGACTATGCAATGGATTGGTTGCTATTGTGATAATTTTTATTTAAAAACGCAAGCTTCATTTCTCAGTCCTACTTATTTCTCTTTTGAAATGACATTTTTATAATTTTAAAATCAAAATATCTTCTAATATTATAAAATGGAACATCAAATACATAACAAAATTTAGACTACATTCTGGCAATTTTGATATCTAAAATCAAGTTTACCTTAGGTTAATTATATTATATTAATAAATACAAAACTTATGTTTAGAAACCATCTCATACTTTGACTAGCTTCAAAACATTGTCTAGAGAGCATGATCAAGGATCTTCAGGACTAAACTATAATGTAGAAAAATATTTTGTCTTAATTTTTTCTCTTTTTTATTTAAAAAAAATTATTCATTTTACATACCAACCACAGATCCCCCTCTGATCCCTCCACCTGCTCCCACCCAGTCTTCCACCCCTTCTTGCCACTCTCCATCCCTTCCTCTAATAGGGTAAGGCCTCCCATGGGGAGTCAACAAAGCCTGGTGCATTCAGTTGAGGCAGGACCAAGCCCTTCCTCACTGCATCAAGGCTGACCAAGGCATCCCACCATAGTTAATGGGCTCCAAAAAACCAGCTCATGCACCAAGGATGGATCTTGACCCCACTGCTAGAGCCCCTCAAACAGACCAAGCTACACAACTATCTTACTTATGCAGAGGGCCTAGTGTAGTTTAAATTTTTATTATATTGTGTGTGTGTGTGTGTGTGAGAGAGAGAGAGAGAGAGAGAGAGAGAGAGAGAGAGAGAGAGAGAGAGAGAGAGAGGTGGGTGGGAGTGCTGCACATGGCACAGTGCACCTATGGCAATAAGAGAACAGCTTTGTAAAGTTGTTTCTTTCTTTCCTTTCAGCTTTTCAGCTTTGCATGAGTTCTGGGGATCAAACTCTGATCATTGGATGTGTGTAACAAATACTTTACCCTCTTAGTCCTCCAATTAGACTAGACTATTTTAATATATTCTCATCTATGTTTTGAAATCAAATAAAGCATGCCTATTGAGCAGTTCACTGCGCTTCAGTATGGTGAGGAGATACTTTGAAAGTTTAGATACACAATATTTCCAGTATTTATCTATGTTTATCTTTTTATTTGAAGAAAGAGAGGATATGAGAATTGACTATGAAAACAAATGTGGTTTCGATGGGTTAGACAAAAGTCATTGAAAATCACATGAATAATTTTATTACATTCAAAGTACCAAAGCTCCTATGACTTTTGACCACCAATATTTCTTTTTTGAGCAGTATATTTCTCTCTTTAAGATATGTCAATCTTGATAAAAAGTACAAAAATGCAAATGTTTTAAGGTATAACACTTAAAATGTTCTAATAGGGGCATTATGCCAGTTTCCAATGGAACTTGTCTGTTAAAAAATATGATTAACAAACCACACCAACATGCAAGAAAACTGATATTCTCAGCTACTGTAAATACCTAAATTATTACCAATGCTTTAATTCCATTATTTATCACATAGGACCTGAGTCACTATTTTTACTGAAATAAGATCTGTAAACAATGGGCCTACAATCATTTTCTTTTCTTTTCTTTTGTTTTCAGAGAGGATCTCATACCACTGAATACCTTCCAACTCATTCTCTAGCCCAAGCTGACCTTAAAATCATTACCTTCCTTCTCACGCCATGAGTGGTGATGTGCTTGTAGGCATGAGCCACACTGTCAAGTTCTAACCAGTCTAGAGAATTCATAGCTACCCTACTGTTTATAATTATTCTGAAGTGCTCCAATATGTCTTTTGAATACTAAAATTGTTAACATTCAAAAGACGTTTAAGCTTTCAAGAATATATTAATCTTTTTCCATTTCAGGCCAAAGATAATAGATGATACAAATCTACTTAACTAATCTTCAATCAACACACATGATGTATCAGGCACGGTTCTCACACTATATACAAAAACTATAAGCACTCCAGACAACACCCCCCACCCCTGCATAATGCTTTGTCTTTGACATTGCACTACTCTTTTAATATTTAAAAAGAAAATAAAGCTTGGGAAGCCAAAAGCAAATATTATTTTGGTGGTCTATATTCTTTCCAGAATGACAAATTAAAAATGAGGAAACTGTATAATCAGAACAAAACCAGGCAGTTCCAAATATATAAGTTCTTTTTCAGGATAAAATAAAGTGATATGGGTGTGTATAGCAGAAGCACCAAGCCACTGGACCATGACCAACCCTCATTGGGATCCCTATTGAGCTTTGTAGACTGGGTTACCACGGAGGGCTGTCTTAGTTAAGGTTTCTATTGCTCTGAAGAGACAGCCTGACCACAGCATCTCTAATAAATGAAAACATTTAGATGGGGTGGCTTACATTTCTAGAGGCTTAGTCCATTCACTGTCATGGTGGGAAGAAAGGCAGCATGCAGGCAAACATGATGCTGGAGAAGTAGCTGGGAATCCTACATCTTGACTCAAAGGCAGCAAAAAGTGATCTATCTCACTGGGCATGATATGAGCATACATGAGACATCAAAGCCTGCCTCCACAGTGACACACTTCCTCCAACATGGCCATATCTACTACAACAAAGCCACACCTCCTAATAAATAGTGCCACTCTCTTTGGGGGCCATTTTCTTTCAAACCACCATATTCCACTCCCTAACCCCCAAATGTTTGTAGCCATATCATAATGCAAAAATGCATCCAGCCCAACTTCAAAAGACCCCAACATACATCTATAACAGTCCCAAACTTAATTAAAAGTCTAAAATTCAAAGTGTCTTCTGAGATTCATGCAATCTCTTAACTGTAATCCTCTGTAAAATCAAAATCAAAAGGCAAATCACATACTTTCAACATATAATGACAGAAGATGTACAATACCATTCCAAAACATAGGGAAGGCGAGAAAAATAAGGAAATATTGGACCAAAGCAAGACCAAAACCCAGCTGTGTATACTCCAAACTCTGCATTTCCATGTCTAATGTCAAAATGTTCTTCTAATTTCCAACTCCTTTCATCTTTGCTGATTGTAACTCACTTCTCTTTCTTGGGATCGTTCCACTCCCTGTTAGCAGCTTTCCTTGGCAGATATCCAATGACTTTGGCATCTCTTACATTTTGGGGTCTCTAAAGCTATCCAGGCTTCAACTTCACAGCTTCACACAATGGCCTCTCTAGGCCTCCATTCAGGAACACCCCTGATACACTCCTGACCTCAACTGCTTCCCTTAGTCATGGAGGCAAATCCTTAACCCCTTTCTTCTATCATTAACTCTAAAGCCAGAAACATGTGGCTGAAGCTGCCAAGTTCTGTTGCTTACTGGAGCTGGAACATGGCCCTTCATTCAATTACATCTTCACCAGCCTTCTGTTTTCACTGCCTAAGCTTGGCTGTCCTGAAACTTGCTTTGTAGGCTAATCTGGCTTCAAACTCAAAGAACTGCCAGTCTCTGTCTTCTGAGTGCTGGGATTAAAGGTGTGCTCTACCACACCTGGCTCTAAGCTTTCCTTTTTTCACAAATCAGAAACATAGCTGGATGGGATCTTTCCCTGAGGTCACCACACTATTTATTCTATTTCTTAATACGTTTCTCTCTTTTAATGCAGGACTTAGCTCCGCTCTACTTTCTGATGCTGGTGCTCCTTCTCTCCTCAACTAATTTTCCTTTCTCAGCTTGCTCCTTTCATCATATATCTTCATTAGAGTCAGCACTACGAACCACACAACAGAGTCTATAGTAGGCTGTTTTGAGATTTCCTCTGCCAAGGGAATTAATCCAAAACTCTTCACTTTAGCATCAGGCAGAATCTTTGGACAAGGGCAAAAGGCAGCCAGTTTCTTCACCAAAATATCACAGAAACAATCTCTAGACAACATACCAAAATTCTGCTCATCTGCAACCTCTTAAACTAGCACACAGCCACATTCTTCATCAAAATATTACAAGACCAGTCTCTAGACCACATACTAACATTCGTCTTCTCTGAAACTTCTTGAGCTAGACAACCACAGTTCAAATCACATTCAGCACCATTGTCTTCCATGTTCCTACTAGGTTGGCCCATTAAGCAGTACTTAAATAATTCAACTGCTTTTCTAATCCACAGTCTCAAGGTCCATATTCCTTCTAACAAAAACATGGTCAGGCCAATCACAGCAATGCTCCAGTCCTGGTACCAATTTCTGTCTTATTTAAGGTTTCTATTGATGGAAATGGACACCATGACCATAGCAACTCTTAGAAAACAATAACAGAGGGGGTAGTTTACAGTTTCAGAGATTTAGTCCATTATCATCATGGCGGGAAGCATGGCAGCATTTAGGCAGACATGGTGTTGGAGAAGTAACTAAGAGTTACTAAAAGCAATAGGAAATGGTCTGAGACATGGGTGTGGCTTGAGCATATATGAGCCCTCCAAGTTCACCTCCACAGTAACACACTTCCTCCAAAAAGTCCATACCTACTCCAACAAAGTCATGCCTCCTAATAGTACCACTCCTTTTAGGGGACATTTTCTTTCAAACCCCACAAGGGCCATATGGATGTCTGAAGCCATGTTGATGTCCATGGGCCATGCTGCCTCTGAGGACCAGATTAATAATGTGAGTGGACTATGCAGCCTCTTGAGTCCATGATCTTCTCTGGGTTCATGTTGTTATAGAAGGCCATGTCTGGGTCCATGATCCTACCTCAGCTGCGGTCTGTGTTGATGTCCATGGCCCATGCTAATAATGAAGACCATGTGGATATCTATGGTCTGCACTGCCTCCTGGGAACATGTTGGTGTCTATTGGCTGTGCTTCTGCCAGGGACAACACTGATGAGAGTAGCCTGCACTGCCACCTACGGCATGTTGATGTCAGTGGTTTGGCTGCCTCTGAGGGCCTTATCTGGGTCTGTGGTTCCACTGCAGCCAGGGGCCATGTTCTCAATCTGAGCTGTCACAAGAGACAATCTGGAGGCTTCTGATCCCTCCTGCTGCTGACTATGAAGAGCAAGGAGGTTGATTTGCTGTGATATCGATGACTATAGAACCAGGATTAAGATGGAGCGACATGAAATGCTTCTGTGACAACCCTACCTTCCACTCCCCAACCCACCCCCCAAAAAAACAGCCTACACAGGAATCCACCAAAGAGAACTCTTTTGAAGTGTTATGGGGATGCTAAAATGTGATTCTCCACAATGATGGCCACTGGTCGGTGTGTGTGAGGGGAAGGGCTCTGCTCTATTTAAGGGGCAGGCCACTAAGAGTTTGGCCATCTTCCAGTGAGTATATGGATAATATAAATTGAACCTTTTGATTATTCTTATTTTGTTTTTACTTTTTTGGGGGGTCACAAGATGGGGGGACTTGGAAGGACTAGAAAGTGAACATGACCGGGATGTATGATGTGAAATTCTCAGAGAAACAATAAAAAATGTTATGTTGAAAAGAGTGGAAAGAAGGATTTTTTTCATGGAATAAAAATAAAATAATGTAGAATGTAGTACACAAAAACATGAAAAGTCTGTCATTTTTCCTAAAGTTACTTATTTTTAGCTAGCCATGTATTCATATATGACTGATTAGACTCCAAACACATCTTTAAATAATTTCACTTAAGTAACTATTGAGCTTTCTTCTGTGTCAGAAACTAACTGTGTTAAGAATATAGCGGTAAATACAGTATGTATACTGTGGTCTCCATTCTGAAGTGTATCATTAAGCACAATGAGGATACAGGGTCTTTTCTAAGCATATAGTTGATTCTCAACAAGTTGAGAGGGTAAAAGAATCCTTTTCAGGGAAGACACATTTTATTTGAAAGAAAGCTAAATTAGGAAGAGAGATAAGGCAGAGGAAAGAGTGTTTCAGACTAAAAGAATAGCATATGTGAAGGTCTAGAATAAGAGAAAGGGCAAGGCATGTTCTGAGAACAGAAAGAGTATCAGAGTGTCTGGAGGGGAGAAAGCCAGATTGTGCTGGGACTCTAAAAATAAGATAATGATTTTGGATGTTATCCACTGAACGGAATTAGTCATGTGAATGTTTTTGCATTTACATTTTTGAAAGATCATCCTGTAGAGTGTAAAGAATGGATTAGTAAAGATAAGGATATGGTAGAGGCTATGAAAAGATCCATTTTAAAATTCCATTTCCAAGGCTATTGCTGGCAAATTTTCAGTATTGGAAGGAAGGAGTTTAGTAGGGTTTTAATAGAATTCAATAGAATTTAATAGGAATTCAAATTATATTTTCCCACAGATATTTATTTATTTGTGTATGTGTGTTCAGACACCATTTGCAGTAGTCAGTTCTCTACTTCCACCATGTGGGACCCGGAAAACAATCTCAGGTAGTCAGGATTTGGGGAAAATACCCTTACCCTTTGAGGCAACTCAAGCCCTAGCATTGTGGGATTTAAAAAAAAAAGTTGCTTAAAGTATCTTTGTCTACATGCATCTTGAAATTCATAGATTAAAGAACCCAGAGTTTTCTCTCCTACATCATACAATGTAAATCATGCATTGCTTTGAAAGTGCATCAACTCATTCAATATTTTTTTTTACCTCATCACCCACATAGATTGTTTGAGTAGTAAAGATAAAGTTGTTAGCAAGACAGCAATGTCTGATTTTCACTGGATTATACCCTAGTGAAGAGAGACAGGCAATGAAAGTAACATGGTATCAAATAATAGAGAAAATGCAATGAAGAAATACTACTTTATAGAAACAACAGTAACTACTATTGGCAAATGTGATTAATTAAGCATGTGTCTAAATTAGGTGGTCTGAGTAGGTATCCTTATCAGAATTATATTCGCTATAATTGAGATTACAAGAACATTGTTCAAGATTACAGTAAAAAGTATTCTATGAAGGGAGACTGAAAAAGGGGTTCTTAGAAAAGCAAGGGTATTGTGTGTCTAAGCGTATAAGAGGCAGAAGCAGTGGATGACTATGAGGAAACAGTGTCTTCTGGACACAGCAGTAGCTAAGTAGGTAGTATAGGAAAATCTAACTTTAACTCCTGTATATGAACTCATAGCTGTGGTCGTAGCAGCATGTACAAGACCTATGCAAGCCCAAGTCAGACCAAAACCTAGCATGGAGATAGAAGGTGAGTGTGAAGTTCTACCCTAGGAGGGGAGTTCTTAGTAATTGTTAGCTGATGGAAGAGGAATGATCAGTTTTCTCTAAAAGTACAGCCTCTGGTAAATGAGCAATGCTCCAGGAAAATGTCAGACATTCAATGATCTTTGGGCAGCACAAATTGGCCTGAGTTGTGAAAAATAGAGGACAGGAAGTTGTCTGGGAAGGCAAAGGTGGCTGGATCACAGAAGATTTAGGAGTGGCAGAGGAAGGGAGACTATGATCAAAACACATTGTGTGAAATTCTGAAAGAATTAATAAAAAAACATTTTAAATCTTTGAAAAAGAAAAATTAAATAAAACAACTAAATCCAGAAATATCAGGATGTACCAGTCTTAACAGATAAGGGACAGAGTGATAGGAGATTGGATCATAGAAGTGAGTGTTGAAGACATTATTTAAGGCACTGTAGGTTACTGTAAGGAATTAGGCTCTAGTTTTATGTTTTATGAGAAACTACTAACTATAAGCAAAAAAGTATAGTTCACATTTACCAAATGGATCATCTTTTATTTTCAATAGGAAGGCCTTCAAAAGGAAACACATCAACACAAGGTTTGATGAGCAGCAAAGAGATCAATTACAGCCAACTGTGAGTTCAGTTTAGCAGTAATGGTGTCTCCTAGGATGTGAAGTGAACTTAAACTCGTTTGACAAAATCACAAGGAACAATCAGGGGAAACATCATATACAGTAAACTAAGAATTTGATCTCATGGCTTAGAAAGGTTTGATGTCTGTCAAGTGGTAAAATTTAAAAAAAAAAATTAAAACCTCAAGGATCAGATTTGAAATTTTTCACAAATTTTTGGCTAGACTTTTGACGGTCCTATATTCTGCCTGTAGAAAAATAAGATAGCCTATTGGTTTCAGCAAAAAAGCAAATATTAACAAAACTGCATCTGTTTTACAGCTTCTTTTACTTATGAAGCAAGATGAAAAGATTTCTTTTCTTTTGGAGAAACTTGTTTTTGCAACAATGAGCATATGTATTAAATCACTCTCTTTCTTGACAGTGATAATAGATTGAGTGAGCCCTAAAGACATGAGCAAAGAGCAGAAATTCCTACATTTGGAATGATCATGGTTCTAGCTCAGTCTTCAGTAAGTTGTGTCTGTGTAGTCAGTCAGTTAAATTCTCCTCTCCTTACTTGTCTTCAATTCTTTTCCACAATGACTATTATTCAAGTGACTGTCAAACCTTTGTGTTATGACAGTTTAAATTAGTGCTTTGAAAGTTCTCCCTTTGAAAGGAGGCAACAAAGAAGACAAATGACAAATAAGTGACAAAGACTATACAAACCAGGGATACTGTGCCCCAGTAAAACCAGTCGAAGTCCCGTCTCATTACTGGGCTACTACTGACTGCCAAAAACATATATTTACCAAGGTGTTTGTAACATAAACTAAGAAGTTTTTAGTTTTTCTAGCACACACAATCAGTAGGGACATAATAAATGGCTGATTATATAGCCTCAGATATAACTTATCAAGTAATTAAGCAATGAAAGATGAATAATTGGATTTCAATATCACTTTGCCCCAATTTTCACAATATTTGGCAATGTTGGTACTGTAATTTGAACTCAAGTATAATTCACAAATGCATGCTATTTCCTTATCACTGATCATTGAATGGTGATGGAAATAAATGAACAACTTTATCAATGAAAGATTTCCTACCACTAGAGTAAATTTTAAAAAGTATTTTATTTAACCTATCCTATACAAAACATTTTTTCAAGATACAATAATTACAAAATATTTTATATATTTCATGAGTTTTTAAAATCTGTGTGTATTTTTATCACTTTTTATAGTTTTTACTCTTTTGCATACTATCCTGGCTAGTTTTATGTCAACTTGACACAAGCTAGAGTCATCTGAACGGAGGGAACCTCAACTGAGAGAAAATGCCTCCATAAGATACAGCTGCAGGGAATTTCTTAATTAGTGGTTGATGTGGGAGGGTCCATCCCATTGTGGGTGGTGCTATTCCTAAAATGGCTATAAGAAGTAAACAGAATTCCTCAATGGCCTCTAGCATCAGCTCCTGCCCCGCTCAACTTCCTGCCCTTGTTGCTTTTAATGATGAACTGTTACATGGAACTGTGAGCAAAATAAATGCTTTCCTTCCCAACTTACTTTTTATCATGGTGTTTAATCACAGCAATAACAACACTAAATAAAACACATTACTTTATGGTAAAGGGAATCACTTTATTATAACAAACTCACAAATGAAGCCATCACACAGCTGGATGAGGTAGCTAGTGCAACAAACTCTGTCCATCTTGGAGAACTTCTACCCAGATAGAATGGCCATTCTGAAGCCATGGATCTTCACTCAGGTTTTTACATTTTCATTATTAATTACATTTTATATACTCATTCACTACAAAAAAGGGAAAAATGGAAGCTTTAAAACCTTTTTTTCAACTTGTGTGTCCTTTTGCCTGCATTCATTCCCTTCTCATAACCTAACATTACTCTTTCTTGGTCTTGTTTCTTATGCTATAAAGATTATATGTTATATTTAACTTCAAATTAGCATATCATAATATAAGCACACAAAACCACAATGATTATCTGGAATTTTTAAAGTTCCTGTTCATAACTAGCATTCAGTCAGAAAAACTAGTTTATGTGTTGTTAATTTTTATAGTCGTTAGCTAAGCAAATAAAGAAGGACATTCATAATGGTAACATATTAAAGTCAGTGATTCTCAACCTTCCTAATGCTGTGATGATTTAATACAGTACCTCATGTTGTGGTGACCCCCAACCATAAAATTATTTCATTGTTACTTCATTACAGTAAGTTGGCTACTGTTAAGAATCATAATGTAAATATTTTATAAGTAGTATATATGATATACAGCCCACAAAAGGGTCACAATCCACAGGTTAAGAACCACTACAGTACGTGAATAAGTAAATGAAAAAAATCAAATCTGCCTTTAGCCTCTACCTCAAAACATGAAATAAATACTATTTTTAATTTTGTATCATAAGGTAAGCACCTATTTATTGAAAATGAGAAATCTTATAAAACTTGGTCATACTTTTATCTTTTCATATTTCTTTTAACCTATGTATACATGCATTTGCAACATATTTAATTAGATTTTCATTTAACATTTTACAAGTATATATGGTCATGTCTGACTATAAATTTATGGGTTTAAGTATGTTCTGTTAGGAAATAAGCATATTTCAGATGATAAGGAAAACAATATAATCATAAAATGCAGTAATACACACATAGTTTGCATTTGGATAGTGTAAGAAGAGGTTATGTAACTCCCAAAATAGGCATGTGTCTAGAGAAAGATGTCTTCTCTCAGAAGGGAAGGACATGGAAAATGTCAGAAGAGAGGTGGACAAGACAGAATTCTTATGTGTTTAGATGATATCACTAAATTGCAATGGGGAACCTCATCAGAGGTTTCCAAGGGGCCATAGCAACTTTGGGTTTTATAATTACTAGGTATTTATCTTATTACTACCCACAGTTAAATGTGGTGATATTTTATTTCTGCTGAAATGTGGTGATATTTTATTTGTGCTTTAATGAACAAAGCTTGCCTGGAGATCAGAGGAAAAAAAAAAAAAACAAGCCATTATAAGTAAACAAAGAAGTCAGGCAATGGTAGCACCTGCCCTTAATCCTATCACTTGGCAGATGGGGATCTCTGTGTGTTCAAGGCCACACTGGAAACAGAGCCAGGTGTGGTGGCACATGCTGTAAATTCCAAAACTAGTTAACCATGGAGGTCTGGAGGTCTGCACAGACAGACAGGAATTGATAGTACTGGGTACGAAGAGGAAGTGATGTAGCTGAATAGAGAGAAAGAGAGTAAATCAGATGGCAGAACAGCAAGGCATATAGGCCTGGGTAAACAGGAAGTTATGGCATTTGGAAGCTACAGAGTTGGTGAGGTAAGGTTGGCTGGTGGCTTTCCCTATTTCCCTGAGTTCTCTAAGGTGTTCACCCCTATATTTCCTTCCATTTGTTTTTAATTTAATAAGACCATTTAGAAATTCATCTACAGTTGAAGAAAAAGGTTTTTGTGGATTATGCAAATGAAACAAGCTCTAAATTGATCAAAATATGCTTTGAAGAACTACCTTAAAAATACTTATGTGGATAAAAATATTGAGCTCCACAATGGTGGGGATTGGACCAATAGGACAAAATTTTGAACAGAAATAACCCAGGGGCTATAAAATACAGTGCTTATAATATAAATGGATAAGAGTATCTCAATTTGTAATATTGGCCTTTGAAACAATGTGAAGAAAAGGCATTTTGTTTTCAGTGACTTATTAGACTACAAAATTCATATTTTCCTTTAGTTCTGAAGCTTTGTTTCCCAAAAGACCACCTGTCTTAAACTTCACCTTAAAGAATCTTGCTTGAAATGTACAGTATTTCAAATGTTGTGTCCTGTTTCTCATTTGCAGCAAAGCATTGCTTGTAAAATGTCATGACCGTTGGCAACTAAGTGAATAAAATTTCTCTGCTGGACTCATCCAAATTTGTATGCTGAAGGGTTAATATGTATTCCAGTTTAATATGCTCTTTAAATAATTAAGTAAAAATGATAGGCAATTAAAATACATTTTAAAAGCAAAAACTACTTGCTGTCTGAAAAAAATTCAAAAGTCTCTCAAAATATACCATTTGATCCATTATTTTAATTATTCCTAAATTGATCTCATTCAATCTAGTAACCAGATGGATAAAATCAGGGATTATTTACTGATTTTTTCCAGTTGTATTAAATATATGAAAAATTATAGAATCTTAAATGTTTATAATGCCAACTAATGCATAATAGTGAAAATGATCTAATTTTCCCAATAAAAAGTACCAGAAGAAAAAATTATCAATGGGTTATATAGCAAAATAATATTTATACATTAAAAAGGCTATAAATTTTTTCAGTTGATATGGAAGATGATCATAAGAATTACAAAATCATGAAAATTCAAACTATAGATGTATGCATGCATCATAATTTATAAATGTACACAAATCTAAGAATCATGGCTATCTTAGTGGATTTATGAAAATTTGTATTATATACATTTTCTAACTTTTTAGATCAAAAGTATGTAACTTTATTCTGATTAAGATATTTTTAAAATTATTGCCTGAAGTATTGCTTTAAATACATGATTATGAGTCATTTAAGAACAAAGTATTCATCACTATATTCTCAACAGTTAGCCTGTCACCAAGAACACAGTAGGTAATTAAAATTTTAAATAAATGAAAAATCATATATGCTATTGCTTTTCACTTGATCCTAGCCAAAAGGTCGAGAAGCGATGCTGCTATTGCTTTTCAAAAATCAATTCTATAGGTTTAAGGCCGAATTTATCCAATTCTATGGAAATTAATGTTTATAAAGTAAATTCAAACTTTATCCATTTTGAAATGGAATTGCACAATGTCCCTGCTAGACACTAGACACTAACAAATTAAAACCCCAGTGAAAGATATTATTTACTTCTTCTGAAGTTATTTGCCAGTGAGATGTCATAGACCTTCCATACAATACAAGCTATTGCCAATATTCTCAGTTACCTACCAGAAACTGATAGTAAGACATTGTAGATGAAGATCTAGCATACCTGAGTCATAGAATATGCAGAAAGTAAGGTAGTACTGACCTGGAAGTTTCATCTCTCTACTTAGCTTTCGTACTGGCAAGATTTATGCATGTCACCTGAGGAAAAAAGTAATTATCAGTCTTACTCACCTGGTAACCTTGCTATCTATCATAATTTCTGGCCTGGCAAGACACACCTACTGATGCTTTAGTAGCATGAACATCATTGAAGTAACCAAACATTTTCTGGTTGGATTTAAGTCTTGCACCACAAGGGGAAAACTATATCTGCTACCATTTGGGGCCTGAGAACCTATGGCTACATAGATCCTAGGTTCTAGGAGAATATACTAGTATTATTCTGCTAAACGGGTATAGCATTAAAGCAAATTCTAATGAATTTTCATTATATTCATAGGTTAATGTATTTTTCAATCCTCATCAGAGAAGTTTTGTTTGTAGTAGATTGTGATTAACATATAGACACACATTTAGTCAATGTGTGTAAAGTAAGAGAAGACAGAATTCTCAGCCCTAAATGGAACATATGTACTGCTTTGTGGTTGATATATTGTACACCCCAATAAACTTATCTGGGGGTCAGAGAAAAGAACAGCCACTATATTAAACATAGGTTTAGGCAGTGGTAGCACACACCTTTAATCCTAGCATTCTGGAGGCAGAGATCCATCTGCCTCCACATTCAAAGCCACATTGCAAACAGCCAGGCATGGTGACACATGCCTTTAATCCCAAGAAGTGATGGCAGAAAGCAGAAAGGTATATAAGGACCAGGAACTAGAGACTTTTAAAGCTTTTAGGCTTTTAGCAGCAGTTTAGCTTAGATCCATTTGGATGAGGACACAGAGGCTTCCAGTTTGAGGAAACAAGATCAGCTAAGGAATTGGCAAGGTGAGGTTAGCTGTGGCTGGTTGTGTTTCTCTCATCTTTCAGCCTTCACCCGAATACCTGGCTCTGGGTTTGTTTTTATTAATAAGACCTTTTAAGATTCATGCTACACTACACTACCTCTTAGCAAGACTCGGGATAATTTCAAAAGGGGAAACGGAGAGTGCAAACCAAGAGGTCGTAGATGACTACAAGGAAGCAGCGTTTTCTGGAAACAGCAGGGGAACTATTTACATGAACTCACAAATAGCTGTGACAACATTCACAAGACCTGTGCAAGTTCAAGCCAGATCAAATCCCAGCATGGAGAGGGGAGTTGGGAACAAAATCCCACCCCTACCATGGAGTGCTTGGAAATTATTAGCTGCTAGGAAAGGGAGAGTCCAATTTCTCTAAGAGTATTGCCCCTGGTAAATAGTCAGTTTTCCAGTGGAAAGACATGGCATCCAAGACTATTTGGTCTCCAGAAATTACTTTTGCGAAAAAAAGACAATGAGCTGGGTGTGGATATGATCAAAACACAAAGTATATTAAATGAAATTCCCAAAGAACTAGTAAATATTTTTCCTTCTTAAAATATTTATTTAGTTTATTTTCTATGTGACTTGAGTTTCATTAAAAATACTCACTAAATTAATATTATCTTAGGTTATAGACAGTATTCCCAGCAATTTCTGAAATGTCCCAAAATATACTTCTGTAATGCTATGCTATATATTTATGTGCCAGGCCCTTCTTAGCACTAAATATGAAATAAAAATTTTGAACAACCTTGACAATGGTCTATACCCTGTAGCATCAAATATTGATCGAAATTTAATTCTTTATAAGAAAATAAGAAAGCACATCCATCTCATTAGTGTGTATACTAGAGGATGGTTTAAAATAAGCATTTCTATTTATTATCAGTAAATGGTTTATTTGCATACCTATTTTTATCAATCTGTATACCTGGAGTCACATAAAAAGTTCTCAGGTAAAAAGTGCTCTCAAGTGGAAATTTTAAGAATACTTTTTTTTAAAAAAAATGATCTCATAAGTTTTGAAGCACTTTGGCTATGACTTTTTTTCTAATCTGATCAGACACTTCATCTAACCCTAATCATTAGAATTAAATCCAATACTTACTAAACCTTTCATTTCCTCCAATCAATAATCAATTTATATAATGGAAAATCAGGAGAAAAGAGAAAAGTATGCCTATTTTCAAAGCTGGCATTACCCACCAATGAAAGAGACCAATAGACCATTACACTATGGTGTGGTAAATATTACAATGGAAATATGTGGAATTAAGATAAAGTAGAAGGAAATCTGCTCTGGTATCTCAAGATGCTCTCACACAAAATTTATATTTAACTGATATTTAGTTGGCCTCTCATCACTGTATATTTCAAAAGTACTTTTTGCTCTTTTTATAGTCTCATTATAGTCTTTATACTATTTCAATCCCCTCATCACCAATCCAGTGACTTAAATTTATTTCAGTCCTTGGGATTGAACTTGGGGCTGTGTGTGTGTGTGTGTGTGTGTGTGTGTGTGTGTGTGTGTGTGTGTGTGTTAAGCATTTTACCCCTGAATTACCTCCAGACAAAAAATTCAAAATGCTTTATTTTGCTCTCTATGCCAGACATTCCTTTGAAGATGAAGCAATAACAAAATATAAACCTTTTACATTTGTGAAAATAATTTTAGTGTGTGCAAATGATAAAAGTAAATGATAAGAAATGTAACAAAATCCAGACACAGATGATTAAGGACAACTGGATCAGAGATGCACTTTAATGTGTATCATACATTGTTCATGACCATTTCTGTTGAATTTTGAATTACTCCGAGACATCATTTGAAAATATTCACTTTTGCTTTATGTGTGTCTATAGCTATTTGTCAAACTGAATTGATTATGATGCATTTCCTTCAAATTCCCATGTCTTTTTTCTTGCTTATTCAAATATCATAATCAAGGTACCTAGATAAAGTGATCAATATGATTTCTTGCAATTCATGTTCTGCAATAAAGAAACAAATTTCCTTTAACGTTATCTAAATTTCCCATTTTAAATTTAAAATTTTAGCAACATAAAATATGGGAAACCATGAAGCTTCTTTTTGTTTTTATTTTTTATTTTTCTTGTGAAATGACTTCATTTATGTATTGTACCTAAATACATAATGAAAACTATAGTTTGCATTTCACAACTAGAGCAATTAACTTGAAAACGATACTTAGAGAAAATATTGCAGAATAACAATAATAGTTTCAAAAGTACAAGACATTTTTAACCTGTGAAAGATGCTAAACTATAATGATGAACTGCAAGTCTGAAAAATGAATTTAAAGTTCTTGACAGTTTCCCTGGATTAGCATTTTTGACATCTACATTCACTACAAAGAATAACTGATACGATTTTTGTCAAGTGAGATATTTGTTAGCTTGTGCTTATCATAACTCAATAAAGGTGATGTTTGAGTCTGGGAAAATCCTTCCACAAATCTTAGTTTTCACAATGTGTTTAATTAGCCACCTAAATTTTTATTTGAATAGTAATGAATCCATCTGATTAATGTCTTTAAACTGAAACCGACGATTTGACTTTGTTTGGAATATAAAAAGTACAGCCAACTTTGAATAATAAGAAGCATGATTAATTGATGTCAGACTAATAATGTGCACTGCAATTTTCCCAGCATTGTTGAAATGTTAAACTACTCAATTGGGCTAAAATGACATTATGGAAAAATTTCAAGATGAGTTATATAAACTTTGCACTAATAACAGGATCTTGAAGAAGAGCCATAGGTAGTTGGCATGGCATTTCCAAGCAAAATGATACACAAACATAATTCCTTGTAACTTTAGAAACCTAGTATAAATGAGCACTTCCCTAAGTCTTTCCCATGATAAATTTCATTATAATTGGTTAAGAAGAAATTCACAAAACTTTCATATTCACTTTGCTGGTAATTTCCCATTTGTCATATTTTGTGTATTAACTAGTTGAAAATGAATGAGGACTTCTATTTTACTAGCCATTTTTTTCTTTCCTTAATATTAGTCATATTAATTCTCTCCTACAAGCACAATATTCTGCCATAAACTAAAGATTGTATCAAATGACATCTATGTAACCCTTACAAGAAAGGGATATACTATTTTTCTTGTAATAGGACTTAATTTATGTAAGGTACTAAAAGACATTGTCAATATATATTGTTTCGTTATTATTGTTGATATTGTTGTTGCTTTGTTGTTATTGTTTCTACTGCATACAAGCCCCCTATAAACCCAACCAGGAATTTCCCTCTGACAATTGGTAACACACTAGATTTCACTTATGTCCTTGTTAGTTTTTGTCACCTTGATGCAAGCTAAACTCAACTGAGAAGAGGGAACCTCAACTGAGAAAATGCTCCTACAAGGTTGTCCTATGGGCAAGCTTCTGGGTCATTTTCTTCATTGGTAGCTGATGTAGGAGGGTCTGGATCACTGTGAGCAGTGCTGCCCTTGGGTAGGCAGGTACTCCTTGGGTATATAAGAAAGCAGACTGAGCAAGCCATGGAGGATAAGCCAGTAAATAGCACTCCTCCACAATTTCTAGTTCAGTTCCTGCATCCAGGATCCTGCCTTAAGTTCTAGCCTTGACTTTCCTCAGTGATGGAGAATGACCTGGAAGTGTAGTCTTAAATAAACTCTTTCCTCTTCAAGTTGCTTTGGTCATGGTGTTCAGTCACAGCAACAGAAACTATCTATAATTAAATCTATCTATAAGTCAGACTGCGGTGGGATATCATTCTGTATGCTGTGAATCTGTGTTGCTCTGATTGGTTGATAAATAAAACACTGATTGGTCAGTAGCCAGGCAAGAAGTACAGGTAGGGTAAGCAGATGAGGAGAAGCCAGGAAAGAGGAAGGCTGAGTCATGAGTCACCAGCCAGACACAGAGGAAAGAAGATGACAAGGCAAAACAGTAAAGGTACCAAGCCACATGGCTAAACATAAATAAGAATTATGGGTTAATTTAACTGTAAGAGCTAGTCAGTAATAAGCCTGAGCTAATGGCCAAGCAGTTATAATTAATATAAGCCTCTGTGTGCTTACTTGGGGCACATGTGTAGGAGAGATTTGTCCAAAACACCGCCAGCCAGGACACAAGAAAACTTCCAACTACATTTGGCATACTAATGTGGGGCTCTCGAATTTCCATAAGGCCTAAAAGAGCTTAAAAAAGGACTTCTAAACACACAATAACAGTGCCAAAAACATCTTTCTACTTCATGTCTCATGTGGGTAGAGATATAGAGACACCAAGGTACAGAGATGCTATGTCATGCAAACTTGACCTACAGTATGGCAGGTTCATAGCACATGGGCTTGAGTGCACCATGGCAGATTCCTGCCACTGTCAGCATGGTGCATGATGGATATAGCTTTTGCTACTACAGACAAAAAATCTAAAAGGTTTTTGAGCTACACACTGCTGGATGGAATCATAGAACCACTGTTTCACAGAGTCAGCAATGAGCATGGTTCCCCAAGAGCTAGCAGTAAACCTAGTTTCTGCCATGTTGTAAAGCTGAGGTGGGCAGAGCGATCAGCCAAAGCTGCCCTTTCAGTCCTAGCCATGCTGCAGTTTAAAGCAAGATTCACAATAAAACAGATTCAGATGAAATAAACCTCTAAATGGTTTACAATGTGTATAAAATTATATGTAGGCTTGGAAGACAGAGGAAAAGGACTATAGACAGTTATATAAAGAAATGGAAAGTTTTAAAAAATAAAGTCTTTAAAGAGAAAGTAAAAGTAATATAAATAATAAGCCACATAAAGATGGAAATCACACAGAGGATCTGGATTATGTTGTCTTTGGGATTTTTAACTGCAGAGAGACATTTGATTATAAAAGCTGCTGAGTTAAATCAATATGTATATTTTAAAGATCTCTTGATTTCAAAATTTATGTCTAAGGATACATTGTTTTGGAAAAGAGGTTCTGTTTTTTTTTTCCACAGAAGATGGGAACCTATGGATTGCTTCCAGGCTAATGTGGTTTGATCAAGAAAGACCCCCTGAGAGGTCTCCAGATGATTGAATATCCAGAACAGCTTCAAGGCAACTAACTGGCTCAGAGAATACAGTGTCACAGACTACTCCAGTCTGGATTTGCCCATAATTCTTAATTTTCTCAGGATCCCCATAAGACTACCAGTGCCCCCTATCAGCAGGTAGTAGCCTAGAACACTTTGCCCACATTCCCAAAAAAATAGATTATGGATGTTTTTCTTTGTCAAAGATTGGTTACAAATTGTTATTGGTCATAGTCAATATCTTTCTAAAAGAAAAAAGGGGGATGGGATATAGATATAAGATGAAATGGTAGATTGTTGAATCTACTTTTTTTTTTGTTTTTGTTTTTTTCGAGACAGGGTTTCTCTGTGTAGCTTTGCGCCTTTCCTGGAGCTCACTTGGTAGCCCAGGCTGGCCTCGAACTCACAAAGATCCGCCTGCCTCTGCCTCCCAAGTGCTGGGATTAAAGGCGTGCGCCACCACACCCGGCTTGAATCTACTTTTAAAGAACAATTGGTTTAAAATATTTTACATTGCTATAGATTTTAGTTTATTGATACAAATTTAAAGTTAATTTTGTTATACTATATGTATATTTCTACTCTTGCTAAGGTATTATGTTTATACAGCTCATTTGAAATTGTAATGGATAATTAAATACACACTAATAATTAGTCTTCTATGATAGTCAAACTTATAGTCATGTTAGTTAAGTTTTCTAGATAAAAATAGATATAATTCAGTTAGGTAGGTAATCTTCAAACACTTCAAATTCCTATAGAATATGGCATTTAAAATGTTTTAAAAACTTTGATTTTCTGGATATTGAGACATGTCTGCTCCTGGCAGCACCGATCTACTTCAAAGAAGATAATGGACATTGAAGAAACTCATTATGGAGTTTGCTTTCTTTGTGGCAAAGGTTAGCCACTGGGCAAAAAAGTGCCCTTGTGTTGACTGCTTGGCTGTATGTTGCATAAACTGGACATGCAGGACCCATAGGAAGGTGACCCCTGAACTTTGCAAGGCAAAATGGTCCTTCAGGTTCCTGCTTCAAAGAGAAGACTGCCAGATAGTCTACAGGACACAGACAGAAACGACTGAGAGTCTCTAGTCCTATAGGCTGAAGTTGGATGCCCCAACATTGCAGAGGAACTTTGGGTGAGTGTCCAGGCAGCCAGCTGTCTTTGGATGAATGTCTAGCATCCAGCTTTCAGATTTTTGGAAGTTGCTTACAATGCTCTTCCTGTTTAGTTAGGTAATATTATATCCTTCTGGGGCCTTTGATATAGTTGAAGACTAGATAGTTATAATTGTAGTTTTCCTTGGTTATGATAAAATATTAATTAGATATGAAACATTAGACTCACAAATATAGGAGAGATAGAATATTTTCTTTAATTTTGCCAAATACAAATAGATTAGATATCATAACTGAAATTCTTGCTTGATAACTGTTCTATTATAAATAATTTTACTATGTTAAAACCTTCCTTTTTGATTAGACAAAAAAGGGGAAGTGCTGTGGGATGTTGTTCTGTATGCTGTGAATATGTGTTGCTCTGATTGGTTGATAAATAAAATGGTGATTGGCCAGTAGCCAGGCAGTAAGTATAGGTGGAGTAAGCAGATGAGGAGAATTCTGAGAAGAGGAAGGGCAGAGTCAGGCGTTGCCAGTCAGACACAAAGGAAGCAAGATGACAAGGCAAAACTGAGAAAAAGTACCAAGCCATGTGGCTAAATATAAATAAGAATTGTGGGTTAATTTAACTGTAAGAGCTAGTCAGTAATAAGCCTGAGCTAATGGTCAAACAGTTATAATTAATATAAGCCTCTGTGTATTTACTTGGGGAACACAAGTGGGAGAGATTTGTCCTGACCATGGGCTGACCAGGACACAGGAAAACTTCCAACTTCATCAGAAAATAATGTTAATTAAAAACATCCATAAATTATCAGATGGTATTAGGCATTAGTATAGTTTTTCCCAAGACAGTTTTGGAAATCTGAATGATCTGGAATAAGAACAGCCAGTGCTTTCAGTCAAGTAATCTGTACTATGTTTTCAGTGTTTTGAATATTTAAATAGCTTTGATTCAAAAATAATTTATGTGTAGGTTTTTTTTCCTTAATAGACCCATGTGCCGTGCACATAAACACATGATTTTGACCATACTTGTATTTTTTCCTTTCAGAAATGGGATGGGATGTTTTCCCCTCGCATTTCCTATATGCTCTAGACATCAACAAATAAGGTTGATCAAAATAAGATCCTAAGCACACTTCTAATTCTTGTACCCTTAGAAACCAAAAAAACTATCCCTCCTAGTTGATGGCATCTACTTCAGAATCTGAAAAATGTGTTTACAGCACCATTCATAAACTTACTGTAATCAATGTCTTCCTTCTAGTTAGTAAGCAATTTATTCTTAAGAAGTGTTTATTGGAAAAAATGCAGTTTTATTTGAACAAATTTTGGGGGAAAAATAAAGTCTTCGGGTTAGTCATAAGTGAAGAAAAGAAAAATCATTTGAGAAGATACTAGTTGAAGGAGGACCTGATAAAGAATATGTAAATAAATTCTAATTAGTCAGGAAGCATCTAAGAATGCTCCCTACAGCAAAATTATTGTCTTCAATAGACAATATCTTTTGTTATCAATAGAAATCTAACTTTTGTTAGACATTTAAATTTTTCCTTTTATATTTTCTCACTGAAACTATGCAGTAATGACCAAATCCCTTGAATGAACAAAGTGTCTAGTAGAAAGTTTAAAAAATAGATATTGAATAAATGTTATTGCATATAATCTAATGGCAATTAATCTGAGGGAGTATCACTTTTATAGAGAGCACACAGAATATTAACAAGTGAATTAGTAACACTATTGTGCATGTTAAATCACTTAGCATTTTCCAAAGGAAGGAATTCTTAATTGATCCTTTGCATGATAGTGATGATAAAGTTTTTATCATAAGCCCTGTGTCAACATATAATATGGGAGATTCAAGCATTACAATGGTATATGAGATATCTATAAAGTTTCTGCTTAGTAGCAAAACTTTTATCACTCTGAGAAATCTGAGATAAATAACTTTTAGTTGATGAAAAAAAAGGGCTGACATTCTTTTGTTTCCTTTCATTTTGTGAAACAAAATCAGTGATCCTGCTTCAGGCACCTCGAGTTCTGAGCTTACATACATGGGCCATCACCTCTGACTACCTGGTACATTTTAAAGAAGTTAACTATAATATGAAACATGTAATCTTAATAGCACCACAGACTTTCGCTGTGCTGTGTTACTTTCTATAGTTTTTTTTTTTTTAAGACTTCTGGGTAGATTATAGCATTTTAGTAGAAGTGCTCCAACAACCTGTAAGTGAAGAATTCCACAGCTACTGAGTATGATGGAATGTTTTCTAAACAAAAATGTAAGTATCTAACACAGTCTAACAGTCATTTCAAGGAACTCTTAAAAGAAGAAATGAAAAAAAAATCTGAGAAATTGAAAATGATTAAACAAAGTAGCATTTTATATAGAATGTCCAATTACTGTGATAGGGTAATTTTGACACTGGAGTACAATGACACTTGCACAATTTTTCTGTTATTAAAACATGAAGGGAAACATTTGAGACTTTTGGAGAAAGATCAGTTGAAATTTTAGGGTTTCTGGCCATCTTTTTTGTTTAATATCTATAACCTAATGATCCCCAGAAAGGTATTTATAGCTACAAAATTTCTTTGAACTACAGATAATACAGTCCAACAGAAGATACTTATACTTGAATGTCTCAAATAGAACAAAAATTGTCAAAGCATATCCTTATGTTCCCCCTTTATCAAATTGATAGCTCCTCCCTGCTCAAGACAAAAGCTGACATCATTGTTTCTAACTTTATTCCTAAATTGATCCAGATTCTGTAGACAAACTGCTAAAGGCCTTATTAATAATAATAAAAAAACCAGAGCCAGATATTGGGGTGAAATCTGTAAGATCAGAGAAGCAGAATAAGCCACAGCCAACTTCACCTCAACAACTCCTCATCCAATCCTGTTTCCACAAATCTTCAGACTGAAAGCTTCTGAGTGCTCACCTGAATGGATTTCAGTTGAACTGCTGCTAAAAGCCAAAAAGCTTAAAAGCCTGTAGTTCCTGATCCTCACACCCTACATTTCTTTCTGCTTCCTGCCATCACTTCTTGGGATTAAGGGCATGTGTCTTTCCCAAGCAAGACATGAGATGTCAAGTCCTAGGATTAAAGGCATGTGTCTTTCCCAAGAAATGAGATTTCAAGTGCTGGGATTAAAGGCGTGTGCCACCATGTCTGGCTCTGTTTCCAGTGTGGCCTTGAATTCACAGAGATCTGGATGGATCTCTGACTTGGAATGCTAGGATTAATGGTGTGTGCCACCACTGTCTGGCCTCTATGTCTAATCTAGTGGCTGGCTCTGATCACCAGATAATTTTGTTAGGGTACACAATATATTGGGGAACACAATATATCACCACAAGATTCCTCCTCCAAACCATACCATACAAATATTTACTTCAAAGTTGCTATTTTCTTTTCAAGAAATCAAATTGCTACCACTGTCTGCATAGTGGCACAAGCAAGGATTCTCACTCAACACACATAAACACTCTGTCTAGTTCTGTTGCTCCTTTTCCTTATAACTCCATCCCTCTCCTTATGCTCTCTTATTTTCTTTCATTTGGTAAAATATAAAAGTATACTCTCTACAACTCTCCAAAAACCACCTCTATTTTATACCCTAAGCCACCACTCTATACCAAAACTTTACCATCTATCTCCCTGATACTGGAATAAAAAGTACACTACTAACATCATAAATATATTTCCAAGACAAAATGTGTTATATCATGACACAATAATTTTAAATGAATAGAGAGGTGAAAGATAAACTATGTTTATATGAAAGAAATTATGAAATATTCTTCAATTCTCTTATTTACATGGAGTATGAGTATTGTCTTTGATTCTCTCTTCTCATGTTTATCCTACACTTCTCTGTCTCTGGGTTCTATCAGCCTTTTCCTACTATTCTTATAGTCTTTTTACTTGTCAAAACAAAAATACTTTGTGCTCCTTGTTCTGTTTGTAAAATCTTTTTTAAAAAATCTCATTGAGTGTTCTTTTTTTAGAAAACTGCAGTAAAAAATAAAATAATTGATTTCACATTTTCAGAAATAACAATTATCAATGTTATTTTGATAATTGTTTTTTATAAAAATTATCAAAATCAAGAGCTGTGTAAGCTCTTCCAGACTTTATATGTATTTTGCTTGCACTCTCTCTATTTTATTTTATTTTATTTTTTTGGTTTTTCGAGACAGGGTTTCTCTGTGTAGTTTTGCGCCTTTCCTGGAACTCACTTTATAGACCAGGCTGGCCTCGAACTCACAGAGATCCTCCTGCCTCTGCCTCCCGAGTGCTGGGATTAAAGGTGTGCGCCACCACTGTCCAGCCTCTCTATTTTATTCTTTCCTCCACTTTCTTTCCTTCTGCCTCCATTCTTTCCTTCCTTCTTTTCTTCTTCCTCTATTTTTTTTATTAAAGTCCTCTTCAAATTTCCCAGGATAAACTTATGCATAAAGCAATCTTACCCTTTCCAAAGTTTCTTACTAGTGTAAATAAAAACAGGTAGTAAGATAATTATATTTCTCAATTGGGGATATAAAAGACATAAAGAGAATTGTGTGATGAGGGATGACTGGATACCTAATATTGATGGAAATATGAATAAACATCTCTTTAAGGAAATGATATTTAAACCAAGCCATATAGGAAAGGGTAATAGTAGGACACAGGTGCCATGGAGAGGAAAATGGAAAAATGGTAAGGTAGAGGCTTGGTCACCTAAATATCTGAACAATTACAGCACCATTTCACATGTCAGTGTGAATGGGGGAAAGAAAACCCACAAGGCCCCAAGATTAAGAGATACAGACAGACTGTTGAAACAAAAACAATTAGTCTTCTCCAAGGATAAACCCTTTAATTGCTTATCTAATACTCAGTGGTCAGTACTAAAGATATATATATATATATATATATATATATATATATATACTAATTGGATTCATCAAGTTGAATTTATATATGTAATAAAAAAGATTTAAGAAAAGGAGATTGTGAATTTGAGATGGAATAGGAAGGGCACATTTAGAAGAAAGGGAGAAATGGCAGGAAATGATATAAATATAAACTCATGAAATTCTCAAGCAAATAAAAAATAAATAATAATAATTATATGTAAAGTATCTGTTATGGAAAAAGATTTTCTAAGTCCATATAATTTTCCCATATGTACAAAAAATCTTTCCAGTGGCATAGACTTTGCAGTGATCTATATATTCCTACAGTATGATTTCATTTGCTGCAGTTAAACATTTTGTTCATCCATGAGATTCAGATCAGGTGACAGATATAATAGTGATCACCAAACTCTTCAACTTTTCTATTTCTTTTCCAGAGTCTTTATTGTCATGGAACATCATATAGTTAGTTCTCACAACATTACAGGGGTTTTGTTCACTTTTGCATTGTCAAAGGATATTACACATTCCTGAATACAGCTATATTTTCATATTTATGTCAGCAAGTGTTTCCGAGAAACTATGTAGAGCAGAGATAGTATCACAAGCAGACATGGAAGTGGCAAATACGCTCTTGTCTTGCTAAACTACTGACTGCTAATGTTCCGGATTGCCAATGCTCCTTAAGATAGTCTAGTTGTTTTCAAACTTCATTGTGCATAAGAATCACTTAGAAAGATTTTTTTTTAAATGACAGTTTTCAAGGTCCCACTCTCAGTTTGAGTGACATCTCAAACTTTGATTGCTAGATGGTTTTGATCCTACAATGTAGAACCACACCCTGTGAACTACCCTTTTACTTCACCAATGTAAGTGTTATTTTTAACTAAGAATTTATTCCATGAACACTGCTACATTTCAGTATTGCTTCTTAAATATTACTTTTATGTTAGTTTATTTAATATTTGTGCCAATTTCTGTTACTCCATTAAATTTCTCACAGTTGCTTGCTTGCTTAATCAAGCACTTACAGCCTTCATGTAATATTTATAAGCACATGTTTTAATGTTTGCTATGATCATCTTTTCTTGCCACCTATCCCAAAGTACTTGCCTATTTTTCAAGGACCTTTATTTTTGGTTTTCAGATAAACATTAGAATCATTTCCAAAGATATAAATAAAAAGAACATCTTATTTGAGATTTGATTGGGTTTATGTTAAATTTCAAGATTAATTTTGAGAGAATTATATTTTAAGTCATGCAAGTTTGAAATGTGCTTGCCCTCTGTTCAAATCTGCTTATATGTACCTTAGTGAAGTTTGCTTATCACCTTTTGCATGGGCTAATACAATAATCTTCTATAACTCTCCTACCAATTCAAATCTGACATGACAACATTCCCAGATCAATCTGCCAAGAGCAGGGCATTCAATATAAAATCTGCTGCTTGAACATTTTTGTGATATTGCATTTCAAAGCAAGTAAGGTAAAACTCTTTAACCCATGCTCTAGATTTTAGCTAAACTCTCATGATTAATGAAATTCTAATGCAATTGTCATTCAATATATCTAAGAGCAAAAGAAGTTTGGAATCTTGGAAACTCAGATCTGTGCAACAGAGGTGCTTATACTAAATGTGAATTTAATATGCGTGCTTTTAGACAAGATAAATAAGTTTCTTCAGATAAATAAGAGTACTCTTTCAAATTACTCAGAACATGCTTTGACTCTGAAGTTCAGAGAGTAGTCTAACCTGTTTCACTTCCATTGTTGAAACGTGTGTAAAGGGATCAACTGTTTAATTCAGCCACTCTGGGATTACTTTAGACAAGGAAGGAGAATAAAAGCCTGGGTCAAAAATTAGTATTTTCTAATCTTCTTTTGGAATCCCTTATTATTAGGTAAACATGGAGAGGAAACTAATGCATTTGCTAATTATATTGAATAATGGAGCATACAAATCAGTAAGCAATTAAATCCTGGGGAACTGAGATGGCCTGTTTCTGAGGACTTCTGAAAAATTTAGTGTCCATATTATTTGGAGCAATACTAATTGCTATAACAAAGAAATCTTGTAAGTGCCAATGGTGCAACAAAATAGAAGTTAATGTCTCGTTAACGTGAAGAGTCAAATGTAGTTGTTCCTCTTCAACATGCTGCTGCTTTCCTCCATATGGTGATTGAAGGAGCTAGTTTCCAGAGTAGGTCCTGGGATTCCTTTGCATCAAGCTGAGGACAGAGGAATTAAGTACTGCAAAAGCACAGTGGCTTCATCATGATACCTATCTCCACAGTCACACACATTTCTGCCCACATTTCCTTATTGAAAATCGGTAGCATTCTCACAACAGAAGGAATGCATACATGACTCTAAGGAGAGGTCATTGGCGTTGAGAAAATGCCATCACTGGCTGAGCAGCTACATTAAGATGTGACCTGCCTCAACAGAATCTACCAAGCTGAGCTGAATCTCCAGGGGAGTCCTTGCCTTGGAGGAGGTGGGAATGGGGGGTGGATTGGGGGGAAGGGAGGCAGTAGGAGGGAGGACAGGGGATATGGCTGGTATGTAAAATTAAATTAATTATAAAATTAATATAAATTAATTATCTTAAAAAAAAGATGGGAACGCTACCCTATGGAAATGTCCAGTGTCAGTGTTTGGTGCAAGGTGAATTGTCTTTATCAGTAAATTGAACTATGTTCACCAACTGATGAAATGCCAGTACAGGACAGCATATTACACTTAATAATTTTTTATTTACTACATTCAAGGCATGTTATACTCCAGTATTCATTACTGAATTTCACACTTTGTGATCTAATCATCCTGGTTTGTTCACTAATTGTTTCATGTGCAGATTTTTGTCTTTCCAAACAGATTATAAATTCATGTACAACAGATTATATGAGCGCAGAATAGGCAGCAAGTATTATTAAATTCAATTGAATGCTCCCATACTTCTGAAAACTCTGCAAGAACTGATCATAATCCCTCACATCAAAATTAAGCTCCTTAGACTTCACTGTTATTCTTCCAACTATCCAGTCATCTGCATCTTCCCTCACATTACCTAAATCAATCAACTCTCCAAAATTCACTGGAAACGTAGAGGATTTTCAGAGGCAGTGACTTGAGATAATCATAATTCTCCATATGCTTTAATTCAAAGCTGAGATTATAAATTATACTAAATTTATGTGGAAAGGGGCATATATAGAGATAATTCATGACTGCAAATAAAGCTAAATGTCTTAGGAAAAAATTGAATAAGGTAGTGGGAATAAAGAGTAGTTTTTATTGGTTGCTAAGTACTCTTTTTAAAAATAGATAAAGTGACATATTTCGTGTGTGTCACCAAAATATTACTCTATTTGTTAATTCAGAGACACAAAGAAGGAGTCACTTGTCCTTTATACTCAGACAATTTTATACCCCAGTGTTTCCAGGATGTATTTGTATCAGCTGTATAGAACCATCAGTACTTCTGATAACTCTTAAAAGGAGTCCCTCTTTAGATGATAAATTACATGGTTATCCTATCCACATCTCACATCTAAGTCTTCTATATGCTCTGCAGTATGGACAGAAAAAATGCCACCCTAGAGGCTTATGAAGCTTGTCTGTCATTACCAATATGACATTATTCCATACTGCTGCTACACTAGTCAATCTTTTCTGAGGCATCATTGTCTGCCACTGCCAATACGGCTAACAAAATGTGAATGTTGCTATTGTTGATGCCTTCATTATACATGAGCTACTGTTCTAGTGCTGTCTATGCTCTACTTTCAGTATCACTGATTCCATCCCACTTAACACTGGGAAACCACATCTTTCCAACAAGTAAATTCAATCAGCTAACTCAAAGCACTGTACCTTTGTGAGCTTTATGCTTTTGCATGGAGGTAATGTTAAAATTAGTTGTATGGACCATTCATTGGGACACATAAAATAACCCCTTGATCATTACTTTTAGAAAGTTAGAATGATATTTCACTGTCACGTTGTCAGAATTATAAATCCTCCTTTTCTGAAGGACTTAGCTTTTTAGCCTTCAAAACTGCTCCAAACAGTACCTTTTGATTGCCTCTTTAGATTTAGATCTTATTCCATTGTTTATAAAAGTGGAATGCAAATTAGACCTCCATGCTCAAGGAGTGATATCAGAGTTCAGATTGTTGAATGAGATCAGTTTCATAATTATAATCTATTGTACTTCACAATATCCTCTTTCTTTTGTTCTGTCATTTTCAGTTGATTTTGTTATTTTATTTGGGCATTTTAAATAATATCATTAAAATGAAAATACTAAATTTGTGTTTTGACTTATGTTCTAAAAATTTAAATGTTATATTGCACCTTGTGTCAGATTATCATGTTGGATTTATAAAAATAGTTGAATATTGCTAGGAGGAACCTAGTTGGATACGGTATTTATAGATTAAAAAAGAGATTGAATGGTTTGATAAAAAGATTTGGCATTTAGAAGGGATTTCTGGAAGAAGTTATTGAGATGTTATGAGTACTACTTTCTCAGAGGGTGATTATTGTGGGATGCTTGCACCTATCATAAGTCAGAGGAAAGAGTCATCAAAAGAATCACATGGAGACCTTGAAATATGTTCCCTGGAGGCTAATGGACAGAACATTAATATATGACTCACATCACGTAGACAACCTAAAGGGCAATGTTTATAGGTTAACTATCAACATAACAAAGATAACATTAAAAAATAAATGAACAAACAAAGACAGCAAATAGAAGTTGCTATACTTGAGGAATGCCTGCACTTTGTATAGGGGGATAAAACATACATAAGTGTATATGTGTATGCTTTAGAAGAAATAGCCATCAGATCCCTTAGAGCCAGGTCAGAGAGGTAATGGCAGAGACACTTTCAACAAGAGAATAAATTGTCAGATTCCTATGTGTAACCAAGTAACTGCAGGAAAAAATCCAGAATAGGTTAATGACAGCAGACAGAGAGGGAAAGGGAGAGGGAGAGGGAGAGGGAGAGGGAGAGGGAGAGGGAGAGGGAGAGGGAGAGGGAGAGGGAGAGGGAGGAGAGGGAGAGGGAGAGGGAGAGGGAGAGGGAGGAGAGGGAGAGGGAGGAGAGGGAGAGGGAGGAGAGGGAGGAGAGGGAGAGGGAGAGGGAGGAGAGGGAGAGGGAGGAAGGAGAGGGAGAGAGGGAGGAGAGGGAGGGAGAGAGGGAGGGAGGGAGGGAGGGAGGGAGGGAGGGAGGGAGGGAGGGAGGGAGGGAGGGAGGGAGGGAGAGAATTTCAAGCGATATGTGTCTAGCCATGAGATGGTCTCAAAGGTTAAAGGGATATTCCATGAAAGACAGAACTAAACTTAAACAACTTCTAGCTCCAGGAAGTATCTGTGCCTCCCTGTGATAGTGTAGTGAAGCCCTTCCTTTCCTGTTCTCTTCTGCCTTTCTATTGGCATGATGAAGTACAAAATGCACAATTAACAAGATACAGGAAGAAAATGAAAACTTAACATAGAAAAAATCTGCCACCCCTTCTTCAAGTTATATTGTGAAACTGATGGAATGAAGACAAAGTTGTGCTTAACACTGCAGTCAATACATTAATTTTTTTAAGTGAGACTCCTATTGCTTAAGGGTAACCAGAAAGTGTATGGAAGAGTCCTTGATTATTCTCCCCAGGTGCAAGGGAAGATGTCATTTCCCAGGATAAATTTAAATAGATCAGAGGAAAGAAAACAAGGATTTTTTCTAATTATATTCCACAAATCTTAGAGATGAGTTATATGGTAACCATATCGATGTTGAGTATTTTGTGTCTTGTTCAATATTTAATAAAAAGGAATCCATGTAGATCTAGATCTAAAAATCTTCTATAGCATACAATAACATAAATTTCCAATAGCTTTTTTATTTACCCAGTTATTAATTATTAATTTCACAATCTGTCTGTCTCTGTCTCCTCTCTGTCTCTCTGTCTCTGTCTCTGTCTCTGTCTTTCTCTCTCTCTCTCTCTCTCTCTCTCTCTCTCTCTCTCTCTCTCTCTCTCTCTCTCTCTCTCTCTCCTGAGCTGAGGGCCAAACTCAGGGCCTTATGCTTGCTAAGCAACCCAACTCCCACAATATGATTCCCAATTTTTTTAAGAAGTGTTAGAGGACTGGAGAGATGGCTTTACATTTAAAAGCACTTGCTGCTCTTCCAGAGGACCTGAGTTTGATTCCCAGAACCTACATGTCAGTTCACAGTCATCCGTAACTCCAGTTCTAAGGGAATTGACAATCTCCTTTTTTTTATTTTATTTTATAATTTTATAATTTTACATATCAGCCACAGATGCCCTTGTTCTCCCCACTCCCGCCACTCCCCCGCCCCGGTGTGTGGGCCTCCTCATTTTAAGGAAATAAGGGGCAGAGACCTGGGAGAGTTGGAGAATCGGAATGGTTCATACGCCATGGAAAGACACATAAAGGAAGAAGGTGGATGGAAAGGATTGGGCAGATGTTGGAGGCCAGCTTGCCACCTTGGTCTAGAGTGAAGGCAGTGAGGAGTAGACTGAGGAGAGAGGTCTGCTTACCACCCAGGACCACTGCAATGTCCGGATCAGGCTGCTGCCAAGGACCATTAGTGGGTTTCGGGTCCTACAGTAGCCAGGGCCTGTGTTGATATCCATGACTCCTATTGCCAGTCAGACTCCAGTGGGCTGGGCCGCCTCCTGGGTCTGAGGTCCAGTCCACAAGACATTTTGCCACTGGAGCCATACTGACCTGGGGCCATGGTGACAACCAGGCCTAGGATGCTGCTAAGGACCATGTCTGTGCCCATGGTCCTACTGCAGCTCAGGTCTAGGTTAATGCCCATGTCCCCACAGTGCCACCAAAGGCCACATAAAGCCTGGGGTCTGGGCCACATCCTGTGGCCTTGTTGGTGTCCAGGGGCCATGCTGCCATCAGAGCCATCCTTATCTGAGTGCCTAGAGCTACCACTCGAAACAAGGATATCGACCAAGCTGAGCTGCAGCATGAGGCCATGTCTGAGTTTGTGGCTGAACTGCAGCTGGGTCTGCATTGAGCTCTATAGCACAGGTTGCCACTAGGGCCCATACAGAGGCCTTGGATCTGGGACTGAGCCTCTGGCTTAGGTGGAGTCAGGGGAGCAACGCCACAGCTGGGACCATACAGATATGGATGGCCTGTGCTACCAACTGGGGCTAGGGTGTCATCTGGGCCCAAGCTTCTGCCAAGGGCCATATCTGGGTCCATGACCTTATAGAAGCTAGGGTCTGGATTGACATACATGGTGCCAGTTATCCCTTAATGCCAAGAAAAAGCTTGGAGTCAAACCAGCCACCTGAGTCTGGGTTGGTGTCTGAGGACCAGGATGCAACCATGGCTGAGTTGTCTGCACTGCTACTCAATGACATGGTGACATCTGGGTCTGAGATGCAGCTGAGGGCCGTGTTAGGGTCCGTGGCTCCACTGCAGCCAGGGTCTGTGCTGGTGTCTGATGCTCCTGTTGCCATTGAAGGCCCTGCAGACATCCAAGATCAAGGGCCAAGTTAGTGTCTCCGGGCCATGTCGCCACTGGGAGCAGTGGTGCTATCTAGAAACAGCTGCTGCTAAGGACCATGTTGGGATCCATGGTCCTACTGCAGCTGGGGGTCTGATCTGAAGGTCCAGGTCTTGCATTGCCACTAATGGTCGTGCAGAGGCCCAGGGTTGGGGCTGCAACCTGAGGCTTTGGTGATGCCTGGCAGCCTCACAACTGTCAGAACCATTCCCACTTGTATAGCCATTCCTTCCACCCAGAGTCAGGATGTCATCCAGGCCTAAGCTACTGCCAAGGTCCATGGTGCAGCCGCAGCTGGGGTCTGTGTTGGTGTCTGTGGCCAGTGGAACCTCAGGAGGCCTTAGGAATCATGCAAGATGATATCAGAGGGCTATACTGAGCCAGTCCGGCTCTTCACTGCTCTGGGAAAGCTGGCCTGACCTCTCATGGGCCACTACAGCAAAAGAGTTGGGCCCTGAACTCCGGAGAGAGGGCCCCCACCCCTTACCACAGGCAAGGATGAATCTGCCCTGAGGGCATGCATGTAGGGGAGCTGACTCTGCCATTGCACCCGAGGATCTCCAAGACACAGGATACTCCAGAAGAGCTCTGGTGAGGATCCAGTGAAGATAGTGTACCAAAAACCAGAGGCTTTGAACCAGACCAATGGCCCATTGCAATGAACAGTTGCCAGTCAAGCCAATGGGACAAAGGAGTAAACTCACAGAAGCCTCCAATGCCATCAGGATGGATGAAGAGTTGACAGAGAGTCAGGAGAGAAGGAGAAGCAGAGGTTTTTCTGTTTCTGGTGTGGGTTTTGTTCTATTATGGTTTATTGGGGTTTTGTTGTTCTTGCTTTTGCTTGCTTGCTTGCTTGCTTACTTTGTTTTACTTTCTTTCATGGGAGGAAAATGCAACAGGGATGAGAGGGGATATGGAGGGAACTGGGAGGTGAATAGAATTGGGGTGCATGGTGTGAAACCCCCAAAGATTCAATGAAAAAGTTTTTAAAAGGGAAACGAAACATAGGGTTTTATGAATAGTTTCTAGCCAAATTCTAAGCATCAAATGGATTCTCATTGTTTTATTTGTGTTCTAACAGATTATGGGATTATCTGTTGTCCTCAAATTCATATACTAGTATGTTTATCTGGAGTATATTTCTAAAGCTTTCTACTCTATCATGCAATGCTAAAATATACCCCAGCATTTCCACTCCTGCTATATAAGTCAGAGCAATGTTAGATTCTATAACAAGCTAAAATTTTAGTGGCTTATGGTGGTTTATTTCCTCTCTACATCTTTCATTGTCTCTGGCTGGCCTTGAACTGGTGATCCTCCTTGAGATTGCAGCAAATCTCCATGTCCAACTGACAATGTAGTTCTTGCTGAAACTGTAGCTAGAGTTTTCCTGCCTGGCCCACAGTCAGGACAAATCTTTGTCACCCGCCAGTCCCACAGCCGCTCAGACCCAACCAAGTAAACACAGAGACTTATATTGCTTACAAACTGTATGGCCGTGGCAGGCTTCTTGCTAACTGTGCTTATAGCTTAAATTAATCCATTTCCATAAATCTATAACTTGCCACGTGGCTGGTGGCTTACCGGCATCTTCACATGCTGCTAGTCATGGCGGTGGCTGCAGTGTCTCTCCGCCTCAGCCTTCCGCTTCCCAGAATTCTCCTCTCTCCTTGTCCCACCTACTTCCTGCCTGGCCACTGGCCAATCAGTGTTTTATTTATTGACCAATCAGAGCAATTTGACATACAGACCGTCCCACAGCAGAAACAGTCTCTTTGGATCATTAAGATGTTTAGACCATTACCCCACCCCGATAGCTATGCAATGACATAAAACCCTAGAGTTTTGTTTATTGATTGAATGATATTCCTTTAATCAGACAATGGAAAAAGATACAATAGATAGGAGTGCCTATTTCTTAACCATTTATTCCTGAAAGTGACATCTTCAACTTTCATTTACTGTCTTTTAATGGAACATGTCCAGAGATAGATATAGATAAAAGTAGAGATAGAGATAGATAAATGGAGATGAAAATACAGATGATACAGACACAGAAATAGAGATGCTGGTAGGATAAAGAGCACAGTTTCTTGTAGGGCAGCTCCTTCTCCAAAACACCTCTATACTAAAGAATTTGAATAATAGCTGTACAATGTGTGCCCATACCATCCTAAATTAATGAATTGCTCTAGGCTTCCATCTACCTTATGACTTACTCCTCTCCCCTAGCAGCCTATATAGCTCCTTCTGGTACTATGAAAGCTGGCCATCAAAGAAGTTTCTTAATCAGTACCAACTTTATCTTTGTGTCCTGTGACCAAAGTGTATGTTGTCTTGGGCAGTGTGCTTCACCATCAAGTTCTGATAGGCAACCAGGAGTAATGGTGAAAAACTACATCCATCTTAAAGTTCTTCATGATATGGCACCTGATGGATCTATCAGACTTTATTTTCTGGTATTTGTCTATGCTCTATGATCAGAAATTTATTCTTGCTTTCTTATAAACAAGATAATAATAGTCCCATCTTTATGCTCTATCATGTCGATTGTTTTATATAATGCAAATTTTCATACTGTATTCTTCTTAGATATTCAAATATTATGAATCCATCAAATAAAAGTCAACCTGCAGTCTTCTTTAAAATCATCCCTTATAACTCAATTTGTATAGTGCTACCTGAATATTATAGTCATGGTGTGGTTTAGAAAGTCTAGAATGTTCATTATTATAAGGGATTGTATTTGGCTTGGAGTGCATTGACTTTCTTTCATTCCTTCTGTGTTGTTATTTTAAATAACTCTAACAAAAGTACTAAGATGAAATTACCTTATAAATAAGAGGTTTATTTACTTCATAGTTTGAGAGGCTGAAAAATAAAACAATGGATGTTCTGACAAGGGCTCCTATAACAATGATTGAGTCATATGAAGAAGGAAGTGGCTATACCCGGAAACAGGGGCCAAGAAATTGGGTGATTCCAGGATTAGTCTCATTCTTTTGACAATCTGTTCTCAGGAAATATCAGGATAAGCAGGGAAACTACTTTAATCCCTTCTGAGGGTAACAGTGATCTAAGGACCTCTCACTAGGTCCAATCTCTGCAAAGCTTCTAATTCCCAGCATGGTTATCTTGAGAATTAAAATCCTAGCACTTGAACCTTGGAGGAAAACAACACATGGCTCATTATGTTTTTGTTTAACTAACAAATTCATTGTAGCATTGGGGGCAAAAATGTATGGCTTATTCTATACATTTATATGGCATTTTAATATTATGTAATGATGAAGAAAATCATTGCCTTTGCCTTCAGACAATAATTTTAAAGGTGGGTTTCCATTTCCCTATAAAATGTATAAGGTAGTTGTACCATACCATCTGTTGCTTAGAGTAACACACTTTTAAAATTTACAGATTTACTTATTTGTATCTCTGGGTCTTGAACTCAATGCATATTACACATATATTCTGCCATTGAGATATGCTTCTAGCCTTTTGTATATTTTAAAAAATAAATTACCATATATATATATATATATATATATATATATATATATATATATGGTATTCCTATATATGTATATACATACATATATGTGTGTGTATCTTCATTTAATTTAATCTAAGGAGAATTTTAAGTATAAATAAAAGGTTTAAATACCTCATATAACTAAATTTGAGTCCTGGTTTGTCTACATACTTAGAATGTAGTAGAAGTAGAAGTAGTAGAAGGCAAACTTGTAAATATTTTTTCCTGAAAATGTGGATGATAATAATTTCCTTAAATCTATTGTAAGGATTTAATAATGTAACATTAACAAACTACCTGTCATAGAATAAAGTTCAATAATCACTATTGTAATTTTTTTTGTTTGTTTTTTGTTTTTTCGAGACAGGGTTTCTCTGTGTAGCTTTGTGCCTTTCCTGGAACTCACTTTGCAGACCAGGGTGGCCTCGAACTCACAAAGATCCGCCTGGCTCTGCCTCCCGAGTGCTGGGATTAAAGGTGTGCACCACCACCACCCGGCAACTATTGTAAATTTTGCTGGGCTGAGTTTTTCCATCTTGAACGACCACACCCAGGAACTAACATGAGAATATGCCTCATCTCCAATTAAATTGGCTTATATATACATCACAGAAAGAGTATGTTGTTCAATTATCCTCTTGATAGGATTGTAGGACCTCCATGTTTATACTTATATTTAAATTTCTAGACGGTCTAGAAAAATTGAGTTTAACTAGCCCAATACTTGTAACTGATAGTTATAACTGCCTGCAACAGATAGTACTGATTGTCAGCATGACAGAATCTAGAATCACATTAGAGACAAATCTTTGGGCCTGTCTCTGTCTATGACAGAATTTCAGATTAAGTTAATCAAGGTGGGAAGATCCACTCTCAATGTAGGTAGTAGCATTCTATGTGCTTGGAATTGAACTAGAGGGCTGAGCTGGTAAGGTAGCTTAATAGGTTAAGGAATTTGCTCTCAGCCTTGCAGACCTGAGGTCAGTACCCAGGAACCACATTGGAGAAAAGACAGAATCAGCTTCCCAAAGTTGTCCTCTGATCTCCATATTAGAGTTTGTCCATGCACATGCAGGTACATATTTAAGCATATGGATGCATGTGCCCATGCACACAAACACACACAATAAATAAATAAATGAATAAATAAATAATAAATAAATTCAATTTTAGATTGAGTTTTTATAAATTCCTTGAGAATTTAAATTTTTAAAAAGAGGAAAAATAGAATTGGAGATATGTTTTGTTGGTTAAAAATGCTTTCTGCTCTTACAGAGCACCCAAGTTTGATTCTCAACACCTACATCAGGCAATTCACAACTGCCTGTAACTAGCTCCAGGAGATCTGACACGCTTTTCTGGCCTTTGTGAGCACTTGTACTCATGTAGCATTCAGTCTGTCTCACACACATACACATATATTTTTAAAAAATAAAAATGAATTTCTTTAGAAAGGAACTAAGCACAAGCCTTCATTTCTCACTTATTCCTGACTGTGAACTCAATGGAATGAGTTACCTCACACTCCTGTTGCACTGTCTTCCTTGTCAGGATGGACTGTACCCTCAAATTCTAAGACATAATAAACCCTCTTTTCCTCAAGTTGCTTATCAAGGATTTTGCCACAGAAGAGTAACAAGTATAGGTGTGAGATCCAAGATTTGTCTTCACACCAATCTGATTCTAAAGCCTGATTTTTCTCAACATAAAACTCTGGTAGGTCTCACCCATATTTTTTCAAGAATAAAATAAAAAGAAAGCTTTTCCCTTAAGTGAATAAAAAAACTATTTTTATATTTCATAAATGTATGACAGGTGATATGACTTGAGCAGAGATCCACCTGGTATATTTATTGATGTGTAGTTTTTTGATGTCCATTTCCTTTTTTGTCCCCTGAAGGATTACAATTTCAAAAACTGATAAGCAGTAATTCGATTTTGAGTGTGAATAAGGACATGTTTGTTTGCATATGACAGGAACTTCTCTAAGATTCTCAAAACTTAAAAGCAATCTTTCAAATACATTCATGATATCTCCACTCAAATCTACCTAGATTAACAATATAATATTACCACTAATTACCACTATTGCCACTAATACAAACAGGTTTTTGGAACACTGTTATCATGCTTTATATTTGTTAATAGAATCTTAGTCCTAGTAGAGAATATATAGAGAATGTATCTAATTTGTATTGTATTTTTGTTCATTTCTTCTTTTTACGATGTAAATTTCATGAGAGTATAACAGTTTCTTTCACATCCTAAACCTAGTGCATAGCCTTGTGTACAAACATTGCTTTTTAAATTACTAGTTAAACGAATGAATATATAAGCAGTAAATCAATGTCATTTCATTACATTCCTCTTCTTTTATGCTTAATCAGAACATTTATTAACATTTAATTATGTGAATCAGATCAAGGAATATTATAGTTATTTGTGAAGCCTTCAATAAATTGCTCAGTTAATTAAACTCCCTGGTCAGTTACCTGTAACAGCTGTGTCATTCATAAGACCTGTTATTCCATATTGATACTTTCTCTCATAGTTATGAAGACAATGACCTTAGTACCAAATGACATAGGGTTTTTTTTTCTATTAACCAGTTAAAGTTAAATGTCTTTAATTATATATTTTCCTTAGAAATTGCTGCTGTAGAACATCATTCTGTATGCTGTGAATATGTGTTGCTCTGATTGGTTGATAAATAAAATGTTGATTGGCCAGTAGCCATGCAGGAAGTATAGGCGGGATAAGAGACATTGAGAATTCTGGGAAGAGGAAGACTGAGTCAGGAGTCACCAGCCAGACACAGAGGAAGCAAGATGATAAGGCACAACTGAGAAAAGGTACTAAACCATGTGGCTAAACATAGATAAGAATATGGGTGAAATTAAGTGTAAGAGCTAGTCAGTAATAAGCTTGAGCTAATGGCCAAGCAGTTATAATTAATATAATCTTTTGAGTGATTGTTTTGTAAGCAGCTGTAGGACTGTGGGTGAGAGATTTGTCTAGACTGTGCACAGCTGTGCAGGACACAGGAAAACTTCAGACTACAAACTACAGTCATCTAGTTTCTCCTCTACAGCTGTATACAAGTAAGAGAAATGGGGGGGGGGAATAACTTGTCTTTCTGTTTATGGCACCATGAAATCACATTTCTATCAGATATACTAAAAGAAAAAAAAGTATAAACTGATAGCTTGAATTATGAGAAGACAACTTTACCTTCTCTATTTCTAGTCCTCATCCATCTTCCTTTGTCAATTACATATGCCACAATCTTGCAACACAAAGGCAAGGGCACAATACACAATATGACATTGTGATATACAGAAAGAAACTGGAGTCTGAAATTCAAATCATTAACTAAATGTATATGGTTTATAACTTAAATATTTCTGCAATAAATTAGTATCTATATTAGTAAAACTAATCCCATTTTAGGTTTCTACCAACTTAAAATTGAATGAGTTCTACCTAATAGATCCTGTAAATACTTGGCTATTGCGTCTGTATTCATATGCTAGGATTTTGAAAACAAACACTACGGAATGCAGCCTTTCAAACAGTGATTTGTTTTCCCATAGACTTGAAATCCAAAATTGAGGTGCTAGCAAGGGTTGTTTTATTTTGTTTTTTTTTTTTCCCCAGGCTCCCTCTCTCTCTCCCTGGTCTACAGAAGGTCTTTTCTCTATTTGCATACACAGTCAGATTTTATTAGGACCCACCTTAACCACCTAATTTGAACTTTAGCCTTTTGAATCTTGAGGATAAGTTTATACCTGTTACTGATTTTGTTGGAGAAAATGAGTGCAGTGAAGGGAGGAGCTGCATCTTCACTCAAGCAGTGACTAGTGATTAGCATACTATCCAGGAGAAAATAGGCACTTGCTGAATGGCAGCTGCCTTTGAACATTGAATCTGTTTTTCTTAATGTTTAGACTGAAATGAGTGGCCAATTTAACTGAATGGCCTCAGCGGACTCACAGAATTACAGCCTTAAAACTCCATTTCTAAAAGAGTAGATTTGGGTATTTCAAAAAAGATCTACAGCAGGTTAAAATGGAAAGCCACAATGAAAGGAGCCGAATCCTAAGAAGGTATTTAATATTAAGCATTCCCAGCTACTGAAAATATAGATTGTACAAATACCAGAGAGAAAATGATGAAATAAATTTACCATAACCTAATGTTGCCTTAGTGGTATTGAGTATATCTCAGCTGGGCTTCCTATACAAACCACTCTTTCCTTCCACAACTAATCTGCATGAAGCCATAGTATTGCTGCCACACTGAGTGGTGTGTTGGAGCAGGCTACTACCAAACCACAAGAGCTGATCATTATATTTTGAATCATCTTTCATGCTAACAGTTAAACCATCAGTGGTTTTCATCCCCTGTAGTTGTCATATTCCTGCAATAGAAATTGGAAAGTCAGGGCTGGGTTTGGGGAAAATAGTATCTAGATGTTTAACAAACACCCCTGGCTATCATCCAGAAGAGAACACTCCATACAAAGACTCTATACATAACTATCAATTGTGAAACCAAAAAATAAGAGGTGAGGATCAATAGGAATAATAACGAGGTGGTGATTAAAGAGGGGGGAGCTTCTCCAAGCCTCTGCCTTCACTCTCAGAGTTTCAGGAGGGCAAGCCGCCCCAGCTCTGCAAAGCCTATTTACATTGGTTGTCTTTTAATCTCAGCATATGATTTTGAAGCTCTGCAACCTACACTCCTTATCACCTGATATTCCACACTACGATAAATAAACAATGAACCTGTTATTCCAAACTTTCACCAACTGTACTTTCTTTGACTCTAAGGCTAAGTACTTCAGTTGTTTTGATTGTCATTGGCCAATTTTCAACATAGAGCAAGATGAAATGTAACTCTCTCTTTTATCTTCTCATTAAGCATTTTGCAACATGTTTATACTTGGAAAGTGTACCCAAACCATTAATTTGATATTTTTTAACAGTTACAGAACCTGATGGCATGGGAGGAATAACTTTACTATGCTATTTCTCACAACCAAAGCACAGCAAGCTTATTTTTCTTTAACTCAAATATACATCTTAAAGCTTATAATGAAGCACAGATCTCTAAATCAATTCTTAGAACAATCAGTGTACCTGTTTTACTGTCTGTGCACCTCTCTCTTATAAATATGTAAGCTCTTGTAATGTAAGCACTAGCCCTCACTCTTTTTGTTCATATACCAAAGGAGCATATTTAAATTGTATTAGTTATTTGAGAATATTGTACAATATGTATTTGATCATATTCAACCCTAACTCCCTAACTCTTCCCAGACCTACTCCACCATCCACACAAAACCTTTTGTCTTTTTTTTTTTTGTTTTATACAATTCAAGAACAATTTGCACCGGGTGGTGGTGGGGCATGTCTTTCATTCCAGCACATGGGAGACGGAGGCAGGCAGATCTCAGTGAGTTCAAGGCCAGCCTGGTTTACAAAGTGAGTTCCAGGAGATCCAGGACTGTTACACAGAGAAACCCTATCTCAGAAAATAAAAAAAGGAACAACTTGCTCTGCCCAAATATTCTTGAATGTATTGTCTTCCTGTGGAGAATATTGACTTACCTGGTGCTGTTCCCAGTAGCTAGCAAGTGCTAATAGCTCCATTGTTAGGGGTTGGGTTATGTGATCAAGTCTCCCTCAGTGCTGAGATTTGGTTTGTCTTGGGTTTACACAGGGCTTCTGCATACTGCCACAAATGCTGTGAATTTATACATGTAGCTACCTGTTGTGCACAGCAGATAGTTTCCTTGTAGTCATCCACTACCTGAGACTCCTACACTCTTTCTGCCCTCTCATCCACAATGATCCCTGAGCCTTAGGAGGACAGTATGTAATATAAATATCCCATTCTGTGCTGGACATTCTGTAGCCTCTTCTTCTCTGTGCCTTGGCCAGCTGTGGATCTCTGTATTAATCACCATCTACTGCAAACAGAAGCTTCTCTGATGAGAGTTGATTAATTCATTAGTCTATGGTTATGATGATATGTCAGGGAGAATCGGTGTAATTCTATGTCCATTTAGCAGAATAGATAGTAGTAATTTTTTGCCTAGGGCCTATGACTTGTCTAGGCATAAGTTCTTGTTCCAACAGTTGGTGTCAAATAGAGGTTGTATCTTGTGGATTAGGACTTAAATTAAATCAGTAAGTGTTTGGTTAATCCCATGATGTTCATACCACTATTGTACAAGTGGGCATGTATTGCCAGACCAGTCATTATTATAGTTTATGGGTTCACAGCTGACTAACACTGATGATTACTTTTCTACTCTGATAGCATTCACCTTCCAAAAACACAATGGAAGCTAGACAGTAGGGATGCCAAGTCAAGTTTTCTCTGTTAATTTCTCTCTGTTCTATGACTAAAGTATAATGTATCTTCAGCAATAGAGCTTTACCATCAAGTTCTAGTGGGTAACCAAGAGCACTGACAATTTCATGTAATATCTGGGGGTCAATGGTATCCCACTGGCCAAGAACTTAAAAATAACTAACCCACCTCTGGCACAGGGACTTACATTTCTTAGACATACAGAGAGAGAGAGAGAGAGAGAGAGAGAGAGAGAGAGAGAGAGAGAGAGAGAGAGAGAGAAGACTTTAAAAGGATGGAAGTCCATCATCAGTCATAACAGTAGCTTAATTTTTATGTACTGTGCACCTTTTGAAATAATGTTATAAAGCACCTTTCATAGTGACTCAAATAGATACAGTCCTACTTATCACATGAGGAAATTGAGACCTAGAAATGCTACATAATTTGCTGAAATACCTAGAAAAGCTTAATTGGGATCACTAAATTTTAAAGAGTTTAAAATTAAATTTCATGGTTAATGTAAAATGAAATTTTTCTATCATGTCACATATACATTATCTCACATAAACACATGGATTGATTTTGGTTTCCTTTTGAACGTTTTGGAAATCAGGTCTGAGAGATTAAGTCACTTGGTCAGAGTCACACAATTAGTATGTGACATAATTAAGATTACAACTAGTATCTGAGGATAGAGAGGGTTTGGTGGTTAAGTGTATTGTCTGCTCTCATAGAGGACCCACATTCAATTCCTAGCACCCATATGGTGACTCACATATTCCAGGGAATCCAATACCCTCTTCTGGCCTCCATAGGAATCACTGGATTACATTCATGCAGGCATAACAGACATAACACAAAAATAAACACATATACATCTAAATGTAAGAGCCAAAGGGGTCAAGGACACCATGAAAATATGGCCCACAGAATCATCTAAGCAAGGCTCATAGGGGATCACAGAGACTGAAAGTGACAATCATAAAGCTTGTATGGGTCTGACCTAGGTCCTCTTCATATATGTTATGGCTGTGTACCTAGGTGTTCTTATGAGACTCCTAACTGTGTGAGTGGGGGTATTTCTGACTCTTGCCTACTCTTTTCTTCCTACTAGGTTGCCTAGTCAAGCCTTGATATGATGGTTTTTTTGCCTAGTCTTATTGCATTGTTTGGTTGATATGCCTGGGAGGTCTGCTCTTTTCTGAAGGGAAACTGGGGAGGAGTGGATCTGGGGAGAAGGGAGGTAGAAATGAACTGGGATGAGTGGTAGGAGTGGAAACTGTGATCAGGATGTAATGTATGAGAAAAGAATAAAAAGAAACTACTAAAGTCTTGTGATTTTCAAATCAGAGTCGTTCCTACTCTAAGACAATGAAAGAGAACTGGTACATAACCAGCTTGTTACCTCTTGAATTTGCTCATTAACAGACTGTTGAGTTACTCTCTTTATTCTTGCTCCTTTCTAGCAACAGGTATTGATTTTGCACCTTTTTATTGGAAGCATTAATTTATTGCTCACATACAAGTTTTCTCTTCTGAATATTACATGTTGATACAACAAATAAAACAAATGATATATGTGTCTCAGGGCCTACAAAGAGCAACATAGTAGTACAGTATTAGTGGTATTACTTTATAGAGATTCAGCCACTGTTTAAATCCCAATAGGAAATTAATGTAGTAACATTCTAATATGTTCAGTATAAATGTCACTAATCAAGAGGAGATAGCACTGAACAATTTATGATATACCCTAAATTCTAATAATCAATAAATATTCTCCAAACAAGTATCATGATTTAAAGTACTAAAACTATGAAAAGGTAAGAATTTCTATTAGCTCAATTAAAGCTTGTTAGGCTTTGAGTATGTGCCAGGTGACATTTTGAGTACTAAGAGTAAAATCACAACTAGCAGCATTCTAATTTTGACCTTGTTTCATGAAGCTAACATTGTTCTAAAGACTATCAAAACAGCAAGCACAGGAAATAGAAAATGAATAAAGTTATTGAAAACGATAATCATCATGAAATAAATGGATAAAAATAATGGCAGAAAGAAATGAGACACACATTTTATATTTGATTGTCACTGAAAAAGGTTTTAAGGAAAATTTAAACATTCCTTTATACTTAGTGAACAAATATAAACACTCATTTATTTTGTATCTGTGGATTTAACCAATTACAGATTGAAAATATTCATAAAAATCATATCTGTATTGACAAGATGCCAAGATTTTTTAAATTTCCTGAAATAAAATATTATACAGAATACTTTAGAGAATACTTTTATTGTATTTGGGGTTATAATTAAGATAGAGATAATTTAAGTATATGAGAATATATATATATATATATATATTTCATGAATTTTACCATCCATGGACTATCTTGGAACTAATAACTGAGGGTATACAGAGAAAGCAATATAGACACTGTATAGTATATATTAAGAGCAAAAATTACCTTTTCTTTTAGAAGCTTAATTTGTTGGGGAATAGAAATTATTCTTAACAAAAGGGGAACAAGACCACTTTCATTTGTGAAGATGTGATATACAATAATAATATTTAAATAAATATATATGTGAAATATGTATATATACATGCAAGTTTTTCCAGTTACATGGAAATGGTTAAAGCAATACAACCAAAAAACAAGCCACGTTGTCATATGTTTTGGAATCATCAAGTTATAAATTTGAGGAAAATTATAATGCAATTATATTGTGGTATCGCTTTGAAGCTATATTTTTGATTAATATCAGGTCCAATTTAACCTCTTTTTCTTTCAGTACTAACTCTAAAGGATGTTTTTCACATATAAGAAAATAGAAAGATGCTACTTTCCTTGGTATTTTTAAGATTCCATCATTTTAATCTTATGTCATTTAAAAAATATGGAAATTCATTCATTGTTCTTTGTCTTAGAAACAAACTCTCTCCAAGTCTGCGTGTGGACCTTTTCCACAGATTTGGATTTTAGAAGTATAAAATTATTGGTGAATTGTTCAGACTCATCAAGGGGAATTTTTAAAAATCCAGTTTACCTTCTTTCATTTTTCTTGTTTTATTTTTGTTTTTCATACAATGAAACAGAGCTGTGACATTTATTACTAGAGATTTGTTGTTGATATCAAGGTTTGGTGGGTAGCTCAAGAGGTTACTAAAAAGCAGTCCTGAAAAAGGCTGTTGGACATTTGTTTTTGCCTCTCCTGGTTTTTCAGAGATGTTTCAAAAATGTTCTGATTATAAAGCTTTCTTAGTTTGTAAGGCTAGGTCTATCTTTCTCTAATACTTGGGGTTGCTGTATCATGCACATAAAGTCAGGAATACTGTGATAACTTAACAGGTACTAAGATAGATGGTAAAACAATGCCCTTAAGATAATTAACTAAGTCACCAAAAGTAGCAGTTTGTACAGAAAAATGTGTATATTCTAAACAGAGAGAGGATAATCCCAAAAGCAGCACCACCAGGGAAAAGGAGAATAAAGGTCTTTTTAGGCCCATTAACGCAACCTGAGGTTATTTTGACAAGAAATGATCAGATCCCTTTGGAAATTTCTTAATGAATTTTCTATTGTTCTACTGGTTACTGTTGTATGTCTGATGCATTGTCATAAAATCTTATACCTGGGTTATAGTTTTGGATGATTATAGAACTAAATTTTGTAGCTCTTTTGGTACAGTGGCTTATACTCAAATTGTACAAAGCATTTCTTCTGTGACCTATAAGAGGATCTGACTTTCAAAGGCCAAAACATGGCAAAGGAGAAAAGGAGAACATTGCCAGAGGCCCTCAAACTTCTGACTAGTGATATAGGACTCAATGCACTTACTCAATTTGCAATCTGTAAAATTACCTCAGGTGATTTTGTATTCTCATGTGATTTCCATGCAATCATTAGCCAATTTCTAAATACCAGCTCCTCAGTTGAAATTTCCCCAGTAAGGATAGGAAATGAAAGGATGAGTTTCAGGAACTCTCTTACTTAACTAAAGCTTGGTATGTTTCCTGGGAATGAAGAAACACAGTAGTCAACATCCTGATTATGCAAACCTTGCCTTCCTCTTTATTAGTACTTACGCTAAAAACAGAATGGGCAATGATCAGCTATGCACAGGTATTTCCTGAATGAATCTCCACCAAAGCAATAGCCACACAAGTGTTATCTATAAAGTAAATTTTTACTTGCCATTCTGTGTGACAATCTCTTCCTTTTGAATGGAAAATAGAGGGACTTTTTCATGGCCAGTAAGCATTGATTTGACTAAAAGCTGTAAGTGTTTTAATTACTTAAAACTGTTTTCCCACAGAACAAACATGCCATGCTTGTTGGCACACTTTAAATGACTTTAATGGCATCAATATTAATATCAATTATACTAATTGAGTACTTACTGTGCATTTTTCACTGTGAATAGTGATTTCCATGCCTTATTTCTCCACTTATTCCACTAAAAGTATAATACAAAACAAGGGTTACTCAAATTGGTTTTTGAACCAAAGCAAGTAAACTCCTGCCAGTCTTCAACAAGAACACAGACATGAAATGCCAAAACCTCTGTTTACTGTTACAACACAATATATGTCTCATTAAACTCTAATGTTATTCAATTCATGTAGCGTGTCAAACTTGGCTCAAACCATGTTATTGTCATGTGTGGTAAGACTGTATCACTTGTGGTATTTCCATATTCATTTATCAACTGTCAACCAAACAGATATAAAGCTGACATATTTACCTTCATCAAAAGATAGTTGTACTGTAACTTTACAGATTAAATTTTTTGAACTGGCTACCAATGAACATCAGAAGATAAATTTCAAATTTGCAGCATCACTCACTTCATTGTGGATAAAAAGAACAAGAAACTCGAGCTTGGTGAAATTGCTTTAAAATCTCTTCTGTTTCACCTATCAGAGTACTTATGGGATAGCTCTCTTTAGTCTAAGTGTTGTTAAAACCAAACATACAAGATAAATGTGTATGTATATTATTGTTTATTGTGAGTAATATAGTCACCATTGCAGACTAGATTATGTAGATTAATTAGCCAGAAGCAGACTCATTTGTCACATTAAAATTTTAGATGTTGATATATATTATGCATTATAGTGTTCATTAAGTCATTTAATATAAGAATCACTATTTCACTCCTATAATCAAAAATTACTTCTGTTTACACTTTCAATAAGCACATTTTTTGTTTAATTTTTCTTGTGATGTTCTCATTATATTTTGTACAACCTAATTTTTAGGTCTGTTGAAATCTTATGAGAAGATAGGCTTAGTGGACTCTGCTTCCACCCTGCAAGCACAGATTTCTCATCGCTCTTCCCCCCTGGTCCACACCTGCCATTAGTTCCCCATGGATGATGATATCTCTTCACTGGTTGTCTATAGCTCCAGCATGTGCACAGCTGACTTCACCAGTGACAATGCTCCCTGAGAGATCTTCCTCTTCATCATGCATCTCTCATTGCACCAAGGCATGATGGTGGGAATGGGCCAGAACAACTCCTGTGAGGGCAACAAGGCCCAGAGCAAGAAAGGTATTCTGACCTGAAGTACCACACAGAGCATAGCATTGTCACCAACTAGGATGACATAGCGATGATCTGGTATCACATCTTCTACAACAAGCTGTGTGTAGTCCTGAAGGAACACATCATGCTGCTCACCAAGGCCCCCCTTAACCCCAAAGCCAACTGTGAGATGATTCAGATCATGTTCAAGATTTCCAATATCCTAGCCATATACATAGTCATCCAGGCCATGCTGGGCCTGTATGTCTGTCATCTTACCACCCATATAGCAATGGACAGAGGAGATGGGCTCACCCACAGCATGCCAATCTATGAGGGCTACACTCTTCCCCATACCATCCTGCCTGTGTACTTGGCTGGGCAGCACCTGACAGACTGCCTCACAAAGGTCCTGACATCTTAAAAGCAGCTATAGCTTTCCTACTGCAGCTGAGTGGGAAATCATATGTTGCATCAAGGAGAAGCTGTGCTATGCTGCCCTGGATTATGAGTGAGAAATGGCCACTGATACATCCTCCTCCTCCTTGGAGAAGAGTTAAGCACTACTGGAAGGCCAAGTCATCACTACAGTCAACAAACACCCACTGCCCCAGGTACTCTTCTTCCTGGGAATGGAATCCTTCAGCATCCGGGAAACTACAGTTCAGTTCCATCATGAAATGTCATGTTGACATCCACAAAAACTTCTATGCTACCACAGTGCTATCAGGTGGAGCCACCATGTACCCAGGTATCACTGACAGAATGTAGGAGATAACTACTCTTGCTCCCAGCATGATAAAGATCAAGATCTTTGTTCTTCATGAATGTAAATACTCTGTGTGGATCAATAGCTCCATCCATCTTAGCAGGTGTGGAGCAGCAAGCAAGAGTACAGCCAGTCTAGACCCTCCATCATTCACCTCAAATGCTTCTACACAGATTGTTACTGAGCTGCATTTTACGTGCTTTCTTAACAAAACCTATCTTATGCAGAAAAATAAGGCAAAAACATTGGCATGGCTTTTTATTATTTATTTTTTAAATTTTTGTTGCTGTTGTTGTTGTTCATTTGTTTTGTTTTGTACTCAGGATTTCAAAGTGGATCAGTGAAGACAACAGTATTCAGTTGAAGCAAACATCCTGAAAGTTCTGCAATGAAGCTGAGGACTTCAGTTGTATATATTTTATAGTCACTCCAGGTTTCTATGAGATACATGGCTAAAGGGTGCCTCTTGCCCACTCAGAAGGTGTTTCCCATTCCCAAAAGGAAGATGACCCTATCGTCCCTGAGTACATGCCGGAGAGGTGACAACATTGCTTTTTTGTAAATAATGTATTGTAAAAGTTTTGTTTTGTTTAGTTTTGTTTGTTTAATCTACTGCCTTAATACTTTTTTATTTTCATTTTTGGATAGTCATCATGCCCCCACTTTTTGACCAATGTGAGATGTAAGAAGGCTTTTGGTCTCCTTAGGAGTTGGTATGGAGATAGGGCTTGCCTATATACTGACTTGAGATTTGAAGCAAGTTGAATAAAAGTGCACACCCTACAAACAAAAAAGTAGGCTTTTTCGTGCTGAGCAAAGCCATTTGATCTTTGTGTAAACATTTGCTCACAAGCAATGACTGTCCTCCTTTTCTTCATTCATATTTAGCAATACATCCATATTTTATGTTTTGAAACCATTAGTTAATAATTAACCATATTTTAAACAATATGGCCTTTTATCACAGATAATTTGACCAGTATTCCACTAAATTCAACATATTGAAAATATGATTCTTTAAGATGATGCTGTCATCTCATACTTAAGTATGATGGTTGCCCAAATAGAATATGACTGACATTATTTGCATATTCCAAATTGGGAAACTGTCCTAGTTAGAGTTTCTATTACTATGATAAGACACCATGACCAAAAGCAACTTGTGGAAGAAAGGGTTTATTTTAGACTACAGTTCCACATCCCAGTCAATCACTGAAGGAAGTAAGGGAAGAACCTCAAACAGGACAGGAACCTGGAGGCAGAAGCCATGGAGGACTGCTGCTTACTGGCTTGCTTCCCATGGTTTACTCAGCCTGCTTTCTTATAGCACTCAGGACCATCAGCCCAGGGTTGGTACAGTCCACAGTGGTCTGGGCTCTCCCACATCAAATATCAGTCAAGAAAATGTACCACAGGATTGTCCACAGGCCAATCTGTTGGGAGCATTTTCTCAGTTTTTTCCTCTTCAAAAATGATGCTAGCTTTTGTCAAGTTGACATAAAACTAGCCAGCACAGAAACTCAGCAGAAAACAAATGATCTACCTCTGCTAAGCTGTTGAGTGGAAGAGCCCAAGTGTGTTCCAGATTCTTAAAGCCATTCTTTTCTTAAGCAATACTATGTGCATATAGCACCAACTTCGGGAATTTTTAAGTATAGTGGTATAGGCCAAAGAACACCCCCTCGCCACCCCGAACCAGTGGAGAATAAGTAATCATCATGCTGACCCATCAACTCTGAATATTATACTCCAAATATTTTACCGTAAAGGCCACAAAAATCAGGAGTTGGAGCTGACATATCATTGTCATATATATTTCAGACCCTTTTAAGTTTCCCCAGTTGTCCCAATATTGTTGTTTATAGCCAAAGGATCTAGGCAACTACAGTGTATTTCATTGTGACATTTGATGTCATGTTTTAATTCCTATCACTAGCATAGTTGAAGTTTAACTTTATAGCTATACAAATTATAGAAAAGTTACTTTATGAATTATATCTCAATCAAATTTGTCTGCTAATTAACATGATGTACTTTTGGTTACATACTGAAAGGAGTCTTACAAAATCAATGTTTTATCCATTTTATTCCATCATCAGGCTGTACACAATTTCATTTTTCATTTTTACCCCCATTACAGACACTTAGTTTAAGGCAGTGTATTGCATTTTCTTCACTTCAGTTGTCAGTCTTTTTATATCTTGTTATTAATAAAAGTAATGTTTACTAATGGTACCCCATGAAAGGCACTTATAGTATCCTTGGAACATGTTCCCTTTATTGAGAATGCAATGCTTTGTAACAAAGCAAGATGTTTTAGGTTTATAGAGTGTTTTGCTGATCCTGGTCCCTTAAAAAGCCATTTCCAAAGAACTTTATTCAGAAGGCAACTTCTTAGCCATGGTTATACTCCTAAATATCAGCCTTCATTACCCCCACAGCTCTTTTTATTGTACAAATAAATAGATGTTCACTAACACAGGTTCAAACACACAGCATATATATATACGTGTGTGTGTGTGTGTGTGTGTGTGTGTGTGTGTGTGTGTATGTAGTTACTGTAACAACTCTAAGAAAATACAGGTGGCAGAAATTCTAATGACTTCCTACTTCTGATTAAATGCATTACTTATTGCCTAAGAGCTCATGACTATATCTTCTAATGGAAAGAAATTAGCTTTGTCAATGACCTGAACCATTTTCCTATAGCTCATACATCTCTTATAGCCTTTCCCCTCTTCTATGTATTAAGTAATAGCCAAATACTAGTAAAAATATTTAGAGTTGTGTAGTCAGCCAAATGTAGTCAGAAGTTTTCCTGTGTCCTGCCCGACCAATGGTCAGGACAAATCTCTACTACTCATGTTCCCCAAGTAAACATACAGGGGCTTATATTAATTATAACTGCTCGGCCATTAGCTCAGGCTTATTATTGACTAGCTCTTACACTTAAACTCAGCCCATTCTTATTAATCTATATTATCACCACACGTTCCATGGTTTTACCTGTGTGCCATTACATGTTGCTCCCTGGACAACAAGATGGTGTCTCCTCACTCTCTGCCTTTCTTCTTCCTGTCTCTCTCTTCAATTTCCCACCTAGCTATTACCTGATTTGCCATAGGCCAAATGGCTTTATTTATCAACCAATCAGATCAACACATATTCACAGGGTACAGAAAGACATCCCACAGTGCTTCCCCATTTCTGTTTAATCAAAAAGGAAGATTTTAACTTTAACCTAGTAAAATTATATATAACAAACAGTTATCAAGCAAGAATTATAGATACAATATCTAGTCTATTTGTATTTGGAAAAATTAAATAAAATATTCTATCATCTATCCCATATTTATGAGTCTAAAGCTTCATATCTAATTCATCTTTTATCATAATCAAGAAAAATTATAGCTATCTAGTCTTCAACTACATCAAAGACCCCAGAAGGGTATAATATTACCTCAGTAAACAGAAAATGCATTGTAAGCAGCTTCCAAAATTCTGGAAATGACAGAGACATCTGCCTGTCTCAACAGTCACCCAAAGTTCCTCTGTAAAGTTGGGGCGTCCGCCTTCAGCCTATAGGCCTAGAGTCTCTCGGTTGCTTTTTGTAAAATTATAACTGCTTGTCCATTTTGGACAGCATACTATCAGCAGTCAATGTGAGGGCACTTTCTTGCCCAGTGGCTAACTTTTGCTACAGTGAAAGTTAACTCAGTGGCTGAGGAGTTATAATATAAGCTTCTAAGTGATTATTTTATAAGCTGGGTGTAGGACTCCAGGGCCAGACAGGAATGGAGAAAACTTTTGACTACAGGGTTGATAAATTATCCCCTGAAATTGAGAATTCCAAAGATGAGACAAACAGCTAGAAAGTGCATTCTATTATGGGAGAAGTAACAGACTTCTGGATCAGAGAGGTGGTATGCGACTGAGAGAAGATATTTTAAGTTTATGACTTGCCAGATTTTCTTTTTGCAAGATATTTAACTTCAACCCCAGAAAGATATTGACTATAACTAAGGCATATCCCAAGGAGCTATTAGGCAGGAAGAAAGGAAAATTATTAAGGGACTGCTGGACATTGGCTTCTTGGAGTCTAATACAATGCCAGCATATGATGGACCACAGGAATAAAGAAATTACATGAATAAAAGTTTTAAGAACCATGTAAATGAATGAAGCAACATTAAAAATAAATTATTAAAGGAAGTACTGAACACACACACACACACACACACACACACACACACACACACACACACACACACACAATCAGTGAATACTTTTTACAGGCCAGACTGTAAACTAAAGTTTTAGCTTTCACTTAATTCTGACCAATGTGCTCAAAATCTGGGGATGTTTTGGTATTATTTCTCCCCAGATACATCTGTGTATGAAGTCAAAAGGTCCCTTCAGTAACAGATGTACCTAATGCCAATGAATATCAGGTGAAATTAGTGCCACATTTTAACTGTCCTTAAAATTCCACTTCAAAGGGTATTTGCATTTGCTTCTTTGGACCCAAGAGTGTCATATCACCCACCAGTGAGGCACACCTATTAAATATTTCCTGACTCTGTTTTGATGATCTGGCACCTGACAACTAAGGGAAAATATAAACCTAAAAGATTCTCACGGGACCTTTAGCTTGTTTTGATGAGTCTAGAAGAAAAGGAATTGAAAATACACACTTAATCAGTGTGTTTTGAGAAAAGGATGGAAATTTCATTTTACCCTCATGGGGCTGATAGTTCCTGCAATCATTATTACTCGGTGTTTTCTGCACCAAAGGAAAAGTTTAAAGATCCAAAGTGCTATCAAGTATGATTGTTGTATATTGTAATATAATCTGCACCCAGGTGTAATATATAGACAAGTAATTTGCATATATACATGCATTAATGGTAACCAAATAATGCATAATTATATGACATAAATAAAAAAAACATTTAAATGTATGGTTAGAACCCCCTTTTACTTGAAGAAAATAGTGGAAGCAAAGAAAATACTAAAAGGGAAACATAGTTGTTGTAATTGATATTTTCTTTTGTTATGTTTAATTTTGCTGTTATGAATTGTAATATAACTATTTCAGTTTTCTTATGGTCATATGAGACCCCTGTAAAAGGGTTGTTTGACCCCTAAGGGGGTCATGACCCACACGTTGAGAACTTCTGGATTAGACATGAAACATACAGTCTTCCAAGTGTCTTTTTTTAATTAAGAAAAATTTTTAATTCATTTTACATACCAAAAATCCCCTCTTCCCTCCTTCTGCCCCTCCAGCCTCCCCCTCCCAACCCACTCCCCATTCCCTCTTCCGAGAAGGTAAGGCCTCCCATGACGAGCTACATGTAATAGAGACAGGTCAAAGCCCCTCCCCCTGCCTCAAGGTTGTGCAAGATATCCCATCTTAGAAGTGGGCTCCAAAAGGCCTGCTCATGCACCAGGGATGGATTCTGATCCTACTGCCAGGGGGGCCCCTTAAGCAGAGCAGCTACAAAACTGTCTCCCTATGCAGAGGGCCTATCCTGGTCCCATGGAGGCTCCATAGCTGTTGTTCTAAATTTCGTGAGTTCCCACTAGTTTGGTTTGGTTGTCTTTGTAGGTTTCCCCATCATGATCTTGATGCCCCATGATCATAGAATCCCTCTTCTCTCTCTTCGACTGGACTCCTGGAGATCAGCCTGGTGTTTGGCTGTGGATCTCTGCATCTGCTTCCATCAGTTACTGGATGAAGGCTCTATGATGACAGGGCATTCACCAATCTGATTACTGGGGTAAGTCAGTTCAGGCACCCTTTCCACTATTGCTAGTAGTCTAAGCTGGGTTATCCTTGTGGATTCCTAGGAACTTCCCTAGCACCAAGGAGGACCCAAAGATAGATGAATGAATCACCCTGAGAAGGGGAAATAGATGAGATCTTCCAAATGTCCTTATCATGAAGTCCTAACTTATTTCCCTGTATACATCATATCTCCTTTTTATTAACTGACACATCTTTGAATTGTTTAAAAATGATGCATAAATAAATAAATAAGTAAATAAATAAATACATACATAAACACATAAATAAATATCTTAACTGACTATTCTTCAGGAAAAATGTCTGGCTAAATATGCAGCTTAGTTCTTCTCTCAGAGAGATAAAGATTTGAAAATAGAACTCCTATGTACTTTGAAATTAAAATAATGGAATGGAGAAAGCTGATTTCCAAATAAGAAGATGGCCAAACACAACCAGTAGTCTGAACTTCAAATACTTCTTTGTTTCATGAGTCACATAGCTAGTGAGAGCAAAGAAAGAAATAAAATCTATGTTCCTTTTTCATACTGCACCATGAAGGGCAACATTCAGCTGTTTTTAATTTCAAGCAGTCAAACTATAAAAAGAAGCATTATTTTAGAGTCCTTGAGATGACTTATAAAAAGCCTTTCAAAAGATTAAAGTGTTAGTGGTTCTATGTAAATGTCTCAATTGAAATTAAAATTCTTAAAAATAAATGTTTACCCTGCTTTACATTTAGGTGGAAAAACACATTGCCTCACCCATAAGCAGAGTGCTATTTAACTACCTGCTGAATAGTTAAGTGGTTCAGCTGCCTCTTGTTCTAGACTGAATGAATGGTATGGATAGCTTTGCAGTGGAACTATGCAGCTTTTTGTTTCTTTATTGATAGCATTCTCTTTTGGAGACAAGATCTCACAATATAATTCTGGCTGGCCTGGAATTCTATACAGATGGGGTTGACATCTAAATCACAGAGGCCTGCCTCTGCCTCTGACTCCTTAGTGCCATGTACCACCATCATGCCCAGCCTGTTAATAGAATTCTTCATTTTGTCCTCTTCCTATTATCTCCTTCATTCACTTAATCAACTATAAACCTAAATATCTATGACATCCATACTGTACACGTTATATATATATAGAAACTGGTCTTGTTTATCACATTATAAGCATGTATCCAACATTATTTTTCATAAAATATAGTGGACTATATGTGCAGAAAAATTCTTCCTGGTTCATAACCTAAGCTTGCCTAGTAACTTGTCATCAGCCTAGACTATATTATATACATTTCTGGAAAGATAGTAAACTAGATGTTTAGAGACAAAATCCTCAATCAGAATACCAAAACCTGTAAAACCCCAACATAGCCCAAATGCCAGCAAGTGGGGCGTTGGGCACACAATCTTTCCCCAAGCTATGGAGCTATTGACAAATGTTAACAATTACTGGGAGAGGAAGATGCAGTTTTCTCTAAGAGTGTGTAGCCCAAATAAATCAGCATTCTCCAGAAGACTACATATTAAGGAATATTGGATTAGCACAAAGTGATCTTGAAGGATTTTTTAATGACACTATATTTGTTGGGTAGGTAAGGAAGACTGAGGGTTGTGGAAGAGTTGAGGGCAGAGGATGAAATCAAAACATTGTACAAAACTCTCAAAATACCGATAAGAATTTTTAAAAATCATAAACCCAGAAAACTTTACAATGCTTAATATGGTATCTTAGATACTCCTATTAAAGCTTTAGTGTGCTTGTAATAAAACAAAATATAAACATAGGAGCTAAAAATGATAATAATATAATAATAGAGGCCCACAGGTATGAACCTCTGGCTATCATGTTTATAGCATGTGCTAGTGCCCACTCATCCCACTGAGTGACAGATGTTTGCAAGGTTCAACACATGATCCCACACTGAGTGGATAAAATATTCTCCTCTGGAGATTTAAATCCAGAATTCAGAAATGGCAATTCAATCTTTTTATGTGGATTTAAATTTGAAAGCTGGAAGACAGCCATATTTTAACCCATGGGCATAGAAGCAAAAGGAATAGTCATTGGTATAAGACAAAGAAGAAACAAAGAAAGAGAAGCAGAAAATCAATAGTATCCCCTGGGTTGAAGGCAGCTTTCTATTTCCTGATTCTGGTCTGGTTTTCAGACCACATTCTTTTCTGTCTGTATTTGTTTGGAAGAGCTACTTCAACAAAGTACTACATACTGAATACATTCAGAAGTTGATTTGCTAACAACTCTTTAGACTAGATGCCTGAGGTCAAGGTATTGATGAAGTTAGTTCCCTCTGAATCACATAGATTGCACGTAAACTTGTAGATGGCTATATTTTCCTATAATGGCTTTGCATTATCCCCATTCTGTGTGAGGATACATCGTATTTTTGTGTTTTCATCACCATTTATTAAATGTACAAGTTAGTAGGTTTTACTGAAACATTTTCATACACACAGAGAAGGTACTTTGATCATATCCTCTGTGTTACCTATCTTTTTGCTTTCTAATAATTTGCTCTTTCCATATAAAGATCTCAAAATACAGTCACATACCTAGAAATGTCATGTTGGAACTGTATCATATGAACACCAAGAACATAACTAGGCCTGTTACTCCTATGATTCCACAAGTCAGAACTTAAGTTTTATATAATCCATAAGAAATTATGCTAATTTTTGACATAGTATTGTAGACAAGGAAATATATAAACAACAGCCAAACAATAACTGAAAGCTATTCAATTACCATAGTATTTTAGAAAAATGCTATGAAAAGTTCTAATTTGACACACTTCAAAGTTTCCCTAAAATTTTCTGTATCCCCTTTTCTATTTAAAATCCTATCCATTGTAACACAGTAGCTAACCCTAGTATAGTCCCCTTCCCTGTTGTTACTTCCAGTCATTCATGTCTAAACTAAGTTAAGTATTCTTTCTCTTTCATTTTCTCCTATTACTAATATGCCCTCTTGTTCCATGTTAACTCTTAGAGTCAGTAAAATTATAAAATCAGTTTTAAATTCTTTCATTTCCACTCATCAACTTTCATATTTATTTGCCCTAATTCCATACAAGAAAATCTTACTTACCTATTTGAGCTTATTTTCTGTTACCATGAATACTTTTGTGTGTTATAATTGACAATAACCCTATATACACTTTTCAAACTATGAAGAAATGACTTTAAACCCCTTCCCTCTCTAGGGTAAGGATGCCTTGGCACCAATGTGGAATGATGACCATAAACATTACTCTCAAGGCAATGAATCTAATTACTCTTGCGTTCCTATCAAGAAGCTCAGTAACAAATTTACACATGTTAATTCTAGCCAGGAATACTGTAGCTGTAAGCACATACAATCAATAAATAATTCTACAAAATTAGGTGATGCTACTTACGTCTTACTCTCTACTTATGTCCTCATAATCCTCTCTCTTCCAGAGATACAAACAATACCTAGAACTATCTGTCTCTCCATTGGGCAGAGACCAAATTTATACTTTGGAAAGGGAAATAATTTAGCCTGCTTAATAAAGACAGTGGTTGTGAGTACTTGGACCAATGTGTAACTGAGCTAAATTTTAATGAAGTTTTAGGTATATGTGAAAGTTCTGAAGAATCAAAAGCTACACAGGATGACCAAGGTAACAATGGGGCTGAACAGAGGCAATAGAGGCATGAGTAGGGTAACCAAGTATAGAAAAGCTTAGAATACAAACAATGATGATGTGTCTACAAATATTTTGCATTCTCTGAAATTTATTATTATTATACATGTATCAGTCCTGGGTAGTGTACAAAGGACTTGTTCTTACCATTTACCAGTTCAAGTCCCCGTAGACTAGCTTATAAGTAAAACTATTACATTTCTATTCAATGTCACTTGGACTACTTGGATCTGCTTATTTCCTCTTCTATGTATCTGATGTCTTTATCATGTAACATACTAACTACATTCTTATTCAAGTATAAATCCCTGAGGCTATGGAATTTGGCTTTTATTTGACACAATATCACTAAAAATAATATGAACAATTTTTCTTGGTGAATTTTTAAAATGTGCCTGGAAAAAAATCATTTGCCTCCTCCAACACTGAAATCCAGTGAGTTTCTCCATATCTCAGGATAGTTATCTGCTTGGATATATGTTAGCTCCCTTAGGCTTTTCCTCTCAGTTTTTATATTCTTCTTTGTAACTTAAAATTCTGTTCCTTCCCTTCAGAGAGTTCCTAATTTGTATATGTTATATATAATAAATATTGTGCTGTGCTATTCCAGAGAAATAGAGTCTTGGGGCATCTTTTGAGATCCATTGTAACCAATTAGCATGACTTATTTATTTTCCATATATTTTCATTCTCTACAATGTCTTTCATCCAAGGCCCTCAGATAATTTTCCAAAATATAAACTAACCATCATACAGCCTCTAGAGATTAAAGCAGACAAGGGAGAGAAGGGAAAGCCAATAATATAGTATTCAAAAGAAAAAAATCCCCTATCTACTACATTATAGAAAGACCAATCTTGGGACCATTCAAAATGCAACCTAGGAGCAAAGTCCTTCCTCATAAAAAGGAAAGAATATGGGCACTCAGAATTTATAAATAAATTACTTTGTGTTCCCCTCTCAGAAGATCTCTGCAATACAAGAACTCTAATAGATAGCATTTCTGGGTTTATAAGGTTTTTAATGGTCATGTGTGATTGTCAATGGCAACTTTTCCCAGTACCGAGGAAAACAGAGAAGATGACCTTAAAGAAGAATAGAGTTATGGCACTGGATCAATTTCTGCAGTTAGCAAATGTTCACCATAAGACATAAAGGTAGTGTTAGAAAGGTGAACACCTTCGTGCACCAGAACAGCAGCCAAGACTTAAGAAGACAGGTTTAGAACAAATGAAAATGAAAATATAAAATTTATTCATTAAAAATTATAACTAAACTGTCTCCTTTCTCCTCAAAGATTCATGGAAGGAATTACAGACACTGACAGAAAAGGCTGTACTATGTCCTCTTCCAGACATGCTCAAGTTTCTGCTTTTCTTGTCACATTACCTATTGGAAAAGATAGAAGGATATAGAGAAAGGGAACTGCCTAAGTTATAATGTTATCTATTATCATGTCTCACTGATTAACATAAGCATGGCATTTATATTTCCAAAATTAAAATTATAAGGAATGTAAATGCCATGTTTATTCTAGGCAGTAAGAGATGATAATAGATAACATATATTGGATGGATACAATGTATGAAATGATGAAAAAGTTTAGGTGCATAGTCTTACCCAACTCTGATAATTAAAAAAATACAACATATATACTATCAATATTTTAAAGAGCTAGAAGAAGCAATGGAAAGGCAGAAACTTTCAACAACATGAAAAAAATCACAAGGCTAGTGAGCTCCAGTAACCATTGGACTTAACCACATTTTTTATGACTTACTTGCATTTTTATTTTTTTAGATCATAAATTAAGAAAGAAGCAGATTTTGTGATCAGAACTGATAATAATACAAAGAATTATCACTTTCATATCACATTTAAATTTTAAACTAATTATTGATGATGAGATTGTAAGTTATGGATAGAGCTAGTGGGCTGTGTACTCTTTTCAAGGATAATCATCATCATCACCAAGTTATTTAGATTGCATCATGTAGAATAGTAGAAAGCTTTGGTAACTATCAAACCATTGTGGTGCACATGATAGTCAAAAGTCTACTATATGTTACCAAGTATCTCATCAGACATGGCTGACCCTAAGGAAATATACAACTAGAAAATATCATCCTGAGTGATGTAACCCAGACTCAGAAGGACAAACATGATATGTACTCACTCATAAATGGATACTAGATGTAAAGCAAGGGATAATCAGACTACAAACCACAGCTCAAGACAAACTAACATGGGGAACCCTATGAGGTATGCATGGATCCCCTTGGGAAGGGGAAATAGATGAGATCCCCATGAGTAAACTGGGGATGAGGCGGGCAATAGAGGGTAGGGGGTGGGGGGATGAAAATATAAGGGAACAGGATGATTGAGCTGGAACAGAGACAAAGTGGGAGAACAATGAAAGAGATACCTTGATACAGGGAGACATCATGGGAATAGAGAGAAACTTGGTGCCAAGGAAGTTGCCATGAATGATGGATAACCCCACTTAAGACTACTAGCAATAGTGGAGAGGGTGACTGAGCTGGCTTACCTCGGTAATCAGATTGGCAAATACCCTAACTGTCATCATAGAGCCTTTATCCAGTAAAGGATGGTATCAGATGCAGAGATCCACAGCCAAGCACCAGGCCAAGCTCCAGGAGTCCAGTCGAAGACAGGGCAGGGGGCTTCTATGAACAAGGGGCAGTAAGATAATGATTGGGAAACCTACAGATAAAACTAAACCAAGCTGGTAGGAACTCATGAACTTTAGACCAACAACTGTGGAACCTTCATGGGACTGGACTGGGCCCTCTGCATAAGTGAGACAGCTGTGTAGCTTGGTCTGCTTAAGGGCCCCCCCTGGCAGTAGTATCAGGATCCATCCCTGGTGCATGAGCTAGCTTTTTGGAGCCCAATCCCTATGGTGGGACACCTTGCACAGCCTTGATGTAGGGGGAGGAGTTTGGATCTGCCTCAATTGAATGTGCCAGGTTTTACTGACTCTCCATGGGAAGCCTTATCTTTTTGGAGGAGGGAATCAGGGATGGGTTGGAGGGGGAAGGGAGAAGGGAGAAGGGAAGAAAGAGAGATCTGTGATTGGTATGTAAAATAAAGGAAAAAAGTTTTTCCCCATGTTAAGAATGGGGAACAATATTATGATGCAGGGAATTAGGTCTCTGTATGCTTCCACAGTGGATGGTTTGAAAATAGAAAAATTAAATGAAAGGATAATCAGCTTAGCTGGGATTGACATAATGTCAATTATAATCATTATCAGTTTGGAATTCATGTTTTATTTTTTTAAAAGTGTTTTGACATGATGCCAAATATGAAAAATTGACTGATAGATTATGATCCTTAGAAAGACCTACTAACAAAACTAAGAAAAACATTCACACAGAGACACAGGAGTTTAGAGCAGAATCTACTTCACCATTGCATTATGAAACTGAAGTGGAGCGGACTGAGGTTATTAGAAAACCAACCTTAATTTATCCAAGTACCATTTAAGAATGATCACCAGATACTAGGCACCCCAGAGGCTAAACAGAAGTTAACTGGGATCCTGTAGAAATGTTAGATTTGAAGAGATTTAAGGAAGCAATAGTTTCATATGTTATGAATTCACCTTGTGTGAGGCAGATGTTAAACTGATGGTCCACTCAGACAGAATTATTCCACAAGACAGGAAAGATTTATTTACCAAAGTATTGGAATCTAGTCCTCACTTACGGTGGACTGCCTGATGGAGAGATGAACCTAGGGCCATAGAACAGCAAGGTAGGGTTAGAGGTTATGAGATTTCCCAAGATCATATCCTTGGTAAGGGCTGTTATGCTGAAAAGACAAGTTACATTTGATTATCACACCTTGTCGGTATGCTGTACAGCAGCTTTGAATGATTGTGACAGGGTTTGAAGAATCAGTAAAGAAGACTGAGTTATTTACTAAAATGCAAGGCCCAAAAGAAGCCTTCACTGAATTTTTACAAAGATTGACTTCATCTATAAATAGAATGATATCAGATCCAGAAGTTAGACAAATATTAATTAGGCCTTTGTCTTTGAAAATTCTAATTTAGAGTGCAAAAGAGTGATTAGACTTCTGAAGGCAAGATAAGCACCTATAGATGAATGGATTAGAAATACAGCTGATATTGACTCTAACTCATATGATGATACTTGGATAGGAAAGTAATTTCTACATTTTTTTTAAATTAAAAGGTTAGATGTTTTAATAGTGTTAAATTCGTCATTTGAAAAGGGATTGTAGGCAAGGCATTCCTGGAAACAATGTTTTTTTTTCTTGACATAGTACAAATACAAGGCCCTAGCCTTCTAGAATATGCAAGGTTTGACAAAGAACAGCATTGGACTAATGAATATGAATCAACATGGGACAGGCACTGAGAAATGCTTTAGGGGGCCTCTTGCAGGCCCCCATGTCAAATTTGGTACAATCATTCCTTGTCAGTGTTGGAGAAACTCCTTCACAGAACAATTAAAATACTTAATGCCTGTGGTTAAAACCATACTGCTCTGGATGACAAAACAGCTTCAGTAGATAAAACAAAATTTTCAGAAGAGACCATAAACCAATTATTTTGTCAAACTTCCATTAATGATCAAATATTAAAGCTAAAAATACATATAAATGGCATTGTGTTTGAAGGTTTACTTGACACAAGCATGGTTGTAACAATGTCACCAAAACCTTAGCATCCAGATTGACCTCTTTAGGAGGTAAATATTCAATTTCTAGGGATTGGAACTTTATCTCCTATAAAACAAAGTAGAAGGTGGGTCTAATGTATAAGGCCAACAGGAGAGGTAGGGCCAACAGGACAGGTAGGGAAAGGAAAGCCATATGTGGCTAACATAACAGTGAATTTATGGAGATGTGATTTGTTACAACAATGGAAAATCCAGATTAATTTTCCTCCAATCTCAGAAACAAATGATAAAATAAAGAATGCTTCTGAGAGAAATATTAAAAGGTATTATCAAGAACAGTTTGCGGGGGGCAAAAGGGTGAGGAGTGGGAGATGAGAACATAGGGAAATGGGAGGGTTGAGCTGAAACAGGGACAGAGTGGGAGGGCAGGGAGGGAGATACCATGATAGATGAGGACATCATGGGAATAGGAAGAGGCAGGGTGCTGGGGAGGCTCTCAGGAATCCACAAAGTTGACCCCACCTTGGCCTGCTGGCAGTGGTCCAGAGGGTGCCTGGACTGGTCTACTCTGGTGAAGGGTCTAGTGAATACCCTAACCACATCATAGAGCCTTTGTCCAGTGATTGATGGCGGCAGAGGCAGAGATCCACAGCCAGGCACCAGGCTGAGCTCTGGGAATCCAATTGACGAGAGAATGATGAATCCACCTGGGTTGTGATAATGCCACTGTGTTGACAAATACCACCCAAAGATCAGCTTTGAACTACAAATGGCTCAGGACTACTTCAAAGTGCTTAGCTAAGATGGTCCAGCCTCATAGACAATACTAATCTGGACTTCAGATAAGTCCTGCACTTTCCCATCACACCAAGACTGGACAACATTTAGCTCTTCCAGGACTTGAACATTTTCTTAGGGTCCCCTAAAGATGTTCTCATCCACAGACAACAGGAAGTAATTTTAAGAAGATGACACCCACATTTCAAGAGGTGAGGGGGTGATTTTTGGTCATTTGATGGATTATGGATATTTGACATAATTTGACGGGGATGGGTTACAAGTTGTCACTTGTCATGGTCATGGAGGAAACTGAGCCAAGGAGGTAAGATTCAGGGATTTCATTCTGAAAAGAAAGTATGTGGTGGGGGCATGGGTATAGGAATTATAGGGAAAAAGGGTAGATTATTGAATCTACTTTTAAACTAAAAAAGCAACTACTAGTCTTAAATATTTACATTGATATGTGAGATAGATTATGCTGAAGCACTGGCCCATGCATTAAGCAAACAAAGAGTTGTGAAATGCTGTGAAGAGCACTCTGGCCAGAGGAAACCTGACCCTTAAGCTTCAAACCAAAAGATGATGACATACAGCCTAGAGCCAACCAAGAAATGCCACAGCAACTAGGAGCAAAGCCATCCAAAAATCCACATATATAAACCTCAGCCCTTTGTTTGATAAAGGAGAGTTTGCTTTCAAACCTCCAAAGTCTGTGTCATTGACTTTGTCTACCCACCCCCTGCCCTCAGGATCAGGGACAGCAGGACCCCAGCTGCAGAGCCAGCAACAGGTATGGATTTGGGTATATTGGTAAAAATTTAAGGTTATTTTTGTTACTGTATATATGTTTCTACTCTTGTTGAAGGTATTGTACCTATGCAGTTCATATAAAATGTAGTGTAAATTTCTGGTACTTGAAAGTTATTATTAAAAACTTTTTAGGAATATTAAGAAATACAGTTAGTCATCTAACAATCAAATTTGTGGCCATGTTAGGTATGATTTCAAGGTCAGAGATATATATTAGATAGATAGATAGTCTTCAAAAACTTCAGAGACCAATCAAATACAGCACTGTATTTGGTATTTTATTTGTATTTGGTATTTTAATAGCATAAGGCTTTTCATGACAGTGAGACATGTCTGCTCCTGGCACCACCAATCTACTTCAAAAAAGATGGAGTTTGCTTTCCTTGTGGTAAAGTTAGCCACTGGGCAAGAAACTGCCTTGCTTTGACTGCTGACAATATGCTGTCCAAATTGGACATGCAAGACACAAAAGAACTGGTGACTGGTGACTGCCAAACTTTGCCAAGACAAAGTAGGACAATTCTTGAAAAATTCCTGCTTCACAGAAAAGTCTGTTGATATTCTAGATGTGTAGGCCGAATATGGATGCCCCAATGTTGCAGAGGAACCTTGGGTGACTGTCCAGAAGTCAGATGTTGCTGTCATTTCTATAGTTTTGGAAGTTGATTGCTCTACACTTCCTGTTTACTCAGGTAATACTTTATCCTTCTTGGGTCTCTGATGAAGTTGAAGAACAGATAGTTACAGTTTTACAGCTTTCTTTGTTACCAAATTCAAAAATGAAAATTACAAAAGAAATGTAAGGTTTATAAAGGTTGAGAAATATAAAAGCTTAAGTTGTTTAAGAAAATGTTTTAAGATCAAAAAGTATATTCTATGGCTGGTAATACATGAAATGATAGAAAGCAAATTAGGTAGAGAACTTTGGACTCATCAAGATAAAATAGATATGACTCATTTTTCTCTGAATTTATAAAATGCAAATAGACTGTTATGGTGGTATTTTATTTGTACTGAAATGTGATTTTAATTGTATGTTAATAAATAAAGTTGCCCAAGGGTCAGAGCTATTAGAGCCATAGCAAGAGCATAGAGGTGGTGGTGCACGCCTTTCATCCCAGCGCTTGGTAGACAGAGCTAGGTAGATCTCTGTGTGTTCAGGGATACAGCCAGCATTGGAGACATACGCCTTTAAGACCTGGAGGGCGGTACTTACAGGGAGTGACGAGGCAGTCATGTGTTTGGGTTTACAACCAATGAGAAGGCAGAACAGAAAGATTATATTAAAGACAAACACATAGGAAGTAGCTCTCTTTCCGAGAGGTAGGAGCACCGCAGGAGGAAGGGTAAGATTTTAGCTCTGAGCTCTGACCTCCTGGCTTTCTCTTTTACATTGGTTCTGTGTTTCTTATTTAATAAGACGGTTGGTTACATCTACAGACTGGACATTGTGAATATAATTGTTACATGACAATTGTTCTTATTGTACATAGTTTTACTGTGTTAGAGTTAAAACCTTCCCTGTTTATTTAGACAAAAACGGGATATGTTGTGGGATATTTTTATTGCACTCTGATACTCCTGAGACTGACAATAAAGTTTACCTTGAATCAAAGGGTGGGTCTAGCTACTAGCCAAACAAAATTAGCCATAGAGATTTTCAAGGACTCAGGACATATAGAGAGACACAGGAAGTATTTGGGAGAGGTTTAGAAAGGTTCTTGGCCTTTTGGATTGAGGAATGAAAGAGAGAGAGGAGGTCACCAGTTGCTTCTCTGATCAATCAGGTTCTTAACCCAATATCTGACTCCTGAGTTTATGCTAATAAAGAATAACTAGATAAATGTTTCATTCCCACCAATAGCTGAGGAGTTATGAACAGTTGATGGCTGCTTGGTAGGGAAGCTAGGTTTTCTTCAAGTATGGGGACACCTGGGTCAACCATTTTCCACTGGATATCATGCCTGATCCATGAATATATAGGCAGTATAATTTCGACTGAGGATTATTAAAAAATTAAAGAGGATATGAAGTTGGGAGATATAGATAAGAAACAATTGGATCTCAGAGGAATTGGGGGAGGAGTAAATGGTGAATATGATGAAAATGTATTGTTTGAAATTGTCAAGTAATTAAAATATATTTAGAAATAAGTGTGGATAAATCTTTTAAAAAATCATCACTGAGAAGATACTGAATAAGTTGACAAAAGAGTATAGAGGGAAAAAATTAAAGAACAGGGCCTCCAGGAAATGTATACTTCATTAAACTTATTGCACATTAAGTTTTGAATATAGTTTTAAAATTTTTGAGATGATAATCAAGGCCTAATTTTCACCCAATCTTTTCACAGAAAATGAAAATTCAAAACCTCAGAGATTTAAAACAAGAATGGGTTTGCTAGAATATAGATAATTTTTATTCTAACTGAAACAAAGTAGAGAAGCAATAAGCAATTAGATTAATCACATATTGAAAATAAAACTCCAAAAGATCTTATTCTTAAAGAATGTCTTCTCTAGCTATGAGGAATTTATACAAAGACATACTAAGTGCTTTCCACTTAATTCACAAATATTTGATACCAATCTTCCCATATATGTTTTATTCAATTAATTCATTCAACAAATATATATTAATTCTTTACTAGTATAAATTCAGAGTAGTCCTAAATAATAGCTACAACAGAGGTATGATTAAAATGTAGCCCTTACTTTCAAGGAGCTCACAGTCAACCAAAAATCAAAGGCAGTACAATAATAATTGTGTTAAAACTTTGGAATGAGAAATGACACAGTCTGATAGAGAGAGCCTAAAAAAGACAGTTTTCTCCTGAGAGATTATGGCTACTGGTAAAAATGGCAAAGAAAGCATACTGGAAATGCTACAGACTTATTGTAGTGTTAGATCCCAAAAAAGATGATAATAGAAGCCCTTGCTGCATTACAGAGAACTAAATTCTAAAGAATAACAAGGAGAAAACACTGGATGATTGGCCTTGGAAATGGCTAGAGGTATAGATTACAGATAGTCATAGATGAAATACGGAGTGGCAACTTTATCCACTCTTGTACTGTTATTTCTTTTCTTTCTATTGTAAATCAATGGGAACTTTACCTCTTTGATGAAATGAATAGTGACTTTAAGGCATTTTGAATTCTAAAACAGTCAGTCAATGCTATAGGAAAGGTAATGATACAAGCTCATTTTCTGGAGAAAACTATTTTTTAAATCCCCTTACCATTGCCACTAAGTTTTCATTACCTGATACTAATAAAGATCCTCTAAGTCTTAACAAAAATCAACTATATATTCAGACTAGAATGACAATAGTAGATACCCCCAAAACAGTTTGTCTATATCTTCTAAACTGACATTTTAATCTTAAATAAGTAAACATGATACCAACTAGGGAAATGTGTAGTGTTGCAGCTAAATATGATAATTATTATCATCGTAGCATTTTGATCCAAGTGGAATTAGAACACAAAATAAGACTGAACATTAAAAGGCAAAAATGAAGAAAAAGTAGACTTCATAAAATCTACATATTGAACAATAACATATAGCAAGCATGAGCTTTACCAGGTGATATTGACAAATGGAGAGTAAATGTTATCTCAGTAAAATATTGTTTCTGTTGTGCATAGAGACACATATACATCTGAAGGTATTTTCCTTGTAGGAGCACAATGGCTACTTTAATTTCCATTTCCACCCAGAGTAATGTCAGAGACATCAAAAGTTGGGTTTGTAGTTCCTATTGAAACATTGTCTTCTACAAACAACTTGAGAAATTAATGTGACTATATTATAGCAATAGCTACTACACCAAGTAATGTATTAATTGTGAGTGTTCGTGAAGTTTCTATTTATGACAATATATTGAAAAAAAATCCTAGTTAAAGTGTCTTTAAACTTACCCTCAAAGCTGTCACATAATTTTATTCTTCTATATGGTTCAATAACCACTTCTCTTCATAATTAGTGCAAAAGTTTCAAAGACCTAAGGAGTATAGATCCTCCATCCCATCTCAAATTTAAAACATTAACTTTAAAACAGACAAAATTTCAGATACTAACTCTCATAAGAATATTCACTCAGTTATAAAATTCAAAAGTAAAGAAACATCTAACTCTTCCAAATAAAATATCATTATGTTGAGCTGGGCGGTGGTGGCGCACGCCTTTAATCCCAGCACTCGGGAGGCAGAGGCAAGTGGATCTCTATGAGTTTGAGGCCAGTCTGGTCTACAGAGCAAGTTCCAGGAAAGGCTTCAAAGCTACACAGAGAAACCCTGTCTCAAAAATAAATAAATAAATAAATCACTATGTCATTGTTAAAGCCATAGAAGAAACCTTAGCGTAGAAAAATTAGGGATTATAGTTAAAAGGTTTAATCCCAAGAAATTTTACTTTAGTACTTTTCTGTACCATCACTTGGTGACAGAGTACTTCACATTTCCATTTAAGCCAGATCCTGAATTTATTGTATTTACCCCAGTGGGAACAGCCAATTATGTACAATGAGTATTAGACTCCAAAGAAATCTTGAGAGTCAGAAAGGAAAATCAGGATCTAAACTGAACATGCCTGTAATCCTAGCACAAAACAGGCTGAGAAAGGATGATTGCAATTTTGAAGTCAATCTTCACTACATTTCAATGTTCTGACTCAGAATATACAATAAACAAAAAAGAAATGAGAGGATTTACATTTTGAATGGTATCCAACTTGACTAGTCACATATGCTTTTGGAAAATTCAGTTTATCTCATCTTACCTGTGCTTTATTTAACCAATATGTATTAGAAGCCAGTCAGTTAAAGATATAAGGAATAAGGCACATTGTGTAGGTTTATGGAAATATTAATGCAATCACTCAGAATTACTTGAGTTATCAAGTAACCCAGTATGATTTATCATAAAATCATATAAGACATTAAAAGCCAAAGGATGTGAAATTAGCCTGTGAGACACACACACACACACACACACACACACACACACACACACACACACACACACAACCTGTCCTGGTCACAAATGGACCAAAATCAAGACTTAAAAACAACTTCCATATATATCCCACCACATTTGTGTCAGTCATAGTACCTATACCCTTTGATATTTTGCAGATAAAGTAGCAATTATTTCTGATTTGCCTGCTATTTTCTAATCATTAGAGTAGCACAAAGGGACATAGGTGAGGTTCCCATGGGAACCATATGCTAGTGTTTCTTGCCTTTCGTAAAATAAAACATTATCAGAATTGCATCATCAGCACTTAGTTATTCATCCATGCAAGTGGAGGTGGATACCGATGTGATATGAAAAGGACAAAACTGACCTTCCAGCAATTGAACATGAACTCTGTGTTGTTTTTAAGTAGAAGAGATAAGAATAATTGAGTCATCTCTACTGTATTATTCAGGATGATTAGTTACTAAGGAACTCATCACTTTCATAAGTTGGCTGGTTAGGTGAAGGGCAGAAAATTGTTCAGTTCCTCAAACATTTTATCGAAGAAATCTTGCCTCAAACAGACTAAGTAAAAGTTTCAAATTATGGTAATTCTGTACTTACACCCAAACACACAGAGAAAGAATACACACGTACACACACACACACACACACACACACACACACACACACACAGACAAGAGAGGGACACAGAGAGAGACACAGAGAAAGAGAAGGAGGGAGAGAGAAAAATCAAAATGAAATTACTAGGTAGGAGACTAGATAGAAATTGGAGTGTGTAGCAATAATATCTAAAATTAACATCTAAAACAATGAGAGAAGTTACACATCTTTGTTAAGTTTCAGGCTTAGGCATTTATTACTACCACGCATTTCATGCTTTGGGGAGCTAAAAATCCTAGCTGTTTCCATTATGGACCTATCATTTTTCCTCTGGTGGGATTCTAGCTAACAGTTTATAAAAGCAGAAAGCATACCCATTGCTACCCCACTAGGTAAGTTTAGCTAAAAGTCATTATAGCCATGGCTGGAATGCTCTTGAACTGTGTGGAAGCCTTCCCATTGAATCTTCTTTCATGTTCTCACTTCTTGACAGGTATCAAACCGATATCAGTAGCCAAAGACTTCCTGGGCATAAAGACACATGCTTGTAACCCCAGCATCTGAGAGACTGTGACAGGAGGCTCATTAACTCAAGACCTGTATGGACTACATAGAAAGGTTAATGCCATTGTCTTCTCCAAATACTTTTTTACATCCTGACCACTGTTTCTCCTACCAGGCCCTTCCCTTCACCTCCGTTCTGTTCTCAAAGGCATTTCTTTTAATAAGTGTATTGCAAATCTAATAGTAATATAATAGTAATATATAGTTTAGGGACTAGTTCACTTACTCCCAAATAGGGAAAGAAAATGTTAAGCTTTGTTCTGTGTGCACAAATAGACCCATGTGAAAGTCACTCTATTGAAAATTTTACTTACAATGATCTTGGGAAATGTCCCAATGGAGGTAGATTCCCTTCTAGGAAAAAGAAAGACTGAGAAATTTGATAGATATCTGGGAGAATATATCTATAAGAACAAGGAAGGAGATAGATATCTTAATATTTGTTCTATGGCTACCACAAAATACCCAAGACAAGGTCATTTGTAAGTAAAAGACATTTAATTAGTTCATAGGTCTAAAAGCTTAAGTATGATACCAGTTCACAGATGGTTCTGGCCAAAGTCTTGTGGCTGTATCACAACCTAGCAGATGGTATCGTGGCAAGACTGCATGGAAGAAGAAAAATATCACATGAAAAATCAAGAAACCAGAGAAACTCAAGAGGCTGGCTTAGTTTTATAAAAAGCTCAATTTTAAGGAGGCTGGTAGGGTCAGAAAAGAACAACATCAATCTTTTCCCAGGATAATGCTTCCAATGACCTAAAGATTACTCCATAAGCCCTAGATTTTAAAAGTTCTGTCACAGATCTGGGATTTAGCTCAGTGATACAACATTTGCCAAGCATGTGCAGGGCCCTAAGTTCAATCCACACCACTATAAAAGTGTATCACCACTTCTCAAGACCACATTTGGGACAAAGCTCCTGGCACACAAACATTTTTGTACATAATCAAATATATAGCAACTCTTTATTACTAAGTTATATACATAGATTGGTGTAGCTTAGTAAGAAACTAAAGGCTAATCAACCAATAAAGGTCAAGGAATAACACCCATAGAACCTCCTTAATATAGTAATGGAAGTCCTTATCTTCTGTAGTAGAAGAACAGACAGCTTGAGAGATGTAGAACCTTATTGGTAGATCCAGTTATAATGTTCTGGAACCCAGAATAATCCAAGCAGATTAACAAACAAAGTTAGCCATCATGCCATATAGCAAAGGTGCCAGGAAACCAATGAACTCTTGCCTATTTTGTGGTTACTTAGCTTATCCATAACATTCTATTACAGAATTAATGTCTTGGAAAGCACATCTTACTACATACGACCTAATTCCTGCAACCACCTTAGTATATATTCTATTTGTTCCCTTAAAGGGCACAACATACCTTCATGGAGTTTATTCTGTGATGTAATTGCAATTATATTTCTTGTAAGCATGAGGAAAAAGTGGGAGCAATTCTGAGGAATAGAGAATGGGAAGTTTGATGTCATATTCTTTCAGGGGAAAAGGTTGTGTTGACTCCCATGAGGCAAGCAGCCTCTGCCACATGTTCCAAGTGTTTTCATCCTCTCTGTCTCATCTCAGTCCCAAAACAATGGATCCAGAAGACCATGGGTTAAGACCTCTGAAACCATGAACCAAAACAAACAATTCTTCCTTTTAAATTTTGTCTCATGTGTCTTTGTCACAGCAACCACAAGCTAGCCTATACATATGGTATTCAATTATCTATCAGGGATGCCAGAGGATGGAGTAAGCACATTGTTAGTGTGGTTCCTAGCAGTCTGAAGAAAACAATGATGTGAGCAAAGTGAAATGGAATTGGTTGAAGTGCCTGTTATAAAAATGAGAAAAAAATACAAAGTATTTTGTAGGTACAAAAGTTATTATAAAAGGCCAGATGACATATCCAACAATAATTTTCTATAAGGATAGGGTCTAGAGGACAACACCATTCATCAAGTCCATGGAGAATGCTCTTCTTATTGCCGCAATAGTGTCATTTAAGTTCAGGATGAGGCTGGATATATTGCTCAGTGGTTAAGAGAACTTGCTGCTTTTCCAGAAGACCCAGGGCTAATTTTGAGCATACATATAACAGCTCACAACTATCACTAACTCCAATTCCTAAATGAATTAGATCATGCATTTTGCAACATTATTGATAAACCTAGAGGTTCATAGCATGAAGATCATAGTTAACAATATTCATATATTTGAAATTTGCTGGGATGGTTTGGTTTGGACTGTTCTTAACACACAAAAAGAAAAGGAAAAGTTTTGAAAGAGTATCTGGGAAGCTAAGCAAGAACAAGAAAAATGCAAAGATGACTTTTGGTTTTCTTTTAATCTTATTCTAAATGAACTTAACAGTGAATGGTTGAGGGTTGTGGAGAAGATGAAAGTTAAAGCTGGTAGGACTGTAAATCAGAATGACTCCCTAGAAATAAAATTTGTGTTCCCTTTTCACACCTTTTTCATAGTTATGGCACCTTAATTGTAGTACTCTGTGGCAAAAGTTCCCTTTTACCTGAATAAAATTAAAAAATCATTTAAGAATTTTAATAATGAAGCTGGTTTCATTGTGTAAGCCTGTAATCCTAACCATTCTGAAAGAAGTTTCAGTCTCCAGACTGAAAGAAGCAGACCATAGGTTCAAGGCCTATCTATGCTACAGAGTGATTTCCAGGGAGAGCAACTTAGTAAGAACCTGTATCAGAATATATATATGTTGGGAATGTTGCTCAGAAGGGGAGTAGTTGTTTAGCATAATCCCCAGGTTCAATTCTCAGTGCCACAAGGAAAAAGAATTTTCACAGTCACAGTGATTCCTTACACACATCCTCACATTGGTTCCTTTCCTCTGAATACATCTTGGTTGATCAATACTCCATATAAAATGACTATAACTCCCAGAACAGAACTTCCACTCAAAATATGAGCTCACTGACTTCAGAATAGAGTGGAACCATGGATTTCCTTAAGTGGACATTATGACACTATGTTTCTACTTGTTCAGCAAACTCTAGAAAATGATTTTTCTTTCATTTCCAGTGACGCGATTTGAATAAAAAAAAAAGCTGGATAGAAGGAGCAATAATTTATCAATCTTAAATACACAAATTTGGCACTACTACCCTAAATGTCATCCCCCTGGTGTTCTCCACTCCCACCTTCTCACCCATCCCCTGCTGCTGCCCTGGGGTTGCGATTTTGAATTCAGACTTTGGTTAGAGAAACTCCAACAGGGTGACCTTGATTCATATGCAGATTCCATTCCAAGGTTAGAGCTCTGTAAGCAGGATGCTTGCAAAAAACCTCTCTGGAATAAGGTTTTTTAGGCATGTTTAATTTAGAACACTAAATATTTCATCTATATAATGTGGATGGACGAGCTCATAGCTGAGCTTTTAGCTTCTTTTTCTTTTCCTAATAGTTAAGAGTTGTGAATTTTAAGACCTCCAAGAAGCTGGCAGAGGACATGACATGGGAAATTGCTTCAGTGTTCATCCCTCCCTTGGGAGGGCAGACTACTAAAGAAATGCTTATTCCAAAAATGCGAGAAGGAAGAGTGCTACTGCCCAGCCCTACATTGCACAGCCCAGACAAAAGGGTACTCTGAGTGTATCAGTTAGGCTTTGCACAAAGGTAATTCAATATATCATAGGTGGCTGGGTATTTTTCATGGGACTGGTACCTTGTTTGGTTCTTGGAATGTGATAAAAAAGTAGAGAGATAATATGATACTGTTCCTATCTTAAGTCTCTTACATTATCAATCCTCATGTTTTGATGTCTTTCTATCTCACATACACATTTGTCTCTCTCACTGAAAGCCTTGCTGAAAATTCCCTATCTCCTTAAAAAGAAGAGCAAGTTCCATTTTTGTGTGCTCCTGAAATACTCCATCCCTAACAGCACCTTAACACACCAGTGTGAACTATCGACCACATATGTGCTCTAATAACCTTTTAGGGATGACAGTTTTACAGCTGATAGATAGAGTACTATGATGGATTATTAGACACTGTTAGCCATCACTATTGCTTACAGTGTTGTAATGGATTGGTAAAGGCCTTGCTTTCATTTTTCTTATCTTGTTTTTTCTTCTCTGAGCCACAACTCTAAGAATGACAAAACAGAATACTTCAAGGGTTTGAAATTAATAATAAGAGACAAACTTGATTGAGATGATGTGCACAATTTATTGTCTTGCTGTGCTATAAGATGCATTTATTTTATGTGAGGTTTCTTGACATTCTTAAAAACTGTGCCTCTCACAGGACATACAAGTTTATTGGTGACAGAAAATTTCAACCAGGTAATTAAAAGAGTTGTTCATTTTGCTCCTGGAGACATAAGGATTGCAGGGTAATTGAAATTAGTCTCTGGGTTTCTGTGCCTCATTGTTTTGTGATTGTGCTGCCACAAAATGAGTATCTGACCTATAGCAGAGCCATAATACCCCATCAATAATGTGCTCATTTGTGAAAATTTTGACCAACTGTGCATCTCTTCTGGCAGGGGCGGGGGGGTAGTATACTCACTTTTATCTCTTACAGCATAGAATTCTGAAGCCAATTTGAAGCTAAAATAAAAATCATGTCTACCAACTAATGAGTATCCAATATATACAGGCACACTTTGGGGCCTTTTGTATTTGTGTTTTCAGGTTAACCACATGCCACAAGTTATTTCGTGGAGTAAACAAGCTCAATGATATTACACATCTTTATAAGATAGCAGATTCAATGGTTAGAAATGTGAGCATCAAGCTCAAAGTCAATGTCAACAGCTTCTCTGTGAAGACTAGCTTATTTTCAGAGAATTGTTGAGATAAACCATTAAGTCAATGGCATCCTGAAAGTTAATATCTATTAAGAGAACATAGTAATAATATAAAGTTGGAGTTATTGAAAATGGTGAACAGAGCAGTAAAACACATTTAATATGAATAAACTAAGGTTTGTGAAATTTTTCCGAATTAATTATAAAAGCCAAGAAGAATAGGTGATTTTCTCTTAACATGAGGTTTGTTTTACCTGTTTATCTTTGTACCTTCATATTGTCTTTGATAATTCATATTATTAAGATAAGGCCCAATGGTTTCATATGCAGATAAGACTTTCCAATAGTCCATTTTCTGTATATAGACAACAAAATGATTACATATTTGTATTAACCTACACCTACAACCAGATATATAAGAATAAATATCTAGACTGAATCAAGATATTATATTAAAAATTCGGTGTGAATGATTACTGAGAATTTCTATGAACATTCAAATATGAAAATGTATGATTTTTGTTATCCCAATGTTACCTTTAGGGAGCTCATTAATATTATAAGACATCAAGGTCATATACTACCTCTGAGGGCATGTTGAAATTTTGGAGAAATTACCTTCTAAATGAGATTCTTTCATATCAAACTCACCAACTTCATTTGAAACACCAATTATTCTCCAAGACTTGACTGTGGCTTGAGGGGACTTGGGTGATGTAGTTTAAAAAGTGTAAGAAGATTGCTACCTTGATAATTATGTTGACACAAACCAACTTCCATTGCCTCTTTTGAAATATCACATCTCTATCTCTTTTGAGAATGAGCTAAAAATAGTCACTTTTCATCACCAGATACTATGAGTCATTAAGTTACCTTCATAAAGAAAAAAAAAAACTTTTGGTGGAAGGGGAAGAAATGGTATATTTTCAAAATTCTAGAAGCTCTCCCTTTTATAAAACAAATCACTTATGGCTCTCTCGGAGCTTGCAGAGTATATGTAAGTTGTGGGGAGATCACATTGAGGCAAGTTAGATAAGTCATCTGATTTTGAAAGCATAATAATGAGGAAACTGGCCTCAGTATACGAAGAGTAATAACATCGAGTGCCAAGCCTCTAATCAAACCTTGCTTCTGACAGCAAGCAGGGCATCATCATACAAGCTTACTTACTTCAAAGCAAACGGAATTTCAAAATGATTTCAACATTCTTGGGTATGAAATTTATGGGCCTTTCTCTCTTTCTTTCCTTCCTTCCTTCTTTCTTTCTTTTATCATTTTTACTTTCATAAAGGGAAAACATATGATTATTCAACATTTCCAGCATATGTTTATTTATTCATTCCTCACTGCCTGCGAATAATAAATAAAAAAGTTTCTTTCAAAGTAAAGGAACCAATAGTTTTTAATATTTTTATTGGGTTGAAATTGTATGTTAGACATTGTTTTATGATATCTTTATAAACATCTTATAAAGCGGGTAACTCTTATCCATATTTTGCAGATAAGAAACTGTGAACAAGGAAAATCATTAAGGCTGAATGATTTACCTAAAATCGCACAGCTGATAAATATCAGAATTAGAAGATGAATGGAAACCTAAACTATTCCACAATCTCAGAAGAAAGAAAAAGAAATCAACTCATGCAGAAAGAATAAGCAAGGCAACTGAATTTAGCATTCTTAGGTCCATTTAAAATGGGGAAAATAAGACTGAATTTTGCATGGAAATTAAGTTGGCCTCTGGGCTGTTTATTACACCTAGACTACAAGTCTATTTGTATCTTCTATGTTTATCCCAGTGCCTCGCACATAACAGGTGCTTAAAATATTTGCCAAAGGACTGCCTGATTGCTTGAATAAATTAATAAATGCCACCCTGAATTTCAAAAACTAGTCTTTGGGCTTTTACAGAAATATACTTTAAACTCTTGCTCACAGTTTTGAGCAGAATAATTGAAAAAGAAACACTAAAAGGTTTACAGGCGTCCATCAGTATGTTATGGAAGTTCTGAAGACCCTTAGTCAAGATGTCAAAGATAAATACTGAAAACCAACTATTAAAAGCATCTATTTGAAATGCAGACCTGGAGCTGAGACATGAGCCTGCGGCCTTCTTTGCCAGATTTCATTTCTGTGCTGGACAGCTGATTCCAGCTTTAGTTTAGAGATGAGCTGACCTTCCTAACTCTAACTATTGATTAAGATATTAAGGACAAACCCTTATGTTCAGCTGAGGATAGCATCATTATTTCATAAAGCTTCTTTATCTTTTTGAAGTGAGGAAAAAACAGCATAAACTGAACATTACTGCAGGGAGATTTTTTCCTCCTTATTATTCAAGGATAAAAATGTGACTAGGATGATGGGGTCAGCTATTCTTTAGCAACACAAAGAAATTTCTTTAAGTAGATCCAAACAAGCAGAAGGTATTCTGCAGCCTTTGCCTGGCATGTGGTTCCATCTCTAACTGAAGACAGAATGATGGAGTAAAGGTAGTAATGCCACAACCCCCATTTGCTTCTGCTCAATCAATAGGGGCTTACAGGTAATTCAACGAGGTAAAAATCAGCCTCTTTTCAATCTCAAACAATATGATGCCTAAATTTACTGGCACGGATACAATCTAGAGAAAAAACATTTCCAAGCCAGCTGGGTCTGAATGCCTGCCTGTTTTCAGGAGTTTGCTGCTTGTTCCTACCCTGGAAAAAAATGCTTGCTCCAAAGCTGCTATGACCAGATGAAATTTAAAAGGAGCTAGAATTACTTGTATGTGGACTATTAGGTAACATATTATCTGAAATACTCTATACAGTTAACACAGAGGTTACAGATTTGAAGGTCAAAATATAGCTGAACAAAGCCATTAAACATGCTAAAGGTGTGGGTGGTTGCCATTAAATACACTGTCATTCATACAGGACCACTGACGTTTGACCTCCCTGAACAAAACCACTTTATTTTTTACCTCATTTTGTACAATTTTATGGAATCTAACAAAACAGGTATAATAAAAATAGGATCTTCCCATGGGCATTTCCTTCATTGTCAAAGTCAAAACCATCACACTAGTGTTTTTATTCTCTGAAATAATTCAGAGTGACCAATTTGCAAATGACTCAGCACCTGATGGTGTCTAGAAATGGCATCAAATTGTTCAGTTCTAAGGAAGTCATTTACAAAAGGAATCCATGGAAAACTATGTTCAAAGTTATCTACCAGCTAGTACAGCAATTTCTAGTAACTACAAATCAAAAGTTTATCAAAGATTAATCTGTTTTGTAATTTTTACTTTTGGAGAAGTAGGTGGATGAATAAAAACAATATGGTACGTTTATAAAATAGTTCATTTTATTTTATTTTATTTTATTTTATTTTATTTTTTGGTTTTTCGAGACAGGGTTTCTCTGTGTAGCTTTGTGCCTTTCCTGGAACTCACTTGGTAGCCCAGGCTGGCCTCGAACTCTCAGAAATCCACCTGCCTCTGCCTCCCGAGTGCTGGGATTAAAGGCATGTGCCACCACCGCCTGGCCAGTGGTTCATTTTAAAAAGCAAAACTGAGGATCAAAATGGAGTCCTATGCAGGAAAACAACAGATCTGGAAATTAACATACAAACCTAAGTAATGCAGTCCCAGAAAGACACATATAATGTGCTTTCTCTCATATATAGAATGCAGATGTTTTGAAATAGTAAAGCAGAAGAGGACCTTTTGGTAAGATGAAGGGAGTGAATGGGAAGGAGGAAGAGAGATAAGAAAGAATAGTAGATGGTAAATAAGTCCAAAGTATATTATATACATGTATAAAATCCTCATTATGCATTATCATTAATGCATCCTTTAAAGTTATCCCCTATCTTGTGGATATTATTACAGCAGCTCCCCTTACCCTAGTATGTACATTTAGCTTATTATTATTCCAAGTACTTAAATCCCTCTTCAACTACTGGTATTTCCTACTGTGAAGAAGTCAGTTGGAAGAATTAAGACTGACATTTGGATGAGTTTTCATTTGCAAACTAGATATAGTGTGTTCATAAAGTTAATGTGAATGACTATACCTAAAAGACCAAACCCAACGAAATCTCTCTATATAAATGTGAACATAGTTATGAATGAAAGCCACAAAATAGTAAGTCTCCTTATCCACTGGAAGTTCATTGCTGCTATATCATAATATCCAGGGGTTGAAAACAACCTAGATGTCCTTCAACAGAAGAATAGATAACAAAAATGTGGCACATTTATATACAATGGAGTATTAGTCAGTCATGAAAAAAGAAGCCATGAAATTTGCAGGTAAGTGGATGAAACTAGAAATAATCACCCTGATTGAAGTAACCCAGATCCAGAAAGACAAATATGCTATGCATTAGCATATATGTGGATAGTAGCTGTTAAGTCAGTGATCACCAAACTACAATGCATAGGACCACAGAGGTTAGGTATAGAGTGAGAGAATAGGGGATGAGGGTATGGGGAGGTAGATCTCCCTAGAAAAGGGAAATAGAATGGAAAGCTATGTTGGATGGAGGGGTTGGAATGGGAGGATTGAGTAGAAAAGGGGAAGAAAGAGGGGTACAAGGAAAGGAATTCATAAAGAGACAGATAAAATTATGGGACATTTGAGGGATAATATGGAAACCTGAATCAGTACAAGCTTCCTAAAATATGTTTATATATGAAGGTGACCTAAATGGAATCACCAAATAATTGGGGAGACAGAGATCCAACTGGACATCTCTTGTCATCAAATAAAGCTCTTACATACAACTTAATTCTTCCTTTTTCCTCCTATACCTACCTCTATTTCAACCTTTATACCTAAGAATAAAATTGTCATGTAATCAGTGCCTACATGTATCAGATATTGTATAAGGCAATTGGTATATACATGATGTAATCTTTATGCCAACTGAGAAGTGAACGTTCTCCACATTATTATAGGTGTTTCGATGAAGGATACTTTGAGGATCAATCATATGAGTAAAAAAAAAAAAATGTCCTTTCCTGGAAATACCTAGTTACCTTATATGTATAAGATGTTCTATTAAAATCATTAATGATCCTATTTGCTCAACTCATTTTGTCTTAGTATATATTCCCTAATGTGAGTATTTCATAAAAAATGTTGATTTAAAAGTTTTTGCAGGCACAAATATGGCCCACTTATGTATACTCTTAGAACATATTAAATAACCAGTAAACATTTTAGTTATTGATGATGAGGATGATAATGATGATTATCATACTTAATTTCAAATTTTCCTTCATCTAAGTGTTTTGGTGTGATTCTAAAATGAACTTTAATGACTTAAATCAAATGAAATCAAAATTCACACTCAATAAAAAAATCCTAATAAAATGTTAGGATCAACTATTCTATTCCCAAGTGTGCCAAGCAGTAGTATAAGCATATAATAAGCATACTTAAAATACTTGTCAAATTGTTGATTTGTATTAGAAAAGCCAAGTAATACAAAGCACAGTTCAAGACCATAGAATTTTAAAATTTGGAAGTTCTCTGAAACTTGGGAACTTGTCTGTGTTTGGCTAAACTGGAAAGAAAATTAAAAAGCTGAAATAATCAAGCTAGAAAGTCACAAACTTCACAGTGAGATGTAGCCTAAACATCACAACCACTGCGGTACTTTTAAAAGTTTAAAATTGTGATGATAATAGCAATGATTAAACTTTGACATCTTAGAAAGTAGAGGAAGCTTACTAGTATGCTGGTATGGTGTTCTAATTGCTTCACTTTTGCTGTAATAAAATCCTGGCTAAAACCAACTTTGGGAGGAAAAGTTTTATTAAATCACTCAGGCTAGACTCCATCATCAAGAGAAGACAAGACAAGGACTCAAGACATGGTAGGGCAAAAACTAAAGCCCAGACCACTGAGGAATGAAGATACTGACTTGCTCAACTATGTTTCTTATATTGCCTTGTCATACCTGCCCAAAGATGGCACCTCCCACAGTAGGCTCTCACGACAATTAGCAATCAAGATAAAGCCTACAGACATGCCCACAAACAATCTGAGAGAGACAAGTTGTCAACTGAGATTCTCTCTATTAAGCTGACCACTAAATCTAACTATGACACAGACACAAACTCCTTATACACAGACAGTATTTTTTATAATTTTACATGTATTTAATTGTAAATCTTTCATTACAAATACTTATTAACAAGATGTGTGAAAACTAGATCACTTTCAGCATTTGGATTTATATGACCATTTTGTCATATTCCAAAATAATAAAAGAGAACCTTGAATGATTTGTTATAATTTAGTGAGCATCAAAGTTAGAAGACAGTTGTGTGATTTGAGGCAAATAATTTCACTGTTAACAATTAATTCTCCCATATAACAAAAATGGTTTCTGAAATAATTACTACCCCTGATAGTCTATGATTTATTTGCATAATAGTGGCATTTCCTGATGGTCCTGAAGAAGGGAGAAAATAAGGGAAAATATGGGACATTAAACTTTAGAAATGGTGCTTACCAAGACACATATATACTTACATTACATATGTGAAGTTATAACTACAGAGAAAGATGCAGAGTTTTCTAGATATACAAATTCTCTCCAGGAGTGGTGTATGCTATTTGACATAAATCAGTATCGTGTATCAATATATCTAAATCAATATCATGTACAATACTCATATTTTCTACAACACCAACACAGATTAGCTTCTGATATCAGTTACTCTTAGTTCGCTAGCAGTATTTCAGCATGGGAAGTTAATAGCATGAAAGTTTTGCAGTGTATTAAAACATAAAATGATAGCATGTGCCCTATATTCCAAGAATAGAAACTGACATCTCTTAACTTCCTTTGATAAGATAGTGTAGCACAGCTTAGCAACCACAACATTTAAATAACAGAAGTACCAAAAAGAACATAAAAATACTGAAAAAACAAACGAATAACAAAAGACGTATTTTCATTGCCGTGGGAGATAGGTTCATGTCTCATTTATAAGAAAATCCACAGATACTCAAGTCCTTTATATAAATCATTGGAAATTTTTCATACAACCTATGTATACCCCTTGTGCACTTCAAATGAACACTAGATTACTTACACTACCTAATAAAAGGTAAATCCCATGTGAATAGTTGTTATACTATCTATTTTAGAGAATAATGAAAAGAAAGAAATGTCTGTACATGTTCAAAATGAGTTTATTTCTTTTTGTATATTTTTGATCTGTGGCTAATTGACTCCATGGATGTAGAAATATGAATACTGAGACTGGTTGTAGATTTGAATATTAATTTGATATGAGATAAAGAAAGCAATTTCTGTGGTTTAATGCAGTGAAAAATAATAATACAGAAAAAGACGGGTTCAATTGATTTCAGAAGAAATTCAGATGGCATATAAATTGGGAAATATTTGTAGAAAAATACATGTAACAGAATAATGCCAAGAATATCTATTACTGAGAAAAATACAAATAAAACAAGGCATTATTGCCTGTAATATGCATTTGCAATTATTTTGTGAGAACAGTTAATGCTGAGAAAATATAAACACTCATATACTGATAATGTAGTAAGTTTGCAGGACACAAATAATGGAATGTGTGTCATTAAATACCTTACCTTTGCCTGAGCACTTGTATTCATAGATATGAGTCATAAAATAATTATAGGCTTAAATAAATATTTGTAACCTGAAGATATTTATTAAGATGTTTATTAAGGCATTATTTATTATGTGAGAAACTTTATGTATGTGAGAAACTTGATACTTAAAATATTCAATTAAGTAAGCAATGATGAAGTCACTTAAAGGAGTACCATCCAGTCAACAAATGGTATTTTTTTTTTTTTTGGTTTTTCGAGACAGGGTTTCTCTGTGTAGCTTTGCGCCTTTTCCTGGAACTCACTTGGTAGCCCAGGCTGGCCTCGAACTCACAGAGATCCGCCTGGCTCTGCCTCCCGAGTGCTGGGATTAAAGGCGTGCGCCACCACCGCCCGGCAACAAATGGTATTTTTAATGAATAGTAAAATGAAAATATGCTCTTAATAGAATGTTAGGAATATACATCAATATACAATTATATATTCAGCATGATTTTAGTTTTTAAATGCTTGCATGTATATGTGTACATAAAACTAGAAGTATGTATGTTCATCTAATATATTAGCTGTGGTTATCTATCTTTCAATTTTCTACAATTTGCATATTCCACTTATAAATTCTTTACCATAAGCCTTTATTTCCTTTACAAAAAATAAATTGCTTTGAAACACACATTTTGGAAATTGAATACTAAATCTGTTATTTGCTATCTGTATAATGTTGACAAATCACTTAATGCCTATAAACTTAAGTTTATCAGTCTGTAAGTAAAATTCTCCCTGTGACATTAAAGATATTCAATCAATGCACCCTGGATAATAATAGAACCTTACAGATAGAAAGAAAATGATCACACACGTATACACACACATTATCAGCTCATGCAAAATGGACACTCTGAGATCACAAATTCAAGATATTTATGTTGTAAAAGTCCCACAGGTACCCATCCCCCATACACATATTTTGATTTTTTAATTAAAACTTTATAGTAAAGAATTTGCCAATTGTAGATAAATTTCTAAACAGTCTTATTAAATAGGAAACACAGAGCCAAATACGGAGGTAATAGCTGAAGAGATCAGAGTGAATAGCCACGACTAGCCTTAGCTTACTGCCACGCAGTAGCTTCCAGAGAAAGAGCTTCTTCTTGCCTCACCTGTGTTTTTATTGCCCTCTTGTTCTGCCTTTTGATTGGCTCTAACCTCAGCCACATGACTTCCTTTTCACTGCCTGTCTATACAGACCTCCAGGTCTCTATGGTTGGTACTGAGATTAAAGGCTCATGTCACCACACTTGGCTGTGTCCTTGACCACACAGAGACTCTGCCTGCCCTGTGATTGGATTAAGGGTGTGTGCTACCACTGCCTGACTTCTGTTTATGGCTATTTGACCTCTGATCTCCAGGTAACTTTATTTATTAACATACAAATAAAATATCACATTTCAACACAAATAAAATATCACCACAGCAAATATAAATTATTCTGCTGTAAAATTATCCAGACCCAAAATTTGTATATATTAATGAGCTCCTATATAGTTATAATACCCATTCTTTATGTGTAGAGCTTCAAATTGGATTTTTTTCTCCTTCATTATCAAATACATTTTGTGTGCTTTAGAAGACAAATACATGTTATATACATAGGCACTATCAGGAACATTTAGTATCAGATTAATATGGAAAACATGTTACTTAAAACACCTTACAAAATCAACTAAATTACATTTAAATGATTTTGAGCAATCCACAAAACAATAATGGTTTTATGCACTATTCACCAAAAAAAAAAGAAAGAGAAATTCATGACATAGTTAGAAATAAAAGAACAATTTACTTTATAATCACTTTAATGACTCAAGTACCTATTAACCATATCCAGTCTTACTTCATTCCCTATTATTTATCCTTTCTTGTTCTCCTTTGTACATATTATATTGTACCCACATTTACTTTTGTATATATATATGATCTCCATATTAAGGAAAATATGTAGCATTTAGGTTTTTTTTTCCCTTTCTGAGACTGTGACTATGACCTTGCTTAACATAATAGATTTTAAGTCATCATTTTGTGACTTCATTTTCTTTAGATCTGAACAGTGTTCCATTTTATATATTTAACAGATTTTCATTATCCATCCTTCTGTTAGTGGCTAACAAAATTGGTTCCATTTCGTTGCTATAGTGAATAAAGCACCAAAAAACATAAGGGTATAAATACATCTGTGATAAGTTATGGAGTTCTCTGGATACCTGCCCAGTAGTGAAATATCTAATTCATATGATATGGTAGGGAGAAAATAGAAAATCTTTATCAGTTATACTACAGACCAAGGGCTAGAAACCAGAATTTACAAAGAATTGAAGAAACTAAATACTAAGAAAATAATAAAGAAAAGAGGCAATCAACAAGTCAATGAATTGAACAGTTTTCAAATAAATAATTTGAATTTCAAATAAATACATTTAAAATTCTTCAATATCCAGTACTAGCCTGTTTTATGATATTACTTTAAGATGAGTTACTTTTGTTCATGCTGTGGAACATTTGATTAATGATGCAAAGATGTGTTTTATTCTTTTGTGTTGTATTTGTTTAACTCTGTGAAGCTATGTTACTTTGCCTATCTAAAACACCTGATGGTCTAATAAAGAGCTGAATGGTC